>NC_068432.1:11103425-11716393 GCF_023373465.1 Oncorhynchus keta
CTATGGGTGTAACAGCGGAGCGCCATCTGCTAGGCTACAGCTTCCACTGTAGCCAGTAGCAGTAGGGCCTGCACAAGCAACAATGGATATGTACAGTGTGTGTGTGTGTGTGTGTGTGTGTGTGTGTGTATGTGTGTGTGTGTGGTGTGGTGTGGTGTGGTGTGGTGTGGTGTGGTGTGGTGTGGTGTGTGTGTACAGTATTTTTGTATCGCCATCTATCTATGAAGGCCTATCTAATATGCATAGCCTAATATGCACTTTGGGGGTTTCTCATTAGATGTGATTCCATAAATACTAATTTCTCTGCTGAAATTATGTGTGTTTATTGAGGACCTGTCTGATGAAGCAATCTGTTATTATTCCCAGGCCCAAATCTTTGTGTGGAGACCATGACCGCATTACAAATGGCACCGTATTCACCATATAGTGCACTACTTTTGACCAGAGCCAAATGGGCTTCTTCACGATATATACTGAACAAAAATATAAATGCAATATGCAACAATTTCAATGATTTTACTGAGTTACAGTTCACATGAGGAAATAAGTCAATTGAAATACATAAATTAGGCCGTAATCTATGGATTTCAGATGACTGAGCAGGGGCGCAGTACCCATGGCTGCGCCCCTGCTGAGAATGAGTTTTTCTCCACAAAAGGGCATTATTACAGACAGAAATACTTCTCAGTTTCATCAGTTGTATGTTTGGCTGGTCTCAGACAATCCCTCAGCTGAAGAAACCCGATGTGGAGGTCCTGGGCTGGCATGGTTACACGTGGTCTGGGTTGTGAGGCCGGTTGGACGTACTGCCAAATTTGCTAAAATGATACTGGAGGTGGCTTATGGTAGAGAAATTAACATTACATTGTCTGGCAACAGCTCTGGTGGACATTTCTGCAGTCAGCATGCCAATTGCACGCTCCCTCAAAATTTGAGACATCTGTGTCATTGTGCTTTGTTACAAAACTGCACATTTTAGAGTGACCTTTTATTGTCCCCAGCACAAGGTGCACCTCTGTAATGATCATGCTGTTTAACCAGCTACTTGATATGCCACACCTGCCAGGTGGTTGGATTATCTTGGCAAAGGAGAAATGCTCATTAACAGGGTTGTAAAAAAAATGTGTGTACAACATTTGAGAGAGAGAAGCTTTTTGTGCAAATGGAAAACTTCTGAGATCTTTTATTTCAGCTCATGAAACATGGGACCAACACTTTACATGTTGCGTTTATATTTTTGTTCAGTATAGTTAACTACTTTTGACCAGATTTTCTCTATTCCAAAGTAGTGGACTTTAAAGGGAATATTGTGCCAGTTGGGGCACACTCCATATCCCCTCTTCCTCTACTCTCACCAATCACCACCCCTCTCATGTTCCTTCATCTCAGTCCAGTTGGGAGTGGTGAGGCAGGGGAATTATACAACCCCCCCCCCCCCCACCCACCCTAAAGACATCCAAACTATGAAATAACACACATAGAATCAAGTAATAAACAAAAAAGTGTTAAAACAAATGATATTTATATTCTTCAAAGTAGCCACCCTTTGCCTTGATGACAACCAGCGACACCTGGAATGCTTTCCCAACAGTCTTGAAGGAGTTCCCACATATACTGAGCACTTGTTGGCTGCTTTTCCTTCACTCTGCGGTCAAACTCATCCCAAACCATCAGGTTCAGAGAATGCCAAGAGTGTGCAAAGCTGTCATCAAGGCAAATGGTGGCTACTTTGAAGAATCTGAAATTTCAAATATAACACTTTTTTTGGTTACTACATGATTTCCCGTGTTATTTCACAGTTTGGATCTCTGCACTATTATTCTACAACGTAGAAAATAGTCAAAATAAAGAAAAACCCTTGCATGAGTAGGTGTCTCCAAACTTTTGACTGGTACCGTACATCATAGACATTTTAAATATAACAAAACTGTTTTAAAAGAGTATCTTTATTAACCTCTACAGGATCTCTGGGTCTCCCGCGGTATGGTTGAGCTAACGTAGGCTAATGTGATAAGTATGAGATTGTAGAGGTTAATAAGAGATTGTAACAAGAACATTTCTCAGGACATAGACATATCTGATATTGGTAGAAAGCTTACATTCTTGTTAATCTAACCGCATTGTCCAATTTATCATGCTATTGTTTGAGGAGAGTGCACAGTTATGAACTTGAATATGTATTAATTAACCAATTAGGCACATTTTGGCAGTCTTGATACAACATTTTGAACAGAAATGCAATGGTTCATTGGATCAAGTAAAACTTTGCACACACATATTGCTGCCATCTAGTGGCCAAAATCTAAATTGCTCCTGGGCTGGAATAATACATAATGGCCTTTCTCTTGCATTTCAAAGATGATGGTACAAAAAAAAACATCTTTGTATTATCTTTTACCAGATCTAATGTGTTATTCTCCTACATTTATTTCACATTTCCACAAACTTCAAAGTGTTTCCTCTCAAATGGTATCAATAATATGCATATCCTTGCTTCAGGTCTTGAACTACAGGCAGTTAGATTTGTTTATGCCATTTTAGGCAAAAACATTTTTAAAAGGGGTGGATCCTTAAGATTTAATTATGAAATTATTAAAAATATTAATAACTATCCACCCATGAGGCCACTAGAGGGCGATTTGGTGATTTGACTGCAGGGAAGGACGACGGTGGGCCAGGCCAGGGTTGGACGGTGAACTGTGTACCAAGAGTAAACCTCACGGTAACACTTTACTTAAAGTATCCCATTATAATGCTTATCATGAGCATGTACGACCCCTTTATAATGTCTTAGAATCATCTCGTAATGATCCTGAATCAACAACAGCCAGTTGAGTCAAGTTCACATTCATAGTCATCTCACCATAGATAGTTTTTAGGCATTGAAGGTGGGAATGTACAAATGTATACATATACAGTGCATTCTGAAAGTATTCAAACCCCTTGACCTTTTCCACATTTTGTTACGTTACAGCTGTAATCTAAAATTGATTAAAAAAACACATCCGTAGCAATTTACACACAATACCCCATTATGACAAAGTGAAAACTGGTATTTTGACATTTTTGCAAATTTATTTTAAAAAACAATAACATAAATACCTATACTTAAGTATTCAGACCCTTTGCTATGAGACTTGAAATTGAGCTCAGGTGTATCCAGTTTCCATTGATCATCCTTGAGATGTTTCTACAACTTGATTGGAATTCTCCTGTGGTAAATTACATTCATTGGACATGATTTTGAAAGGCACTACTAACCAAGCCATGTGTTCGAAGGAATTGTCCGTAGAGCACGGAGACGGGATTGTGTCGAGGCAACGGTCTGGGGAAAGCTACCAAAACATTTCTGCAGCATTGAAGGTCCCCAAGAACACAGTGGCCTTCATCATTCATAAATGTAAGAAGTTTAGAAACACCAAGAGTCTTTCTAGAGCTGGTCATCTGGCCAAGGTGAGCAATCGGGGGAGTTGAGCCCGATGGTCACTCAGATAGAGCTCTAGATTTCCTCTGTGGAGATGGGAGAACCTTCCAGAAGGACAACCATCTCTGCAGCACTCCATCAATCAGGCCTTTATGGTAGAGTGGCCAGACGGAAGCCACTCCTCAGTAAAAGGCACATGACAGTCCACTTGGAGTTTGCCAAAAGGCACCTAAAGACTCTCAGAAACAAGATTCTCTGGTCTGATGAAACCAATATTGAACTATTTGGCCTGAATGCCAAGCTGGAGGAAACCAGGCACCATCCCTACGTTGAAGCATGGTGATGGCAGAATCATGCTGTGGGGATGTTTTTCAGCGGCAGGGACTGGGAGACTAGTCAGGACTGAGGAAAAGATGAACGGAACAAAGTACAGAGAGGTCCTTGATGAAAACCTGCTCCAGAGCTCTCAGGACCTCAGACTGGGGTGAAGGTTCAAAAACCCCAAGCACATAGCCAAGACAATGCAGGAGTGGCTTCGGGACAAGTCTCTGAATGTTCTTGATTGGCCCAGCCAGAGCCCAGACATAAACCTGACCGAACATCTCTGGAGAGACCTGAAATTAGCTGTGCAGCAACACTCCCCATCAAATCTGACAGAGCTTGAGAGGATCTGCATAGAAGAATGGGAGAAACTCCCCAAATACAGGTATGGCAAGCTTGTTGCATCATCCCCAAGAAGACTCAAGGCTGTAATCACTGCCACAGGTGCTTCAACAAAGTACTGAGTAAAGGGTCTGAATACTTATGTAGATGTCATATTTCAGATTTTTTTTGTTTAGAAATTTGCTAAAATGTCCAAAAACCTGTTTTTGCTTTGTCATTATAAGGCTGTAACCTAACAAAATGTGGAAGCAGTCAAGGAGTCTGAATACTTTCTGAAGGCACTGTACATCAGTCCAAAATCACCAAGAAGATTAACTCTAAAGTTCCTCATCCTGTGTGCATTCAGTACATAGTCTCCTCCTCATTTTATCTTTCCTTGATTCCTTGCTTTCTCTCGCCTCACTTCCTCAAACCGCATTGGAGGATAAGATCCAAGGTCCCTCCCCTCTGATCTTCTCTTCCAATGTGTTTTGAGAAGGAGGCGATGAGAGAGGGCACGAGAAATAAAGGAAAAAACGTTGGGAAAGATACTCTGTACTCAAGGCCAGCCAGGGACCACTGTGTCTGCATATGCTTTCTTTCTCTCTCTCTCTCTCTCTCTCTCTCTCTCTCTCTCTTCTCTCTCTGTCACTCTCTCTCAATCTCTTTCTCCGTGTCTCTTTCTCCTCCGTCTCTTTCTCTCTCTCTCTCTCTCTCTCTCTCTCTCTCTCTCTCTCTCTCTCTCTCTCTCTCCTCTCTCTCTCTTTCTCTCTCTTTCTCTGTGTCACTCTCTCTCTTCTCTGTGTCACTCTCTCTCCCCTCTCTCTCTCTCTCTCTCTCTCTCTCTCTCTCTCTCCCTGCCTCTCTCTGTTTCTCTCACTCTCTTTGTTTTTCTCTGTCCTTTCTCTGGTATCTGTTTCCCTCTGCTTTGGGCCCTGCTTCTGTTTGGTCACATGACAAGGAGCTGCATCCTACTAAAACACATGTATCTATATTCCTGTAAAAAACGCATAGTTTAAAAAAAATATTACGCTTTGCTGCCTACCTAACTTAAAATTAGCCATAACTCAAGCGTTGGACTGAATCTTCACAGAACCTAGGTCGAAAGCTATTGGGTTCTGGGAGGGAGCACCTACCAGCATGCCATGCATACCAGACCTGGGTTCAAATTCTATTTGAAATTATTTAAAATACTTTAGCTGTGCTTGATTGAGCTTACCTCTTGCAATGGAACCAATAGAAAACTGCAAACCCTCCCGAAATGGCACTCGACGCAGTCTAAAGCAAACACTCAAACCCTGGTTTTATGAAAACTAGCTCAGTAGTTGTAGGGCTCATGTGACTAGTCACCTCATACAGTTGTACCTTTGTCCCAGTTATCAGAGAGATCAGACAAGATATTCTATGAATAGTAGTATTTTTCAGGACATATTCATATGTTCACCTGGAAATGAATGATCTCATGAATTTCTATACACTAAGCTATACCAGGTCCATGATCAGTAGACAAACGGTGTGGAACATTCCACAACATTATGCCCCGTCGCACGCAACCCAGGCATGACGATGTCCAAATCAACGATAATATTCCAAATTTGAATATCATTTCAGTGAAGAACTATGGTGTACCAGAAGTCCACGGTGTTGCTTTCAGGCACTTAACCCCCTGCCTATGAGCAACAACACTGATGTGACATTATCTTAGTTAGATTAGTTCACTCTCAGTAATTTCCTGCCATATTAGAGAGCCAGAGCCACCATGCTATAATGGCAGACCAGTCCAGTAGTGTACAGTGGTACCTTAAACACGACCATGCCGAGCTGAGCCAAGCCAAACTGTACTGGCCTGGTTACACATCCACCATAGTTAGTGCTGAAACCGTGCTGGAAGGGGCCATATGAAAACAAAAATCCTTTAATCCGAGCCAGCTCAGTAGTGTGGTTCAGGTCAGCAGTTGGTACAGTAGTGTAAAATAGCAATTGGTCTCTGAGTTTGTCTTGTATCATTTCACCCCACTAGGCTGAGCCAAGCTATACTGGGATGTCCTTGTTATGCATCTACCATAGTTGGTAAAACCGTACTGGAGAAGGCAATGTGAAAATAAAATATCAGAGCGTGCTAAGTATGGTTCGGGTGGAACCCTATTTTGAAAAGGGTCTTGGAGTTCCCAGGCTTTGCATGGTAGTGGTAATGGGGGCGCTGGTGGTGACCCCCTCTCCTCTCTCTCCTCTCCCCCCAGCATGTGTCTCTAGCCGCCAGTCGCTCAGACAAGGGCACTAGCCTGTCCAGCCGCTCACTGGGCGCCCGCTGCAGGAACTCCATCGCCTCCTGCTCTGACGAGACTCCGCACATCGGCAACTACCGCCTGCTTAAGACCATCGGCAAAGGCAACTTCGCCAAGGTCAAGCTGGCCCGCCATATCCTGACGGGCAAGGAGGTGAGGCTGGGGCATGGGGAGGGTGGCGGGTGGGGGGTTGTTGGGTAAGGGATATTATGCAGAGGAAGGGTAGTGGTCTTAGAAAGGAGAAATATGATGCAATAGTGTCCATTGCCATGGTAGTGTGTTAGAGCATGGATGAATGCATGAGGCCCAATCCCAAATTGACCCCTAGATCCAGCATAGCTGGAAGCTTCACCATATTGTTTATAACAAAGTAAATTCTCTCAGATCTCCACAAGTGCATAGGGTGTAAAGTCTAGGGGTTGATTTGGTATTGGTCTGTTTTAATGATTGGGTGGGGGGGCTTGGGATATAGGGTAGAGAGATGAGACTTGGGTCGGGATATGGGTAGAGTGAGTGGTGGGGGTAGGAAGTGGATGGAGGGGATCTGTAGTTGTGGTTCTTCTTTATTCAGATGGTTCCCCATTATCTTTGGCCTAAGCAACCCCTTGTCTTCCTGGGGTCAATGATTAGAGTATAGATGGGTGCAATGCTAAAATAGAGGGTTGGGAGGAATAGGGATAGGTTTGACTGGAATGGGGAACTAAAGAAGTGGGACATTGGTTCTGGGGCGTCTGGCCATGGATAGGAAAATAATGAATGTGAATAGAGATATTAATTTTCATACTTGAAGCTTGTTGGGGAAAGCTATGGTTTACTACTGGGTTGTTTCCATCTACTCATTGTGCTTTTTTTTGTAAAATGTTGTAAAAAGTTCTCCTCACGTCTCCTCCAGGTTGCAATAAAAATAATTGACAAAACTCAGTTGAATCCAACCAGCCTACAAAAGGTGAGTCTTGGCAATTTACTTTTCTTTAAAAATCAATCTGTGTTTTATCAGTCACAGTGGACATGACCTTAATAAACGCTTAATGAACACTTAATAAATGCATACCTGGTTAAATAAAGGTGGAGAAAAAAATAATAATAATAATAAATGCCCTCCTTACCCCAACACACTATCACAGATTAATGTGAAATAGACACAAATGACTTATTTGAAATTTGTGACAGGCACACAAAAAGTCCACATTTTAGTGTGTATTACATGCTTTTCATCACAACGCATTTTGTGTGTATTACATGATTTTCTTTCTTCCATAACACATTCATGTACGTTACACAAATTCATTTAAAAAAAATGTTAGCTAGGCTAGCTAGGTGGCTAACGTTAGCTTGGCTAGGGGTTAAGGTTAGGGTTAGAGGTTAAGGTTAGGTTTAGGAGTTAGGGGCTAAGGTTAGGGCTAGATAACATACTAGCTAAATAGTTAAAGGGCTAGGTTTAGGAGTTAGTTTAAAGGGTTATGGTTAGGGTTAGGGGAAGGGTTAGCTAACATACTAAGTGGTTGAAAATGAGCTCAAAAGTAATAATGAGTTAGAAAGTAGCTAATTTGTTCAAATTCTAAAGTTATCCAGATTCGAACACACAGCCTTTGGGTTGCTAAATGTTCACGTTATATGCCCACCCATCCTACCCGACCAACCTCTCTCCTACCAGTACCCCTACAAATCAGCCGGGCTAGACAATCTGGACCCTCTCGTTCTAAAATTATCTGCTGAAATTGTTGCAACCCCTATCACTAGCCTGTTGAACCTCTCTTTAGTATCGTCTGAGATTCCCAAAGATTGGAAAGCTGCCGCAGTCATGACACTCTAGACCCAAACTGCTATAGACCTATATCTATCGTACCCTGCCTTTCTAAGGTCTTTGAACGGCAAGTTAACAAACAGATTACCGACCATTTCGAATCCCACCGTACCTTCTCCGCTATGCAATCGGGTTTCAGAGCTGGTCATGGGTGCACCTCAGCCTCGCTCAAGGTCCTAAACGATATCATAACCGCCATCGATAAGAGACATTACTGTGCAGCCGTATTCATTGACCTGGCCAAGGCTTTCGACTCTGTCAATTACCACATTCTTGTCAGCAGACTCAACAGCCTTGGTTTCTCAAATGATTGCCTCGTCTGGTTCACCAACTACTTCTCTGATAGAGTTCAGTGTGTCAAATCGGAGGGCCTGTTGTCCGGACCTTTGGCATTCTCTATTGGGGTGCCACAGGGTTCAATTCTCTCTTCTCTGTATACATCAATGATGTCGCTCTTGCTGCTGGTGATTCTCTGATCCACCTCTACGCAGACGACACCATTCTGTATACCTCTGGCCCTTCTTTGGACACTGTGTTAACTAACCTCCAGACGAGCTTCACTTCTGTGAAATCAAACTGTCCACTTAGGAAGCAACACTGATTGACAATACATTTCACATGCTGTTGTGCAAATGGAATAGACAACAGGTGGAAATTATAGGCAATTAGCAAGACACCCCCAATAAAGGAGTGGTTCTGCAGGTGGTGACCACAGACCACTTCTCAGTTCCTATGCTTCCTGGCTGATGTTTTGGTCACTTTTGAATGCTGGCGGTGCTTTCACTCTAGTGGTAGCATGAGACGGAGTCTACAACCCACACAAATGTACATGTGTCTGCTCAAACGGTCAGAAACAGACTCCATGAAGGTGGTATGAGGGCCCAACGTTCACAGGTGGGGGTTGTGCTTACAGCCCAACACCGTGCAGGACAGGACGTTTGGCATTTGCCAGAGAACACCAAGATTGGCAAATTCGCCAGTGGCGCCCTGTGCTCTTCAAAGATGAAAGCAGGTTCACACTGAGCATGTGACAGACGTGACAGAGTCTGGAGACGCCGTGGAGAACGTTCTGCTGCCTGCAACATCCTCCAGCATGACCGGTTTGGCGGTGGGTCAGTCATGGTGTGGGGTGGCATTTCTTTGGGGGGCCGCACAGCCCTCCATGTGCTCGCCAGAGGTAGCCTGACTGCCATTAGGTACCGAGATGAGATCCTCAGACCCCTTGTGAGACCATATGCTGGTGCGGTTGGCCCTGGGTTCTTCCTAATGCAAGACCATGCTAGACCTCATGTGGCTGGAGTGTGTCAGCAGTTCTTGCAAGAGGAAGTCATTGATGCTATGGACTGGCCCGCCCATTCCCCAGACCTGAATCCAATTGAGCACATCTGGGACATGATGACTCACTCCATCCACCAACGCCACGTTGCACCACAGACTGTCCAGGAGTTGGCGGATGCTTTAGTCCAGGTCTGGGAGGAGATCCCTCAGGAGACCATCCGCCACCTCATCAGGAGCATGCCCAGGCGTTGTAGGGAGGTCATACAGGCACGTGGAGGCCACACACACTACTGAGCCTCATTTTGACTTGTTTTAAGGACATTACATCAAAGTTGGATCAGCCTGTAGTGTGGTTTTCCACTTTAATTTTTAGTGTGACTACAAATCCAGACCTCCATGGGTTGATAAATTTGATTTCCATTGATAATTTTTGTGTGATTTTGTTGTCAGCACATTCAACTTTGTAAAGAAAAAAGTACTTAATAAGAATATTTCATTCATTCAGATCTCGGATGTGTGATTTTAGTGTTCATTTTTTTGAGCAGTGTATATTCTGCACATCTACCATTTTGCTATATTGTAATTACTTCGCCACCATGGCCTATTTATTGCCTTTACCTCCCATATCCTACCTCATTTGCACATACTGTATATATACTTTTTGTACTGTATTATTGACTGTGTGTTTGTTTATTCCATGTGTAACTATGTGTTATTGTATGTGTCGAACTGCTTTGCTTTATCTTGGCCAGGTCGCAGTTGCAAAGGAGAACTTGTTCTCAACTAGCCTACCAGGTTAAATAAAGGTGAAATAAAAAATAAATAAATAAAAATAAATTTTGTCTTAAGTAACCTAATGTCTTTATCTGTGATTGAAATGCATTGTATACAACATTTTGTACTGCACAACAAAAAATATACTGTTTCGTGTGCCTGTCATACATTTCCAATAAGCAATTTGTGTCTATTTCACAATAATCTGTTATACTGAGTTGCCTTACCCAGTGACATTACACAGAGTGGGAACACCATAAGCCTCACACAAGCAGGCAGGGGGCCCTTTGAGTCAGTTGATTGTGAGTTGATTCAATGACTGAATTTACTAAAGTGAAGTACCTGGAAACCTGCAACAGGATCATAGCTTTTGTGGAGCGTGGCTACTATGGTCTCCCGTTTCGAGAAAAAGAGAGAGTGAGAGAGCAGATGCAGGCACAGTGGTCCCTGGCCGGTCTCGAGAGACGTGATACTGTTTGGCAGATGCTGTAGACTGGATGACTGGTTAACTGACTGAAAGGAAGGATGACGAGTTAGTTGACTGGTTGTAACTGGGTGGCTGGATGACGAGTTGACTGGTTGTAACTGGGTGGCTGGATGACGAGTTGACTGGTTGTAACTGGATGGAAGGATGACTGGCTGAATGGATGGGCCGATGACTGGATGACTAGATGGAAGGACGAAGGGGGATAAGTTGACTGCATAATTACAGTGAGCTCCAAAAGCATTGTGACAGTGTTGTTTTGGCTCTGTAATCCAGCATTTTGGATTTGAAATCATTTACATTTACATTTAAGTCATTTAGCAGACGCTCTTATCCAGAGCGACTTACAAATTGGTGCATACACCTTATGACATCCAGTGGAACAGCCACTTGCATCTCAATCTTTTTTGGGGGGGATACTTACCCTATCCTAGGTATTCCTTGAAGAGGTGGGGTTTCAGGTGTCTCCGGAAGGTGGTGATTGACTCCGCTGTCCTGGCGTCGTGAGGGAGTTTGTTCCACCATTGGGGGCCAGAGCAGCGAACAGTTTTGACTGGGCTGAGCGGGAACTGTACTTCCTCAGTGGTAGGGAGGCGAGCAGGCCAGAGGTGGATGAACGCAGTGCCCTTGTTTGGGTGTAGGGCCTGATCAGAGCCTGGAGGTACTGAGGTGCCGTTCCCCTCACAGCTCCGTAGGCAAGCACCATGGTCTTGTAGCGGATGCGAGCTTCAACTGGAAGCCAGTGGAGAGAGCGGAGGAGCGGGGTGACGTGAGAGAACTTGGGAAGGTTGAAAACCAGACGGGCTGCGGCGTTCTGGATGAGTTGTAGGGGTTTAATGGCACAGGCAGGGAGCCCAGCCAACAGCGAGTTGCAGTAATCAAGACGGGAGATGACAAGTGCCTGGATTAGGACCTGCGCCGCTTCCTGTGTGAGGCAGGGTCGTACTCTGCGGATGTTGTAGAGCATGAACCTACAGGAACGGGACACCGCCTTGATGTTAGTTGAGAACGTCAGGGTGTTGTCCAGGATCACGCCAAGGTTCTTAGCGCTCTGGGAGGAGGACACAATGGAGTTGTCAACCGTGATGGCGAGATCATGGAACGGGCAGTCCTTCCCGGGAGGATGAGGAGCTCCGTCTTGCTGAGGTTCAGCTTGAGGTGGTGATCCGTCATCCACACTGATATGTCTGCCAGACATGCAGAGATGCGATTCGCCACCTGGTCATCAGAAATGATACATACAATTATCATACCCCCAAACAATGCTAACCTCCCCTGTTATTGTAATGGTGAGAGGTTAGCACGTCTTGGGGGTATGATATTTGTGCGTCTGTAACTTTCTCACTCATCATTATTCACGATTATCATTCAGGATTATCTGTAATCCTGGTAGCATCCACATTATTTGTAGAAGTTTTTAGAAACATATTATATTCTTATTTGCAATAAAAGGGACTACTAAATGACACAATACATTATTTACAATTTATTTATATCGGGCACAAAATAATCTGCAACACAACCAAAACAAACAGCAAATGCATCCAACAAATGTGTAGAGTCACAAGCTTAATGTAGTCATTGAGTTCTATGAATATGTGACCAAATACTTAACTTTTTACTACTTTAATACATATATAAGTGAATTTGTCCCAATACTTTTGGTCCCGTAAAATGGGAGGACTATGTACAAAAAAGTGCAGTTCATGAAACCACCCTCAAATTAAAGCTGACAGTCTGCACTTTAACCTCATATTCACTGAATAATAGGAAATCCAAAGTGCTGGAGTACAGAGCCAAAACAACTAAAAATGTGTCAGTCCCAATACTTTTGGAGTTCACTGTACTTGACTGCCCACGTACTATAGTATACTGTTTTTGTGTACTTTGCTGTAGTATTCACTGTAGTATTTACTGTCGTATACTGTAGTACACTCAAGTATTTACAGTTAACTATAGTATAAATGTGGTAAAATAAATATGTAGTGTATACTATAGGAATTAATTTAGTGTTTTTGCTGATTGTAGTGTACTGTAGTATTTACTGTACTTTTTTTCAGACTGTAATATACTGTAGTATTTACTCTAGTGTTTTGGGGGATTTACTGTAGCATTTATATGGAAGCCCTGAAGCCAAAGGCAAAAAAGAAAAGTAGACTCTTGGAATTATCTTGTCCGAATAACTTAGTGTCTCGTTCAACTTAGTATCTATCTCATTCAAATGACTTAGTATCTCGTTTGATAGACTAAGTTTAATAAAATCATAATCAAAAATGTGTTCAAACAAGATGCTAAGTCATTCAAATGAGACACTAAGTCGTTCGAACCACTTAATTGTTATATTGTCTAATTAGGCCTCATTTGTTATGCAGCACCAGTTGTGCTTGTCAGACCATTGCTGCAGCCGTTCATTCACTGATTCCATCCATTGACAGTTCTTTAATAGGGCTGCTTTTGAATGCCAAAGTATGTAGATCTCACGGTTTAACCAATTTGACTTCAGTTTCGGATGTTTATCCATGTTTCTCCAAACGTCAAATTTCTAGGTTGCTCCAAAAGTCCAAATTTGACGTTTGGATAAACCTGGATAAACATCAGAATCTGAAGTCAAATAGGTAAAACCATGAAATCTTGTTGACTCACTTACATGCGCTGGCATTCAAAAGCACGCCTGCTTTAAATGGCTGCAGCAATGGTCTGACAAGCACAACTGGTGCTGCATAACAAATGAGACCTAATAAAGAACAATGAAGTCGTTTGAACAAGATAATACGTTGTTCAAACAACTTAGTATCTAGTTCGAACGACTTAGTATCTCGTTTGAGTGATTTTATTTTACTAAATGGTTCGAACTAGATACTAAGTCGTTCAGACGAGATTTGTCGTTGTTGTTGTGAAAGCAGCCATTATGTTTTGTAGTTGGCGTTGTAAGTGTATCTTTGGGAATGCTGAGGTGTGTAACTGTGAAGGACTTTGATGTTCATTAGCAAGTTAAGGATAGATTCCGATTGATGGACAAACAGGCTAGTTGTTCCTGTGCATAAATGGAAGCCCCACAATGGATGCTCAGGGTTTGCTGTGCATGAATTTAAGGTGATATTTGCAAAATGACTGACAATCAGGGTCCATTGACTATTGGGCTATGTTCCAATGTCCCATACTAGCACACCGCTTTGAATTAGGGTGACCAGATGTCCCCGGATTTCTGTGGACATTCCCAGATTTTGGTGGCCTGTCCCCGGCTGAAGTTGTCCCCGAAAATGTCCCCGATTAGCCCTCAGAAAGATAAACGCAACTTTAAAGTGAACTTAAGGCTTATATTTTAATAATCAAACAATGTATATAATCAGATTTGCATCTAAAAATGATGTCTATGCCTGTACCAAACATGTTTGCTCTTGTGGCTTTGTAACCACCACATGAACAACCATGACCATAAAGTTCATCCAACAGCATAGGCTACCAAACTTGGGTGATTCTAAAATTACTAGATAGGCTAAGATCAAGAAAACTGTGGAGGGGTTATCCATTTCTGTGTTATAATTAATACAAGTATTTGAAAGGCGATATTGCCTCATTTTGGTATATAGATATTGGAACAGAGCCTTGGACCACAAAAAGGGGGTAGGTGGTAACTCGGCGTTGCAGTAGTTGCAGTCAGCACGTCTAAGAATTCTCTATGCAGGAAAAACCCTGGACTCATCACATCCAAGTCTCTTGATCATCCAACTACCTCACTTACAATGCTGAATTTTAATTTACATTAGTTCAATATTTCACAGGTCACTCACGACGAGGCAGCATTTAACATGCAACACAAACGTGCACTACTCAGAGTAAAGAGAAAAACAGAAAACACATTGACATAAATACATATACAGTGCATTCGGAAAGTATTCAGACCCCTTGACTTTTTCCACATTTTGTTAGCTAACAGCCTTATTCTAAAATGGATTAAATCGTTTTCCCCCCTCATCAATCTACACACAATACCCCATAATGACAAAGCAAAAACTGGTTTGTAGAAATGTTTGCACATTTATAATTTTTTGGGAAACAAGATGCACCTGAGATAAATTTCAAGTCTCATAGAAAAGGGTCTGAATACTTATGTAAATAAGATATTTAAGTTGAAAAAAAATATAGAAATTAGCAAACATTTCTGAAAAACTGTTTTCACTTTGCCATTATGGGGTATTGTGTGTAGATTGATGAGGATTTTTATCTATCTATCTATCAATTTCAGAATAAGGCTGTAACGTAACAACATTTGGAAAGGTAAAGGGGTCTGAATACTTTTTCTGCACAGGGTAACATTGACTCATAACCCCCCTCATGCATTAGTCAGAGGTCCGGGCTGCTCTGTAGATGGGCTCAGAGCATGTATATGCTCTCTCTCTCTCTCTCTCTCTCTCTCTCTCTCTCTCTCTCTCTCTCTCTCTCTCTCTCGCTCTCTCCCTCCCCCTCCCCCTCTCTCTACCCTCCTGGCTCTGTGGCGTCACACATGCCAGGGGCCATGAAGTGAATAGACCGGAAAGAGCCAATCAAGGATGAAGTAATTGTTCATAATGGTGCTGTGTGTATGTACAGTATGTGGGGAAGATAGTGCTGGACTGGGAGAACGTCTGTTACGTTCAGCTTCACATCATGATTATGCTTGACTATGGGACCATCTCATACAGTATGTGGATTAATGACATAGACATAGACATGAGTCAGGATCAGGATCAGGATCTGAGTCTCTATATTTTTCTAAATGGCATACAGTCCTCACCATACTGGATGTATTTAGGCAGTGAAGCAATTTTTTTTATTATTTTGTCTCTATACTCCAGTATTTTGGATTTGAGATGAAAATAACATTTTGTAGCTCTGAGTCTCTACTTTTATCCAATATACAAAACACCATTCAAAATTCATGAGACCGAATCAAGCCACTCGGTCACAATTTACAGTATGTTGCAGTAAAAAGTTTCAGAGTATGTGGATGTTGATAACACCAAAAATGACTGTATTACATACAGTTTTCCATTATAGTGTATTATAGTTGAATATTTGGCCCCATGTTTGGTCCCATATCCATTGCACACAATGACTGCGTCAAGCTTGTGACTCTGCAAACTCATTGGAAGTACACTGCTCAAAAAAATAAAGGGAACACTTAAAAAACGCAATGTAACTCCAAGTCAATCACACTTCTGTGAAATCAAACTGTCCACTTAGGAAGCAACACTGATTGACAATACAGTTCACATGCTGTTGTGCAAATGGAATAGACAACAGGTGGAAATTATAGGCAATTAGCAAGACACCCCCAATAAAGGAGTGGTTCTGCAGGTGGTGACCACAGACCACTTCTCAGTTCCTATGCTTCCTGGCTGATGTTTTGGTCACTTTTGAATGCTGGCGGTGCTTTCACTCTAGTGGTAGCATGAGACAGAGTCTACAACCCACACAAGTGGCTCAGGTAGTGCAGCTCATCCAGGATGGCACATCAATGCGAGCTGTGGCAAGAAGGTTTGCTGTGTCTGTCAGCGTAGTGTCCAGAGCATGGAGGCGCTACCAGGAGACAGGCCAGTACACCAGGAGACGTGGAGGAGGCCTTAGGAGGGAAACAACCCAGCAGCAGGACCGCTACCTCCGCCTTTGTGCAAGGAGGAGCAGGAGGAGCACTGCCAGAGCCCTGCAAAATGACCTCCAGCAGGCCACAAATGTGCATGTGTCTGGTTAACGGTCAGAAACAGACTCCATGAGGTTGGTATGAGGGCCCGACATCCACAGGTGGGGGTTGTGCTTACAGCCCAACACCGTGCAGGACGTTTGGCATTTGCCAGAGAACACCAAGATTGGCAAATTTGCCACTGGCACCCTGTGCTCTTCACAGATGAAAGCAGGTTCACACTGAGCACATGTGACAGACGTGACTGAGTCTGGAGACGCCGTGGAGAACGTTCTGCTACCTGCAACATCCTCCAGCATGACCGGTTTGGAGGTGGGTCAGTCATGGTGTGGGGTGGCATTTCTTTGGGGGGCCGCACAGCCCTCCATGTGCTCGCCAGAGGTAGCCTGACTGCCATTAGGTACCGAGATGAGATCCTCAGACCCCTTGTGAGACCATATGCTGGTGCGGTTGGCCCTGGGTTCCTCCTAATGCAAGACAATGCTAGACCTCATGTGGCTGGAGTGTGTCAGCAGTTCCTGCAAGAGGAAGGCATTGATGCTATGGACTGGCCCGCCCATTCCCCAGTCCTGAATCCAATTGAGCACATCTGGGACATCATGTCTCGCTCCATCCACCAACGCCACGTTGCACCACAGACTGTCCAGGAGTTGGCGGATGCTTTAGTCCAGGTCTGGGAGGAGATCCCTCAGGAGACCATCCGCCACCTCATCAGGAGCATGCCCAGGTGTCGTAGGGAGGTCATACAGGCACGTGGAGGCCACACACACTTCTGAGCCTCATTTTGACTTGTTTTAAAGACATTACATCACAGTTGGTCCAGCCTGTAGTGTGGTTTTCCACTTTCATTTTGAATGTGACTCAAAATCCAGACCTCCATGGGTTGATAAATTTGATTTCCATTGATCATTTTTGTGTGATTTTGTTGTCAGCACATTCAATTATGTAAAGAAAAAAGTATTTAATAAGAATATTTAATTCATTCAGATCTAGGATGTGTTATTTTAGTGTTCCCTTTATTTTTTTGAGCAGTGTATATGAAGTTTGTTTTGGCTGTGTTTTAGATCATGTCTAAATTGTGAATGATATCTGGAGTAATTGTATTTCTAAGTGAGGAGAGAATATGTTACTGAATTCTTCTCAATTGATCTTGATGATATCATCATGATAAAGAAACAACATGAATGGATCATGAATCATGATGAGTAAGTTTCAGATGCTACACCAAAATATGATAACCTCTCACCATTACCAATAATAAGGGAGGTTAGCATTTTTTGGGGTGGTATGGTCTTTATGCCTTTGTAAAATTCTCACCCATCCTTATTCATGACCCATTCACAATTCTTCCTATCCATGGCAGCATCCACATGAATGTAGAAGTGTCTGAAACCTCTTCTATTTTCACTGACAGAAAACGTTACTCCAAAATGACTTGACATCATTCACTACTCAGTTACTATTGGACAAGACATGATCCAAAACCCTGCCAAAACAAACTGCAAATACATCTAAACAGTTTGTAGAGTGGCAGGCAGGACACTAAAGTGTATAGGCTTCACTGTAGCGTTGTTTTCAATGTCCTTTTCCATTACTAGGCTACATCGAAAATGTATGGTTTCTAGCCCAAACAATTCAAAGCATTAATTATAATGCCCATGTATATCGGGGACGGCAGGTAGCCTAGGTGTTAGAGTGTGGGCCAGTAAGTGAAAGGTTGCTGGATCGAATCCCTGAGCTGACAACGTAAGAATCTGTCGTTCTGCCCCTAAAGAAGGCAGTTTGCCCACTTTTCCCCGGTATTCCATCATTGTAAATAAGAATTTGTTCTTAACTGACTTGCCTAGTTAAATAAAATAAAAAATATAAGACATGAACAGAATGCATCAGTGATTTGTATTTCCTGCAACTTTCTGAAGAGGCAATGTACGGGATTGCTCCTGTCTGTGTGTGTGATGTGCAGTTTGCACTTATCATATGTCTACCACTTTGTGCAGCCATTAGTGATGTTAATGATAACCTCCTTCTGGTAGACGTAAAGAAGGAAAACTCTAAAACCTGGAAAAAGCAAACCAAGAAAATGTATTTTATAGGGCCTGAGACTATGTAGAAACCTAATATTCCACAAATGACTCTGTAATTTCAATGTGTCGTGTCTTGGCTATCATTAATGTGATGATGATTGTTTTAACAAATCGATAACTATGTTTAATTATTATGATGGTTAAATTACTCATGTAATAATTAACTCATCAACAATCTTGGAGCACCACGGAAAAAGTTTGTTTAATGAGTTACCGATTTCCAAATGAACTCTAAAGATATAAATATCTCATACATTTAGTCATTCATTAATTTTTTATCTTCTATCAGTCTAATTCTGAATGTCGCAAAATCCTTGGATATCTGCATGAACCTTAGCATAAATGATGAATCAGCGATATACAAATTGGCTTAATTATTTATTTACTAATTAACTAAATAATCACACAGAATTACATAAACACAAACAGAATAGGTTACACATTGATTACTACATACAGCAATGAAAAGTCCCTAGTGGACTAAACTGATATGATGGCTTGTTACACAAATTGAAAAGGCAGGGGCATGTAATAAAGAGCGGGAGAAAAGACAAAGGACTTCACTATCGTACACACAGCTGAAAACTATGATCATAGAAATGTTAATACGTTGCACATGGACGGCCGCTCATTTGAAAATAATTGCAATGTACCATGGTTCCTCCTTTAAAAGTTGTGTCATACTGGGTCACACCCTGCGTGCTGCTGCAGCATTCTGTGGCACGTCATTTAATTCTCAGCCATTTCTTCTGTTACTACAAGTTATTGCTAGTTTGACCACCAGAGGGCATCTTTGAGAAGCATTTGATAGTAATTCCATATTGCCATTACCAGAGAATTTAAAACCTTTTTTGTAAAAACATAGTATATGGGATTGATTTTAATTTGGCTTAATTAATTAGATTAATATTATGGTGTTTCCATTCAGAGAAAAACGAAAAATGAATCCCTAAGGCACACATCGACAACAGCCACCCTTGAAGTATCATTACCCATCGCTCCACAAAAGCCACAGCTTTTGCAAAGCAGGGGGAACAACTACTTCAAGGTCTCAGAGCGAGTGACGTCAACGATTGAAACGCTATTACCGCGCACCCCGATAACTAGCTAGCTATTTCACACCGGTTACACATAGGCTTCATTAATGCCATTCAGACTTGAAGTTGATACAACAACTATGATAGCTGAGGTTCATAGATAGGTTCTGAACTAATATTCATACCAAATGTTTTAGGGTCCATACACAGATCAGCTACATACTGTAGCTAGCTACACATCCATAGGCATGCAGTTATTTTTATTCTCCACTACACAATAAGCAAGTAGATAATTAGCTATGTTACAAGGCAAGCTTACACAATTGTGCATTCAATTTGCAGTAAATGCTTTAGCTAGCTAGATTCTTTACATCCACTGTTTCACAAGACGACAGCCTGGTTTGCTGGTTTTCTCAGGAGTCCCTAAACCATTAAACAACACGAATTACAAATTAATTCTCCCAACACTAGCTAGCTGGCTAATGTTAGCTAGTCAGATAACTTGCTAAATAGCGATTTTAGAAAATTAACTTTATGACAAATATGCACAAACCTTTTTCTCTACATTAACTAACATATTCCTCTCAATTGTACATTTTGTCAGCCATCTTCGCCCAAGGACGGGTGACTCGCGTCAAATATCGTCATTGAAACCACTCAATATGTTTGGTCATATAAAAACCTTGGGACCCAAATGCATAATGAGTGCTCTAACTTCCCCTTGTGGTGGTCTGTAGCAATGAAGCCGTGACGCTGGGTAGCTCTAAGTCCCGCGGTGCAAGCTCACAACTTTTAATGGAGGAACCACTGTATATATTTACAATTGTTGTCACGCCTTGGTCATTGTATCTTGTGTTTTTGTTATATGTTTGGGTAGAGCTACCCAGCGTCAGTGGAATTCTGGGATTTCTTGACAACGACGACGAGACACATCGGCGTATCCCGCGATTCCCTCTGGCACAGCTGGAGAAGCAGGGTTGCTATGGCAACAGTGACGTTGGGCATTGCCAGAGGAAAAACCTGAGAAAATAAGGGATTGAATGAAGAAGGAGGAAACAGGGAGAGAGAGACATATAGAAAGAGGAGAAGGATGGAAGAAAGAGGATAGAAAAGCTTATCGTGCTATCTTCTTTCTGATTCTGACTAGATGACGTGGGGGAGTTGCTGCTGATTTGGAACGATGGTCTTTATGTTAAGGGGCCTTAAAGTTATTGTGAGCCAGATGAGCATTTCGGTCTGACTCTCTACAAACAACAGAGAGGTTCATTACAGAATCACCCACCATTCACCGACCGAGCAGCGTGTGAACTGGCAGGATCTAAAGGAGGACGTTATGGACGGCAGAAGCAGGGATTATACGACGTGGGAAGAAATCGACAGGTGGGCGGCCGACCCAGAGCGAGTGCAGGAGCCCGCCTGGGATTCCCTACAGCAATGCGAAGAGGGCTATACACGTATGGAATCGAGAAGGAAAGCATTGCTATACAGAGCGAAAACCGAAGGTAACGGGGGAAAGCGCAGAGAGAGAGTGGCTGAGTCAGAGAATAGACCTGAGCCTACTCTCCCTGTTGATCGTGAAGAGCAGTTGCAATGGGAGAGACTGCATCAATTGGAGATTTGGACATGGGAGGAGGAATTAGACGGTCAAGGACCCTGGGAGCAGCCGGGAGAATATCGCCGTCCCAAGGAGGAAATAGAGGCAGCTAAAGCGGAGAGGCGCATGTATGAGGAGGCAGCACGGCGACGCGGTTGGAAACCGGAAAGTCACCCCCAAAAAAATATTGGGGGGGGGCTAAAAGGGAGAATAGTTATGCCAGGTAGGAAACCTGCGCATACTCCCTGTGCTCACCGTTGGGCTAGAGAGACCGGGCAGGCACCGTGTTATGCTATGGAGCGCACGGTGTTTCCAGTGCGGGTGCAGAGCCAGCTGCGACACATACCAGCCCTTCCTATTGGCCGGGCTAGAGTGGGCATCGAGCCAGGTAAGCTTGGGCAGGCTCGGTGCTCTAGAGCTCCAGTGCGCCTGCACGGTCCGGTCTATCCAGAGCCACCTCTACACACCAGTCCTCCGGTAGCAGCTCCCCGCACCAGGCTTCCTGTGCGTGTCCTCGCGCCAGTACCACCAGTTCCAGCACCACGCACCAGGCCTCCAGTGCGCTTCGCCTGTTCAGCGCAGCCAGTGCTTTTCTCTCCTCCTGCTCTGCCGGAGTCTCCCGCTTGTTTAGCGCAACCAGAGCTGTTCTCTTCTCCTGCGCTATCGGAGTCTCCCGCCTGCCCAGTGCCGCCAGTCAGCCCAGCGCCGCCAGTCTGCCCAGCACCGCCAGAGCTCCCAGTCTGCCCAGCACCGCCAGAGCTCCCAGTCTGCCCAGCACCGCCAGTGCCCCCAGTCTGCCCAGCACCGCCAGAGCTCCCAGTCTGCCCAGCACCGCCAGTGCTCCCAGTCTGCCCAGCGCCGCCAGTGCCCCCAGTCTGCCCAGCGCCGCCAGTGCTCCCAGTCTGCCCAGCGCCGCCAGTGCTCCCAGTCTGCCCAGCGCCGCCAGTACCGCCAGTCTGCCCAGCGCCGCCAGTGCCGCCAGTCCTCCCAGCGCCGCCAGACAACCAGTCTCTTCCAGATCTGCCAGACAACCAGTCTCTTCCAGATCTGCCAGACAACCAGTCTCTTCCAGATCTGCCAGACAACCAGTCTCTTCCAGATCTGCCAGACAACCAGTCTCTTCCAGATCTGCCAGACAACCAGTCTCTTCCAGATCTGCCAGACAACCAGTCTCTTCCAGATCTGCCCGACAACCAGTCTCTTCCAGATCTGCCCGACAACCAGTCTCTTCCAGATCTGCCCGACAACCAGTCTCTTCCAGATCTGCCCGACAACCAGTCTCTTCCAGATCTGCCCGACAACCAGTCTCTTCCAGATCTGCCCGACAACCAGTCTCTTCCAGATCTGCCCGACAACCAGTCTCTTCCAGATCTGCCCGACAACCAGTCTCTTCCACATCTGCCCGTCAACCTAGATCTTCTAGATCGGCCAGACAACCAGGATTTACCGGAGCCTACTACCTGCCTGAGCTTCCTCTCAGTACTGAGCTTCCTTTCAGTACTAGGCTTCCTCTCTGTACTGGGCTCCCTCTCAGTACCGGGCTTCCCCTCAGTACTGGGCTGCTTCGTCCCGGGCTGCTCCTCTGTCCCGGGCTGCCCCTCTGTCCCGGCTGCCCCTCTGTCCCGAGCTGCCCCTCTGTCCCGAGCTGCCCCTCTGTCCCGAGCTGCCCCTCTGTCCCGAGCTGCCCCTCGGTCCCGAGCTGCCCCTCTGTCCCGAGCTGCCCCTCTGTCCCGAGCTGCCCCTCTGTCCCGAGCTGCCCCTCTGTCCCGAGCTGCCCCTCGGTCCCGAGCTGCCCTCGGTCCCGAGCTGCCCTCAGTTATGTGGGGATCAGGGTGAGGACTATTAGGCCATGGTCGGCGGAGAAGGTGGATTATCCTAGGACGCGAAGGGGAGGAACTAGGACATTTATGGAGTGGGGTCCACGTCCCGAGCCAGAACCGCCACCATGGACAGACGCCCACCCGGACCCTCCCTATGCTCTTGAGGTGCGTCCCCGGAGTCCGCACCTTAGGGGGGTTCTGTCACGCCTTGGTCATTGTATCTTGTGTTTTTGTTATATGTTTGGGTAGGCCAGGGTGTGACATGGGTTTATATGTTGTACTTCGTATTGGGGTTTGTATTAATTGGGAGTGTGTATTATTAGGGGTGTGTCTAGTTAGGCTTGGCTGCCTGAGGCGATTCCTAATTGGAGTCAGCTGATTCTCGTTGTCTCGGATTGGGAACCGTATTTAGGCAGCCTGAGTGCGCGTTGTATTTCGTGGGTGATTGTACCTGTCTTAGTGTTAGTCACCAGATAGGCTGTATTAGTTTCACTCGTTTGTTGTTTTTGTATTTTCAGTTATTTCATGTACCGCATTATTCTTCATTAAAAGTCATGAGTAACCTACACGCTGCATTTCGGTCTGACTCTACTAAAACAACAGACGAGGTTCATTACAATTGTATGCCTTTGTTGTCTCTCTGTTGATATTGCCGGTCCGTCTAGGGTGAAATTCGAAAGAAAGTCTGTGGTTTTGTCTGTTAGAATGTATCTTCCAGACGTACCAATGGTTGTTGGATAGGGAAATGTTCTTTTAGAATGGAAGTGCCACCCGGTGGTTCTTGGTCGAGGTTACTAGAATAGATACTTCGGTTCTAGTTTCCTAGGCTAACCGTATTTAAACAGACTGAATGTTCGTGTGTAGTCTTCTTCACTCGAGAGTTTGAGGTGCTTACCATTTCCTGGTATTGTAGTCTTTAAACCATTTCTCAGCCATGTAGCCACCGCTTCACGCTCTCTGGTCTATATTTAAATTGCCAATCATTCCAACATGTAGCTACAGTGCCTGGCTCTCTGGTCTAATGTACATTTTGTCAGAAGTGGGTTTTATGCACTTTGGGAAAGGGGGGGGGGGCGTTCCATGACGCCAACGTAACATCTGTGCTCACGTGGGTGTGGCCAATGACTTGGCTAAGACTTCATATAAAAAACAATTATCTCATTTAGAAGGCTAACATCATATTACATCTTCTCACAAATAGTTTCATGTTTAATCATATCAGCTCCCCAACATTTGGATGTGAGTCTGATCACTGGGAAATATACACATTCAGAGATACAGTTATGTTCTTATACTGTCCTTCATGGGATCCCAAAACACAACTGATCTGACATAATTGTTCTTCAACCACTCCAACCGTTTGGACAAAGATAAATATTGTTTCATTCCCCAATCAGTTGATGTTGGAGTATTGGCGGGAGGACTACCTTTGTTCTACAGAGGTTCTCTCCCTCAATATTGCATGACAAGGAAGAGAAAGTTTCTGTAAGGTCATAATTTGATCTCAAATCCAAAATGCTATAATGAGTAAAGTTCCAAAATAAAAATAAAATGTATCTTCACTCTCCATATGGTGAGGAATGTATTATTTTATACATATAATCTATAAGGCTTTAAATTATGACTCCTACTATCTTATAACATTTGGACCTATTCCCTTTCGTTTTGATCTGTTGTACATTTTATCTCTTTGAGGACATACAGTATAGGATAATTCAAATTGATTATCTTTCGTCTGGCCACTGTCTAGGTTCTAATTCATGGCTACTATGTCTTTCCCTTGAGTTACAATGTTCTTGCCTGGATGGCATGTCTTACCAGGATCTGTCATCATATGCAGGCCTATGCCTTCATTCATAAATCCTCCTCAATTCTCTCGCTTATCTTCGATTGGGCGGCTGTGCGAGAGAGGACACTGATTGGGTGGCTGCATGAGACCAAACAATGTGATTGGGCCATTGTCACAGAAAACACTTGCTATCTATTGGATTGGGCCTAGATTGCCAAAAGAGGGCCGGGATTGGGTAGGGACAGGGGAAGCGCTCTACAATTGGCCAGCGATGATAGCAGGTTACTTTACATACCCGTGGTCGAGAGAAAATCCTCAATACAGAAAACATGAAAGAGCCCATATTAGCATAACCTGGCCTGTTATGCAGTCTCACAAGATGGGTATACAACTGACCAAATCAAATGTATCTGTAAATTCACCCTATATACCGTTTGTTAGTAGTATATCAGTGACAGTAGGTCAGATGGGAGATTGTGGTAGCGATTGGGCTGGGGCGTGTTTGGTCAGTGGAATTCTGGGATTTCTTGACAACGACGACGAGACACATCGGCGTATCCCGCGATTCCCTCTGGCACAGCTGGAGAAGCAGGGTTGCTATGGCAACAGTGACGTTGGGCATTGCCAGAGGAAAAACCTGAGAAAATAAGGGATTGAATGAAGAAGGAGGAAACAGGGAGAGAGAGACATATAGAAAGAGGAGAAGGATGGAAGAAAGAGGATAGAAAAGCTTATCGTGCTATCTTCTTTCTGATTCTGACTAGATGACGTGGGGGAGTTGCTGCTGATTTGGAACGATGGTCTTTATGTTAAGGGGCCTTAAAGTTATTGTGAGCCAGATGAGCCAGACGAATGGTTCCAATTTCATCTTCTGCTTTATGACAAAGTGTAGACCGACAGCAAATGTTGAAAAAACAAATTGTACACATTGCTATAACATCTACTATCAGTTCAAGACCCCATATGAATATATTATTTGTATTCTATTCACTTCTAACACATTTCCTTCTTTCACAGCTCTTTCGAGAGGTTCGGATAATGAAAGGTTTAAATCATCCAAACATAGGTAAGGGCCTACATTTAAGAATCTGTTATACAGTGCATTCGGAAAGTATTCAGACCCCTTGACTTTTTCCACATTTTGTGATGTTACAGTCTTATTCTAAAATGGATTAAATTAATTTGTCAATCTACACACAATACCCCATAATGACAAAGCAAAAATTGGTTTTGAGACATTTTTGCAAATGTATTAAAAATCACAAACAGAAGTACCTTATTTACATAAGTATTCAGACCTTTTGCTATGAGACTCGAAATGGAGCTCAGGTAGATCCTGTTTCCATTGATCATCCTTGAGATGTTTCTACAACTTGATTGGAGTCCACCTGTGTTAAATTAAACTGATTGGACATGATTTGGAAAGGCACACACCTGTCTATATAAAGGTCCCACAGTTGACAGTGCATGTCAGAGCAAAAACATAGCCATGAGGTCAAAGGAATTGTCCGTAGAGCTCAGAGACAGGTTTGTGTCGAGGCACAGATCTGGGGAAGGGTACCAAAACATTTCTGCAGCATTGAAGGTCCCCAAGAACACAGTGGCCTCCATCATTCTTAAATGGAACCCCCAAGATTCTTCCTAGAGCTGGCTGCCTGGCCAAACTGAGCAATCCGGGGAGAAGGGCCTTGATCAAGGGGATAATCAAGAACCCAATGGTCACTCTGACAGAGCCGCAGAGATGCTCTGTGGAGATGGGAGAACCTTCCAGAAGGACAACCATCTCTGCAGCACTCCACCAATCAGACCTTTACGGTAGAGTGGCCAGACAGAAGCCACTCCTCAGTTAAAGGCACATGACATACCCAAGAAGACTCGAGGCTGTAATCGCTGCTGAAGGTGCTTCAACAAAGTACTGAGTAAAGGGTCTGAATACTTATTTAAATATGATATTTCAGTATTTTTTTATTTTATAAATTTGCAAACATTTCTAAAAACCTGTTTTTGCTTGTCATTATGAGGTATTGTTTGTAGATTGATTAGGAAAGAAAACACTTTCATCAATTTTAGAATAAGGCTGTAATGTAACAAAATGTGAAAAAAGTCAATGGGCCTGAATACTTTCTGAATACACTGTATGTAAGTATGTGTGTGTTTGTGCGTGCGTACGTATGTACGTGTGTTCTTGCGTGTGAGTGTGTGTGCATGTGTGTGTTTGTTTATGTTGATATGTTGCAGTTTTTGCTCCTGGCACTTGCTACCATACCCCGGTCAAAGGCACTTAAATATTTTGTCTTGCCCATTCACCCTCTGAATGGCACACATGCACAATCCATGTCTTAATTGTCTCAGGGCTTAAAAATCCTCCTTTAACCTGTCTCCTCCCATTCATCAACACTGATTGGCGTGGATTTAACAAATCACATCAATAAGTGATCATAGCTTCCATCTGGATTCAGCTGGTCAGTTTATGTCATGGAAAGAGCAGGTGATCTTAATGTTTGTATACTCAGTGCAATAACATGTGTAGTCTAAATGGTCCATTCCTGTCTCATCTACCCAGATGGATGGCTTTTGTCTCAGCCTCTCACTGTGTTTAATAGACTGATACACTACACTACTTGCACATATAGTAGCTAGCTACAGTAGGCCCAGGGTTGGGGATAGAGGGCCCAGGGCTGGGTTGGCAAGGGGGGTAGGGAACAGGATTTTCTAAAGATGAAAAAAAATAAATGCCATTAGACTAAACTGGCGTCATGCCCCACCGTATTTAGCAGGCCGAGACAGAGATTTGTGTTTTTTAATGATAGGGGATTTTATTAATTTATTCTTTTTAATCTGATTTTATTTTTGCCTACTACAGTGCAGCTGTTCGAAGTGATTGAGACGGATAAGACCCTTTATCTAATCATGGAGTATGCCAGTGGAGGTGGGTGCATCTGCCTTCCTGTCTGTTTCAATAGACTTAGCTACTGTCTCTCCGTAATGGCTGATTAGCTTGTGTTTGATTAACAGGGGGAAAAGTATAAATAAACCAATGGAGATTACTCAAAATCACAACCTAATGCAACGGTTGTTCATTATGTACTCCTACTGTATGTGTATGTAAACATAACATAATGTTGCATATTTTACCTTTGGTGTTCTATGAAATGATATGATAAATGTAGGGGGGAGTGTGGTAATAGGCTTATAGCTTAGGACTGGGGTTTTAGTGGCCAGGGAAAATATTTCTACCAGCATGAAATGTCATTAGGATAGAATATAGGAGGCAGCAGGCCACAGCCCCACAGTCTCTGTCATGACAACATTACTGTTAGGCCTTTGATATTAGCTACTGGAAACATATTAGTTTAATAACTGTTAATGATGGTTGGAAATACAGAATATTCTAAGAATAAAATATGGAGTACAATACGAGTACAGTACGAGTATAATATGGAGCCAGGAAAGTGTTGAAACAAGATTGAGTGTACATTATAATGCATTGAAACATATTTTGCCACATATCTCCTTCATCATCATGTTGACCACTCTTCTTTTTTTCAGGTGAAGTGTTTGACTACCTCGTATCTCATGGGAGAATGAAGGAGATTGAAGCCAGAGCCAAATTTCGGCAGGTATGACGACCACTGTGCCCCACATACCTGTATGCCGTCTATACTGCATATCTGTCTGTCTGTTTGTCAGTCTATCTGTCTTTGTCTAGTTTACTGTCTGGCTGGCCGCTAAACTTTCTATCTGTGTCTGTCTGTACATCTCTGTCTTGTCTGTCTGCCGCTCTGTTTGTCTTTCTTTTCCATTTGGCTTGCTAGTTTACTGTCTGTTTACTCTCTGGCTGGCCGCTAAACTTTCTATCTCCTGTCTGTCTGTCTGTCTGTCTGTCTGTCTGTCTGTCTGTCTGTCTGTCTGTCTGTCTGTCTGTCTGTCTGTCTGTCTGTCTGTCTGTCTGTCTGTCTGTCTGTGTACAGTTGAAGTCGGAAGTTTACATACACCTTTGCCAAATACATTTAAACTCAGTTTTTCCACATTTCCTGACATTTAATCATAGTAAAAAATTCCCTGCCTTCGGTCAGTTAGGATCACCACCTTCTTTTAAAGAATGTGAAATGTCAGAATAATAGCAGAGAGAATGATGTATTTCAGCTTTTATTTCTTTCATCACATTCCTAGTGGGTCAGAAGTTTACATACAATCAAATAGTATTTGGTAGCATTGACTTTAAATTGTTTAAATTGGGTCAAACATGTCAGGTAGCCTTCCACGAGCTTCCCGCAATAAGTTGGGTGAATTTTGGCCCATTCATCCAGACAGAGCTGGTGTAACTGAGTCAGGTTTGTAGGCCTCCTTGCTCGCACACGCTTTTCAGTTCTGCCCACAAATTTTCTATAGGATTGAGGTCTTAGCTTTGTGATGGCCACTCCAATACCTTGACTTTGTTGTCCTTATGCCATTTTGCCACAACTTTGGAAGTATGCTTGGGGTCATTGTCCATTTGGAAGACCCATTTGCGACCAAGCTTTAACTTCCTGACTGATGTCTTGAGATGTTGCTTCAATATATCCACATAATTTTACTTCCTCATGATGCAGTGGCTTCTTCCTTGCTGAGTGGCCTTTCAGGTTATGTCGATATAGGACTCATTTTACTCTTTATATAGAAACTTTTGTACCTGTATCCTCCAGCATCTTCACAAGGTCCTTTGCTGTTGTTCTGGGATTAATTTGCACTTTTCGCACAAAAGTACGTCCATCTCTAGGAGAAAGAACGCGTCTTCTTCCTGAGCGGTATGACGGATGCATGGTCCGATGGTGTTTTATACTTGCCTACTATTGTTTGTACAGCTGAATGTGGTACCTTGAGGCGTTTGGAAATTGCTCCCAAGGATGAACCAGACTACACATTTTTTTCTGAGGTCTTGGCTGATTTCTTTTGATTTTCCCATTTTTCCCAGCAAAGAGGCACTGAGTTTGAAGGTAGGGCTTGAAATACATCCACAGGTACACCTCCAATTGACTCAAATTGACTCAAATGATGATCAGAAGCTTCTAACGCCATGACTTCATTTTCTGGAATTTTCCAAGCTGTTTAAAGGCACAGTCAACTTGTATGTGAACTTCTGACCCACTGGAATTGTGATATAGTGAATTCTAAGTGAAATGATCTGTCTGTAAACAATTGTCGGTAAACTTACTTGTGTCGTGCACAAAGTAGATGTCTTAATAAACTTGCCAAAAATATTGTTCATAAACAAGACATTTGTGGAGTGGTTGAAAAACAAGTTTTAATGAGTAGAACCTAAGTGTATGTAAACTTCCGACTTCAACTATATGTCTTTGTGTCAGGTTGTCTGTCTATTTGTCTGTCTGTCTGTCTGTCTGTCTGTCTGTCTGTCTGTCTGTCTGTCTGTCTGTCTGTCTGTCTGTCTGTCTGTCTGTCTGTCTGTCTACTAACCTGTCTCTGTCCTCCAGATCGTGTCTGCTGTCCATTACTGCCACATGAAGAACATTGTCCACCGAGACTTGAAGGTAAGAATGAGGACATTCTGTAGAGCTTGATTGAAAAGCTTGTAAACTCACTTTTGAGACAATGGCCTTTGAATGTTTTGGTATCTAGTGAAGAGCTATTTTTTGTCTATACTCATTCAGCACCGTTCACACCCTCTTAAGCTTTAGCCCCACCCATCTCGTTTAGCTCTAGTTGATTATTTGTTTACCGCTGGATAACATGAAAATAGCCTAACCAGCTCTGCTGGCAACAATTTCATTCCGCTTTTTTGCAGACGTTTACTGACACCGGCCTTAAGACATGTAGCTAGCTAGGTTAACAATGAACCTAGCTAGGTTAACAACGTGTAAGATCACACACGTCACGTAACGTTAGCCAACGAGCCAGCCAGTTAAAGTTAGCTAGTTAAAAAATAATGAACATAGTGCCAAATCATGTCATCACTACCCTGAATGAAGATGTTGGGAGTTAACCAACAAGGTTCAATGTTTGCTAGCTAAAATTAGGCTTTAACTAGAAAAGCAAACGGCTCTGGGATACAAATAATGACATCAGCTAAGGAGCCAGCCACCTAACATTAGCTAGCTAGCTAACAGTACACTTTAGCTTAAGACATGTAGCTAGTTAAACAACGTGTAAGATCACACATGTCACGTAACATTAGCTAACAAGCCAGCCAGCTAACATTAGCTAGTTAAACAACAATGCACATAGTGCCAAAACATGTCGTTACTACCCTGCATGAATATGCTGGGTGCTAACCAACCAGGTTCAATGTTAGCTAGGTAGCCTGACTGCAATTAGGTACCGAGATGAGATCCTCAGACCCCTTGTGAGAACATATGCTGGTGCAGTTGGCCCTGGGTTCCTCCTAATGCAAGACAATGCTAGACCTCATGTGGCTGGAGTGTGTCAGCAGTTCCTGCAAGAGGAAGGCATTGATGCTATGGCCTGGCCCGCCCGTTCCCCAGACCTGAATCCAATTGAGCACATCATGTCTCGCTCCATCCACCAACGCCACGTTGCACCACAGACTGTCCAGGAGTTGGCGGATGCTTTAGTCCAGGTCTGGGAGGAGATCCCTCAGGAGACCATCCGCCACCTCATCAGGAGCATGCCCAGGCGTTGTAGGGAGGTCATACAGGCACGTGGAGGCCACACACACTACTGAGCCTCATTTTGACTTGTTTTAAGGACATTACATCAAAGTTGGATCAGCCTGTAGTGTGGTTTTCCACTTTCATTTAGAGTGTGACTCCAATTCCAGACCTCCATGGGTTGATAAATTGGATTTCCGTTGATCATTTTTGTGTGATTTTGTTGTCAGCACATTCAACTATGTAAAGAAAAAAGTATTTAATAAGAATATTTCATTCAACCAGATCTAGGATGTGTTATTTTAGTGTTCCCTTTATTTTTTTGAGCAGTGTATATCCTATAGCCTAAAATCCAATATGACATGCTCTCTTTCTCCCCTCCATCTCCTCCCTTCATCCCTCCATCCCTTTCCTCCATGCCTTCTTCCACCCCTCCCTCCTTCTCTTCCTACCCTTACCCTACCCTCTCCCTATCCCCCCTCCGTCCCTTCTCCAGGCCGAGAATCTCCTGCTGGACGCCAACGCCAACATCAAAATCGCCGACTTCGGCTTCAGCAACGAGTTCACACTGGGCAACAAGCTGGACACGTTCTGTGGCTCTCCACCCTACGCCGCCCCGGAACTGTTCCAGGGGAAGAAATACGACGGGCCCGAGGTGGATGTCTGGAGCCTGGGGGTCATACTGTACACGCTGGTGTCAGGATCGCTGCCCTTCGATGGGCAGAACCTCAAGGTGTGTGTTTGTTAGAGGTGGACGTCTGGAGTCTGGGAGACATGCTGTGTACGCTGTATACGCGTGTGTGGGGAGAGGTGGGGTCTGTGTGGCTGGTAATCCGAATGCTTCCTAGGTTATAGCGTTGTGTAGAGTGCATCTAGTGTGCAGTGGGTGTCTTATTTCTACTGTACTGTATGTCTGTGTTGGTATGTGTCTGGGTTGGCCTGTTGTGTTTGACCATTTCAAATCAAATCACATTTATTTATATAGCCCTTCGTACATCAGCTGATATCTCAAAGTGCTGTACAGAAACCCAGCCTTAAACCCCAAACAGCAAGCAATGCAGGTGTAGAAGCACGGTGGCTAGGAAAAACTCCCTAGAAAGGCCAAAACCTAGGAAGAAACCTAGAGAGGAACCAGGGGGTGGCCAGTACTCTTCTGGCTGTGCCGGGTGGAGATTATAACAGAACATGGCCAAAATGTTCAAATGTTCATAAATGACCAGCATGGTCCAATAATAATAAGGCAGAACAGTTGAAACTGGAGCAGCAGCACGGCCAGGTGGACTGGGGACAGCAAGGCGTCATCATGTCAGGTAGTCCTGAGGCATGGTCCTAGGGCTCAGGTCCTCCAAGAGGGAGAAAGAAAGAGAGAATTAGAGAGCACACTTAAATTCACACAGGACACCGAATAGGACAGGAGAAGTAGTCCAGATATAACAAACTAACCCTAGCCCCCCGACACATAAACTACTGCAGCATAAATACTGGAGGCTGAGACAGGAGGGGTCAGGAGACACTGTGGCCCCATCCGAGGACAACCCCCGGACAGGGCCAAACAGGAAGGATTTATGTTTTCATATGTATTTGGTGTGCTTGACAACACATGTTTGGTGTGTGCTTGACAACTTGTTTTTGGTGTGTGCTTGCAATGTGTTTTTGATCTGTGCTTGACAGTGTAGGTTTAGTGTGTGTTCGTCGTGTGCTTAAAAACATGTGTGTTTGTCACTGCCCACAGGAGCTTCGTGAGCGCGTCCTGAGGGGAAAGTATCGCGTGCCCTTCTACATGTCCACCGACTGCGAGGGGATCTTACGCCGGTTCCTGGTGCTCAACCCTACCAAGCGCTGCACCCTAGATGTGAGGAGGACCAACCCCCCAACACCAATGCCTGATTCACACAATAGGACCATCCCAAACCGTACTGATCTGGCTTGGATATTTTCTTTTCACATTGACCTTTGCTACATAGATTCAGCAATTATAGTGGATTCGTAACCATGCCATCCCAGTACAGCTCGATTTGGCTTGTCTCAGTAGTGTAAAAAGGGAATAATAACAGCAGTATATGTCACACACTAATAGCCCAACATGTAATAAAGCACCAAACCACCATAACATGAATATCACCTACATCCCCAACACCCCAACACCCCAACACACACACACACACACACACACACACACACACACACACACACACACACACACACACACACACACACACACACACACACACACACACACACACACACACACACACACACACACACACACGCACACGCACGCACACCAAATCAAATACAATTTTCCACACCAAATCAAATCAAATTGGAGTAATCAAGGTGACAGACAGTGACACATTTAATACCATCTTGCACACTCTTGCCTGCATCCAACTGATCTGGGGCTTAATCATGAATAATAATATTTAAAAAATATGAGAAAATATAGCTACGTCCCTCTCTTTGCTTCTCCTTATACTTTGAAGAAATTAATTTGTTCAAAACTGTTCAAGTATTGTCTTTCTCTCTCTTTGAGTCAACTACTTACCCCACTTCATACACTACATTGCTAGCTAGCTGTAGCTTATGCTTTCAGTACTAGATTCATTCTATGATAGGTTGGACGACATTCTCCAGAAGTCATCATAATTACTTTGTAAGTCTATGGAAGGGGTTGAGAACCATTGTATTGATGTCAATGTACCCAGAGGAGGACGGAAAATAGTATCCTCCAGCTACACAAGGGTGCTAACCTAGAGGGTGTTGTTGAGGCTACTGTAGACCTTCATTGCAAAACAATCAGTTATTTGGTGACGTGAATATATGTAGTATAGTTTTATCTAAAACCAATTCTCTATTTTTAGGATTTCTAGGATGTTCCTCCCTTCCTCCTCTGAGGAGCCTCCACTGACACACACACACACACACACACACACACACACACACACACACACACACACACACACACACACACACACACACACACACACACACACACACACACACACACACACACACACACAAACAAACATATACACACACACACAATCACACATGCACACACAATTTCCAACTTTACTTTCTAACATTGAATCTTGTTGTGATGCCACAGCAAGTCATGAAGGACAAGTGGATAAACGCAGGGTATGATGAGGATTCCCTGAAGCCCCATATAGAGCCTGTCGAGGACTACAGTGACACTAGTCGCATAGGTGAGCTAGCTATGTTCAGGCCACTGGGTTGCCATCCACCATTTTGGCTCTAAGGGCAATGTGCATTTTGGCTCTCATGACATCTTTAGACAGTTCATTTCATGCCAATTTGACATTCTCATGAAACGCAGATATATGTATCTTTAAGTACTAGTTGAAATCTGTTCCTGAAATTCAGCAGGAACATTAGCTTAAAATTATTTCCAAAATGTCGGCCTTCTTTTTCCTCATCTCCCCTCATTTGTGGTCCTCAGAGGTGATGGTGGGGATGGGCTTCACTCCAGAGGAGATCAAGGACGCTCTGCTCAACCAGAAGTACAATGAGGTCACCGCCACTTATCTACTGCTGGGCCTCAAGAATGAGGTGAGATGTCTGGGCCTGGCCACCAGATGGCAGCACAAGATATCAATGATCTATTATACAGAAATACACAGCAAGCCCTAGTAATCAGTATGTATGCTTGAATTAGGTAAGAATGTGTTTAACAAAAGAGGTATTTTGATATTTATATAGCCATATTATGTGAATTTGATGAAAAACAGCATACCGGTACACAGAATGCCACAATGCTCTTGGTGGCTCCATATTCAGTCCATGCAGCAGGCTAAAAGGAGGTGGTTTTCTTGGTAACAGGATGGCAGCGAGTCTCGTTTGGCCAGTACCCTGTCCCTGGCACGGATCCGGCCCAGCCCCATCACCAATGGGACCAACAAACACTCCTCGGCCACTGCAGGCTCCTCTTCCTCCTCTTCCTCGCATAGCAAGACCCAGCGCAGCGCCTCCACCTATCACAGGCAGCGGCGGCACAGTGACTTCTGTGAGAGTTCTACTGTGCCTTCTACTGTATATTTCACTGTACCTTCCACTGTATCCTCTAGTCTACTCTAACCCTAACCCTTCTACTGTAGATTTCACTGTACTCTACCTTTCCTCACCTGGTCTCATATCTGCCCCATATACTCAGCTCCTGTCCTGGCCACTGACTAAGTGTGTGTATGGGTGCGTGCATGCGTGCGCATATGTGTCTTTGTCCGTGCCTGTGTACACACGAGTGTATATGTGTGCGTGCCTGTGTGTGCACGTGTGTGTATATGTCTCTGTGTCTGTGTGACAGTGTTAACATGTCTGGTCGCCCCTCAGGCGGGCCCTCCATGCCCGTCATGCACCCCAAGCGGAGCCCCACCAGCACGGGTGACCGGGAGCTGCGGGAGGGGCGCATGCCACCGCGTAAGGCCAGCTGCAGTGTGATGGGCAGTCGCTCGCTGCCCCCCTCCAGCCCCATGGTCAGCAGTGCTAATAATCCCAACAAGTCAGAGATCCCCGACCGCCGCAAGGAGATGACGGCCACCACAGTGAGAAACAGTGAGGTAGGAATGGTGGGTTGGGAAGGGGGGGGGGGGGTTAAAAGGGGCTGCATTTGAAATGGAACTCTATTCCCCAGTGGAGGCTGCTGAGGGGAGGACGGCTCATAATAATGTCCGGAACGGCGCAAATTGAATGGCATCAACCATTCCACTCATCCCGCTCCAGCCATTACCACGAGCCCGTCCTCCCCAATTAAGGTTCCACCAATCTCCTGTGCTATTTCCTAAGTAGTGCATTACTATACAGAAAATAGGGTGCCATTTAGGATGCTAGCAAAGATTTATGTTTCAAGCTCTGCGTTTGAAATGGCCCCCTGTTCCCTAAGTCAGTGCTCACCAGCCTTTTCTGAGTCAAGATCACTTTCTGAGCCAAAATGCGAGCCGAGCTCTACCTCTCAGATTTAATTTAAACATGACTTTAAAAAACCTCTGCTCTTCCTCCCCCCTGTTAGAAAAGGAAACACGTTTTTCCAGCAGATAATGAAACTCAAGTCGCACTGCATTATTTCTGCCTCATGTACACATTCATGTTGTTACACATATGACCAAAGAAAGTGAAATATTCGTTGGTATTGAAAAAGACACGAGCCGCTAATAATAACAAGGCAAGCTTATCGGAACACTTTTCTATACTCAATCATTGCAGCTGTAGTGCTTGTTGTAACGTGAGTGGAAGTAGAGGGAACACACATCTTATGGCTTATAAAAGTTGTGATCGAAGTGTTGACAGTGTTGAGTCTCTCTCTAGTCATGGTTTTAAAAGATTTGAAATCTCACAGTATCAACTTTGCTGTGCGCTCGAGGCTGTGTAGACACGGTGATCTGAGATATCTGATTGGCCAGTGGTAAGCCTATAGGTGCTCTTGATTTGCTCTCTGGGCCTGCCGGGTAGGCGGAGTTCTACTGTCAGACACATGAAATGGTTCAAAATGGGAATCATTTGCCTTCCCTGTGCTACGACTGTTGAATCAAGTGCACACTGTCCACAGTACAAAACAAATAATAGGAAGGCAAAGTGTGGTTGGTGATCACTGCCCCAAGTAGTGCATTACTTACTATACAAGGAATAGGGTGCCGTTTCAGATGCACTCTAGGTTAGAAAATGGTCGCTAGCTATAGGACTTCTGTTAGTACACATAGGTGTATATATAATATTTTCTAGTATATAGGCCGTGCCCAAAATATGTCTCACCTACTATTTACTAAAACTACATTCTGTGTACTAATCTTACTACATGCAATTTAGAACATCATGTTTAGTTAAGATGTATGCAGTAAGCAATATATGTCAACATACAAGGCGCACGCATACTGAGAAGGCGCCATCTAATGCACAATTGGGTTCATTCATTTTTTGTGCAGTGCACCCCCTTGTTTGATTATCAGCTGTTGTCACACACACATGGGTCTGAAAAGACTATTCTCTGCACCGAAATCTTACGAGATGAGAAGCCGAAATTAGTTGCATTTAAAACTAGAATCCTTAATTGAAACAATAACAAAGCGGTCACCCTGCCTGTATTTTGGTAAAAAGCTGAGGGATGGACCTGGAGAAATGAAACCACTCTCAAATTCATAGACTAGAGCTATGGAAGCAAGGACTGACCATCCATGATATCAAAATGATAGTTTTAAAAATGTTTTGAGGCTATAAATTGTTTGTTTAATTTGACATTGTTTACGAACATTGGAGAAAAATAAGCTTGTATTTTAGGTTCTGATGGGATACGATGGGTTACGGTGCCAAAAAAAAAAGAACAAAAAAAATGGATGTAGCAACTAAGGAGACCAACTTTAAAGCAGCCAACATTTTCTACATTTCACATACTATAAAACATTATATTTTCACATTCCCAATCAGCCTACTATGTAGAACACAAGTATGAACATTTGGAAACAGCCATTGAGTACTCCACTTTGGTAGTATGCAGTGACAACTTGTAACTATGGTAATGTCTGATTTGGACATTTGTTCTGATCCCTCCCTCCTACTTTCCCAGAACAATATCCCGGGAAGTGCTATGACCCGCCGGAACACATACGTCTGCACGGACCGCTCCAGCACCGACAGACACTCCTTGCTGCAGAATGGCAAGGAGAACAGGTAAAGGACATGGAAGGACAACGGAGGGAGAGGAAAAGCGAGTGAGAGACTCTCGAAAAGATGTCCTCTCATGTCCGCTGATGATGATATTTTTAGTGTTGTTTTTTATATTTTTATGTCAACCATGTTATTGTGAAGCCAAAGACAAATGTCCACTTTGTGTGGACTGTAACATTTGTCTAATTCTAATTGCTTCTCTCCTCCAGCTCGCTGTCCCACCGCCTACCCCCCACCTCCCCCTCCACCCTGAGCATCTCCGGGGCCGGGGCCTCCTCCTCTGGCGAGCGCTGCCGTCTGACACGGGGCTCCACGATCCGGAGCACTTTTCACGGAGGCCAGTTGAGGGACCGGGGCCCGCCCGTCTACTCGGCCCCGCCCACCTCCCCCACGCTGTCCCACCACGACGCCAGTCCACTGCCGCACGCCCGCAGCCGCGCCACTTCCAACCTCTTTACCAAACTCACCTCCAAACTCACACGCAGGTAAGAGGTCAGCTCCGTAACAGTCACCTCCGTAACAGTCACCTCCGTAACAGTCACCTCCGTAACAGTCATCTCTGTAAAAGTCACCTCTGTAACACCTACCTCAAAACTCACAAGCAGGTAGTCTTGGATCAGGGTCATGTTTAGAATGGGAAACAGGGGAGGTAGGCCTACTACCTGAAGTTGTTCAAGAAGATCACAGATATTCATTCTCCATTGCAAAACGTTACAGGTCACAGCCTTGGGTCCTGACATTGGAAACGGAGCTAAATACTTTTTTACCTTGGCTTGCTTGACCAAGAACAACCTCTTTCCTTGGACTTACCCAGCTCTCTCTGGCCTCAGCTATTATACACTGCTCAAAAAAATAAAGGGAGCACTAAAATAACACATCCTAGATCTGAATGAATTAAATATTCTTATTAAATACTTTTTTCTTTACATAGTTGAATGTGCTGACAACAAAATCACACAAATTATCAATGGAAATCAAATTTATCCCCATGGAGGTGTGGATTTGGAGTCACACTCAAAATTAAAGTGGAAAACCACACTACAGGCTGATCCAACTTTGATGTAATGTCCTTAAAACAAGTCAAAATGAGGCTCAGTAGTGTGTGTGGCCTCCACGTGCCTGTATGACCTCCCTACAATACCTGGGCATGCTCCTGATGAGGTGGCGGATGGTCTCCTGAGGGATCTCCTCCCAGACCTGGACTAAAGCATCCGCCAACTCCTGGACATTCTGTGGTGCAACGTGGCGTTGGTGGATGGAGCGAGACATGATGTCCCAGATGTGCTCAATTGGATTCAGGTCTGGCCAGTCCATAGCATCAATGCCTTCCTCTTGCAGGAACTGCTGACACACTCCAGCCACATGAGGTCTAGCATTGTCTTGCATTAGGAGGAACCCAGCACCAACCGCACCAGCATATGGTCTCACAAGGGGTCTGAGGATCTCATCTCGGTACCTAAGGGCTGTGCGGCCCCCCCAAAGAAATGCCACCCCACACCATGACTGACCCACCGCCAAACCGGTCATGCTGGAGGATGTTGCAGGCAGCAGAACGTTCTCCAGACTGTCACGTCTGTCACATGTGCTCAGTGTGAACCTGCTTTAATCTGTGAAGAGCACAGGGCGCCAGTGGCGAATTTGACAATCTTGGTGTTATCTGGCAAATGCCAAATGTCCTGCACTGTGTTGGGCTGTGAGCACAACCCCCACCTGTGGACGTCGGCCCTCATACCACCCTCATGGAGTCTGTTTCTGACCGTTTGAGCAGACACATGCACATTTGTGGCCTGCTGGAGGTCATTTTGCAGGGCTCTGGCAGTGCTCCTCCTGCTCCTCCTTGCACAAATGCGGAGGTAGCGGTCCTGCTGCTGGGTTGTTTCCCTCCTACCGCCTCCTCCACGTCTCCTGATGTACTGGCCTGTCTCCTGGTAGCGCCTCCATGCTCTGGACACTATGCTGACAGACACAGCAAACCTTCTTGCCACAGCTCGCATTGATGTGCCATCCTGGATGAGCTGCACTACCTGAGCCACTTGTGTGGGTTGGAGACTCCATCTCATGCTACCACTAGAGTGAAAGCATCGCCAGCATTCAAAAGTGACCAAAACATCAGCCAGGAAGCATAGGAACTGAGAAGTGGTCTGTGGTCACCACCTGCAGAACCACTCCTTTATTGGGGGTGTCTTGCTAATTGCCTATAATTTCCACCTGTTGTCTATTCCATTTGCACAATAGCATGTGAAATTTATTGTCAATCAGTGTTGCTTCCTAAGTGGACAGTTTGATGTGACAGTTTGATGTGATTGACTTGGAGTTACATTGTGTTGTTTAAGTGTTCCCTTTATTTTTTTGAGCAGTGTATATAATCACATACAGTACCAGTCAAAAGTTTGGACACACCTACTCATTCAAGGTTTTTTCTTTATTTTTACTATTATCTACATTGTAAAATAATAGTGAAGACATCAACACTATGAAATTACACATATGGAATCATGTAGTTACCAAAAAAGTGTTTTTTAAATATTTTATATTCTTCAAAGTAGCCATCATTTGCCTTGAAGACAGCTTTGCACACTCTTGGCATTTTCTCAACCAGCTTTGCCTGGAATGCTTTTCCAACAGTCTTGAAGGAGTTCCCACATATGCTGAGCACTTGTTGGCTGCTTATCCTTCACCCTTTGGCCCAACTCATCACAAATCATCTCAATTGGATTGAGGTTGGGTGATTGTGGAGGCTAGGTCATCTAATGCAACAATCCATCACTCTCCTTCTTGGTCAAATAGCCCTTACACAGCCTGGAGGTCTGTTGGGTCATTGTCCTGTTGAAAAACAAATGATAGTCCCACTAAGTGCAAACCAGATGCGATGGCGTATCGCTGCAGAATGCTGTGGTAGCCATGCTGGTTAAGTGTGCCTTGCAATCTAAATAAATCACAGACAGTGTCACCAGCAAAGCACCCCCACACCTCCTCCTCCATACTTCACGGTGGGAACCACACATGCTGAGATCATCCTTTCACCTACTCTGCGTCTCACAAAGACAGTGGTTGGAACCAAAAATCTCAAATTTGGACTCATCAGATTTCCACCGGTCTAATGTCCATTGCTCATGTTTCTTGGCCCAAGCAAGTCTCTTCTTATTATTGGTGTCCTTTAGTAGTGCTTTCTATGCAGCAATTCGACCATGAAGGCCTAATTCACGCAGTCTACTCTGAACAGTTGATGTTGAGATGTGTCTGTTACTTGAACTCCGTGAAACATTTATTTGGGCTGCAATTTCTGAGGCTGGTAACTCTAATGAACTTATCCTCTGCAGCAGAGGTAACTCTGGGTTTTCCTTTCCTGTGGCGGTCCTCATTAGAGCCAGTTTCATCATAGCGCTTGATGGTTATTGCGACTGCACTTGAAGAAACTTTCCGCATTGACTGACAAGCATGTTTAAAAGTAATGATGGACTGTCATTTCCCTTTGCTTATTTGAGCTGTTCTTGCCATAATATGGACTTGGTCTTTTACCAAAAAGGCCTATCTTCTGTATACCACTCTTACCTTGTCAAAACACAACTGATTGGCTCAAACTCATTAAGAAGGAAAGAAATTCACCAAATTAACTTTTAACAAGGCACACCTGTTAATTGAAATGCATTCCAGGTGATTACCTAATGAAGCTGGTTGAGAGAATGCCAAGAGTGTACAAAGCTGTCATCAAGGCAAACGGTGGCTACTTTGAAGAATCTCAAATGTAAAATATATTCTGATTTCTGAACACTTTTTTGGTTACTACATGACTCCAAATGTGTTATTTCATGGTGTCGACGTCTTCACTATTATTGTACAATGTAGAAAATAGTAAAAATAGAGAAACTCATGAATGAGTAGGTGTGTCTGAACTTTCGACTGGTACCGTATATATAATGTAAGGAAGCATGTGCTTCCTCCATGCCAATCAACTACAGCTGCCCTGTTATCCACCACTCCCTTGGCCATGATTCAATGATTTTCTCTTTCTCCCCCTCCTCCTCTCCCCTTTATTTTTTCTATTTCTCTCTCTTGCTCTTCCTCTTCCTTTCTGTACATCAGGGTCAATCTTGACCCCTCTAAGCGCCAGGGCTCAAACAAATCAGTCTCGGGTTGTACCCTTCCCCAGGGATCAAAAACAGTTAGTAAGTTCCCATGATACTAGCTTCTGTCTGCCTGCTTGTCTGCCTGCCTAACCTACTGGATGTGTGTGTGTGTGTGTGTGTGTGTGTGTGTGTGTGTGTGTGTGTGTGTGTGTGTGTGTGTGTGTGTGTGTGTGTGTGTGTGTGTGTGTGTGTGTGTGTGTGTGTGTGTGTGTGTGTGTGTGTGTGTGTGTGTGTGTGTGTGTGGCCTGTATGACTGTGTGCCTGTTTACTTACCTATCTGTCTGCCTGTCTGTTACATTAATTTTTGTCTGTCTGCATTCCTACCTGTTTGTCTATGTCTTACCAACCTGTCTAATTTGCCTAGTACTTACCTGTATGCCTGCCTGCCTGTCTTCCCACTTGTCTTTGTTCTGCAGCTCTCTGCTTTTTGGCTAATTCCTTTGGCATACCCTTGTGCAGGGTTGTCATCTATTGTCTTGGGGGTAACACTTTACTTGAATGCTGCATCATGAGGGCTACATAACACTGTCATTACAATGACGTGTCATAAACCGTTTTGACTTGCTGCAACTGACTTTAAACTGTCACGACACAAACCATGAATTCACTATGGCAGTTTTGCTAGACGATTGGCTAATCTACAGTAAACATAGTCTGTGTCATTTTGACAGTGTAAAGGCATTTGTCATAAACTGACACCTATGACATCTGTTATGGCATTGTTATGAACGTGTTATGTAGCCTTTATAATACATTGGGCTTCTGTTAAAATAAGTATTTGTTCCAGGGGCACCATTGTAGTGGATAAGGTCTTCTTGTGACTCCATCTACTTTGTTTTGTTTTTATTTTGAATGACATTTGATTCCCGGGCATGAGAATTATCTTTGTTGTGTGGTGGAATTAGGGTTGCAAATTTAGGGTATATTACCGGAAACGTTCAGTTTACCAGTAAACTATTCAATTTTTTGTGCGCATTTTATCAGATGACTATCTACTGTAGTGACGTTTTTGATACTTCAGATTATCACAGGTGTCTCTAATTACCTCTGGAACTATGTGGCTTTATCACACGTAAACAGTGGTGTAGTGGAGGGTAAATGTAAGTAAATGAAATTTAGCCATATGTTTTTGTTCCTATACAGTTTAACCACTGTATTTTATAACCGCGACCGGCGATCAGTTTTTATTTTACCACGACCTCACTGCATGTAAAATGTAGAAAAAATATATATATATTCTTTTTAAAATTAGAATGACAAAACTGTAAAAAATCATCCTAAATATAAACCATCAACTTAGTGAATACCATTGGTGTTTTTTAAATGTACACACTTTTATTTATTTTACTATGTCAATATGTCTTTATTGTAAATATTTTTGCGCCGAAATGGTGGCAGTTGTGAAAAAAGTCAATAGTTGTAAGAGTTGCAGAGTTAATTGAAAATAATGCAATTGTTAATTATATGCTTTTTTCATTCATTTGGCTATTTTCTCTTGAACCATATGGTCTATCCATTAGAAACTCATGGACAATATGGACACAGATCAACAGCAAAAAATGAATACTATATATAAAAAAAACTCATCCTAATTACCATAGATTGCCACAGATGACCTTTTAATTACAAAAAGTACAGAAGATACCAGAACAATGAAGAGCATATGAGAGCATATGAAAGCTGGTGGTGCCTTTTAACATGAGTCTTCAATATTCCCAGGTAATAAGTTTTAGGTTATAGTTATTATAGGACTATTTCTCTCTATACCATTTGTATTTCCTATACCTTTGACTATTGGATGTTCCAATAGGTACTATAGTATTGCCAGCCTAATCTCGGGAGTTGATAGGCTTGAAGTCATAAACAGCGCAATGCTTGAAGCACAGCGAAGAGCTGCTGGCAAACGCAAGAAAGTGCTGTGTGAATGCTTACGAGCCTGCTGCTGCCTACCACCACTCAGTCAGACTGCTCTATCAAATCATAGACTTAATTATAATATAATAATACACAGAAATACAAGCCTTAGGTCATTAATATGGTCAAATCCGGAAACATTAATGTCGAAAACAAAACGTTTATTCTTTCAGTGAAATACGGAACCTTCTGTATTTTATCTAACGGGTGGCATCCATAAGTCTAAATTGCACAACCTTCCATGCTATGTCATAATTACTGTAAGTAAAATTCTGGCAAATTAGTTTGCAACGAGCCAGGCAGCCCAAACTGTTGCATATACCCTGACTCTGCGTGCAATTAACGCAAGAGAAGTGACACAATTTCCCTAGGTAATATTGCCTGCTAACATTAATTTATTTTAACTAAATATGCAGGTTTAAATAAATATCCTTCTGTGTATTGATTTTAAGAAAGGCATTGATGTTTATGGTTAGGTACATTCGTGCAACAATTGTGCTTTTTTTGTAAATGCGCTTTTGTTAAATCATCCCCCGTTTGGCGAAGCTGGCTGTCTTTGTTGGGAAGAAATGGTCTTCACACAGTTCACAACGAGCCAGGCGGCCCAAACTGCTGCATATACCCTGACTCTGTTGCACTGAACGCAAGAGAAGTGACACAATTTCCCTCGTTAAAAGAAAGTAATGTTAGCCGGCAATATTAACTAAATATACAAGTTTAAAAATATATACTTGTGTATTGATTTTAACAAAGGCGTTGATGTTTATGGTTGATGTTTATGGTTAGGTACACATTGGTGCAACGACAGTGCTTTTTTCGTGAATGCACTTGTTAAATCACCCGTTTGGCGAAGTAAGCTGTGATTCAATGATAAATTAACAGGCACCGCATCGATTATATGCAACGCAGGACAAGCTAGATAAACTAGTAATATCATCAACCATGTGTAGTTAACTAGTGATTATGTTAAGATTGATTGTTTTTTTATAAGATAAGTTTAATGCTAGCTAGCAACTTACCTTGGCTCCTTGCTGCACTCACATAACAGGTAGTCAAGCCTGCCACGCAGTCTCCAATGCAATGTAATCGGCCATAATCGGTGTCCAAAAATGCAGATTAACGATTGTTATGAAAACTTGAAATAGGCCCTAATTAATCGGTCGACCTCTAATCACAATGACGACAAAAGGTTTTCCTACTAATTATTTGCCTCCTTTAGAAATGTTAATCAATGGCAGTTGACAATGCATTGAGTAGAATGTTCACTCGGAAGTCAGCCCTCAATATAGAACTTATATAACAATATTGTGACGCAACGTACAACCGATGAATACCTGGAGTTTTTTGTCGCTGTTGTCATTTGCTTGTCCTACTCTATGATTACCTTTCCTTTCTTTTTGAATGGCTTCAAAGTATTGTGGATTGATGGTGACTCTCTCTGTGTACTTGGTGGACATGGAACTGCATCTCCCATAAAACACCTCTCTGATTCCCCATTTAATTGTGTGTGTGTGTGTGTGTGTGTGTGTGTGTGTGTGTGTGTGTGTGTGTGTGTGTGTGTGTGTGTGTGTGTGTGTGTGTGTGTGTGTGTGTGTGTGTGTGTGTGTGTGTGTGTGTGTGTGTGTGTGTTCTCTACGCAGGGTCACAAATGAACCTGAGGGAATCTGCCGATCTGCGGTCACAAGGTCAGTATATGTCACAAGGTCAGTATATCCGGCAACCCTTTGTCACCTCATCTATAACCCCAACATAACCGTGTTCGGTTGTTGTCATGTTTCAGACAGTAAACTTGCTCACATTAACTGAAAATTCATTCTTAGATTTAAAGGCCCAGTGCTGTCAAAAATGTTGATCAGTGTTATTTTCTGATAGTTGCTGGTTGAAAATACAATATACACAGGACCTTCTAATCAGGCTTGCATCGTCTGGAGTTTTTGCTTGCAATGGTGACATCACCATTCGGTAAATTGGTAAAGAGACCTAAAACAAATAGAGTTCCAAACCTCTCTGCCAATACAGCTATTGTTCAGTTTCCCCCTCCCCACTCCTAGCAAAATTATTGATTGAGAAATATGTTTTTGCTAAAAAAATTGAAATATATTGCAATAAGGTACTTAATTGTTACCCAGAAATTCATTTGATATTGTTATAAAAATGGCTGCATTGGGCCTTTACTAGATTCAACCACCCATTCTCACATTCTTTTCTCCTTACCCACCCCTTTCCCTCTAACAACTCTTCTCTCCTCCTTTTTCTTTTACTCACCCACCACTCTGTCCTTTCTCTTTCTTTTTTTCTGTCGCTCTCCCTTTCTGGTCACCAGTCGCCATTTACCTGGGCATCAAAAAGCGGCCGAGCCCTGGGCCATCGGATGTGGCTGGAATCTGAGGGTACCCCGGGGGCGGCGGGACCCAGCGGAGGTGGTGCTGGCTCTGCGGGAGGCGGCACGGGGCTGCGGCTGCCAGGTCCACCACGTCGGCCCCTTCCTGCTCTCCTGCACCCACGGGGCGTCCGGCGGTTGCGTGGCCTTCAAGGCAGAGGTGTGCCACCTCTCCACGGGGGGTGGTGCCTCCAACAATAAGACTTCCAACGGGGTGCGCTATACACGACTTTGGGGAGCACCTCTCGTTTTCCGGGACATCGCCATGCAAATCTCAAAGGACCTCGAACTCTGAATATAATGGGGGTTGAGAAGGATGGAAAGAGAAATACAGAGAAAGAGCGATGTGGGGCTGGACTCAAGATAAAATACATTTGCCCCTGTCTCTTACGTGGCTATAGCCCTACCCCCCTCTGCACCAGTCTCAACCTAACCACCCGCCCCCATCGCCACACCACCCAGACCCAAATGTACCCCCCGCGTCCCTCTCACCACTACAACTGAACAGCTTCACCCACTGGAACCTGATCAGACAGGAATCCAGCTTAAAATGTTTTACTGTTAACTCTAGCCATAATGACTATTACTTTTATGATTGGTATCATTGTCTTTTTTAACGATCACCAACTCCGTACCGACAACATCAAAAACATTCTCGAAAACATTTCTCGGGTTTCGCCGTCTTGGACGCGTGTCACAGTACAGATATAGGATCTTGATTTGATCACCCTGTTGCAGGATAACTTTCCTGCAATACAGGAAATGTAAAACTTGTAGTGTATTTGAGGTTTAAAAAGGCTTCTGAAGTTTGTAATTTCCACTTCAAAATTTCAGACTTTATTTTCCCTTACGAAAAATGTATCAACCCATAAAACATTTCCATTAATTATAATCCACATAATAATTCACATTTCCTGTTGCTGCAGGATTATTTTCCTGCTGTAGCTAACTGGCTCAAATTAAGATCCTACATCTATGTATGTATTGCTATTTCTTCTCCCATTTGAACATTGATACTGATGAAGTGATCATCCAAGGACTTCTGTGGACGATATGCACAAATATGGAGACAGTTAACTCAATGATTTGACAAGCGGCATCAAAGGTTACTCTGTTTTTCTATTTGTGCACAGTATAGGCGGGATTGGATTGTTGGGCAATGACAGAAGTTGACAAGACACTTTGAACCAGCCAATGGGAACCGTCACATCCATTTCCACTAACATCATCAACTGAAAAAGGTAGTAAGATAACATCATTATCTCGGACACATCATGAATCAATCTCAGTTAGTCTTACTGCATATGACATAAATAAACTAGACTGATATAGGTTTCACTTTTGTAGTATTGTACAAACCAAACACCATAATAAGCTATTATGTTAATGTGTAATATCAGGCAGTATACACTTTGGTACATATCATACTCCATTTTAGATACCAGTGCCAATACGAAAACTGAATCTATGTACAGTGCATTCGGAAAGTATTCAAAACCCTTGACTTTTTTCACATATTTTTAACTTTACAGCCTCATTCTAAAATGGATAAAACATTTGATTTTTTCTCATCAATCGTACACACAATACCCCATAATGACACAGTGAAAACAGGTTTTGAGACATTTGTATAAAACAAATATAACAGAAATACCTTATTTACATAAGTGTTCAGACCCTTTGCTATGAGACTTTGAAGTTAGCTCAGGTGCAACCTGTTTCCATTGATCATCCTTGAGATGTTTTCACAACTTGATTGGAGTCCATCTGTGGTAAATTCAATTGATTGGCCATGATTTGGAAAGGCACACAACTGCCTATGTAAGGTCCCACAGTTGACAGTGCATGTCAAAGCAAAAACCAAGCCATGAGGTCGAGGGAATTGTCTGTAGAGCTCCGAGACAGGATTGTGTCAAGGCACAGATCTGGGGAAGGCTATAAAAAAATGTCTGCAGCATTGAAGGTCCCCAAGAACACAGTGGCCTCCATCATTCTTAAATGGAAGAAGTTTGGAACTACCAAAACTCTTCCTAGAGCTGGCCACCCGACCAAACTGAGCAAGAATCCAATGGTCACTCTGACAGAGCTCCAGAGTTCCTCTTTGGAGATGGGAAAACCTTCCAGAAGGACAACTATCTCTGCAGCCCTCCACCATTCAGGCCTTTATGGTAGTGTGGCCAGGCGGAAGCTACTTCTCAGTAAAATGCACATGACAGCCCACTTGGAGTTTGCCAAAAGGCACCTAAACTATTTGGCCTGAATGCCAAGCGCCAATTCTGGAGGAAACCTGGCACCATCCCTATGTTGAAGCATGGTGATTGCAGCATCATGCTGTGGGGATGTTTTTCAGCGGCAGGGACTGGGAAACTAGTCAGGATCGAGGGAAAGATGAAGGAAAGTAAGTACAGAGAGGTCCTTGATGAAAACCTGCTCCATAGCGCTCAGGACCTCAGACTGGGGAAAAAGTTCACTTTCCAACAGGACAACGATCCTAACATGCTGACTAGACCGGACACGCCGCGTGCGCGAGTGTCGCAGAATACATTTAGAAATATATGTTATTCAATTATTTCACCCACACTGCTCACGTGCACCAATGAGCGTCTGCGATGCCAAGGGCTTTCTATTTCTGATGCAGATCGCTCTGCAAGTCCTGCCTCTTCCATCTCCTCGTTGGTTTATAGAAGCAGGTTGAATGATGAACTGTTGCCGGTTGTCGTGGTGAATCTACGAAAGTTTAGATGCCAATCGCCATATAAATTAAACAATGAAAAGGCCTGGAAGGAGGGGAGATGACTAGAAATGATTCAGTTGGCTGTTTTATGTGTGGATTAATTGTCGGCGTAGAGGACCTTGTGCCTTTCAGGTAAAATAACAACTCCATGTTTATATCCCAGGACAAATTAGCTAGCAACAGCAAGCTATCTAAATAGGACAAATTAGCTAGCAAGGTCAAGCTAACTAGCCTAATTGCCATACATGTTTAATGCTTTTCGACCTGTCCCCAAATTAATGTCATTGGTTCAGAGTTTGTTTTGATATTTTAACCTGCGTGTCGTGATCGCGGTTGGTGTGGGGGGACAAAATAAATGTTTGCACGATAGCGCACGATGGCGCACACGCCCAGCCGGTTTGGGTTCCGTGTAAGCATGCAGCCAAGACAGCGCAGGAGCAGCTTCGGTACAAGTCTTTGAATGTCCTTGAGTTGCCCGATCGAACATCTCTGGAGAGACCTGAAAATAGCTGTGCAGCGACGCTCCCCATCCAACCTGATAGAGCTTGAGAGGATCTGCAGAGAAGAAATATGAGAAACTCCCCAAATACAGGTGTGCCAAGCTTGTAGCATCATACCCAAAAATAATCTAGGCTGTAGTCGCTGCCAAAGGTGCTTCAACAAAGTATTGAGTAAAGGGTCTGAATACTTATGTAATATTTCAGTTTTTTATTTTTAATACAATTGCAAAAATGTCTAAACCTGTTTTTCGCTTTGTCATTATGGGGTATTGTGTGTAGATTGATGAGGAAAATGTTTTATTCAATCCATTTTAGAATAAGGCTGTAAAGTAACAAAATGTGGAACAATTCAAGGGATCTGAAAACATTCCGAATGCACTGTAGATCAAAACTGTGGTTCGTAACGCTATACATTTTTTCACCTTCAAACCTCTAGCTATCTGTAGCTTTGGTTTCCTGCACACACCCTTGGAAAGTAATTCCTTTGCCAAATTCTGTTCCGTAGATACTCTTTTATCCCTCTGATTGGCTGGGATCCATGTCTGTGTTGGCACTGATCATCATCAATAATCATATCAAGCCATTTCTAAGCATTTTATCCCCTACCTCTCACGGTTTGATCTCTCCCTTTCACCTTTCTTGAACAGAGTTGAATTCAAGTCATGAAACAGTTGCACAGTGAGTTGTTCCTCAGCATAAAATAGTTTAACCTAATGTCTAATAACTAAAAGGGTGACTGGGAAAACAATTTTTGTTTCAATGCAAAACCAGTTCAGTGCAGAACATTGTGCCCTTGAACGCCACATGGCTTTGCCAAAATGCAAAGCTGTCAGGCTTCATAGTGAACCAAATCTGGAACAGAACTGGGTTGAAATACATTATTATTTAACATTTCAAATACCCTTAGATACTCTGCCCTAAACGTTGGGCAAAACGAGAGAGTATTTCAGTAGTATTCTTTTAACAATATTTGCCCACTGAAATAGGCTACGTAGTTCAGAGAAACTCAATATAGAAACTCAAATAGAGATAATACTTGATCCAGATCTGTTTCGGAATAAGTCATATTTCTTTCAATGTGATGCAATGCAATTTAGTTTGGATTCTATTCCATGCCCTGACATTTTATCTTCAGCTATCTCTCAACATTGAAGGTGAACATCAAAATCCATTTTTTTCCCCCTGAGGTAACTACAACCGTCCAATCCCATTCCTACTGTTACACACGCTGGTGCCTCAACTCTGACACCCTTTAGCATTTTGGCACTGGTTATCTTCAGATCTACTGTTGTCTACTGTTGATGACTGTGGGTTGCTGTGAGGTGTCGGGGGAATGCATAGACACACAGATGAGTCATTTAGAGAGAGAGAGCCTTAAAGGCAGTGTGACTGGGATGCTGTGTTTTCCCTCTTGCACCCCTTATGCACATAGTACATGTTCAATGCTGGAAAATAAGCTAAAAAAGGCTTCCTCACATTCCCCCCTGATAAGAATGAATGATGTACTATGATGTTCATGTAGGCTACAAGATTTCTGCCTGATTATTTACTGGTAATACTCTCGATCTCAGTTGTGGCTTTTTGCTCATGGTGACATAACCAGTCAGAACAACGTGGTCATTTCACTTTTGATCTCTTTTTTTTTTTGTTCAATCTTCACCACAAGTGTTTTTACTGTCCGTTTGTTTTTGCAATCCTCCTCTTGTTTTGTTTTTCGAAAACACTCCCAGCTGTCATCCACTTCACAGACACTTCGTTAAATCATCTCTTCAGAACCTCCTCAGTGCCGTTTTGTCTGCTACGCTGCCACATGACAGGGTACCCTATAGAGGAGAGCAATACTAATCTACAACAATACACAGCCCTCAACAGTACAGACAGATAGATTCACGGGCCTGAGGAGGGTCAGTCCTATGTCCTATAACATTGTGGTGTATATTAGCATTAGGTAATATAGACCTTGATGCACTTTGCTTTGACTTGAATCAGCTCCTTCCAGTGGAATCTCGGGCAAAGCCCACAACGAGCCACTGGAGGGCGCCAATGTCTTAAATGTGAACACTTCAATTTGTTGATATTTGCACAGGTACTTTATTTATTTTTTAGAATAATATCGTAATAAAAAATCTGCATTTATATCAGCCAGTTTATGGCTGTATAGAAAATATATGAATATAGTATATATCTTAGAGCTCAAGGTTTATTTATAGCTAGAGCAAGAGAAGTACTTCTAGTTTAAAGCAGTTTCTGTCAATGACAATGTGGAACAATACCAACCTGCAATCTTGCATGACTTCAAAGTTTGGGTTTTAGGGAGAGGGGGGGGTTTGAAATGATTCATATCCATTATTCATAAAATGCAGTCAGTGTTTGGACATATATATGGTACAGAGAAATGGTACCAAGTACAAATGGCAGGCTTTTGGCCAATTGCAATGATTTCAGTCAATCTTCTATTACTTACAGGGAAATTGGTTCAATTTGGACAATTTTACTTCCTGAATTCTGCAATTGTAACTTAAAAGGATTATCCACTGGATTTTCAGAAATGTACTTCACAAGTCTCAGATTTTCTCCACCCGTATAACAAAATGTAAAATGTGTCTAATGTGTTGTTGCAAATTCTGACATTTTAAATTGATGTTTCAATTCACACTATCCCTGATAAACACAAGTGTCAGGCAGATCTGATAGGAAAACCTTGGGTGCGTTCAAGCAATAGTAACGTCTGTTTAAGTCTTTACGGAATGAAAGTAAAGCATCTGGTTGATGAACATGCTATGGTGAAGGGAAAAACATGATGGGCTGACATTGTTTCCAGGTGGAATTTAATACAAACCTGTGAATTGCAGAAAGATAGTACAATGTGTGCTGGTATGCCTATAAGAGACTGTCAGTGGTATAGATGGTTGTTGGACACAGTATTGTGACCCCAGGGGCTCAGTATTAAAGTATAATGTACATTGTCATGCTAGAACTGTTTATTTTTGGAAATGATGTAATATGCAATAGAGGCCAATGAAACGGATGAAGAGACACATTTTGACCTGGACGCCTAATTCTGTACACCCCTTGACCCCTTCAGAAACAAACAATGTGAGATTGTGTCACCCAAAAGCCCTGTTGCTTTTGGTCTAGAGAGAAAGTGAGAGACGTGGAGCGGACAAGAAATTAAATTCACAGATGTTGCCATTGTTTCTTTGTTTTTTTGTTTGTTTATTGGATTTCTATGTTTGCTGCATGATTGATCATCAATTGATTCTTGCTGTGGATCTTACTACAGATAATAACTTCATTTGACAGTTAGGCTTTTGGAAAACATCTTTACCTACCACCCAGCAAACACACAACCACCACACAAAGCTATATAAATGTTTACTCCAGGTTGTGAGCGTCAACGTGCCCTTGCTACTTCGTAACAAAACTTCGAATACCCTGTAAGTGCTACACTGTCTTAACAACAGCACCTTTAACTATTAGTATATTCTACACCCTACAGTGTTAAAAAGTACATTCTATTAGAGGCAAAATATTTACACAGAGCACACCCTATACTGTTCAAATGTAGTCACTATTAGAGTTTACATTTCCTCTGATGCAGATTAGTTGTAACACTTGACGCCAGTGAAGAGTAAATACAACAATGGGCCGTGTTTGCCAGTGTTAATTTTCAACTATTCACAGAGTAACAGAAACTTTGTAAATGGTTAGAAAGCCTTAGAAAGCTAGAAACCCTTTTGAAATTGTAATGTTGATATATTAGGGCTCCCGAGTGTTGCAGTGGTCTAACTTGCTGCATCTCAGTGCAAGAGGTGTCACTACAGTCCCTGGTTCGAATTCAGGCTGTATCACATCCGGCCATGATTGGGAGTCCCATAGGGCGGCGCACAATTGGCCCAAACCCGAAATTTGTTCCCAAGTATTCCTACACATAATAGAGACATGTGAGTGTATACAAATATAAGCACGGTTTGAAATGGTTATGTTTTAGTCAAATATTATATATGTTTGGGCTTCTTGCGGTCAATATGCAGTCTACAAATTATTTGTAATTATGTTACAACCATCTGCTCAAGAAAAAAATTGGCTCACGGCTGATTCTAGTTGATGGTCCCTGCAATATTATATTCGCTAACATGGATATGGGAGCAGATATCTATTGTATGAAACTAAAAGCCCACAAACGTTGTTGCAGCTTGTGCATATGTTAAACCTGCAAATACCTTTGCGAGCTTCCCGTTTTCGGCTCAGAAACTCACAAGCAATGACTCCCGCTAAAAATGACAGTTGGCCATTTCTCCTCAGTTTGAGTTTGGTTTTCACTATGAACAGACAGTGTACCAATTTCACCTCTATTACAATGTTGCATTATTGAAACTCTTCAACTGGGTTCTTGTGTCCATCCCACTCAATGACTGGAGTGCAGTCTTGGTTATAGGCTACATCATCTCCCAGGCAGCACCAACTCCTACCACTTCATCCAGGGTTGCAAAGGGAGGGTATTACTGGAAAGAATTTTGGTAACGTTCACATTTGTTTTCCATTTTATTTTATCAGATATCAGATCTAGTGGCCTTTTTGGGTACTTCAGATTATCACAGGCGTCTGTATTTAAATCTGGACCTCTGTGTGGCCTTATCACATGTAAATAGTGGTGTAGTGGAGGGTAAATGTAAGTAAATGCAGTTTGTTCCTATACATTTTAACCACTGTATTTTTAACCCCCGACCGGCAATAAGAGTTTACCCACTTTTTTTTACCACTACATCACTGCATGTAAAATGTACTAAGATTATAATAATTTTGTTTAATTAGAATGACAAAGCCGTAAAAAAAATCTACCTAAATATAAACCGTCAACTTAGTGGATACCATTGGTGTTTAATATGTGGGTTTCAGCATTAAATATATATATTTTTAAATGTACACACTTTTATTTATTTTACTATGTCAATATGTCTTTATTGTAAATGGGTTTTTTTGCAACCATAGTCTAGGCTATATTATATATTATGGTATTGGTATCTCTTAAGAGATGGCATTATGATTGATTGATGCCTAAGCTTCAGCTCAGCAGGCTACAATGGTTGTTCAGACTATTGTAGGGATATCTGCTCAGTTCTACTTTTGAGAGTTGTGTGTTTGAGGTGGTTATTGTCTATCCTCAGGGGGTGTATAGGAGATGTGTGGCACTCACCAGGGTTGTTGACACCTGTCTGGGTGCGGTCATCCTGTGTGAAGCCGGAGGAGGTTTGCTTGCCCCTCAGCTTGGCGTACATGTCCTTGGTCAGCTTGGCAATGTGGTTGTTGTGCTTGGTGAGGTCAGGGTACTCCTCCTCAACTTTGAAGTTGAGTTTGAAGTTGTTGTGGGTGTCACCGAAAGGCATGCTTGCGTTTCTAACACTGTGGGGGAAAAAATAACAAAACCTCTTTGATCTTTAGATTTTTATTGTCCATAATTTGCACAGAAAAACAGCATCGTATAGACACATTAGGAATCACTGAATGGCTTTGAAACCACCAAATATAATAGTAACCTATCAAGAATGTTCCCAGACACTGACAGTTGAGGAGATTCAATAGAACAGCTGCAAAGACTAAACGGTATCCTAGTAACAAACGTCAGTCAATATCCATGTGCACTGTGTCAAGTTGTTCAGAATAGTTAAGGGGGAGCACTTATGCATTGGATATTTTTAACACCCTCACCCCCGACCTCATAACCTCTTCAACATTCCACCCACCATACATAATCCTCTCTTCAGTCCCCTTACCACTATCTCACACTCAACCCCTCTCTTGAACACCCCTACCCTTTATTCCCTTTGTCCACTTACACACACTGAACAAAAATATAAACTCAACATGTAAAGTGTTGGTCCCATGTTTCATAAGCTGAAATAAAAGATCCCAGAAATGTTCCATTCGCACAGAAAGCATATTTCTCTTAAATTGTGAGCACACATTTGTCTACATCCCTGTTAGTGAGCATTTCTCCTTTGCCAAGATAATCAATCCACCTGACAGGTGTGACATATCAAGACGCTGATTAAACAGCATGATCATTACACAGCTGCATCTTGTGCTGGGGACAATAAAAGGCCACTCTAAAATGTGCAGTTTTGTCACACAACACAATGCCACAGATGTCTCAGATTTGGAGGGAAAGTGCAATTGGTATGCTGACTGCAGGAATGCCCACCAGAGCTGTTGCCAGACAATTTAATGTTAATTTCTCTACTATAAGCTGCCTCCTATGTCGATTAACAGAATTCACAAACGCAGACCACGTGTAACTACGCCAGCCCAGGACAACCACATACCTCCACGTCGGGCTTCTTCACCTGTGGGATCATCTGATGATCACCTGTGGGATCAAGCTGATGAAACTGTGGGTGTGCACAACCAAAGAATTTCTGCACAAACTGTCATAAACAATATCCTCTCCAGGGTCTTGACCTGACTGCAGTTTGGTGTCATAACAGACTTCAGTGGGCAAACACTCACCATCACTGGCAAGCTGGAGAAGTGTGCTCTTCTCAGATTAATATTTGTTTCAACTGTACCAGGCAGACAGTGTGTATGGCGTTGAGTGTGCGAGCGGTTTGCTGATGTCAACGTTATGAATGGGGTGCATCATGGTGGCGGTGGTGTTATGGTATGGGCAGGCATAAGCTACCAACAACGAACACCATTGCATTTTATCGATGGAAATTTCAATGCACACTTATACCATGACGAGATCCTGAGGCCCATTGTCGCGCCATCCATCCACCACCATCTCTTCATGTTTCAGCATGATAATGCATGACCCAATGTCGCAAGGATCTTTACACAATTCCGTGAAGCTGAAAATGTCCCAGTTCTTCGATTGCCTGCATACTTACCAGACATATAACCAATTGAGCATTTTTAGGATGCTCTGTATCTACGTGTACAAAGTGTGTTCCATTTCCCGCCAAATTTCCATCAACTTCGCACATCCCATCATGCTTGGGGTCTTGTATAAAATGCTGAGCAGGCCCAGTTGCCCATTATTTGGGCTACAATGGCTAGAAGAATAGGTCTCAGTGACTTTGAAATAGGTGTGATTGTTTGCACGTCTGGCAGAAGTTTCAGTGACGAAGACTGCTCAACTTGCTGATGTTTCACGATAAGCCATGGCCGTCTGAGTCACCAGATCTCACCCCAATTGAACACTTATGGGAGATTCTGGAGCGGGGCCTGAGATAGCATTTTCCACCACCGTTAACAAAATGCCAAATTATGGAACTTATTGTGGAAGAATGGTGTCACATCCCTCCAATAGAGTTCGAGACCCTTGTATAATCTATGCCAAGGTGCATTGAAACTGTTCTGGCAGCTCGTGGTGGCCCCACACCCTATTAAGACACTATGTTGATGTTTCCTTTATTTTGACAGTTACTTGTAGCTCCCTACTCTACAGTGTGATCACCCTATCAGCATTTTCATTGTCAAATGTGTCAAGAGAATCTGACACGTAGCCTATAAGATATTTTCAAATATCAATTGATTTTAAACTCAAACCAATTCTTCCAGAATGCCAGTGGTTTAAAGTACTTAAGTAAAAATACTTTAAAATACTACGGGTATCTGTACTTCACTATTTATATTTTTGACTACTTTTACTCCACTACATTCCCCCCCCCCAAAATGTACTTTATACTCCATGCGTTTTCCCTGACATCCAAAAGTAGTCGTTACATTTTGTATGAAATGTAACGAACATGAAATAGGTCCAATTCACACACTTATCAAGAGAACGCCCCTGTTCATCGCTACTGCCTCTGATCTGGCAGACTCACTAAATACAAATTATTAATTCGTAATTTATGTCTGAGTGTTGGAATGTGCCCTTGACTATCCATAAATAAATAAAAATTTTAAAAAATTGTGCCGTTTGTATTGCCTAATAGAAGTCATTTGTAAAAAGTTTATTTTTGCAATTACACTTACTTTTGATACTTAAAAACTTCTTGGGGATAGACCCCTTTTTTTCCAATTTTCACTTAAAATGACATACCCAAATCTAACAGCCAGTAATTCAGGCCATAAAGCAAGGATAGGCATATTCTTGGTACCATTTGAAAGGAAACACTTTGACGTTTGTGGAAATTTGAATTGAATGTAGGAGAATATAAAACAATAGATCTGGTAGAAGAAAATATAAAGAAAAAAACGACCATATTTTTTCTACCACCATCTTTGAAATGCAACCATTCCAATGGTGTCGACAAGAGGGCATGTGCAGACGGATAACTTGAAGTATGAGCAAACTACATGACATTTAGTGTGAAGTCACCCAGGTACACTTGGGCAAATCATGAAGGAGACATTTACATTGACATATTTTTCGTAAGAATATCAACAAATCTGTATACTTGGACTTTGATTGAGCTTTTCCAGTATTAGTAGCCATATTATAAGTTCAACATTTGCAAAACACCCAGTTTTCATAACTTCATAACTCTCCATATTCTTATTATTATTCTTATTTGTCCAAAAGGAAAAGGCTTGCTGTCGCACAAGTTTAGCAGCTACATTTTGCGACAGATATGGGGTTTCCTGATACCCCCGTAAAACCCTGCTCATTGGCCATCTGTCTAGCTTTGTTTGACCCCGATTGGTGCTTATTTGACAAAATTACAGTTGATCAAGTGAAGACCGCCCGTGTCATCGGCGTGCCATGAAGGCGTCGCTCTCTGATCAAATTTGGTGTCCTATAGGATATACTACACCCCTAATGATATAGTGAAGTCTGGTTACGTTCTAGGATCTCTGAGGAATAAATATGAATGTGATTTGACTGGTTGAAACAATCTTCAGAATTATATTTTCACAGATTCCTTTTTTTGAAAATTGAATGAGTGTAAATACAAAATCGATCGTGCATGCTATATGGACATTTTTAGGATTTGAAAAATGATTGTATCTAACAAAACGACACATCATGTTATCTCTGGGACCTGTTGAATGATAAATCAGAGCAAGATTCCAGAATGTCAGTACACATTTCACCTTCAGAGGGGAATTTATCAAACCTATCACGGTGAAAAAAGTGTTTTGTTGTTAGGAGCTCTTCTCAAACAGTAGATATTTGCAGTAATATCTCATGTAAATTGGACAGTGCAGTTATATTAACAAGAATTTAAGCTTTCAGCCGATAGAAGACACTTATATGTACCGATATTTGTTGTTTCTCTAAAATCTGTGATCGTAACACAAGGTGCTGCATGATTTACAACTGTCCCATTGACGTGACGCCTATAACTAATTAAGTACACTACCATTCAAAAGTTTGGGGTCACTGAGAAATGTCATTGTTTTTGAAAGAAAAGCACATCCATTAAAATAACATCAAATTGATCCGAAATACAGTGTAGACATTGTTAATGTTATAAATGACTATTGTAGCTGGAAATGGCAGATTTTTTTATGGAATATCTACATAGTCGTACAGTGGCCCATTATCTGCAACCATCACTCCTGTGTTCCAATGGCAGGCTGTGTTAGCTAATCCAAGTTTATAATTTTAAAAGGCTAATTGATCATTAGAAAACCCTTTTGCAATTATGTTAGCACAGCTGAAACCTTGTTATAATTAAAGAAGCTATAAAACTGGCCTTCTTTAGACTAGATGAGTATCTGGAGCGTCCGCGTTTGTGGGTTTGATTACAGACTCAAAATGGCCAGAAACAAAGACCTTCCTCCTGAAACTCATCAGTCTATTCTTGTTCTGAGAAATGAAGGCTATTCCATGTGAGAAATTGCCAAGAAACTGAAGATCTCGTACAATGCTGTGTACTACTCTATTCGAACCAGAATAGAAAGCGGAGCGGGATTCCCCGGTGCACAACTGAGCAAGAGGACAAGTACATTAGAGTGTCTAGTTTTAGAAACAGACTCCTCACAAGTTCTCAACTGGCAGCTTCTTGAAATAGTACCCGCAAAACACCAGTCTCAATGTCAACAGTGACGAGGTGACTGCGGGACAAATGACGAGTTGGGATTTTACCTGAAGACCAGACAAGATTGAAGTAACAGTCCTTGGGATCAGATCTTGTTCATCAGAGCCACAACAAACTCTGAAAGTCTTTGCCTCAGTTTAAATACCAGGCAGACACACAGCCATATTCTGGCCATTTTAGTTTCTGCACGATTAGCAGTCCGGTTTGGTATGCTCTGCCCCATGACAGGATCCCTTATAGGAGAACAATACTAGTCCTACAGAACACAGACATATAATGAATCTTGGCTCTGTCATAACCTCACATGGTCTCTCCTATCATTGCTATGCAGACGACACACAATTAATCTTCTCCTTTCCTCCTTCTGATGACCAGGTGGTGAATCGCATCTCTGCATGTCTGGCAGACATATCAGTGTGGATGACGGATCACCACCTCAAGCTGAACCTCGGCAAGACGGAGCTGCTCTTCCTCCCGGGGAAGGACTGCCCGTTCCATGATCTCGCCATCACGGTTGACAACTCCATTGTGTCCTCCTCCCAGAGCGCTAAGAACCTTGGCGTGATCCTGGACAACACCCTGTCGTTCTCAACTAACATCAAGGCGGTGGCCCGTTCCTGTAGGTTCATGCTCTACAACATCCGCAGAGTACGACCCTGCCTCACACAGGAAGCGGCGCAGGTCCTAATCCAGGCACTTGTCATCTCCCGTCTGGATTACTGCAACTCGCTGTTGGCTGGGCTCCCTGCCTGTGCCATTAAACCCCTACAACTCATCCAGAACGCCGCAGCCCGTCTGGTGTTCAACCTTCCCAAGTTCTCTCACGTCACCCCGCTCCTCCGCTCTCTCCACTGGCTTCCAGTTGAAGCTCGCATCCGCTACAAGACCATGGTGCTTGCCTACGGAGCTGTGAGGGGAACGGCACCTCAGTACCTCCAGGCTCTGATCAGGCCCTACACCCAAACAAGGGCACTGCGTTCATCCACCTCTGGCCTGCTCGCCTCCCTACCACTGAGGAAGTACAGTTCCCGCTCAGCCCAGTCAAAACTGTTCGCTGCTCTGGCTCCCCAATGGTGGAACACACTCCCTCACGACGCCAGGACAGCGGAGTCAATCACCACCTTCCGGAGACACCTGAAACCCCACCTCTTTAAGGAATACCTAGGATAGGATAAAGTAATCCTTCTCACCCCCCTTAAAAGATGTAGATGCACTATTGTAAAGTGGCTGTTCCACTGGATGTCATAAGGTGAATGCACCAATTTGTAAGTCGCTCTGGATAAGAGCGTCTGCTAAATGACTTAAATGTAAATGTAAATGTAAATGAATCTTGTCTTTCCTCCTCCTCAAACCTCACCCCTCCCCTAGCGTCACCCCTCCTCCTCAACCTTTACCCCTTCTCTAGTCAAGTTTCAACCTGGGGTTACATTGGGAATTTAGAGGCGGGGGAGCCCTTTTTTGGAACTGTAGGCTTCACGGTGGGAATCACACATGCAGAGATCATCCGTTCACCTACTCTGCGTCTCACAAAGACATCGCGGTTGTAACCAAAAATCTCAAAATTGGACTCATCAGACCAAAGGACAGATTTCCACAGGTCTAATGTCCATTGCTCGTGTTTCTTGACCCATGCAAGTCTCTACTTCTTACTGGTGTCCTTTAATAGTGGTTTCTTTGCAGCAATTCAACCATGAAGGCCTGATTCACACAGTCTCCCCTGAACAGTTGATGTTGAGATGTGTCTGTTACTTGAACTCTGTTGGTAACTAATGAACTTATCCTCTGCAGCAGAGGTAACTCTGGGTCTTCCTTTCCTGTGGCGGTCCTCATGAGCGCCAGTTTCATCATAGCGCTTGATGGTTTTTGCGACTGCACTTAAAGAAACTTTCAGAGTACTTAAACTTTTCAGAATTGACTGACCTGCATGTCTTAAAGTAATGATGGACTGCCATTTATCTTTGCTTATTTGAGTTGTTCTTGCCATAATATGGACTTGGTCTTTTACCAAATAGGGCTATCTTCTTTATACCAACCCTACCTTGTCACAACACAACCGATTGGCTCAAATGCATTAATAAGGCGGGCTGTATCACCGCCTGGTACGGCAACTGCTCCGCCCACAACCGTAAGTCTCTCCAGAGGGTAGTGAGGTCTGCACAACGCATTGCCGGGGGCAAACTACCTGCCCTCCAGGACACCTACACCACCCGATGTTACAGGAAGGCCATAAAGATCATCAAGGACAACAACCACCCGAGCCACTGCCTGTTCACCCCGCTATCATCCAGAAGGCGAGGTCAGTACAGGTGCATCAAAGCTGGGACCGAGAGACTGAAAAACAGCTTCTATCTCAAGGCCATCAGACTGTTAAACAGCCACCACTAACATTGAGTGGCTGCTGCCAACACACTGACACTGACTCAACTCCAGACACTTTAATAATGGGAATTGATGGGAAATGATGTCAAATATATCACTAGCCACTTTAAACAATGCTACCTAATATAATGTTACATACCCTACATTATTCATCTCATATCCATAGGTATATACTGTAGTCTATATCATCTACTGTATCTTGCCTATGCTGCTCTGTACCATCACTCATTCATATATCTTTATGTACATATTCTTTATCCCCTTACACTGTGTATAAGACAGTAGTTTTGGAATTGTTAGTTAGATTACTTGTTGGTTATTACTGCATTGTCGGAACTAGAAGCACAAGCATTTCGCTACACTCGCATTAACATCTGCTAACCATGTGTATGTGACAACTAACATTTGATTTGATTTGATTTGTGTATGACCAAGAAAGACCAAACCATGTTGACATCCGTTTTGGTTCATGGGGCCAGGTTTATTGAATCACAATTGAAATGGTAACTTTTTAGAACCAAAGTTCAAATTAAGGTGACGCCACATCTGTCAGGCAAGCCGACTGTAGTGGAGACTGATCCCCGGATGTTACTGACTGAACAGGAGAGAAGTGGAAAAAAACGTCTGAAGGAAGAAAAGGAAGAAAAAGGAGAAAAAGAAAAAGGCTGAAGAAAAAGATGTGAGCAGCAGTCAAGAGTCTCTAGAGCGACTATCAGTTTCCTCTGCGCGGTAGTTGGTTGGCTCGATTTCACATGACTTGACAATAGAAAAACAAAAGATGAATAGTGACGTCAACAACTCTTTACTTCTGGGCGGGGATCATGCCATCGATGGCCTCTCCCTTCTCCAGCTTCTTCTCCATCTCCACCATGAGCTTGACACCATCGACCACCATCTGGACCTGATCCACCTCAGAGGAGCCCAGACGGTCAGCGTTGGAGATGTCGAACACTCCACCCACGGAGGCGGTGTCCACTCCACCTGGTGAGAGCAAGGAAAATGGGGAGAGAGGCGAGTGTAAGTGTTTGTCTCAGACCATCTCTGCATCACTACTGATACTATAAATTATCCAGATGTCAACTAAATACAGACTCAATGAATAGATGTCTTAACAGCTGTGGGACATGGCTATTTCATAATAGCTTTCGCTCATGCTAATCTCTGTTCCTTTTACATGTTTTGTTGTGAAAGGGAAGACAGCTGTGATCTGTGACGAATTAGAGTTGAATATATCAGCAGCTGTTCTGGATGTGTTTTTTTGTTGTGCGTGTGTGTACCTGTGCCACGCTTCTGCAGACGCAGCCTGCCCAGGATCTCCTCGAACTTGGCGTGTGTGCTCAGCTTGGGCAGCTTGACGTGCACTCCACCACGCAGTCCGGTTCCCAGGTTGGATGGGCAGGTCAGCACATAGCCGAGATGCTCGTTCCACATGAAGCCATGGTTGTGCTTTTTGAAAGTCTCCTCAATCTGTCAGGTAAGAGAAACAACCCTATATCAACATTGTTGTCTTTGTCTCTCTGCGGTTTCATGTATTTCCATTGTTTTAGGGGTGTTTTTGGGCCATATCAAAATGGTTTGAGTACAAGAACGTACCCTTTTCAGACCAACGCAGAAGCGTCTGAAGACCTCCTTCATGTTGCCACCCTTCTCCATGGAGATGACACGCAGGTGATCCTCCTCATTCACCCAGACCAAGAAGCTTTTGGCATCGTTGTGCCTTCAGAAAGGAGGAACAGGGTTTCACATGACGCATCACCAGCATACATTGTGGGATGTTCTGCACAATACACCATCTGGTTCCACAAACAGTATTGTTTTGGTGTGGGCCTGTGCTCGGGTTACTCACCAGATTCCTCTTGCGTCGGGCCAGTCACGGGCCATACCAGCGCCCAGCAGCAGGGGGGAGACGGGCTTATCAAACAAGAAGTGGTCGGCGATCAGCTGCTCCTGCTCGGCATCGGTCATCTTATTCAGGGGGTAGTACTTTCCCTTGAACTCACCATCCAGAGTGTCCAGGGCTGGAGAGACAGAAAAACCCTCAGTTTCCCCTCACTCTTAACATGGTATCTCCTGCATGGAGTTATTTGACACCATGCACAAGTCGGCAGCGTAGCCTAGTGGTTAGAGCGTTGGACTAGTAACCGGGAGGTTGTGAGTTCAAACCCCCGAGCTGACAAGGTACAAATCTGTCGTTCTGCCCCTGAACAGGCAGTCAACCCACTCTTCCCAGGCTGTCATTGAAAATAAGAATATGTTCTTAACTGACTTGCCTGGTTAAATAAAGGTTAAAAAAAAATGTTAAAAAAAATAATAATAATTGCAACTAAGGATTCACTTTTGACCTCCATTTCCAATTAATTAAGAATTTGGATCTCAATTTCAGATAAATAACCTTTTGTTAGTTTTACTGCCTAGCTTCATGAACAATCCTATGGATGCATATGTAGCTATTGATAGCTGGGTGGCTCACCCTCGACAGACAGTCTCTCCACTGCTCTGCGCTCGCCACGGCTGTTGTGGGGGGGCAGGGTGTATCCCTTGATGCTGCGGCCGGTACGCACACGGCTGGACAGGACGTAGTTTGGGTCCAGGTCATCACCTCCCTACACAGAAACAAGGTCACAACTGAGTTTTAGACCTGAACATTTCAACAAGTCTGTGATTCCCAACCTCCTATGTGCTGCAGAGATACCTTTTGCCATCTTTCCATTCTACACTTAATCGAGAATGAAACCAAGAAAACATGTCCAACAAATGTATACAAAGCCCTACCTTCAGGTTCTCGAAGTTCAGGTCGGTCTTGTGCTTGTCTGTGGGCTTGTATCCACTATGACGGTCTGAGATGATGGGGTCCAACAGATCCTTGAAGACCTCGTAGGACTCCTCATCACCAGCCACGCAGCCAACGGTCATGATGAAGGGGTGACCTGAAGACAGAGAGAGGAGAGGAGGATAAGAAGCCAGCAGGTCTACAGTGTACAAACATTAATATACCACTCTGTGGTGTATGCTGCATATTGAATACATGTGAAATGTATGCTGAATATTGAATAAGGTAACCTGCAAATCTAGTATCATGTATGGTTGTGGTATTAGTATGTGTTGACTGTAAATGGGATATAAGCATTTGCTAAATAGCATATATTATTTTTATATGTTTTAATTGCAATGGTATTACGATCGATTGATTCTTAGAGCGCTAACTTGGTTGTGCAGACTGTTGTAGGGTTTTGATACCTGCTCAGCTTTATCTTTGACAGGGGTGTATTGTGTGTTTGCGGCGGTTAGTGACTGGGGGTGTGTGGGAAATGTATGTCACTCACCAGGGTTGTCAACACCGGTCTGGATGACGTCATCCAGGGTGAAGCCGGAGGGGGTCTGCTTGTCCCTCAGCTTGGCGTACATGTCCTTGGTCAGCACCTTGGCCATGTGGTTGTTGTGCTTTGTGAGGTCGGGGTACTCCTCCTCAACTTTAAAGTTGAGTTTGAAGTTGTTGTGGGTGTTACCGAAAGGCATGATTGTGTTTAACACTGCAGGGGAGAAAGAAAATAGGAAATCTTTAGATCTTTAATGTCTATTTGCACAGAAAACAACCCACAAAACCTAATATTAACCTATCTGAAATGAAGTTCCCTGACACTGACAGTGGAGTAGAGTCTTTAAGGAGTGCTCTGTCTCAGGCCCAGCAAAACTTACTTTAAAAGACGTTTCATGTAAAAGACGGCCAGCGTTTAAAAGATTACTGGGGGATACTCAGTAAAACGGCTGCAAAAACTCTTATTGGTGTGTATACCCCATATCCTAGTTACAAACGTCAGTCAATGTCCCCGGCCACTGTGTCATGATTCTGTTTGGAATAGATAAGCGGGAGAAGCACGTTTGTTGGGATATATTTAAACACCCCCACCCCAACCTCTAACATTCCACCCCTAACCTATATTACCTTCCTCCCTTATGTATGGAACATATTTCCACACCGTCCACTCTCGCAAAAAGAGCCCCCTTCACAATATAGCCCCATACCCTACAGTGCGATCACTCAACACGTTGGGTCCTATCCATCAGAGAGACCAACTGGCTGTCGTGCCATTACCCTTTCCAGCCCCTCTTGTTTTTTATAGTTCTTAACACAAGGGTCAATTGATTTTAAAGACCAACTCATTAATTGAATTGTATTCACTATACTTGATAGGTCATTTACCAATTCACAAATTGTATTTCTTTCTTATTTAAAAAAAAAAACTTTTACCCCATTTTCGTGATATCCAATTGGTAGTTACAGTCTTGTCACATCGCTGCAACTCCCATATGGACTCAGGAGAGGTGAAGTCGAGAGCCATGCATCCCCCGAAACACGACCCTGCCAAGCTGCACTGCTTCTTGACACACTGGTCGCTTAACCCAGAAGCCAGCAGCACCAATGTGTCAGAGGACACACCGTACAACTGGCAACTGAAGACAGCTTGCAGGCACCCGGCATGTCACAAGGAGTCGTTAGAGCGCGATGGGACAAGGACATCCCGGTCGGCCAAACCCTCCCCTATAACCCGAACGATGCTGGGACATCTGGCCGTAAGTATTGACACAGTTGTTGCATCACATACCCATGTCCAAAGGCAATTAAAAGGATGTGACTGTTACAGTAACTGTCTGAAAGCAACTGCTAGACATTCAAGCTAAAAATAAATAAATACATTTTACACCTGTTCCAGAGATGTTTAGACGCCTCATACTGTATCGGATTGTGAGACAATTACTTATTTACCTCAGTATCCACACTGGAGAACCATTTGCTGAAACAAACCTTATAAAACTTTGCAAAACTTAACTTAATTTTTTCAAAACTGAATGGTCTTTGTCAAACGAGCCAAGAGAATCAGACTCCTACTAAAATATGCTGTCAAATGTTCTACTGATCTGAAACCTTTCCAGAATGCCCCATATGTACAGTTACATTATTGATTTTGCATCGTTAAGCCTATTCATTTTTTAAGTATGATGACAATTAAAAGACAAAAGAAAGACAAAAGAAAAGTAGCTACATGTGCAGGAGAGGTAAAGCACTTCCCCCCAAAAATGATTTAGCTAACTCTAAAATGACATGTTGTAAACCTATTCTCCCCCCAAAAAATATTTTGCTCAGAAGCTTTTCCAAGTCCAACTAATCAAAACCACCAACCTGGCCTCCCAAAGCTTTAGCTATTCATGCAAAGCGCAACATTGAGTTACCTGCACACCAGACAAGAAAAAAAGTAACAGTCCTTGGGATCAGATCCTGTTCACCAGAGCCAAAATATAGAGGTCACCCAACTCTGAAGGTCCTTGCCCTCAGCTTATATACCGGGCAGACACGCAGCCATTGGCTGCCCATTTTACTGCATTCCGTTCTCTCATTGGCCCAAGCCGGTCTCTGATACACAGTTTACTTTACGGAAGGACTGGATTTACATCTTAGTCATCCAAGACGAGGCTGCAGCTGCACACTCACCCTCTGAACCCCTCCCACCCCTCCCCTGTCCCCCTGCCATAATGCCATAGTTCCATCCAAGATTTTTGCAGTCGACTCCCGACTCCTGCTAGCAGAGTAATTGGAATTGACTCTCTTGACTCCAACTCCAAAACTAAAATAATCAAGGCTAATCAATATGTCAGCTTAGCTGCTTTTTTAAAAACATTCATTTAAAACACAATAAAAGGACAGCTGGTAGCTGCTCTTTAATTCAGAAACATGCTATTGTATTATAGATATATGTATCTAACACTATCCTACAATAATCGATTCCAGCGAAATTCAGACCCCTTACTCAGTACTTTGTTGAAGCACCTTTGGCAGCGATTATAGCCCTGAGCTTGACAAACTGCATTTGGGGAGTTTCTACCATTCTTCTCTGCAAATCCTCTCAAGCACAGGTTTGATGGGGAGCGTTACTGTACAGCAATGTTAAGGTCTCTCCAGAGATGTTCGATTGGATTAAAGTCTGGGCTTGTTTCCAAGTCCCTGCCAACGATAAACCTCACCACAACATGATACTGTCACCACCATGCTTCACTGTAAAAAGAAAGCAAAGGGACAATGAAAACTTTCAAACAAAGTCTACTCTGACCCAGTCTTGTTCTGGGCTTCTTTATGGCCACTGTATGGCTAGAGGTGCTGTCAAAGAAAGATTGGAAGATCCATATCCTGACAGTCATGTCTGTCAGGGAAGTCTTTCCGGTGATATGTTAGAAGAGACCCAACGTAATCTGCCTCACTTACAAAGATGAATATGCTGGTCTCACTTTCTCTGATGTTGGCTTTCCCGTATTCATGTGAGGAAATACCATTCGAATACCAAGGACATGTTTTAGGCGGCATTGCAGTTCACGACGAGACAAGCATCAAGGGATAAGAATTCAAGTGAATACACATTTGAGGCATGAAAATAGATTGGCGTATAATATCAAATGCTAAATCCATCGTGTGGGAAGCAGACCTGCGTTCCATTAGTATTTGTTTTCTTTGCAGCAAAGAGTGTTTGATTGCAAAGTGTGTGAGCCTATCTGGAGGGCCAGATGGGCATGTTTTTAACTTTTGGGGCTATTCATGGGTTGCACCTCCGTCACTCGGTCAATTCATGCCATTATTATGAATGTTCTAAAGATGCCTCAGCCATAGTGCTCCTCTGGATGTTGTATTTCCTAGTTGTTGACGTCATAAATATGAGTTTTGAGTTTTGTCACGTGCACAAGTACAGTAAAATGCATTTTTTGTAAGCTCTTTACCAACAATACAGTAATCAATATCAGTAGTACTATACAAAAAAAGTAAAGTAGAACAAAAACTAAAGAAATAGAAATAAGAAGAACTGCGACGGTCCGTGAGGCGACGCACAATTGGCCTAGCGTCGTCTGGGTTAGGGAGGGTTTGGCCGGTAGGGATATCCTTGTGTCATCGCACACCAGCGCCTCCTGTGGCGGGCCGGGCACAGTGCACGCTAACCAGGTCGCCAGGTGCACAGTGTTTCCTCCGACACATTGGTGCGGCTGGCTTCCAGGTTGGATGCACGCTTTGTGAAGGATCAGTGCGACTCGGTTTGGTTGCGTTTCGGAGGACGCATGGCTTTCGACCTTCGTCTCTCCCGAGCCCGTACGGGAATTGTAGTGATGAGACAAGATCGTAACTACTAACAATTGGATACCACAAAATTGGGGAGAAAAGGGGGTAAAAATTCAAAATAAATCAATTTAAAAAGACTGTCGATAAAGGCTCCTGAGACCACTTGGAAATAAATCTTAATCCCCAAAGCTTTATTGAAATATCAAGTTTGAGAGGAGTACAGTGCATTCATAAAGTTGTCATACCCCTTGACTATTTCCAAATTTTGTTGTTTAGAATAAGGTAACAAAATGTAACGTTATCCTAAAATTGATATACTGAAATATCACATTGACATAAGAATTCAGAATTCAGTACTTTACTCAGTACTTTGTTGGCAGCGATTATAGCCCTGAGCTTGGCAAACTGACCCTCTATACCATTTGTATTTCATTAACCTTTGACTATTGGATGTTCTTATAGGCACTTTAGTATTGCCAGTGTAACAGTATAGCTTCCGTCCCTCTCCTCGCACCTCCCTGAGCTCGAACCAGCAACACAACGACAACAGCCACCATCGAAGCAGCGTTACCCATGCAGAGCAAGGGAAACAACCACCCCAAAGCTCAGAGCGAGTGAAGTTTGAAACGCTATTAGCATGCGCTAACTACCTAACCATTTCACTTTGGTTACACCAGCCTCATCTCGGGAGTTGATAGGCTTGAAGTCATAAACAGCGCAATGCTTGACGCACAACGAAGAGCTGCTGGCAAAACGCACTAAAGTGCTGTTTGAATGAATGTTTAAGCGTCTGCTTCTGCCTACCACTGCTCAGTCAGATACTTAGATACTTGTATGCTCAGTCAGATTATATGCAACGCAGGACACGCTAGATAATATCTAGTAATATCTTCAACCATGTGTAGTTAACTAGTGATTATGATTGATTGTTTTTTATAAGATAAGTTTAATGCTAGCTAGCAACTTACCTTGGCTTACTGCATTAGTGTAACAGGCAGTCAGTCTCCTTGCGGAGTGCAACGAGAGAGAGGCAGGTCGTTATTGCGTTGGACTAGTTAACTGTAAATTTGCAAGATTAGATCCCCCGAGCTGACAAGGTGAAAATCTGTCGTTCTGCCCCTGAACGAGGCAGTTAACCCACCGTTCCTAGGCCGTCATTGAAAATAAGAATGTGTTCTTAACTGACTTGCCTAGTTAAATAAAGGTATACAAAATATATTTTAAAAATTAAAATAGGCAAATCGGCACCCAAAAAATACAGATTTCCAATTGTTATGAAAACTTGAAATCAGCCCTAATTAATCGGCCAGTCCGATTAATCGGTCGACCTCTAGTATGTATAGGGGTATGGCATCAGAGTATATGATAATCAGAGTAGCAGCAGTGGATATGATGATTGTATGAATGTGTGTGCATGTTATGTGTGTGTGAGCAAATTAAGTGTATGTGTGTGAGTGTGCGTCTGTTGGTGTGTCAGTGGGAGTGTGTAGAGTTCTTTGAGTGTTTATAGAGTCAGTCCAAAAATAAAATTAAAGGGTCAATGCATATACTCCCTGTAGCCATTTTGTTAGATATTTATCAGATCAGTCTTATGGCTTGGAAATAGAAGCTGTACAGGAGCCTGTTGGTGTCAGACCTGTTGCTCTGGTACCATATGCCGTGCAATAGCAGAGAGAACAGTCTATGGCTTAGTTGGCTGGAGTCTTTAACAATTTTCCGGTCCTTCCTTTCACACTGCCTGACATAGAGGTCTGGATGGCATGGATCTCGGCCCTTGTGATGTACTGGGCTGTCCGCACCACCCTCTATAGCGCCATGTGCCCGAGGGCGGTACAGTTGACATACCAAGCAGTGATGCTGCCAGTCAAGATGCTCTCACCCAGTCCTCTGGATCGGCGGGGGCCCTCATGCACAGCTCAGTGTTGTTTTTGTTGAAGTGTGCATAAAAGATTGCGTTCTAGAGTTTTCTAGTCAGAACAATTCTTCAACCAATTTAGCTAGATAATAATAATAATAAAGTTTCTAATCTTGACAATACTGTCTTTGTTTTAAAGGTGAAAGGTCAGTGATTAAACGTAACATCTTGAAATGTCCGACAGCACCATTGGCAGCATCATTGTCGTCCTCCTGTCGGAACATACTGCTTGGTCTATTTGCAGCAGGGTTACAGGGCCTGGACAAAGAAAGAGGAGACCAACACTGAGGCAGGGAAAGTCCAATGTAGGTGAAGTGCCTTGGGGAGACAGGCAGCCCAACCCTGCCAGTCTGTGCCAATTGGCAATGGCAGCAGCGTGCAGCCCAACCTGCACACACTATGTCTACCCTCACCCCAGTCCCAACCTCATACACTGAACCCCGACCCACTGTGAGCGGACATGGAGGGGTGGAGTGTGGGCTGGTCACGGTGCCATTTCCTTGACTCAAAACCCTGTCTCTTGTTACACAGCTGTCTCCTGCATTTTCACCTTCAACAGGGGGCTGACCAAATGAGTCTCTTTCCCAACTCCTGCCACCAACCCCCTTGCAGGCCTCCCCATGCCCATTCCACAACATCCCAAGACAATAATCACTCATCAGCACTCTTAAAGGTTGAGTAAGTAAGAATTATGTCCACAAATGCACTGAAATGTAAATAGTTTATGATTAGTGAATGACATAATGTTGTTATTTTGTTAGATACTTCTTATTAGCTGAAGTTGTATTTTTTCAAAGCCATTTTAGCTGTGGCTCTAGCTGTTAATTCAGAACAGATTCACAAATCATGTGAATTTGTCACGCAATGCAGAAGTTGATTCCCTCTGAGGCACATGTTGCTAGGCAACCCCCCTGCACTTGCCAGGACAAGCTTGCTCCCTCTGTGGTTAAACCCAGTGAGTGAAACTGTTACGCCTTGATCTGTTTCACCTGTCCGTGTGCTTGTCTCAACCCCCCTCCAGGTGTCGTCCATCTTCCCCATTATCCCCTGTGTATTTATACCTGTGTTCTCTGTTTGTCTGTTGCCAGCTGGTTTTGTTTCGTCAAGCCTACCAGCATTTTTCCCTCTGCACCTGTCTCTTGTTTGTTCCTGTTTTCTAGTTTTCCTGGTTTTTACCTTTCTGCCTACCCTGACCATGAGCCTGCCTGCCGTAGTGTCCCCCACGACTCTGGATTATCGACCCCTGCCTGCCTTGACCTGTCGTTTGCCTGCTCCTTTTGCTGTAATAATGTCACAGGCATCGTAAGAAGTGGACCAAAATGCAGCGTGGAGAGCGTGCATATTCCTGTTATTTATAGAAAATGTAGCCAACAAAACAAGGAAACGACCGTGAAGCTTAACTTTGGCTATAATTCATCTAACAAAGTCACCTACCCACAAATACAACAGGGAAAGAAGGCTGCCTAAGTATGATTCTCAATCAGAGACAACGATAGACAGCTGTCCCTGATTGAGAACCATACCCAGCCAAAACATGGAAGCACAAAAACCTAGAAAACTGAACATAGAATGCCCACCCAAATCACACCCTGACCAAACCAAAATAGAGACATAAAATGGCTCTCTCAGGTCAGGGCGTGACAAATAAATATTGTTAATTCGACACAGTCTGCATTTTGGTCTTACTTACAGCCGCCCAGATCTGAGCTGGAACAGCTATGCAATGGAGGGCCGTTATACTGTACGATGCATGTGAACCGACAGACCTTCACGCTACAGACGCTACGAAAGCACTGCACATAGGATATGGAAACCCCTCAGCTCAGGCTGCAAATATAGTCCGACCACCTCAATACATAGACTGCAGATACTTTGGTAACACTTTAGTTGACACCCAGTGTCATAACATATTATGGCATGGTCATAACCATGTCATAATATGTCATAACAGGTGACATAACTTGTTATAACCTGTCATAATATGGTCATAAAGGGTTTTCAAAATGTAATTTGGAGTGCCAGAGTGCGTTCAGAGCATACTCTGGACACCCTGGCCGAGGAGTAGAGTTGATCCGAGCGTTCTGACCACAAAACGGCATTCAAGCATCCAAGCTAACTGGCTAACATTGGCTAACATTCCCTCAAATGTTTTAATCACTGAGCAAATTTCAGGTCTGCTGAGTGTAAACTTGAACAGTTGTGAAATTTCTGTCCAACTTCCAGCTCGCTTTAAGATAGTTTTAACAGTGGTCAAGTAGGCTATTGCTATTTGATCATAATGTAGGCCTAACAGAGTGGCCTACCATCAAAAACAATTGAACAAATGCATCTCATAATATTTTAACATGGAAATTGCGGCTATATCATTCAGCCTATGAAACAGTATAACTTTAGTCCGTCCCCTCGCCCCTACCCGGGGACCCTCTGCACACATCAACAACAGTCACCCACGAAGCAGAGCAAGGGGAACCACTACTTCAAGGTCTCAGAGGGAGTGACATCACCGATTAAAACTATATTAGCGCGCACCACCGCTAACTAGCTAGCCATTTCACATCGGTTACACTCACCCCCCTTTTGAACTCCTCCTTTTCTGCAGAAACCAGTGAACCCGGGTCAACAGCATCAATGTAACAGTATAACTTTCGTCCGTCCCCTCGCCCCTACCCGGCTCAAACCAGGGGCCCTCTGCACACATCAACAACAGTCACCCACGAAGCATCGTTCAAATCAAATCAAATCAAATTAAATTTTATTTGTCACATACACATGGTTAGCAGATGTTAAATGCGAGTGTAGCGAAATGCTTGTGCTTCTAGTTCCGACAATGCAGTGATAACCAACAAGTAATCTAACTAACAATTCCAAAACTACTGTCTTATACACAGTGTTAAGGGGATAAGGAATATGTACATAAGGATATATGAATGAGTGATGGTACAGAGCAGCATACAGTAGATGGTATCGAGTACAGTATATACATATGAGATGAGTGTGTAGACAAAGTAAACAAAGTGGCATAGTTAAAGTGGCTAGTGATACATGTGTTACATAAGGATGCAGTCGATGATGTAGAGTACAGTATATACATATGCATATGAGATGAATAATGTAGGGTAAGTAACATTATATAAGGTAGCATTGTTTAAAGTGGCTAGTGATATATTTACATAATTCCCATCAATTCCCATTATTAAAATGGCTGGAGTTGGGTCAGTGTCAATGACAGTGTGTTGGCAGCAGCCACTCACTGTTAGTGGTGGCTGTTTAACAGTCTGATGGCCTTGAGATAGAAGCTGTTTTTCAGTCTCTCGGTCCCAGCTTTGATGCACCTGTACTGACCTCGCCTTCTGGATGATAGCGGGGTGAACAGGCAGTGGTTCGGGTGGTTGATGTCCTTGATGATCTTTATGGCCTTCCTGTAACAACGGGTGGTGTAGGTGTCCTGGAGGGCAGGTAGTTTGCCCCCGGTGATGCGTTGTGCAGTCCTCACTACCCTCTGGAGAGCCTTACGGTTGAGGGCGGAGCAGTTGCCGTACCAGGCGGTGATACAGCCCGCCAGGATGCTCTCGATTGTGCATCTGTAGAAGTTTGTGAGTGCTTTTGGTGACAAGCCGAATTTCTTCAGCCTCCTGAGGTTGAATAGGCGCTGCTGCGCCTTCTTCACGACGCTGTCAGTGTGAGTGGACCAATTCAGTTTGTCTGTGATGTGTATGCCGAGGAACTTAAAACTAGCTACCCTCTCCACTACTGTTCCATCGATGTGGATAGGGGGTGTTCCCTCTGCTGTTTCCTGAAGTCCACAATCATCTCCTTAGTTTTGTTGACGTTGAGTGTGAGGTTATTTTCCTGACACCACACTCCGAGGGCCCTCACCTCCTCCCTGTAGGCCGTCTCGTCGTTGTTGGTAATCAAGCCTACCACTGTTGTGTCGTCCGCAAACTTGATGATTGAGTTGGAGGCGTGCGTGGCCACGCAGTCGTGGGTGAACAGGGAGTACAGGAGAGGGCTCAGAACGCACCCTTGTGGGGCCCCCGTGTTGAGGATCAGCGGGGAGGAGATGTTGTTGCCTACCCTCACCACCTGGGGGCGGCCCGTCAGGAAGTCCAGTACCCAGTTGCACAGGGCGGGGTCGAGACCCAGGGTCTCGAGCTTGATGACGAACTTGGAGGGTACTATGGTGTTGAATGCCGAGCTGTAGTCGATGAACAGCATTCTCACATAGGTATTCCTCTTGTCCAGGTGGGTTAGGGCAGTGTGCAGTGTGGTTGAGATTGCATCGTCTGTGGACCTATTTGGGCGGTAAGCAAATTGGAGTGGGTCTAGGGTGTCAGGTAGGGTGGAGGTGATATGGTCCTTGACTAGTCTCTCAAAGCACTTCATGATGACGGAAGTGAGTGCTACGGGGCGGTAGTCGTTTAGCTCAGTTACCTTAGCTTAGTTACCTTACCCATCTGCAAGGAGAACCACTACTTCAAGATCTCAGAGCGAGTGATGTCACCGATTGAAACGCTATTAGCGCGCACCACCGCTAACTAGCTAGCCATTTCACATCGGTTACACCTACAGTAGCAGCCAATGTGTGGTGTTCTATGTAGGCTTACATTCCATGAGACTTGAAAAAAACATGCAGGGATTGACATAAACCTGTTTATCCACTCATCTTTCAGACTGAAAATGTTGTTCAAATCCAATTTTATTGGTCACACACATGGTTAGCAGATGTTATTGCGAGTGTAGCGAAAATGCTTGTGCTTCTAGTTCCGACAATGCAGCAATATCTAACATATAATCTAAACATTCCACAACAACTACCCAATACACACAAATCTAAGTAAAGGAATGGAATAAGAATATATACATAGAAATATATGGATGAGCAATGACAGGCAAGATGCAATAGATGGTATAAAATACAGTATATACAGTTGAAGTCGGAAGTTTACATACACTTATGTTGGAGTCATTAAAACTTGTGTCACGAACCGGCTCAAAGCCCGTAACAAAAGGGAGACAACATGGAGATAAGGAGTAACAAAATATATATGTATTAAATAAGTAACTAAGTACACACTGGTGTGTGTAATCAGTAATCAGTAGTGTAAGTGAGTGTTTTGCATGCATGAATGTGATAATGCAGGGTGTTGAAAGGTGCCAAAGCAAACAACCAAAAGGCCACCAAGAAACACAAGAAAATCTAGAAAGGTGTCTGCATGGAGAGAGTCTCCTCCATGAATGGGGAAGTGGTGTATTTATCCTGGGACACACCGGGCCCAGGTGTTTCCCATGTAGCTGATGACCCTCCCAACTCCGCCCACCGGCATCATAATAAGGAAACAAGAACAAAGAGAGAATATGGCAGACAGAGTGGGAGGGTCATCACACTTGTTTTTCAACCACTCCACAAATTTCTTGTTAAACCTCTCTGGGATATGTTAAACCTCCCTGGCCAACATACAGTGAAAATGCAGAGCGCCAAAATCAAATAAATTACTATAAAAATGTAACTTTCATGAAATCACACATGCAATAAACCAGATTAAAGCTACACTTGTTGCGAATCCAGCCAACATGTCAGATTTCAAAAAGGCTTTACGGCGAAAGCAAACAATTCTATTATCTGAGGACAGCACCCTAGCAAACAAACACAGACAATCATATTTCAACCCTCAAGGCGCGACACAAAACGCAGAAATAAATATATAATTCATGCCTTACCTTTGACGAGCTTCTTCTGTTGGCACTCCAATATATCCCATAATCATCACAAATGGTTCTTTTGTTCGATTAATTCCATCGATAAATATCCAAAATGTCCATCTATTTGGCGCATTTGATCCAGAAAAACACCGGTTCCAACTCGCGCAACATGACTACAAAATGTATCATAAGTTACCTGTAAGCTTTGTCCAAACATTTCAAACTACTTTCCTAATACAACTTTAGGTATTTTTTAACGTAAATAATCAATTCAATTTAAGACTGGATTAACTGTGTTCAATACCGGAGGAAAACAAGGTGGAGTGTGCTTTTCAGGTCACGTGCCTCTAACAAAGAGTACACTTCTCTCTACCCTCGTTCTGAACAGTGCTACTTCTTTATTTCTCAAAGGAAAAACCTCAGCCAATTTCTAAAGACTGTTGACATCCAGTGGAAGCGATAGGAACTGCAAGAAAGTCTCTTAAAAATCTGGATTCCCAATGAAACCTTTGAAAAGAGAGTGACCTAAAAAAACTAAATCTGAACGGGTTTGTCCTCAGGGTTTCGCCTGCCAAATAAGTTATGTTATACTCCCAGATATGATTCGAACAGTTTTAAAAACTTCAGAGTGTTTTCTATCCAAATCTACTAATACTATGTACATCTTAGCTTCTGGGCCTGAGTAGCAGGCCGTTTACTTTGGACACGCTTTTCATCCGGATGTGAAAATATCCTATCCCAGAGAAGTTTTAACAAACTATAGTTTTGGCAAGTCGGTTAGGACATCTACTTTGTGTGACACAAGTAAATTTTACAACAATTGTTTACTGACAGATTATTTCACTTATAATTCACTGTTTCACAATTCCAGTGTATCAGAAGTTTACATACACTAAGCTGCCTGTGCCTTTAAACAGCTTGGGAAATGCCAGAAAATTATGTCTTTGGCTTTAAAAGCTTCTGATAGGCTAATTGACATACGTTTTGTCAATTTGAGGTGTACCTGTGGATGTATTTCAAGGCCTACCTTCAAACTCAGTGACTCTATGCTTGACATCATGGGAAAATCAAAAGAAATCAGCCAAGACCTCAGAAAAAACATTGTAGACCTCCACAAGTCTGGTTCATCCTTGGGAGTAATTTCCAAATGCCTGAAGGTTCAACGTTCATCTGTACAAACCATTGTACGCAAGTATAAACACCATAGGACCACGCAGCCGTCATACCGCTCAGGAAGGAGACGCATTCTGTCTCCTAGAGATGAACGTACTTTGGTGCGAAAAGTGCAAATCAATCCCAGAACAACAGCAAAGGACCAAAAGAAAACATATTTTGGAATGCACTCGGAGAACTACCAAGTGGTATAAGAAGATATTTTTTCCATCTGATCGACACTGCTGCCCTCAATGGCCACATAGTTTACGGCCATGTGACAGGTGAGATGATTTACTGAAAAAGGTATTTTTTGTAATTGGACGTACAGCTCACATACAAGTCACATAAGGTCCCATTATGCAATTATAGTGACAATATCTCACCCACCTACCCACTGCCTCATCATCATCTCCCTTCCCTCTTCCTCCCTACTCCCTCATAGGTAAAGTAATTACCTACCAAAAGTAGAGAGAGAACCTCATGAGAGAGCTTCTGGAGAAGCACCACACCCCTCTGCGCCCATCCACTGGGGGTTGTCCTGCTGCAGACAATCCCCTACGCCTCACTGCACGGCATTTTCCCTGCAAAGTCCCTCAAACTGCTGCTCAAGGTAGTCGCACACGGAGGCACGGCAAAGTCTGCCTAAATGGCACCAGGAAAAGGAAGCAGAGGAGGTTGACAAAGTACATGTGTTTAGTTTATGACACACCTCTATGTGTTTCACCATGCTTTGGGGAGTATCATATGCTCCAGCGCTATTGAACTTATCTGTAGCAATTACTGACTGACTTGACAGGTGATCTGCCATGATACTATGCCTTTATAGGTGGGTGGGTGGAAATGCAGTTGTTGTTCAATCACTGCATGAATATGAAATATGGGTTTTGCATATTCAAAATTTTCCCCTCGATTAAAACAAGTTTTTGTTGTTGTTGTTCAACCATCATCAATACTTCAATAAATAGATGACTATTGACTACACTTTGAACAGCATATCTAGTTTGCTCATCGTTAGGTTTTCATCCAGACAGAGTATTTGCATAAAGAACATTTCGGCAGCGTTGGAAGCAAATCATGGGGGCGGGGACATGTGTCTGTTGAGGGACGGAGGCAGGCCCATCGCTGATGATCCTAAATGCTAAATTCATCATGTTGGAAATAGACCTGCGTTCAATTAGTATTGGTTTTCTTTCCAGCAAAGAGTGTTTGATTGCGCCTATCTGGAGGGCCAGATCACTTTTGGGGCTATTCATGGGTTGAAACCTCTGTCACTCGTTCACTTCATGCCATTATTATGAATGTTCTAAAGATGCCTCAGCCATAGTTTTGCCGGAGAATTAGTGGTGCCCAGTCATTCTAAATGGTGGCTGATAACTGTTTAATCTAAATTAAACTATAGTGGTGTGGAAAAACATTTACATTTCTACATAACTGCTATCATTATGATATTGTAAAATGTACTCTAGAGAGATGTTCATGTTGCCATTAGCTTGCAAAGTTTATCAAAAATAGCTAGAAATGCTAACATTATCTAGCTCAATCTTAGCTACTACCTCAATCTTAGCTACTGTAGCTAGAAAAACTTATAGTGCGTCTAAAGTCAATCACAATGATGACAAAAGGTTTTCCTGCTAATTATTTGCCTCCTTTTGAAATGGCATCATGTTTCCAAGCCACTATTATGAACTTTGGACTAAATCTTTATCAGCACAAACTGAAAATGATTTAAGTAAAATGCTCAGTCGGGCAAGAGTGCTCAAGAGAATCGTCATAACAATATTGTGATGCAACGTAAAACCCATGAATTCCATTGGTTCAATTGTGCCAGGCAAGCTAATTTAAGTGCAGTTTTAAAGTAATTGAAAGAAAACAAATACTATTTGAACCAAGGTCAGTCTTTCTCTTAAATGTCTCACACTATTCCACTCATGCCTGAGATTCTGATGGGCCAGTGAGGGGCACACTCACAGCCCTTTCGCGCCAACGGCAGCAAGTGGGCTGATAATTGTGATAGTGAAAATATTACAAATATTTCTGACACACCCCATAACCTATAGCGAAACCGCCGACGCATAGATTTACCATTGCGTTAGGTTTGTTCAAATAGACCCCTATATACTATATGTATAGGGGTAAGGCATCAGAGTATATGATAATCAGAGTAGCAGCAGTGTATGTGATGATTGTATGTGTGCATGTATGTATGTGTGCAGTATGAATGTGTTATGTGGGTGTGTGATGGAGTGGGAGTGTGTGAGTGTTTGTAGAGTCAGTCCAAAAATACAATTGAAACGTCAATACATATAGTCTGGGTAGCCATTTTGTTAGCTATTTAGCAGTGGGTCAGCGGGTCAGCGGAGGCCCTCATGCACAGCTCGGTGTTGTTTTGTTGAAGTGTGCTTAAATGATTGCGTTCGCATGTTTTCTACCCCTCCCTCCACTACCACCGTGAGCGGATATGGAGGGTGTGGGCTGGTCACGATGCTCTTGCCCTGAATCAAAACCCTTTCTCTTGTTACACAGTCGTCTCCTGCATGTTCACCATCAACAGCGGATGACCAAATTGGGCTCTTTCCCAGTTGCCGCCACCCACCCCTTGCTGGCCTCCCCATGCCCATTCCCACACATTCCTAAACAGTCATCACTCATCAGCACTCTTAAAGACTGAGTAAGTAAGAATTTTGTCCACAAATTGTAAATTATATGTACCGAAATGTCTATTATATGTAAATAGTTTATGATTAGTGAATGTCATAATGTTGTTATTTTGTTAGCTACTTCTCCTTATTAGCTGAAATCGGATTTTTTCAAGCCATTTTAGCTGTCGCTCTAGCTGTTAATTCCGAAAAGATTCACCAATCATGGGATTTTGTCGTGCAATGCAGAAGTTGACACCCTCTGAGGCACAGGTTGCTACACAACCCCCTGAACTTGCCAGGGCAACCTTGCTCCCTCTGTGACTAAACCCAGTGAGCAAAACATGCAAACGCTTGGTGTATGAAACAAAAATAAATACTGCACTCTGACCCACAAAACTTATTTGCTATGCTCATAGTAGTGTTGTCAGACAAAGCAAGGAAAGTGAAATTCAAAACGTGATGTAGGTTCATTGGAATTTGCAGCTGTTGATGCTAAGTAAAGAATCTGCTACCTTCTGACATGACTTACTGCATCTTTAAATGTCGCTCTGATTAAAGCTGACCATCCAGATTTTTGCAATGGATATACTTTCTAAATTAAAGATGTTGTTGCATTATGAAATTGGAATGAGTCTACTGGGCTGGCATGGGCAGACAACACTTAACTTACAACTTGATATAGTGATAACCTCAGCAGTGCAGTAATGGGCCTGTGTTTTTTGAGTGTGTTTCTTCCCCATAATCATTAGTCGAGCTGTAGGTCGAGGGTCTCCTGATATTGCAGCTGCAAACATTTCACACACTACAGCCGCCCAGATCTGAGCTGGAACAGCTATGCAATGGAGGGCCGTTATATACTGTACGATGCATGTGAACCGACAGAACTTTACACTCCAGATGCTACGAAAGCACTATGACTACACAGGATATGGAAACCCTCTCACCTCATATTCCGACCACCTCAACACATAGACTGCAGATACTATGGCAACACTTTAGTTGACACCCAGTGTGTCATAACACGTTATGACAATAATATGTCTCACACTACAGCTGACATAATCTGTCATAACCTGTCATAATATGGTCATAAAGGGTGTGTTCCTAAATTCAATCTGGAGTGCGCTCAGAGTGCATTCTGGGCATTCATAATTTTACAGAGCGTTGTCAGATTGTCTGTTTGTACATTTTTGAGCGTTTCACTGTCGGGAAATGTTCAGAGCGCACATGGGAAACTTTGCCAAGGATCCGAGTGTTCTGACCACACAACGGCAGTCAATCACCCAAACTAACTGGCTAACGTTGGCTAACGGTCTCTCTCATTTGAGCACAAACTTGAATGTTGTCAAAATTCTGTTCAACTTCCGGCCCAAATCTACTAATAATATGCATATCTTATCTTCTGGGGATGAGTAGCAGGCAGTTGAAATTGGGTATGCTTTTCATCCAAAATTCCAAATGCTGCCCCCTATCCTATAGAAGCTAGTGCAAGGCAAACTGACCAAGGGATGTGAATAGCCAAATTTGGTTAGAAATGTTATTTCATGTAATGTTGTAGATACAGTATCAATCAATCAATCAAATTTATTTACATCAGCTGATGTCACAACGTGCTGTTCAGAAACCCAGCCTAAAACCCCAAATAGCAAGCAATGCAGGTGCAGAAGCACAGTGGCAAGGAAAAACTCCCTAGAAAGGCCGGAACCTAGGAAGAAACCTAGAGAGGAACCAGGCTATGAGGGGTGGCCAGTCCTCTTCTGGCTGGGCCGGGTGGAGATTATAACAGAACATGGCCAAGATGTTCTAATGTTCATAGATGACAAGCAGGGTCAGATAATAATAATCATAGTGGTTGTAGACGGTGCAACAGGTCAACACCAGGAGTAGATGTCAGTTGGCTTTTCAAAGCCGATCATTCAGAGTATCTCTTCCACTCCTGCTGTCTCTAGAGAGTTTAAAACAGCAGGTCTGGAACAAGGTAGCACGTCCGGTGAACAGGTTAGGGTTCCATAGCCGCAGGCAGAACAGTTGAAACTGGAGCAGCAGCACGACCAGGTGGACTGGGGGCAGCAAGGAGTCATCAGCAAGGAGTCATCAGGAGTCATCAGGCCAGGTAGTCCTGAGCCATGGTCCTAGGGCTCAGGCCCTCAGAGAGAAAAAGAGAGAGAGAAAAAGAGAGGGAGAGAATTAGAGAAAGCATACTTAAATTCACCCCAGCCCACACCCTTTTGATTTTTGCAATGTTACATAGATAGAAAACTTGAAACAGTCTTGATATGTTCGTCAAAAAAGAGATCAGGTCCCAGAGTAACTCCAAGGTCCTTCACAGTTTTATTTGAGATGACTGTACATGTCACGCCATGACCTTAGAGATCCTTTTTATGTCCATGTTGGTTTGGTCAGGGCGTGAGTTGGGGTGGGCATTCTATGTTTTGTGTTTCTATGATTTTCTATTTCTATGTTTTGGCTGGGTATGGTTCTCAATCAGGGACAGCTGTCTATCGTTGTCGCTGATTGGGAACCATACTAGGTACCCTTCTTCCCACCTGTGTTTGTGGGAAGTTGACTTTGTTTAGGGCACATAGCCTTTGAGCTTCACGGTTTGGTTTTGTAGTGTTTATTGTTTTGTTTGGCTTCATTTTGAGTTAATAATCGAAATGTGCACTCACCACCCTGCACCTTGGTCCTCATCCTTCAACAGCCGTAACAGAACCTCCCACCACGAAAGGACCAAACAGCGCGGTAAAGAGGACTCCTGGACATGGGAGGAGATCCTGGATGGTAAGGGACCCTGGAGGCAGGCTGGGGAGTATCGCCGTCCACGGGAGGAACTGGAGGCAGCTAAGGCGGAGCGGCAACATTATGAGGGAACACGGCTGGCAAGGAAGCCCAAGAGGCAACCCACATTTTTTTGGGGGGGAGCACAAGGGGAGTGTTGGCGGAGTCAGGTTGGAGACCTGAGCCAACTCCCCGTGCTTACCGTGGCGAGCATGTGACTGGTCAGGCCACGTGCTATGGGGTGATGCTCACTGTGCCGAGGATGAGCATTCACGGGCCGGTGTGCTCAGTGCCAGCGTCCCGCATTTGCCGGGTGGAAGCGGGCATCCAGCCAGAACGGGTGGTGCCAGCTCTGCGCACGAGACCACCAGTGCGCCTCCATGGCCCAGTGTATCCGGTGCCTCTGCCAAGGAAGAGGCCTCCTGTATGTCTCCCCAGCCTGGTGAGTCCTGTGCCTGTGCCTGCGCCCAGCCCGGAGCCTCCAGAGACGGTCTCCAGTCCGGAGCCTCCAGAGATGACGGCCTCCAGTCCTGGGCCTGCTACGAGGGCGCCCAGTCCGGGGCCCGCTACGAGGGTCCCCAGTCTGGGGTCGGCAGTGAGGGTCCCCGCACCAGAGGTGCCACCAAAGTGGGGTGAGCCAGCGGTGGATCGGGGTCTGTGTCTCCCACCTGAGCCGCCGCCGCGGATAGATGCCCACCCAGACCCTCAGGTTCAGGTTTTGCGGCCGGAGTCCGCACCTTTTTTTGGGGGGGGTACTGTCACGCCCTGACCTTAGAGATCCTTTTTATGTCCCTAGCCTTTGAGCTTCACGGTTTGGTTTTTTAGTGTTGTTTTGTTTGGCATCATTTTGAGTTAACTTTATATGGCTGCAGGGGCAGTATTGAGTAGTTTGGATGAAAAGGTGCCCTTTGTAAAGGGCCAGGTCCTCAGTCTCAGTTGCTAATATATGCATATTATTAGTATTGGATAGAAAACACTCTAAAGTTTCTAAAACTGTCAAAATATTGTCTGTGAGTATAACAGAACTGATATTGCAGGCGAAACCCTGAGGAAAATCAAAACAGGAAGTAGCTTCTATTTTGAAAACTCCATGTTCCATAGCCTCCCTTTGCTGGATTTAAAGGGATATGAACCAGATTCCTTTTCCTATCGCTTCCTCAAGGTGTCAACAGTCTTCAGACATAGTTTCAGGCTTTTATTTTTATTTTTAAAAATGATGCAGAACGATAACATCACGTCAAGTGGTCAAATGAGTTTTGCTCGCGCAACAGAATTTGGACAGCCATTGTTTTCACCTCTCCTACTGTGAAAGACATTTGCGGTTGATATATCGATTATATATTTTAAAAAACAACCTGAGGATTGATTATAAAAAACGTTTGACATGTTTCTGTGAACATTATGGAAACTATTTGGAATTTTCGTCTACGTTGTCATGACTGCTCTTTCCTGTGGATTTCTGAACATAACGCAGCCAACAAATTGAGGTATTTTGGATATAAAAATCATCTTTATGGAACAAATGGAACATTTGTTGTGTACCTGGGAGTCTCGTGAGTGAAAACATCTGAAGATCAAAGGTAAACTATTAATTTGATTGCTTTTCTGATTTTCGTGACCAAGCTTCCTGATGCTCAGTGTACTTAATGTTTTATAGTGCGATCGATAAACTTACACAAACGCTTGGATTGCTTTCGTTGAAAAGCATAATTTCAAAATCTGACACGACAGGTGGATTAACAAAAGGCTAAGCTGTGTTTCTTATATTGCACTTGTGATTTCATGAATATAAATATTTGTCGTAATATTTATTGAATGTAGCGTTATGCTATTCAGCGGTTGTTGATGACACTTATCCCGATATCGGGATTGCAGCCATAACAAGTTAATAAAGAAAATGTACATTCACAACGCTGCACCTTGGTCCTCATCCTTCAACAGCCGTGACAGTACAACCATCAAGATTAATTGTCAGATTCAACAGAAGATATCTTTGTGTCTTTGGACCTAGAACAAGCATCTCTGTTTTGTCCGACTTTAAAAGTAGAACATTTTCCACCATCCACTTCCTTATGTCTGAAACACAGGCTTTACAAGGAAGACAATTTTGGGGCTTCACCATGTTTCATCGAAATGTACAGCTGTGCGTCGTCCACATAGCAGTGAAAGTTAACATTATGTTTCCGATGACATCACCAAGAGGTAAAATATATAGTGAAAACAATATTGGTCATAAAACTGAGCCTTGAGGAACACCGACATTTACAGTTGATTTGTCAGAGGACAAACCATCTACAGAGACAAACTGATATCTTTCCGACAGATAAGATCTAAACCAGGCCAGAACTTGTCTGTGTAGACCAATTTTGGTTCCCAATCTCTCAAAGAGTGTGGTGATCAATGGTATCAAAAGCAGCACTCAGGTCAAGGAGCACGAGGACAGATGCAGAGCCATCCCTACAGTGAAGCACGGTGGTGGCAGCACCATGCGTTGGGATGTTTTTCTGGGAGACTAGTCAGGATCAAGGGAAAGATGAATGGATCAAAGTACAGAGAGATCCTTGATGAAAACCTGTTCTAGAGTGATCAGGACCTCACACTGGGGCAAAGGTTCAGCTTCCAGCAAGACATCAACCCTAAGCACACAGCCAAGACAACACAGGAGTGGCTTCGGGACAGGGCTCTGAATGTCCTTGAGTGATCCAGCCACAGGCTTGAACCCGATCAAACATCTCTGGGCATCCCTGAAAATAGCTGAGCAACGACGCTCCCCAACCAACCTGACAGAGCTTGAGAGAATCTTCAGAGAAGAATGGGAGAAACTCCGCAAATACAGGTGTGCCAAGCTTGTAGCATATACCCAAGAAGACTCGAGGCTGTAATCGACTGCTGAAAGTGCTTCAACAAAGTACTGAGTAAAGGGTCTGAATACTTATGTAAATATGATATTTCAGTATTTTATTATTTATAAATTTGCAAATATGTCAAAAACCTGTTTTTGCTTTGTCATTATCGGGTATAGTGTGTAGATTGTTGAGGGTTTAAAAACATTTTTTTTTTTAGAATAAGGCTGTATTGTAACAATATGTGAAAAAAGTCAAGGGGTCTGAATACTTTCCGAATGCACTGTATATCAGGAACGGTAGTGGCCCAAGTATGGACATGAGTTCCATTAATGTCACAGACAATAATATTCCCTGTTAGGAAATACCTGAAACATGTTACTGTCATCTATGTACATGTTACGTACAGTATATGCCAGGAGTAGGAAAGCAAGTGCAGGTGGTGAGTTTAATAAAAATAAAACGGAATGTAGAACAATATAACAAATGTGAGTAGCGCATAGACATGAAACACATAGTCAATACTGCCTGGGGCATAGAACGAAGGGAGTGACCAATGTAGGGGAGGTAATCAGTGAAGTGATAGAGTCCAGGTGTACCTAATGATGAATGATGAATGCCAGGACCGAAGGTTGGTAAACAGGCAATGTCGACTGCCGGGGGGGAGGAACGGGAGTTAATGTGACCTATACGTCACCTCCGTCACCTACGTTGACCCTCCAGAGAAACTTGAACAGCCCTACAAACCAGGGGCTCAGCTTCTTACAGGGCAAGCAGAGTGAGAGGTGACAGCTCCCACTCTGATGAATGCCAGGACCGTTTTTTAGTAAACCAGCGACGTCGAACGCCGAAGGAGAGTAAACGGGAGTAGATGTGACAGTACACTTTAAACAATGTTTTAAAATTGTACCTTTTGTTTAACTAGGCAAGTCATTTAAGAACAAATTCTTATTTTCAATGATGGCCTAGGAACAGTGGGTTAACTGCCTGTTCAGGAGCAGAACAACAGATTTTTACCTTGTCAGCTCGGGGGTTTGAACTTGCAACCTTCCAGTTACTAGTCCAACGCTCTAACCACTAGGATACCTGCCGCCTTAAATGTACTATATGATTAAATCCACATTGTTATGTTTGATCAAACGTTGTGACTCAGATGTCTACTAAAGGGTGAAAAATAAAACATATCACAGAAGCTCTGACGAAGGCCGAGAGGCTTGGAATCCGTACAACTTGACCCTTTGGAGGAGGTTCGCCATGTCAACTTTACAACCCATGTCAGAACAGCATGGCGCCAAGCTGCAGCTGCCAAAAATACTTCTAGCCTTTTGAAACCTGATTCTGAACACTACATAGGCATACAGTCGTGTCCAAAAGTTTTGAGAATGACAAAAATATTAATTTTCAAAGTCTGCTGCCTCAGTTTGTATGATGGTAATTTGCATATACTCCAGAACATTATGAAGAGTGATCAGATTAATTTAAATGAATTGCATAGTCCCTCTTTGCCATGCAAATGAACTGAATCCCCCAAAAACATTCCCACTGCATTTCAGCCCTGTCACAAAAGGACCAGCTGACATCATGTCAGTGATTCTCTCGTTAACACAGATGTGAGTGTTGACAAGGACAAGGCTGGAGATCACTCTGTCATGCTGATTAAGTTCGAATAACAGACTGGAAGCTTCAAAAGGATGGTGGTGCTTGGAATCATTATTCTTCCTCTGTCAACCATGGTTACCTGCAAGGAAACACGTGCCGTCATCATTGCTTTGCACGAAAAGGCAAGGCACAGGCTAGGACATTGCTGCCAGTAAGATTGCACCTAAATCAACTATTTATTGAATCATCAAGAACTTCAAGGAGAGCAGTTCAGTTGTTGTGAAGAAGGCTTCAGGGAGCCCAAGAACGTCAGGACCATCTCCTAAAGTTAGTTCAGCTGCGAGATCGGGGCACCACCAGTACAGAGCTTGCTCAGAAATGGCAGCAGGCAGGTGTGAGTCCATCTGTACGCACATTGAGGCGAAGACTTTTGGAGGATGGCCTGGTGTCAAGAAGGGCAGCAAAGAAGCCACTTCTCTCCAGGAAAAACATCAGGGACAGACTGATATTCTGCAAAAGGTATAGGGATTGGACTGCTGAGGACTGGGGTAAAGTCATTTTCTCTGATGAATTCCCTTTCCGATTGTTTGGGGCATCCGGAAAAAAGCTTGCCCGGAGAAGACAAGGTGAGCCCTACCATCAGTCCTGTGTCATGCCAACATTAAAGCATCCTGAGACCATTCATGTATGGTGTTGCTTCTCAGCCAAGGGAATGGGCTCACTCACAATTTTGCGAACACAGCCATGGATAAAGAATGGTACCAACACATCCTCCGAGAGCAACTTCTCCCAACCATCCAGGAACAGTTTGGTGACAAACAATTCCTTTTCCAACATGATGGAGCACCTTGCCATATGGCAAAAGTGATAAATAACTAGGTGGCTCAGGGAACAAAACATTGATATTTTGGGTCCATACCCAGGAAACTCCCCAGACCTTAATCCCCTTGAGAACTTGTGGTCAATCCTCAAGAGGCAGGTGGACAAACAAAAACCAACAAATTCTGACAAACTCCAAGCATTGATTATGCAAGAATGGGCTGCCATCAGTCAGGATGTGACACAGAAGTTAATTGACAGTATGCCAGGGTGGATTGCAGAGGTCTTGAAAAAGAAGGGTCAAATATTGACTCTTGGCATCAACTTCATGTAATTGTCAATAAAAGCCTTTGACACTTATGAAATGCTTGTAACTATACTTCAGTATTCCATAGTAACATCTGACAAAAATATCTAAAGACACTGAGGCAGCAGACTTTGTGAAAATTATTATTTGTGTCATTCTCAAAACTTTTGACCACGACTGAACATAACATAAGGTGTTTGAACTTCTGGCTCAGTGCTTAAGGTGGGAGACAAAGGAGCAGGGTTGTGGAGGGGGTTACTCATCCAACAAAGAGGACTCCATTATGATTCCCCATAACATTTCCAATAGCATAATCCTACCCTGATCCTTCCTCTTGTGGAATTACTGACATTTCTCAAGCAATAATTTAACGTGGACTTTCGGGGAACGGTCTGTGGGAAGGGGAAAACTGAAAAATAGCTGTTATTGGCAGAGAGTTTTTGAAATCTCTTATTATTGATCTTTTAGAAAATGTACCACCTGGCATCACCGCCTGTTATGGCAACTGCTTGGCATCTGACCATAAATCACTACAAAGGGTAGTGCGTACGTCCCAGTACATCACTGGGGCAAAGCTTCCTGCCATCCAGGACCAATATACAGTTGAAGTCGGAAGTTTACATACACTTAGGTTGGAGTCATTAAAACTAGTTTTTCAACCACTCCACAAATTTCTTGTTAACAAACTATAGTTTTGGCAAGTCAGATAGCACATCTACTTTGTGCATGACACAAGTAATTTTCCCAAAAGTTGTTTACAGACAGATTATTTCAATTATAATTCAGTGTATCACAATTCCAGTGGGTCAGAAGTTTACATACACTAAGTTGACTGTGCCTTTAAACAGCTTGGGAAATTCCAGAAAATTATCTCATGGCTTTAGAAGCTTCTGAGAGGCTAATTGACATCATTTGAGTCAATTGAAGGTGTACCTGTGGATATATTTCAAGGCCTACATACAAACCCAGTGCCTCTTTGCTTGACATCATGCGAAAATCAAAAGAAATCAGCCAAGACCTCAGAAAAAAAATGTTTCATCATTGGGAGCAATTTCTAAATGCCTGAAGGTACCACGTTCATCTGTACAAACAATAGTACGCAAGTATAAACACCATGGGACCACGCAGCCGTCAAACCGCTAAGGAAGGAGATGCGTTTTGTCTCCTAGAGATGAACGTACTTTGGTGGAAAAAGTGAAAATCAATCCCAGAACAACAGCAAAGGACCTTGTGAAGATGCTGGAGGAAACAGGTACAAAAGTATCTATATCCACAGTAAAGCGAGTCTTATATTGACATAACCTGAAAGGCTGCTCAGCAAGGAAGAAGCCACTGCTCCAAAACCGCCATAAAAAAAGCCAGAATACGGTGTGCAACTGCACATAGGGACAAAGATCATACTTTTTGGAGAAATGTCCTCTGGTCTGCTGAAACAAAAATAGAGCTGTTTGGCCAGTTGTGGCAAAATGGCTTAAGGACAACAAAGTCAAGGTAATGGAGTGGCCATCACAAAGCCCTGACCTCAATCCCATAGAAAACGTGTGGTCAGAACTGAAAACGTGTGTGCGAGCAAGGAGGCCTACAAACCTGACTCAGTTACACCAGCTCTGTCAGGAGGAATGGGCCAAAATTCACAACAACTTATTGTGGATGGCTACCCGAAACGTTTGACCGAAGTTAAACAATTTAAAGTCAATGCTACCAAATACTAATTGAGTGTATGTAAACTTCTGACCCACTGGGAATGTGATGAAATAAATAAAAGCTTAAATAAATCATTCTCTCTACATTCTTAAAATAAAGTGGTAATCCTAACTGACCTAAAACAGGGGATTTGTACTATGATTGAATGTCAGGAATTGTGAAAAACTGAGTTTAAATGTATTTGGCGAAGGTGTATGTAAACTTTCCACTTCAACTCTATGTGTGTGTGTGTATATATATTTATATATTTATATATATATATATATATATATATATAACAGGAAAATCACACTTTTGACTGGGCCTTTGAGAAATAAATAAGATCTGGCTTCACCTCATCCTGAACATCATATCAAGTTGTTTCAGCTTTTTTTTAAACCGCAATAAATACAATCTTTATGATCACAATTTTATTCACCACCATGTTAACTGCTGTATGACATTTTGGGGAAATTATGTATAAAATCCCACAAAACTTGCCAACTTGTATTTTGAAAACAGACCAATAAACTGACTACTAAGACATCTAGTGAACGCAGTTCTATTTAAAGATCAGTACTATTATATGGTTGACAGTGAGGAGTGAGAGGAGTGCTTGTTTGCATGGTGGTGGGTATCGCTGGTTGGTCAATCCCCATTGAAACCAGAGCCTGCCCAGTCATGTGTACTGTGTGGTCAGGTGGAAGCTATATTTATCACAGGGGTTGGGTGTCCACCATTAAACCCAAACACTTCCCCCCCCACCTACCTCAACTGTCTTGTTTGTTTTCTACCCCTAATATCTAGTCCAGGCTAACCAGTCCCAGAAAGCCTATGTTCAGCAAAAATGTTATTCAATTGACCACAGTATACTGTATCATGTAGGTTCTACTCGGCATAAAAATGCATGCTACAAAGCCACCAGCCCAGAATGTGTTGAACATGTATGTACAGCACAGAAGGCTGCTGAGGGGAGAAAGGCTCATAATAACGGCTAGAACAGTGCTTATGGAATGGCATCGAACACATGGAAATCATGTGTTTGATTTATGTGATACCATTCCACAATTACGCTCCAGCCATTACCACAAGCCTGTCCTCCCCAATTAAGGTGCCACCAACATCCTGTGATGTACAGGACGTACTCTTGGAGGGTTGGCTGTAGCCTTTTGGGCGCCCTAAGCGAGAGTTGGTTGACCATTGATGTGTGGACAGTATATGACCAGGGATGTGTAGACAGTATATGACCATGGATGACACGTACTGTACTTTTGTATCTTATACCACTGGGTTGGCACATTTCCAGTTCCTGTGGCAGAATATTTTCCTATCCTGTCTGAGCATCTGTAAGTAACCCGACAAAAGACCCTGGCACCAGGGATGCAGAGGTGTGATGAATTACCTCACCTGACACGTGCCTTGTGGTGCTCAGAAGGCCCGGGTTTGAAACCTTGGTCGAAACCTTAGTTGATAACACTAACCTTCAGCTTAAATAAGTGATCCCCCTTCCATGCAGGCTGTAGAGCTAATGTCTGTAGAGCTAATGTCTAAGTCATCACTGTCCGCTGAATAAAACTGTTTACCCAAATATCTCTCTACTTGAGTGAAATAACTCCTGACCCCTCATGGCTCTAATGGGAGCTGGGGGTCACCCCTAACACACGCTCTGCCTATACGGTACAACCACATTCCCAACACTAAGCACAGGCTAAGCCAGTACATAGGCCTTCACCCAGAGCCGTGGAAAACACCCTGTGCACAGCACCACTCCTTTCTGTTGAGGCCTGCCTAACAAAACATGTTGCTAAATACTGTACACATACATTAACACACAAAATACACATACACACAATTGTTTGTGTCATTGCATTGTTAGTGCTCATCCCAATATGTGGAATGCACAAATGTAATCGTTGAATTAATAAATTGAACTTGTATTTCATGATTTGAAACTGAATTGAATCAATATTGCATTACACTTTAATTTAATTGACTATTCAAATGTAATATTTTTATATATTCAGTTTCAATATGCTAGAGAGTATTTTTCTCTGCTCTGCAGAGGAGTAATAAAGGCTTAGTTCACTATTTCTGTGGATTTAAAGAAATAATAATATTATAATTTTGTGTTATAATGTATTTATCAAGGGGTGCTGCAGCACCCTCAGCACTCCTACTTCCCAAGGCTATGTAGATATTGCATTAATTGTCTATGTATCACGTTTACAAACCATTATTCAACTTCTCAGATGCATTCAGATTCAGTTTTCAAATTCAGATTCAAAACCAGAGACAACATCCTGGTACATTGCCAGCAAGGAATGGTAGAAGAGAGCCGTTTGAATCAAACACTCTCTTAAACAAGTTTCTGGTGCTTTCTGAAGCCAATGTGGCATGTTGAATTTATTTGAATTTGGCTCTAGCATTTGAAGAGTTTAGGCTATAAGCTTCTATGACCCCATTCCTGAAAGCTAGGACTCTCTGTTTCCTTATATGATGCGCACAAGATATGTTAGAAGGGAGTGAGAGTGACAAACAAAATGCAATTTGGCCACATAAGAATATAGTTGCATAGCCCTGCGCAGGGCCGGACTACTCAGGGGTCACGTGCCCTGCTTGTCAGTTTCATAGAGGGTTGTGAAATACTGTCTTGGTTCTTGGTAACGTACAATATATATACATATGTATGTGGACACCCCTTCAAGTGACTGGATTCAGCTATTTTAGCCCTACTTGTTGCTGACAGGTGCATAAAAATTGAGCAAACAGCCATGCAATCTCCGTTGACAAACATTGGCAGTAGAATGGCCTTACTGAAGAGCTCAGTGACATTCAACGAGCCACAACATTTCCAACAAGTCAGTTCGTGAAATTTCTGCCCTACTAAAGCTGCTCCGGTCAAATGTAAGTGCTGTTATTGTTAACGGGAAACGTCTAGGAGCAACAACGGCTCAGCCACAAAGTGATAGGCCACACAAGCTCAAAGAACAGGATCGCTGATGCGCGTAGCGCATAAAAATTGCCTGCCCTCGGCTGCAACACTCACTGCTGAGTTCCAAACTGCCTCAGGAAGCAACGTCGGCACAATAACTGTTCGTCGGGAGCTTCATGAAATGGTTTTCCATGGCCAAGCACCAGCTCACAAGCCTAAGATCACCATGTGCAATGGTAAGAGTCAGCTGGAGTGGTGTAAAGCTCACCAGTATTGAACAATGAAGCAATGGAAACGCGTTTTCTAGAGTGATGAATCACACTTTACTATCAGGCAGTCTGACCGACGAATACGGGTTAGGTGGATGCTCGGTGAACGCTACCTGCCCGAATGCCAGTGGTGTAAAGCACTTAAGTAAAAATACTTTAAAGTACTACTTAAGTCGTTTTTTGCCAACTTTTAGTTTTACTTCACTACATTCCTAAAGAAAATAATGTAGTTTTTACTCCATACATTTTCCCTGCCACCCAAAAGTACTTCTTACACTTATCAAGAGAACATCCCTGGTCATCTCTACTGTCTCTGATTTGGCAGACACACGAAACACAAATGCTTAATTTGTAAATTATGTCTGAGGGTTGGATTGTGCCCCTGGCTATCCGTCAATAAAAAAAGAAAAGAAAATAGTGTCGTCTGGCTTGCTTAATATAAGGAAATTGAAATGATTTATACTTTTACTTTTGATACTTATGTATATTTAAAACCAAATACTTTTGGACTTTTACTCAAGTAGTATTTTACTGGGGGACTTTCACTTTTACTTGAGTCAATTTCTAATAAAGGTATCTTTACTTTTACTCAAGTATGACAATTGAGAACTTTTTCCACCACTGCCGATTGCATAGTACCAACTGTAGGAGGAGGAATAGCGGTCTGGGGCTGTTTTTCATGGTTCATCAGTGTCCAACCTCACTAATGCTCATGGCTGAATGGAAGGAAGTCCCTGCAGCAATGTTCTAACATCTAATGGAAAGCCTTCCAAGAAGAGTGAAGGCTGTTATAGCAGTAAAGGGGGGACCAACTCTATATTAACGCCCATGACATTGGAATGCAATGTTTGACGAGCAGGTGCCCACATACTTTTAGTCACATAGTGTATTTAAAGTGTCTTGGCGTACTGAGAGAATCCGGGTACATTTCACTGCGTCATTACTCAGTCTGATTCCAGGCCCTGTCCTGCCCCCTGTCCTGTTCCCCTCTCTCTGCCAGATTTTGCCAGCCCTTATAGGGTGTGGGTGTCTCTCTATGCCAATAGCAGCTGAACCATAAATTATATTTTATAAAACTTCAGCACCAGTTGCACACACACACGCACACGCACACACTCTTGATCATAACCAACATCCATGTCATTGGCACCCAGGGAGCAGATTTTGTTGGGGGTTAACTGCCTTGCTCAAGGGCAGAACAGTAGATTTTTCCACCTTGCCAGCTCAGGGATTCAAACCAGCGAACTTTCGGATTCAAACATGAGGCTACAAGACTGTTTAGCTAGTACAGGCTGGGATATTCATCCGATAGAATACTTAGCTAGAATCTATTTAACCAAAGCACATATATCCCAAATAAATCACAGTAGGAGTTAATCAATTGTTTGACCTTGTGGATTTTAAAGTGACCAAAATCCTGAGTGGAGCTACAGCACAAATTTTTCCACTCCAGATTTTGGCCCATTGAAATAAGTAGCGTCAGACACCATTAAAACCCACGAGGTGGAGCCATTTCCACAGTAAGTACTGTCAACAAGCCCCTCAAAGTACCAGCTGTCACGGCTGATTTCCTCCTCTTCTTCTGAAGGTGTAGCAGGGATCGGACCAATACGCAGCGTAGTTCGTGCTCAACATGTTTTAATGAAAGACGAAAACGTGATCACTACACAAATACACAAATACACAAATAACAAACGTGGCAAAACCGAAACTGTCCTATTTTGTGCAGAGAACACAAAGACAGGAAACAATCACCACAAAGTACCCACAGAATATGGCTGCCTAAATATGTTTCCCAATCAGAGACAACGATAGACAGCTGTCTCTAATTGAGAACCAATCTAGGCAACCACAGACATACAATAAACCTAGAAGGGACACAGCCCCATAAACATACAGAGTTCACTCATGTAACACCCTGACCTAATCAAAATAATAAAGAAAACAAAGATAACCAAGGCCAGGGCGGGACACCAGCCGACATTGTCAAGTATTAGTATTGTAAGAGTGAATGCATGTCTCTTACTCTATTTCACATATTGGCAATGTCAACTAAATCAATAAACAATCAAATAAATAAAGGAAATCAAATCATGAATGCCTCATGAAATTTTGTAGGAATAGAGAGAACTGTATTAAAGATAAGCTAATGCAATTAAAACGTACTGGCCATAAATAGAGCATAGACAATTTCTCACATTAATATCTTATTCATATATCACTTCTAAACTGACAAATAAACATCAATATACCTTTTACAAATTCATGAGCACCTTTAATACATTTGTTTCAAGCAATAGAGCATAAAATATGCTTTAAATGCTGGTCTGTTGAGAAAATCTGCAGTTTTGGGCAAATTCTCATATCACTTTGCTCAATGTCACATACAATGCTTTTGTTTGGCTGTTGAAATGTGCAGAACATGAATCAGCTATGCCTGCCCCATATGTAAGGCCCTCTGAGTGGTTGCTGGTACCGCTTTACTTTCTTGACCTTGTCATGACACCTGTGCCTACCCTTGGCACACTCCGTTGAAGCAGCATCAGCTCTCACAACACACCTCATATCCTTCTCTCGGATTGCTTCTAGTGTCACCAAAGTGCTGTCAAACCACAATTTGTCCATCAGATTTGATATAGCAGTGGCTCCCTCAATGCGGCTTTTGCCCATGAAGACAGTTTTGGGGCATTGCGACCATACTAGAGTTCAGACATTCATTTGCATTCTGCGTTCCTCCGTGCAACATTATTTTGAGAAGGTTATCATTTGACATCCTATGATATACATGCACCACTTTCTGTGCAACCACTATTAAAAATGTATGGCCTCTGTGGTTTTTGTGACTGGGTGGATCTTCACCATTTTCTAGAGCTCGCTGGTACCAGCACCAATGCACACATCTATCCCTTATTGGGAAGTGAATCCTCTCGTGCCAAGTGCCATCAAAAGACACAATGTCTTTGTACCACGTTTTAGGGAAGACACAGTTGCAGACAGTGTAAAAGTAACATTTTATTACTAGAACAGCGGGCAGGCAAAACGACAGGTTAAGGGCAGGCAAAGGTCCATAATCCAGATCCAAAAGGTACAGGACGGCAGGCAGGCTCAGGACAAACAGAACAGTCAAAACCAGGAAAACTAGAAAACAGAAACTATTTTTAAAAAGACCGGCGCAAGGGGAAAACTGCTGGTAGGCTTGACAAACAAAACGAACTGGCAACAGACACAGAAAACACAGGTATAAATACATAGGGGACAATGAGGGGAGATGGGAGCCACCTGGTGGGGGGTGGAGACAAGCACAAAGACAGGTGAAACAGATCAGGGTGTGACACTATAATGGCATTGTAAGGGAAATGTTAATGATTGTGCTATTCTTATAACTAATTTCTGTGTTCTGTTTATGTGCTGTTCTAAATAACCAATTTCTGTGTTCATGCAAGTGGCTGACCATACAAATCCTCACTATCAGTAGCTGCAATTTCAGTACACCCAGATCTTGTTTTGAGAAAGAATGAAAGATCTCAGTTTCAAGGTCTCAGCTTAGCGAAAGAAGCCTCGTGAGGTATTGGTCTGTCACATGTTATGTACCAGCATTGGTCTTGTCACATGGATGAAACAAAACGGTAATGATTCAATAATTATGCTAAATCATGCAAATATAACTTGTCTGTGTATAGCCGTATATAATACAACCTGTCACAGTCGTCATAACAATGAGACCAAGGTGCAGCTTGAGATGAATACATTATTTTATTAAAACAAAGAACACTTACACAAACTAACAAAATGACCATAATGCTATAAACACTAGTGCTGTCATGCAACTACACATAGGCATAATAACCCACAAACAATCCAAGGAATATGGTTACCTAAATATGGTCCCCAAACAGAGACCACGATAAACTAGGCAACCATAGACATAAAAACACCTAGATTTGAAAAAAAACATAAATATACAAAAAACCTTAGACAATACAAAAACTACACAAACCACCCTTGTCACACCCTGACCTAACCAAAATAATAAAGAAAACAAAGATAACTAAGGTCAGGGCATGACACAACCGCTGGACTGCCCAGGCAGAGCTTCTGCCAGACATTCACTATGGCACATTAAGTTTGTTGGAACCTTTCCAGTGCACTGACAAATAAACAATTATTCATTGAAGATTGACTTAAAGTGTGTAAGAATTTCCACGATGGCATCCTCATCCTCCTTCAGCAATTCTGCTATGTCTGGGTCTATATCTGCTTATGCTCTTCTAATTAGCTTTGCAGCACTCTCCATTGAATGTAGCCCTCTCTGAATCTATGCAACTAAAATGGAGGGGAAAAGTACTTATGTCTGTCGACATTTTAGTCAGAATGCAGGACTAAATATCAGCATGTTACCCTATGTAAATAGTAGCACATCAGCATGTATTTACTTTATTTAAAGCTCATTTCTAAATAATCACAGTAGGCTACACCCCTATGACACTATAGGCCTATGTGAAAGTCTCATTGAATAATTATGTTTTCCTATCACTCTGTTGATTCACTTTGATTACATTTGCTGGAACAAGGGAAAATATTTATACACAGCAAGTCACCTGACAATAATGAGCTTCCCTCCCTCTTTATTTACCTATCACTCTCCTGACATGTCTCTGATATGAGCAGAGATGCAAGGAAGGAATCCCTAGGACTTTGCTTATTTTCTTTTGCGTTGCATAACAAAGTCCAAGTTCGTGGGCTAGAAGAACCATCCTCACATTTATATAAAATGCCACATCTCCCCTGGAGCACTCCTGCAGCCTGAAGGAAGAGTAAACACTCCTCCTAAAGGCATCACAATAACCTTCACAGTGTGCACATTCTATCATAACAGAATGACAGAATCCCTGGTTGGTGGGGTCTATGGTGATTGTCAGTCCAGTGTTCAGTGTCTGCCCTGTAACGCACAGCATTGAGATTGCATGCAATGACAACAAGCCCAGTCCGATGATGCTGACATAACGCCCCAGACCATGACAGACCCTCCACCTCGATCCTGATCCAGAGTACACGCCTTGGTGTAACGCTCATTCCATCGATGATAAACGCGAATCCGACCATCACCCCTGGTGAGACAATATCGCGATTTGTCCGTGAAGAGCACTTTTTGCCAGTCCTGTCTGGTCCAGTGACGGTGGGTTTGTTCCCATAGGCGACGTTGTTGCCGGTGATTTCTGGTGAGGACCTGCCTTACAGCAGGCCTACAAGCCCTCAGTCCAGCCTCTCTCAGCCTATTGCCGACAGTATGAGCACTGATGGAGGGATTGTGTGTTCCTGGTGTAACTCAGGCAGTTGTTGTTGCCATCCTGTACCTGTCCCGCAGGTGTGATGTTCGGATGTACCGGTCCTGTGCAGGTGTTGTTACATGTGGTCTGCCACTGCGAGGATGATCAGCTGTCCATCCTGTCTCCCTGTAGCACTGTCTTAGGCGTCTCACAGTACGGACATTGCAATTTATTGCCCTGGCCACATCTGCAGTCCTCATGCCTCCTTGCAGCATGCCTAAGGCACGTTCACACAGATGAGCAGGGACCCTGGGCATCTTTCTTTTGGTGTTTGTCAGAGTCATAACTGTGACCTTAATTGCCTACCGCCAGTAGTGTCTTAACAACCGTTCCACAGGTGCATGTTCATTAATTGTTTATGGTTCATTGAGCAAGCATGGGAAACAGTGTTTAAGCCCTTTACAATGAAGATCTTTGAAGTTATTTGGATTTTTAATAATTATCTTTGAAAGACAGGGTCCTCAAAAAGGGATGTTTCTTTTTTTGCTGAGTTTATTTTCTTTCTTTCACTGCTTTTCTCACATTGACTTTCTGAGGTAGCCTATTCTTATTCACAAACTAGGTATATTCTTTGAGATTTTCTAATTTTGTCTCTCTTTACATTGATTCTTCTTGGGGAGTTATTTTCAAACAAGGAAGTGCTGCGCGACACGTGAGGCATTTTAACCTATCAGGTTGCTGGAAAGGGCCTGTAAATGCCAGTAACCAATCAGATGTCAGGAAATTACTCATCTTTCAGCATGAAGCACTAGGTCTACAAAAGATATAGCCATGTATGGAGAAGCTAACGATATGCTCCGGAAAACAAGCTTTTGAATGATATATGATTCAACATGGAGATTTTTTAAAATAGCAGTTGAAGTTCTACATGAAACATGTTAACAATAACAAAATGTATGCTAGGTGTAAATCAAATCAAATTGTTATTTGTCACATGCTCCGAATACAACAGGTGTACAGCCTTACCTTGAAATGCTTACTTACAAGCCCTTAATAAACAATGCAGTTCAAGAAAGATATATATTTTTTAATTACTTAATAAACTAAAGTAAAAATAGTCCAATTAAAATAGAAAGTAACACAATAAAAATAGTAATAACAAGGTCAATAACAAGGTCAATGTGCGGGGTACAGTTTAGTCAAGTTATTTTGCACATGTAGGTAGGGGTAAAGTGACTATGCATAGATAATAAACAGCGAGTAGCAGCAGTGTAAAAAGAAAGGAAGGGGGAGAGCAAGTCAATTTAAATAGTCCGGGTGGCCATTTTATTAATTGTTCAGCAGTCTAATGGCTTGGGGGTAGAAGCTGTTAAGGAGCCTTTTGGTCCTAGACTTGGCGCTCCGCTACCGCTACCGCTACCGCTTGCCAGATGGCAAAATCTGAAATGTTTTGCTATTGGTGCCTGGCCTTAAGAAAGGTCAAGTGCGGTGTGATGACGTGGGAGTGGATAAGTGGGTCTCTAGGGTATCCTGACTCCTGAGGTTTCTTTGAGGGAGCAGGGAGAGAAAGCCCAGGCCACTGATGATGGTGAACAGGCATGTGATGATTCCTCCCCTCCAGGTCTTCCAATGTCCATCCCCTACCTAACACACACAGAACATCAGGTGTGAATGAATTGCAGATCTTTATTAGGACTCTCTATGGAGGAGGACATCAAGCAACCTATGTTGAAATTACATCTGAATAATATGTTTTTGCATCAATGAATGTGAAAGATGTTTTCAATGATCACACATCTGATCACACATGGGAGAGAAATTATGGAAATTTGATTTCTACATTTTTTATGGGTCAATTTTGATGGGTAGTGCAAGTGTATTGCCTAATGTGAAAACAGGACTATAGAATATTACATTCAAATGGCAATTTTGCAACATGTATCTTCCATTTTTGGATTAACTGGTTTTTAAATCAACTATACTGAACAAAAATATAAACGCAACATGCAAGATTTGAAAGATTTTACTGACTTACAGTTCACATAAAGAAATCAATCAATTTAAATAAATAAATGAGGCCCTAATCTACGGATTTCACATGACTGGGAATACAGATATACATCTGTTGGTCACAGATACAGTACCTTTAAAAAAAGGTAGGGTTTGCAGCTTGATCAGGCTGTTGATTGTGGCCTGTGGAATGTTGTCCCACTCCTCTTCAGTGGATGTGAGAAGTTGATGGATATTGGCTGGAACTGGAACACGATGTTGTACATGTCGATCCATAGCATCCCAAACAAGCTCAATGGGTGACATGTCTGGTGAGTATGCAGGCCATGGAAGAATGGGACTTTTTCAGTTTCCTGGAATTGTGTACAGATCCTTACGGCATGGGGCCGTGCATTATCACACTGAAACATGAGGTGATGGCGGCAGATGAATGGCACGACAATGGACCTCAGGATCTCATGACGGTATCTCTGTGCATTAAAATTGCCATTGATAAAAGGCAATTGTGTTCGTTGTCTGTAGCCAGTGGTGAAAAAATGACCCAATTGTCATACTTGAGTAAAAGTAAAGATACCTTAATAGAAAATGACTCAAGTAAAAGTGAAAGTCACCCAGTAAAATTCTACTTTAGTAAACGTCTAAAAGTATTTGGTTTTAAATACACTTAAGCATCAAAAGTAAATGTAATTGCTAAAATATACTTAAGTATCAAAAGTAAAAGTATAAATCATTTAAAATTCCTAATATTACGCAAACCAGACTGTTTGTCTCCACCCCCCCCCCCAGGTGTCGCCCATCTTCCCCATTATCCCCAGTGTATTTATACCTGTGTTTTCTGTTTGTCTGTTGCCAGTTTCATCAAGCCTACCAGCGTATTTTCCGTGCTCCTGTCTTTCTCTAGTTCCTGTTTCCTCTACCTTGCGGGTGGTATCAGCATTCGCTATGAATACTGGATTTTGTGGTTCACTACGAGCAGACAAATATACAGGGAGATGAAACTTCCTGGCTCTACCATTGTTTTAGCTTGTGGTTTGGATAATTGTGATATTTATGATAACAACATTTAACATAGTAATGACTATATGCTGGGACAGAGAAAGGGTGAAATTCCCCTTTAACAAAAGGCACATCTCAATAGGTGGACCAGGTATCCTCAAGACATGGCACAAGTGGGGAAGTGGGCATTTCCTCTTTTGTTCTCTAATTCTTCTTTGTTGTTTCTGCAAGCAAGGGGGAGGCCGATGACATCACAAGGCACCATTAAACCAACTCCTAAACTCCTGGCCTAAAAAAAGGTACATGACAGCCCGCTTGGAGTTAGCCAAAAGAAACCTGAAGACTCCAAGACCATGAGAAACAAGAGTATCTGGTCTGGTGAAACCAAGATTTAACTCTTTGGCCTGAATGGCAAGCATCACGCCTGGAGGATGTGTGTGCATGTGCAAATCTGCCATCAAGGCAAAGGGTGGCTACTTTGAAGAATCTCAAATATAAAATATATTTTGATTTGTTTAACAATCTTTCTGGTTACTACATGATTCCATATGTGTTATTTCATAGTGTTGATGTCTTCTCTATAATTCTACAATGTAGAAAATAGTAAAAATAAATAAAAACCCTTGAATGAGTAGGTGTGTCCAAATTTTGACTGGTACTGTATATTTATATTCCGGACTCTGACATTGCTCATCCTAATATTTATATTTTTATTTCCATTATTTTACTTTTAGCTCTGTGTATCGTTGTGAATTGTTAGGTATTACTGCACTGCATTTCGCTGCACCCGCAATAAAATATGCTATTACGAGTATGCAACCTATATAATTTGATTTTGAATCCACACAGCTTTTAAACTCTTTGTGGGACCTGATATTTTGGGGCAGTGCATGGTTTGTAGGGTGAAGTGGTAGGATGGGAATAAGTTGGGATGCTATGTGGCATTTAAAGTATCTTACTCAGCCCTACATTCTTAATTTTTTATAAACTTTTTGTGGCGTACAGCAGGTCAGCCACCAGAGGGAGACTTGTCGAGGCCTGGTGACAGACGGAGTATACATCACGAGGCGATGGCTCCATCAGCTGGACGTGCCAAGACTCGACAGCTCTCCGGCCAGGACTAATTAGGGCTGATTGGGAGTTGGTGAGTAATCGAGGGCTGATTGCTCACCAGCTATCCCAAAAAGCTGCCAGAAGGGTAGCACACAGGAGAGAGAGTGGGAGAAGAAAGGACTCCCGTATAGACGGTTGCAGAGGTGACAGGAGTGAGTTCAGTTTTTTGATCCCCACAAGATAGAGCAAGACCCGGAGCCAAGAAGACGGTATCCCGGAGAGGGTCTCATGGGGGAGACCTATTCTTTTCTTTTGAGCTATTACTTTAATAAACACCTTTAAAACTGAGCTAATCCTACTCTGTTCATGTCTGATCTGTGTAAACGTTTTAACCCAACCCCCTGGTCTGCTACATTTTATTTAACCAGGGAAAAACACATTGAGACCTAGGTCTCATTTGCAAATGTGCCCTAGGAACAATACAGAAAAAACATTTATACACAATTAAAACAAAATAAAAATCCCTAGCTTTTCTCCTACCCAGAGACAACAACACCCAAATTAAACGTTACTTGGAGATTATTCCACATGACTGGGGCCTGGTAAAAAAGGCAGATTTGGCCAACTCTGTGGATACACGTGGAGTATCCACCATTAAGGATAGGGTCTATTTTTCTCAATTTCCGCCTGACTCATGTGCCCAAAGTAAACTGCCTGTTGCTCAGGCCCTGAAGCCAGGATATGCATATAATTGGTAACATTGGAAAGAAAACACTCTGAAGTTTGTAGACTATAACACAATAGATGTGGTAGGAGAAAATCCAAAGAGAAACCAACCGGAAATATATATTTTTTGAGTATAGGTAAAAAATTAAATCTTAGCTCCCAGTATGCTATTCCTATGGCTTCCACTGGATGTCAGTGGTCTTTGTTCAAGGTTTCAGCCTTGTTTATTCCCAAACAAGGAAGAATAAGAGTTTTGATACAGGGACACAGACTTAGAAATCAGTGTATGCGCACGCAATGAATAGGACACGCACCTGCTAATATCGTTTTCCTATTGAACATACATACTTTCTGTATGAAATATTATAGTTTAATTACATTTTAGGGTATCTGAGGATTAACTAGAAAGGTATTTTGACTTGTTTTAACAAAGTTTAGTTGTAGCTTTTTGGATTCCTTTCTCTGCACGTTGAATGAGTGGATTACTCAAATCAATGGTGCCAACTAAACAGACTTTTGGGATATAAAGAAGGATTTTATCTAACAAAACGACACTACATGTTGTAGCTGGGACGGTTTGGATGAAAAATCAGAGGAAGATTTTCAAAAAGTAAGTGAATATTTAATCGCTATTTGTGAATTTATGAAACCTGTGCTGGTTGAGAAATATTTTGATGTGGGGCGCCGTCCTCAAACAATCTTATGGCATGCTTTTGCTGTAAAGCCTACTGTAAATAGGACAGTGCAGTTAGATTAACAATAATTTAATATTTTAACCGATATAAGACACTTGTATGTACATAAATGTTTAATATCCATAATTTTTATGATTATTTATTTGAATTGCACGCCCTCCAGCTTCACCAGGAGTTGTCCCACTAGCAGGACGCCTAGCCAACCCTGAGATCTAGTGTTGTAATCTGAGTTTATATATTTAAAAAATGATGTTAGGCCTCCCGAGTGGCGCAGCGGTCTATGGCACTGCATCACAGTGCTAGCTGTGTTCCTACAGATCCTGGTTCGATCCCGGTCTGTATCGCAGCCGGCCACAACCAGGAGACCCATGAGGCGATGCACAATTGGCACAGCGTCGTCCAGGTTAGGAGGGGGGTCCGGCCGGGATGTCCTTGTCCCATCACGCTCTAGTGACACCTGTGGCAGGCTGGGGGCATGCTGTCGCCAGGTGTTTCCAACGACACATTAGTGCGGCAGCTTCCAGGTTAATCATGCGTTGTGTCAAGAAGCAGTGCGTCTTGGTGGGGTTGTGTTTCAGAGGACACACGGCTCTCGACCTTTGCAGCGATGGGACAAGACTGTAACTACCAATTGGGGAGAAAAATGGGGGGATAAAAAAATACAAATAAAAAAATGATGTTCATTAAATTGGTAGTTTATTGAGTAAGGCTTTATTAACAAAAACAGAATAATGAAGTGACCTACTTGTTTTTATCGAGATCGAACCAACTTTATGATAAAGAATGCAGTTATCAGGACTCCTGCTAAGACCCAGATGCAGACACAAGAGGCAGATAGTATGAGTCTCAGAGTTTATTATAGTACCAGGGGCAGGCAAAAAGTAAGTCAAGGCCGTTAAAAAAAGGATCAGGTGTGACAGTACCCCCTCTCACTAGGGACGCCACCTGGCGGCGGAACTCAGCGATGAGGGCTGGGTCCAGGAAGTTCCTAGCGGGGACCCAGCACCTCTCCTCTCGGCCATAACCCTCCCAATCAACCAGGTACTGGAATCCCCTACCTCGAGGTCGAACATTCAGGAGGCGCCTCACGGTATATGCCAGATGGCCGTCAATGAGACCGGGGAGAGGGGTGGCCTGGAAACAGGAGATAAAGAGCTGTGAGACAAGGGTTTAATTCTAGATATATGAAAAGTGGGATGTATACAGAGGGTGGTGGGCAACAGAAGATAAACAGCAGAGGGGCTAAGGATTTTAGAGATGGGGAAAGGGTCAATGAAATGGGGGGAAAGTTTACGAGACTCCACCCGTGGGGGGAGGTTCCGAGTGGACAGCCATACCTTCTGCCCGAGTCGATAGATGGGGAGCAGGGGTCTGGTAGCAGTCCGCCTGTCGCCGATACCTGGAAGTGGTCTTGAGAAGAGCAGACCAGGCTCTCTTCCAGGTATGGCGACAAAGGCAGACAAACATCTGGACTGAGGGTATGCTGACCTTAGGGAAGGGTATGCTGCTCAGGGAAGAGCGGGGCTGATATCCCATGGAACACTCGAAAGGCGAGAGACCCGTGGCCGAGCCTGGAAGGGTGTTGCGGGCGTATCCCACCCACACAAGTTGCTGGCTCCAGGTAGTGGGGTTGCTGGAGACGAAGCAATGAAGAGCTGTCTCCAGGTCCTGATTGGCTTGCTCGCCGATACTGGCCGTTAGACTGTGGGTGAAAACCGGAGGACAGGCTGGCCACCGACCCAATGAGGGTGCAGAACTCCTTCCAGAACGGGAACTGAGGACCGCGATCAGAGACCATGTCCAACGGAAGTCCATGAATCCGGAAGATGTGCTACACCATGAGCTGGGCCATCTCCTTGGCTAAGGGGAATTGGGAAGGGGAATGGGCGGCTTTGGACAATCTCTCCACCACCGTAAGGATTGTTGTGTTCTAGTGATCAGTCCACACATTGAATGGATGTTCTGCCCCCTCTAACTAGTTCCTCCACTCCTCCAATGTTATCTTGCCCGCGAGCAGTTCTCAATTTCCCATATCGTAGTTCCTCTCAGCAGGGTTTAGGCAATGGGAAAGTGCAGGGATGCAACTTCTGGTCCTGGGCAGAACGCTGGGATAGTACGGCTCCCACTCCAACATCCGAGGCATCGACCTCCAACACAAACTGATGGGACGTGTCCAGATGGACTAAAATGGAAGCTGTGGTGAACTGATGCTTGAAGTCAGAGAATGCCCGGTCAGCTGCTGAAGACCACGTGAATGGAACATTGGTAGAGGTGACTGCTGAGAGGGGGGAAGCCAGGGTGCTGTAACCCCGGATTAAGTGGTGGTAGAAAGTTGCAAACCCCAGAAAACTTTGCAGCACCCTGGCTTCACCCCTCTCAGCACTCACCTCTCCCAAGGATCCGTTCAAGTGGTCTTCAGCAGGAAGGAGATGGTGGAGCGAGGGAATACACATTTTTCTGCTTTGACAAAAAGCTGGTTCTCCAGGAGACGCTGAAGGACCTGTCGGACGTGGGGGACATGTTCTTGAGCTGACCGGGAAAAAACAAGGATGCTATCAAAGTAGACAAACAACAACCGGTTCAAGATATCACAGAGCACATCGTTGACCAGGTCCTGGAACACTGCAGGAGCATTGGTCATTTCAAATGGCATTACAAGGTACTCATTGTGCCCGCTAGCCGTGTTAAAAGCTGTCTTCCATTCGTCTCCTTCCCGTATCTGAACCAGATTGTAGGCATTGCGAAGGTCCAACTTCGTTGCCCCCTGGAGAGGCTCGAAAGCAGAGGAGATGAGTGGTAGTGGGAAACAGTTTTTAACCGTGTTGTCATTTAGGCCCTGGTAGACGATACACTGGCGCAGGGTTTTGTCTTTCTTCTCCACAAAGAAAAACCCTGCGCCGGTGGGTTTAGGCAGATGGACGAATACCCCCTGCAGCAAGAGAATCTTCAATGTACCTCTCCATGGTCTTCGTCTCCGGACCCGACGGGGAATAAAGCCGCCCCGACAATGCGCGTGGCAGAACTGGCTCCAAACCATGATCGAACCAGTAGCCCAGTTAATCAGAGGATTGTGTCTCTGGAGCCATAAAAACCCAAAAACCACAGGTGCATGAGGGGATTCAATGGGCAGGAACTGCATAGACTCACTGTGATTATCTGACACTCTCAGGTTAATGGGAAACATAGTGTCGGTGACTGTGCCAATAGAGCACCCATCCAGCGCTCCATGGGAATGGAGATGCATATATTAGCAACTGGGACTGAGTAGCAGGCAGTTTACTCTGGGCACCTTATTCATCCAAGATACTCAATACTGCTCCCAGCCACAAGAAGCAGCATTGGTCTATCTGTACAAAACTGTAACTTTCATCTGTACCCAGATGACTCTGTTGTATACGCTACTGCCCCTATGGCAGCTCAGGCTCTGAATCTTCAATCTGTTGTTAATACCTTGTAGTAAGCCTTGGTTGATCTGAAGTTGGTACCTAATGCTGGTAAAACCAAGAACATGTTATTTTCCAAATCATGTAATAATGTAATGTGATTTGTGCATAAGTACGTTAGATGGTGCCCGCATTGATCTTGTTCCCGCCTATAAATATCTGGGCATCTGGATTGTATGACCCCGCATGTTTTCAAGCGGCTTATCAGCGTGATTGGGGTGCAATGTCTTTAAGTGACGCCTTAATTTATTTGGCTTCATGCTGTCTGCTGCCAACACTTTTAAGGGTTTTTTATCTGTTTGTTATCTGTTCCCCGGGATCACACGCCCCCCCCCCCCTCCCTGGGAATGTGATGGGAAGAAATTAAAGCTGAAATAAATCATTCTGACATTACACATTCTTAAAATAAAGTGGTGATCATGACGGACCTAAGACAGGGAATTTTTACTAGGATTAAATGTCAGGAATTGTGAAAAACTGAGTTTAAATGTATTTGGCTAAGGTGTATGTAAACTTCTGTCTTCAACTGTAAATAGTGAAAAGATCTGGACCAAGAATTTAACCCTGTGGGACACCTTTTGTAATATCTAGAAATCCTAATTTAAGTGCACACTGTGTTCTGTCTTTTACATCATTTTCAAACAAGCTTCATGCAGCCCGATCTAAGCCAATCGTAGAGAGTTTCTGAGTAAGTAAGGTGTGATCCACACATAGGACAGGTACATTAAGAGGGCAGCACAGTGTTCATTTGTATCTAAACAATTTATGACATCCTTTAAAACCATAGAGGTAGCAGAGATGGTGCTATAACCTGGTCTGAACCCTGACTGTTTTACATTCAGAAAAGATGTAGCAGTTAAAAGGGATCTAAGCTGAATATTAATCAATGATTCCAAGATTTTTGCTAGGCATTAGAGTTTGGAAATGGGACGATAATTATTTAGATCACTCTGATCACCACCTTTATGTAAAGGAAGCTCTGGGGATAGTATAATTGTCAAGTAAAAAATATGTGTTAATGCTTCCGCAATCAATGGAGCAGAAAGCTGTATAAAGAAGGGCTCAAGCATTTTAGCCCGAGTACATTTTTTTTTACATCAATCATAAGTAGTTGTTCCAATACATCAGAGAGTAGAAGGATTCATTGGGGGTTGTTTGGTCCTCCTTCAAGACGACCAGCGGCTGGGAGAGGGAGGAGACATTTTCTGACTGACCTGGTTGTATAAAACTTGATTTTCTTTGAGGGACATAAAATGTTGATTAAAAGCATGACCTATCAATTTTTTCCAATAATGATGTCAGAATACAGTATAACTTGTTTGTGTAGGGAAGGAGAGGAATTTCCACGCTTTAGTGCCTTAACTAGTGCCTTAATGCCTTAACAGAGTCAGAGATAGAATTTGGGAAGTAGCTTGATTTAGCCATTTCTTCTAAGGACGTGCATTTATTTCTCAGTTGCCTGAAAAGCTACGAGTCCACAACAGCATCAGTTAGTCTAGCTTTGGCCCAGGCATGATTTCTTGTTCTAAAAATATCGGAAAGTTCTGTAGAAAACCAGGGATTTGATATGTTTTTTTAGTCTATAGCGATTAAAAGGAGCATGTTTATCTGCCCGTGATATAAAAATAGATGAGAAATGCTTAAGAGCTAATTCAGGGTCAGGTATACACTTGGAGGAAAGTTCCCGAAAGTACAATTCATGCGTAAACGCTTGGAGAGAAAAGTAAGAAAAAATGCATCCTAATAATATGGGGATCAGAATTATGCTGTCTCTAAATCTAATAATCTGGATCTATCTAGATTTCTCACATGTAACCTAGTGGGTTTTGTGATTAGCTGGGTTAGATTAAGATCAAGATAAGTTTAAAGTCACCTAAGACCACCAGTTCAGAAGATAGAACATGTTTTAAATGCTAAACTATGAAACTAGTCGCATCAACTAAAGCAGCAGGAGGCCTGTACACTCCAGCAACAAATACATGCACGTTTTGGCTCATGGTCACATCTAAAACCAGGATTTCACATTTCTGTTAAGCTTCCAATGATGAGCTCAGGTCGGATCCCCCCGCTGCCGTATCTCCTATCAGCAGCAGGAGCCGCAGAAATCGGATGTTGAGGCGGCAGCCACACGGCACCCTGAACAAGAGAGCCCATAGTGTAGCCCGTAGTGGAGGCGGTCGTCACTGTAGAAGCTACAGCATCTGCGTACCCGGTGTCTGTACGCCCTGAGGAAGACAGCGGGGAGAGTGGCTCAAAACGATTTGAGAGTTTGTCATGACGCTGCGAGAAACAAGACGGAATGCTGGTGTGTGGGTCTCTTCCTCCTCCTAGATCCAATCACACTCCATGTACGCCCGCCAGGAGTAGAGCTGATAGCATCCGAGTTTTGACTAGGTTTAGAAGGCCGTGAGGTGGGGAAATGCTCAAGATCCATAAAAGTTCCATTACAGTTGTCTTTTTGAAAAGAGGCATCAACAAATGCGGTTAAATGTGAGGCGTCCTTATTCAAAATTAGACGCTCATCCAGATGTTTAATTTCCTCAAGTAAATGAATGATCATCCTCTTGGCAGCATTTATTTTGTGACTTTGGACACAGGTGAAGTTTTCAGATAGGTCCTTCACTGGGATAACTGTGAGCATGTCACATAAAATGCATTTAATGGCCTTATGGTCAGCGATAGTCAAAGGAGTTTCCACTGCTTTATGTTGAAGCAGGAAAACACCCTTTACTCAATTCAGCTATTTTGCGTGCTAGCCAAATAGGCTTCTAAAAGGCTACTAAAGGGATCCAGGGACAAATCTAGTGGTCCCTGCACTGTGGCTATCTGCATCACTGGATCCAAAATAACTAATGAAAACTGGATATAAAATACTAAATATAACATAAAATGAAATAATGAAATAATAATCAGATAATTAATGGTATTCACCATTTGTCAGAGAACCACAGCATGGACAGGTGGCAAACAGCATGGACCTGCATCCCATGTTCTTTGCACATCAGTGCAAAATAACCATGTCTGTCCCTGTTTCATTGCATTTTCAACCTGCAGAAAAGAGAATAGATTGTAACTTATCTCCCAAAAGCATGGGAGGACAATAACTCCCAAAATAGACTGCAATGATGATGTATATTTCATACATAGCGTTAAAAAAATATTGAGATGATCAAATGCCAACAACAACACATACAGTTTACTGCTATTTTATAGATGGTGCAGGTATTGTGCTAATTCCATAACAAGTCCAACAAATAATAATTGAAACCATAACACAACTAACACTTCAGGCGCATATCTAAAAATCCTACGACTGTCTTGTCTATTGTCGAGTGTGATGACCTTCCATAATATTGCTGCTGCATGGCTACATGATCTTCCTAGGATCAACACCCTGTAATTTGTACTTCCTATAACTCAGTAACAACGACCCAAGGATGATGGTACTGATTCCTAACACTGTCTAGGCTCAACATATTATTTTAAATAGATATAATAATAATAATATATGCCATTTAGCAGACGCTTTTATCCAAAGCGACTTACAGTCATGTGTGCATACATTCTACGTATGGGTGGTCCCGGGAATCGAACCCACTACCCTGGCGTTACAAGCGCCATGCTCTACCAACTGTGCTACAGAAGGACCACTTCATTAACACACATCCCACCATGCTACTGTGCAGGTACTGATAAGCCTCGGAGCCTTTCAGGCGGTTCATGACTTGCCCATCGCTAGCGATGGATTCAATGAAATAACATAAAAATACTACCGTAGGTAATTCGGGGCCACTTTTTCACATTATACTCCAATCATTCGATGGTATAGGGGCGAGGGAGAGTAATGTCGCCTCGTTTTAAGGTTGTTTTAGTATGCTCCCAACCATCTGCTGATCGTGTAATGTTAAAGTTGCTAGCCGCCGGTTGTTTACACTTTGCCGGCAGTTGGTCCCATAATGCGAGCAAAGAATCACGGGATTTAGGAATATTGTGGATATGCTGTTTTACCGTTTGTGTTATTTGTGCTTGTCTCGTTCATGTAATGGAATCTGTGTGCTCATGGATAGTGCATATGGTGCTCTTCGATGTCCCAGGTTTATGACAATGATTAACAAATAATTTAATCTTTACTTATAGTCAGATATATGTTGTGTTATGTATAAAAGGCATGCACAGTGCCTTCGGAAAGTATTCAGACACCTTGATTTTTTCCACATTTTGTTACGTTACAGCCTTGTTCTAAAATGGAAGTGCTTGCAAATGTATATATTTTTTTTACACAGAAATACCTTATTTACATAAGTATTCAGACCATTTGCTATTAGACTCGCAATTGAGCTCAGGTGCATCTTGTTTTCCATTGATCATCCTTGAGATGTTGCTCCAACTTGATTGGAGTCCACCTGTGGTAAATTCAATTGATTAGACATGATTTGGAAAGGCACACACCTGTCTATATAAGGTCTCACAGTTGGCAGTGCATGCCAGAGCAAAAACAAAGTCATGAGGTCGGAATTTTCCTTAGAGCGCCGAGACAGGATTGTGTCGAGGCACAGATCTGTGAAAAAGCACCAAAAAATGTCTGCAGCGTTGAATGTTCCCAAGAGCACAGTGGCCTCCATAATTCTTAAATGTAAGACATTTGGAACCACCAAGACTCTTTCTAGAACTGGCAGCTCGGCCAAACTGAGCAATTGGGGGAGAAGGGCCTTGGTCAGGGAGGTGACCAAGAACCCAATGGTCACTCTGACAGAGCTCTAGAGTTCCTTTGTGGAGATGGGAGAACCTTCCAGAAGGACAACCATCTCTGCAGCACTCCACCAATCAGGCCTTAATGGTAGAGTGGCCAGACAGAAGCAACTCTTCAGTAAAAGTTACATGACAGCCCGCTTGGAGTTTGCCAAAAGGCACCCAAAGACTCTCAGACCATGATTAACAAGATTCTCTGGTCTGATGAAACCAAGATTGAACTCTTTGGCCAGAATGCCAAGTGTCACATATGGAGGAAACCTGACATCATCCCTACAGTGAGCATGGTGGTGTCAGCATCATGCTGTGAGGATGTTTTTCAGCAGCAGGGACTGGGAGACTATTCGGGATCAAGGCAAAGATCAACGGAGCAGAGTACAGAGAAATCCTTGATGAAAACCTTCTCCAGAACACTCAGGATCTCGGACTGGGGAGAACATTCACCTTCCAACAGGACAACCGGGGGGACTATTTAATCAATGTTAGAATAAGGCTGTAACGTAACAAAATGTGTAAAAATCAAGGGGTCTGAATACCATCCAAAGGCATTGTATGTATGAATTTTTTACTATTTAGATGTAATTAAAACAATGCAATTGTTGGAGCTCATGTGTTTGATGTGATTGATAGGTGACTAGGTGCATTCTTGTCAAATAATCTTTATGATTATGGATACATTCTGCAATAAATTATTGGATTTATTGGAATCTGCAACAGAAGATGTGAAAAGGTTTTCAGTTAAATACTTGATTACACCATGAACTGAAATAGAATTCACCTTGTTCATATAGGTGGCAGACATTAAATATTAGTCCTCCACTGGCTAAAGGAGAAGAGTATCTGGCAAAATAAGGGTATGTTGCCAATATCACTATGTCAGATTTTCCTAACTCCAGTCCTCGAGTACCCCCAACAGTACACATTCAAATTCAACTTGTTAACTAATCATCAATCCATTGATGAATTGAATCAGATGTCCTTCTCCAGTGCTACAACAAAAAGGTGTGCTGTTAGGGGTACTGGAGAACTGGAGTTGGGGAAACGCTGAACTAGGTAGCTGGCTTATTTGCAGAAAACTAGCCTATTCAAACAGTAGCACATTGTACATATCTGACTGCTACTAGGATAGTATTCACAAGACCAAACTCCTAAACAAGCCAACAAATATTAGTTACAAAAAATGTAATATGGAACAGTAATGAAAATGTTCAATATATCGTTTTAGATCAAGATAGCTAGTAGTTAGCTAGTTGACAGCCAAGGTGTTGCCTAGATGAAGTGCAAGAGCTTGCATGGATTTGTATTCTTGCATGATATTTACAGTAATTTGATGATAATTTACATTTTTTAATCCAGGTGTAAATAAAGCTGAATTGATTGATAAATGTCACCTTGACCGAGAGATTTTCAGTTCTCAAAATGTCATGCCATGGAAAGCCTACATGACGGAGGGTTTCGGTTCCGTCAGTTGTCCCGATGAGCCCTTCCCAGCTAGCTAGATTATGCTTGTGGCTAAAAACTCCAGCAAGAATTTGAAACTTGTCTGCCGAAGTTGAAAATTGTAGTGTAGAAGCATTCCGTTCTTATTGCAGTAAAAATAAAAATTGGTGAAAATCGCTACAATGTAGGTGCTTTAGCTGTCACCCTGACCGTCAAGCGGGAGTGAAGGACACATGCCCCATGTTGTGTTGCTGGCTTGCAGCGCAAACTCACACCATTGCGCAATAAACTGTATCACAGTGACATCCAGATGGTTACTACCAATGTTACAAGTTATTTCCATACTACTCAAAATAAAATGAAGTGGGGTGGAAGACATTTGCCACGTTAACTACCACCAGCGACATGTGATACAGCTGCGTTGGGAAGCAACTGCTGCAAGTACCTCGATACAACACCGTTGCACATTCATTACATCAACTAATTGCTTGTCATGGTGACATCCAGATGGTGACCAATACTACAAGTTTTTTCTCCCTCACCCATCGAAATAGACTTCACTTTCTTTTACAAGTTTTAACTAGCGTCATATTCTTTTGTTGCCAGCATAACTGATTGACTGAACCAAATCCATTCCTCTCCACTTGACTCTCAGCTGCATGACATACGTCATCAATTTGGGCACCAGTGTCTGTATAGCCTCTCCCGTCGCATTATGGCATCTGTGAGAGCATGGGCAGCGCCATGGATGCCATATCCATTTTGAAGTAGTTCATTTTCTTCTACTACTTCTTTGAACATGTATAAAGTCAAGGTTTATGATTTACTGCCATCTGCAGTTATGGAATGTTTGTGCATGAGTATAATTCATTGGCTGATCCCTCCTGATGACCTGGATGGTATTATGTTTTCCATTAGATGCTGTAAAGAAGTCAGTGGAACGACCAAAATAATGGTAATACCATGGAAACGCGTGGGGAAAGATCCAGAATATCCTCATTGCCAGCTAAATTTGCCTACATTTAGGCTATAGTTTTTATGTGTATTTCACAATATGTTATGGTAAAAATCTGAGTATATTGCTTGTATGTACGTTCATGTCATCATCACAAATGAACTGCATTACTGATGAACTGGTTACGACAGGGCATGGGCGCCAACCCAGGGTCTCTGGTGGTACAGGCCCTACCCAACCATGTTGATGTGTACACGCAACTGAGGTGTTGTTTGAAACTTCTAGTGAGTCGGGTGAAGTTAATAGTACAAAAAGTGACAATGACTGGGTCACAGTGGCAAAGAAAGGGGGAAACAAGAGAAGTAAAGCTGTGGTGGAAAATAGGAAACCATTCGTTCTTTGTCGGAGTGAGGGTTTTGGATCAATGCTACTTAGGAAATCCGTTTAATATCTAGAGGAAAATCTGGAATGTGTGGAGGCTAGAAGGTGAGAGTCACAAGAATTGGTCTTATTTAGATTTTTGTGTGTGTCTGCAGAGCAGAAGAAGCATGTTTTAAGACTATTTAACTAGGCAAGTCAGTTTAGAACTCATTCTTATTCACAATGACAGCCTACTGTCAAACCTGGACAACCCTGGGGCATATTGTGACCCACCCTATGGGACTCCCAACCACGGCCGGTTGTGATACAGCCTGGATTCGAACCAAGGTGTCTGTAGTGACGCCTCAAGAACTGTGATCTCGTGCCTTAAACCACTGAGACACTCGGGAGGCCCCTGGGCCTGTGTAGGATGTATTTTGGAGTGGACTGTGATTGAATAAGTGGGATGGGTTTTGTTAGTTGACCTGTTTAATTTTGTATGATGTCGTTTTCCCCCTTTCCATAATGTTTAAAAAAAGCTTGTCTTATTCAATTCCCCGTTCAGTTGGTGGCGGTAATGCACCATTAACATTGGATGCTAACCGCCGTTTGAACCCCATCGACGAAGAAGATTACGTGTGCACGCACCCGGCATCGAAGCTTGTAGGAACCAATGGTTTGTTACTATTCAGGAAATCCCTCCTCCATGAAACCGAAAGAGACTCGCTCTCTTGTTGGCGGTACTTCCTTCCCTGGGTTATATGTTAAACGTGCTGTTGCCTTGTGCGAGCAGCTAGCTAGGTCAATACGGGAAAGGGGGGGAGCGTGGAAAAGGTGAGTGCCCGGCTTGTTACTATGCTAAGGAAACGAAGACAGCATAACATTAAACACAAATTATGAACTATTTTTTTTACTCAAATTTGCAGCTGACTGAGGCCAACTTAGAAACGGTGTTCATTCACTAGCTGAACGGGGGAGGCGGGTAGCTAACGTTAGCATAGTTAGCTGCATCAAGTGAGTATGGCAGCCATTGTAAATCGATCCAAGCTGCGTTTTCGGAGAACTGTCTGAAATCACATTTTGGCTATAATCAAATGCTTAGGGTACGTTTTCAAACCAGTTTGTGTTTATCGTGATATTTCTCCCATTTGTAACGTTATAGCCTTATTTGGTGAATAAAACCGCGTGAAACCATGCAATAGTGTGCGGCCTAGCTTCTACGCGCAAAGTGCTGTATTTTTTACTGCACTGTTGCTAGCTAACTAGTTGTGTGCATTGGTCTCATCTTAGGTAACGGCTACTATAGCTAGTTAACTACTGCCACTTGTAACGTTAGCAAACAACGGTAATGTTAACTACGTTATTTGGGTAAGAGTACATTAGTCTTGAGACCGGCATGGTATTCTTTACGCGTTTGTTATCTAACGTTAACTAAGGGTATTTTTACACTTGTTCTCTCTCAGACAGTTCTTGTCAACTCGGTGCCGTTATTTGTTTGTGCATAGTGAACACTCCAAAGAAACTCTGACCTTTCAAAAGAGCCCCCGAACCGAACTAAAACCATCTCGATAGGTGGTCTGGGTTAGGTTCGCTTGAATTCCTCTGCCCGGTTGCCTTTTTTAGAGCATTGTGAACACGAAGCATCTCAGGTTTGCTTGTCATTATTCCTGCACCACACACTAGGCTATTGCAATACCGTGTACCCTACCATAAATCCTCACATTGATGCCACAAAAGAGAGAAGAGGTGGGGGTTTGCAGAAGAAACGGTCTTTGGATATTGATTGGGATTGTCAAGGATGCACAGAAATTCCACTGTGGCGTTTTTAGTTCAGATTATTTGTGTACAATAGGTCTTCTATATGTTAAGAGAGCTTCAGGAACGGTTTATTCGATTGTGGGGTTTGAATAATGTGAGAATCACAACATGGGGTACAAAATAATTTCTAGCTCTTAAAGGTGTAGTAGCCTATGTTGGGTGTAAATTGAATTAGTGTTATTTCATCTGCAGTTATTCTGTTACTATTAAAATGTACATAAAGATTATAGGTATCTTCTGATTAATTATTGTCTCATCTTTGAACTAAATGCGATTTATTTGCTTACCAAATGTACGTGGGTATGTTTAGCTGTCTGATACCACTTTCTGATGGAATGGCTTGGCCTGCACTTTGTAAAGACCCAGAGTGTATTGAGTGAATGTTAAAAAATATCTAGATTCCTTTCAAAACATAGCAAGGTGAATGTAATCAGAACTCTGACAAAACAGGAGAACTGGCAAAAGTGTTGTCGTCATTCAAAGGCCATCCAACCGGCCTCATAACCGCAGACCATGTTTATGGTGTCGTGTGGGCAAATGGTTTGCTGATGTCAACGATGTGAACAGGGTGCCTCATGGTGGAGGTGAGGTTATGGTATGCACAAGGACAACAAACACAATTGAGTTTTCTTGATGGCAATTTGAATGCATAGATACTGTGACCCATTGTCATGTCGTGCAATTCATCTGCCGCCATCACCTGTTTCAGCATGATAATGCAAGGATCTGTACACAATTCCTGGAAGCTGAAAATATCCCAGTTATTCCATAGCCTGCATACTCACCCATTGAGAATATTTTGGTTGCTCTGGATCAACGTGTAAGAATGCACATTCTAGTTCCTGATGATATCCAGCAAGCTTTATTTTTTAAATTTTACCTTTATTTAACTAGGCAAGTCAGTTAAGAACACAATCTTATTTTCAATGACGGCCTAGGAACAGTGGGTTAACTGCCTGTTCAGGGGCAGAACAACAGCTTTGTACCTTATCAGTTCGGGGGTTTGAACTTGCAACCTTCCGGTTACTAGTCCAACGCTCTAACCACTAGGCTACCCTGCCGCCCTTTGCAGAACCATTGAAGAGAAGTTGGACGACATTCAACAGGCCGCAATCAAAAGCCTGATCAACTTTATGCAAAGATGACGCGCTACATGTGGCAAATGGTGGTCACACCAGATGGCTACTTTTCTGCTCCACACCCCAACTTATTTTTTTGCCCCACTGGACCTTAAAAAAATATTTAGTCAGACACCAATTGTGCAAGTATTCCCACTTAAAAGGATGGGAGGCCTGTAATTTTCATCATAGGTACACTTCAACTATGACAGACAGCCTTTGTTGGCAATGACAGAGGTCAAACGTTTTCTGTAAGTCTTCACAAGGTTTTCACACACAGTTGCTGGTATTTTGGCCCATTCCTCCATGCAGATCTCCTCTAGAGCAGTGATGTTTTGGGGCTGTTGCTGGGCAACACAGATTTTCAACTCCCTCCAAAGATTTTCTATGGGGTTGAGACTCCTGGAGACTGGCTGGGCCACTCCAGGACCTTGAAATGCTTCTTACGAAGCCACTCCTTCGGTGCCCGGGCGGTGTGTTTGGGATCATTGTCATACTGAAAGACCCAGCCACGTTTCATCTTCAATGCCCTTGCTGATGGAAGGAGGTTTTAACTCAAAATCTCACGATACATGGCCCCATTCATTCTTTCCTTTACACGGATCAGTCGTCCTGGTCCCTTTGCAGAAAACAGCCCCAAAGCATGATGTTTCCACCCCCATGCTTCACAGTAGGTATGGTGTTCTTTGGATGCAACTCTGCATTCTTTGTCCTCCAAACATGACGAGTTGAGTTTTTACCAAAAAGTTCTATTTTGGTTTCATCTTACCATATGACATTCTCACAATCTTCTTCTGGGTCATCCAAATGCTCTCTATCAAACTACCGACGGACATGTACTGGCTTAAGCAGGGGGACACGTCTGGCACTGCAGGATTTGAGTCCCTGGCGGCGTAGTGTGTCACTGATGGTAGGCTTTGTTACTTTGGTCCCAGCAGGTCATTCACTAGGTCCCCCCGTGTGGTTCTGGGATTTTTGCTCACCGTTCTTGTGATCATTTTGACCCCACGGGGTGAGCTCTTGCGCGGAGCCCCAGATCGAGGGAGATTATCAGTGGTTTTTTATGTCTTCCATTTCCTAATAATTGCTCCCACAGTTAATTTCTTCAAACCAAGCTGCTTACCTATAGCAGATTCAGTCTTCCCAGCCTGGTGCAGGTCTACAATTTTGTTTCTGGTGTCCTTTCACAGCTCTTTGGTCTTGGCCATAGTAGAGTTTGGAGTGTGACTGTTTGAGGTTGTGGACAGTTGTCTTTTATACTGATAACAAGTTCAAACAGGTGCCATTAATACAGGTTACAGGTCTGTGAGAGCCAGAAATCTTGCTTGTTTGTAGGTGACCAAATACTTATTTTCCACCATAATTTGCAAATAAATTCATTAAAAATCCTACAATGTGATTTTCTGGATTTTTTTTCTTCTCATTTTGTCTGTCATAGTTGAAGTGTACCTATGATGAAAAGGCCTCATCTCTTTAAGTGGGAGAACTTGCACAATTGGTGGCTGACGAAATACTTTTTTGCCCCACTGTACCTTAACAAAAATAATTTGGGGTGTGGAGCAGAAAACTAGTCATATGTGACCAACATGCATATCTGTATTCCCAGTCATGTGACATCCATAGATTAGTGCCACATTTCAGTTGGCACTTATTTTCGTTCAGTATAGGACAATGCCGCAATACATTTAAATGGAGTTGTTGGTTACCATAGCCAATTTTCCTTTAAACACAACATGTACGGACGGTCCTTGGACTAGGAGTAATGTTAGGCTCTTTTAGTCATTTATTGGGCTAGCTAACCTTTAGCCAGCCTCACTTGTAGCATGTGCTCAAACTATTTAATTGTTCCTGTAAAATAATGAGCAGCTGGATAAATTGCAAATATTTTAATGAAATTATGTTGGTCATTATTTCCTACCCAGTGCAACAGGCCATGCTGAAGGTCTGTATGGTGTTACAAGGTCTCAATGTCACTCCTTCATATCTAGTTTCAGATTTTAAGATGTCCCACTCATCATCACGTGGCTCCTCGCGCAACACTGACTGCAAGGTCTATGTGGGTGACTTAGGCAACGGGGCTGCTAAGGGGGAGTTGGAGCGGGTGTTCAGCTACTATGGACCTCTGCGCAGCGTCTGGGTGGCCAGGAACCCTCCTGGCTTTGCCTTCGTCGAGTACGAAGATCCCAGAGATGCTGAGGATGCGACGAAGGGCATGGATGGCAAGTGAGTACATGTGAGATTGCATACAGTAGCCCGTTATTCTGTAGATTCATAGTGCTTAATCTATAACACTGTCTTCAATATTACATTTTTTGCAGACCTTACCACTTTCACAGGACCTGACACTTGCTAGCAGGCTATATATGCCATCTATTCTTAATCCACTGTCCTTTTTCAGGGTGCTCTGTGGTTCTCGCATAAGAGTGGAGTTGTCAACTGGCATGTCTCGCAAGTCACGCTACGGCCGTCCCAGTCGTCGGCACTTCGACCCCAACGACCGCTGCTACCAATGTGGCGAGAGTGGCCATTATGCATATGACTGCTCTCGCTTCAGCAAGAGGGGAGGAGGCCGTCGCCGCAGCAGGTACAGTGTAGAGGCTGCCTACTCCAGAATGTTTCTTTCACCGTTAATTGGAATGTCACTTTCGTTGAATGACATTCAACAACATGGTGGCTCCAAGATGTAATTTGTGTAGCAACTATACATATACTGTATGCTGATCAATGATCCTCCTCACAGGTCCCGCTCACGATCTCGCTCAAGGTCCAGGGGAAGGCGTTACCGCTCACGCAGCCGAAGCAACGACCGTGACCGGTGAGTGATTCTGTTTCACAAAAGGACCCCTGCAAGTTGACTTGAAGAGACTTGGGAGTCTCCTATGAAATGTTTTTATTTGATTATTTATTTTAGCTGACCTTGGACCTGTGTCTGATATTATATATTATAAGGCTGTTTTTACACAGGCAGCCCAATTCTGATATTTTTGTCAATTGGTCTTCTCTTTTGCTGGTAATTTGGCAAAATATTAGAATTGGGCTGCCAGTGTAAATGCAGCCTAAGAGTTATTTTAATTGCTATTATCAGCTTCATGAGTTCCCTTATCTCCCTCTAACAGGCGTAATAGATCCCCATCATACTCAAAGCGCAGAAGCAGGTAAGATTTAATCTACTGCTGAAATCGGTGAATATACTATATTTTTTGACTGTTTGTTATATATATATTTTTAGACTTGTGTAATTTGTAGCTAACATCCCAACCCTTAGTTTACATATAGCGGCTAGATTCTGTTTTGAATAGATGACATGACAGAGGGTTTTGTGTTTGCCCGGTAGATCTGGGTCCCCCGCACGTTCCAGGTCCAGACGTCCAGTGTGCAGATCCAGGACCCCAGTCCGTCGGTCCAGGACTCCAGTGCGCAGATCAGTAAGGTAAATGATAGTCAGTCATGAAGTTGTCTTTAAACATGGTAGGCCTGTCGTCTAGTTCTTACTGCGACAGATGATGCTACTGAAAGTAATGATTGATCGAAAGTGCATGATTGCAGGGCCTCCTGAATGGCGCAGCGGTCTAAGGCTGTGCCCTGGGGCGTCACTACAGATCCGGGTTCGATCTCGGGCTGTATTGCAACTGGCTGTGACCGGGAGACCCATGAGGTGGCGCACAATTGGCCCAGAATCGTCCGGGTTAGGGGAGGGTTTGGCCGGCCAGGATGTCCTTGTCACATCTCACTCTAGCGACTCCTGTAGTGGGCCAGGTGTGTGCACGTTGACAAGGTCGCCAGTTCTACAGTGTTTTCTCCGACACATTGGTGCAGCTGGCTTCCAGATTAAGCAAACTGTGTGTCAAGAAGCAGTGTGGCTTGGCAGGGTTGTGTTTCGGATGACACATGGCTCTCGACCTTCGCCTCTCCGGAGTCCGTACAGGAGTTGCAGCGATGGGACAAGACTGTAACTACGAAAAAGGGGTAAAAAAGTACAAAGTAAAGAAAATGCGTGCTTTTCATTTTACTGACGACAAACTGCGTTTTCAAAAAGCCAGTGTTGCACTTGAAATTAAAAAACCGTGTCGCAACTGCCCCACTCTAAACAGGGCTTTGCCACAACCTGATGGGGGTGATAAACTAATAGTTTTCAATGTAAGGCAGTGAAGTGTGCAGGGCGAGGACAAGTTGGGGAAAGCTAAACTTTATGCAAGTACTACGCAATGGCTGCTGATAGCTAGCACTACCAAGCCTGCTTGTTAGCACTCACAAGGGTGACACTTGCTTGGCTATTCAAATTATCGTGTACTGTGAATTTCCTGTAAGGTGGTTTTAGTCGATGTTGTAAACCAACCAATATGGCACTCAAGAATGGACTACTGTATCATGGCAGATCTCCCTTGTTGTGAAATCTATTCCTTGGGAGAATAATACAGCACTTTTGCACAGGTTAAAGTAAACTCGATCTATATTCTGACTAGAAATGAGACTCTTCTTAAATGGCAGTAACCAGGTTTCCATCAAACTATTTGAGTCAAGTACCTGTCAAACTGAAGACAGACCTGGTGGAAACGTTAAGTTGTTTAAAAATGTTGATGAAACAAAATATGCTAGAGAAGGGTGGATAGTTTTTTTTTTTTTTGTAGGTGATTAGATTCTGCGACTGTTGATAGCATCGCGTGACCGGTTATTCTATGCGGTGTAATCCTCCCACGACGACTTTAAAAAGCATGCACAGTTTATTAGGCTACAGATTAAATACATTTAACTTCAGTGTGATAAAAGTGCACTGTGATGAGCTTGATGCTCCTTTGCAATAGATGGGGGATCATTGGTGCTTGGCTGCCAATTGACAAATGTAGATTCTTGCTCTTATCTGTAATCTCATCATGTAGCCTACCCTCTGCACTGTATCTGCAAGTTGTTGGCTAGAGCGCATGCCAATACCAGAATGGGTACATTTGCTGTTTAAAACAGACGTTGTGCCAAAACCAAGTTAAAAATAGGATGGAAATGCGTAGCATTTGCTTTTTATTCGGGAAATGAAAGTTATGCTTTTTGTGTGCACTTCATTACGCACAGTCTTTTATTCGCAAGACGTTGGTTTGATGTTGTAACACCACTGCTAGTAAAATGTCAATATAAAAAATAGCAAATCTGCCACATTTATGGAAACCTAGCTAGTGCTTGAAGTGGAATGAGTGCTAGTACAAAAAAAAGAACCAAACCAGCCACGGCTGAACGATTAATCAAATTTGACTCGAAATTGCGATATTGATATGCAATATCCATATTGCAAGAGGCTGCAATATTTTAAGTACCACGTAAGTGAAAAACTCATCAGGAGGTGAAGCAAGCAAGCAAGCTGGGTGGAAAGGACCGGCAGAGTAGTGACTATGCTAGCAGGATATTATCTCCAATCTTTACAGATGGCAATCGTTTCCATAAATTGATGAATAGGTCTAGCTTAGCATGTATGGTAAGGCCTCGACTATCTTCCTATTCAAATGAGCTCAAAAAAAATTAATGGTAACATTCGTATTGTTTTGTGTGGCTTCAGCGTAAGCGATAAAGTGAAAATAGAGACCAGTTCTAGTTGAGATGCGCATCAAAGCTGTCAGCCTGATAGGCATCATTATAATTCAAAACCATGCATTCTAAAATCGCACGCTCATGTTTGAGTTTAGGCTGTCTAACATTATTTTAATATTTTTTTTTACTTTGAATTTTTTTAGCTAGAGTTGTGAGTTGTCTCCTCTTTTGGCCACTTCCCAATCCCACACACCACTCCCCGCCCCCTGTCACTCCAGCAGACAGTTCCTCATGCTCGAGATTCACTCAGCATGCATTGACCAAAACGCATGCAGTCAACAGATTATCCCAAACAAAATCGATGCAGCTTTCCACTTTTTTTAATATAAATTAAAGTGTTCTATTATACTATTTGTTTGTATAACTAGTGTTTTGCAGAGAGCAAGTGATGTGGTCATAGCAAGCTCCAAATGTGCCTAAAAACAATGGCCCCTAATGCTAATTGCAAGTGAACAGATGGCTAGCAAAATTTATTGAGGGCGAATCTTGCTAGGAAACTTTTGCTCTAATACAGGCTGGCTGGGACCAGTGGTGGAGTATATCAGCATTGTTCTTAATCTGAGGAAATATTCTCAAATCTGTCTGCATGTACATTTACCTAATTAAGGTCCCATGGGAAACAGTGACCAACACTTTGATTCCTACTGTCACAACCATTTCATCACTTAATTTGTTATCATGCCAAACTAAACTGCTTTCCAACCTTTAAAATTGGAATGATCATTCTATTTCTGTGATTCCAACAGTACCTGTTTTGATCTATAATTGCAAGTAAAATCGCAATATTTGGTCCATGCCATATTGTGCAGACCTACAACCATTATTGAATTGAGAATTTAGGGGCCCCTTGTTGGCCACTGACGCTAATGCTGTTTCTTCTGCAGTCGCTCCCGTTCTCGCTCCCATTCCCGGTCAGTGTCCCGCCCCAGGGCGCGGAGCGTCTCCAGATCTCGCTCCAGGTCCCGCTCGGCCACCACCAAGAAGAGGAGGTATTAAACTTGAGAATCTCCTCATACCCCTACACCAGGGTTTCCCAATCCCAGTCTTCGGGACCCCAAGGTGTGCATGTTTTAGTTTTTTGCTCAATCACAACACAGGTGATTTTTTTAAATCATCATAGCTTTGATCATTTGAATCAGCTGTGTAGTGTTAGGGCAAAAAAAACAATGTGCACCCCTTGGGGTCCCAAGGACTGAATTTGGGAAATGCTGCCCTACATATGTTTTCTTTCATGTGGCACGGAAGTAAGACTTTTATTCATGCATTTGGTACTGGAGACACTTAAATTCAACTAAAAATGGGTTGCCTGTCTGTATACTAGTTTTCCCACATTTGCACCACAGATGTCTTTCTCCAGGTCGCATCCCAGATTACTAGCTATTTTAGTTATGATGATTACCAGATGCTTGTACAACTATCAGGTTCTACCTTTTTTTTGTTTTTTTTGTCCCCAGTATCTAAACACAATGATTATTTGAATTAGGAGTAGTGCCTGGTGCAGTCAGCTAATGAAATAGCTACGCCAATGTTCATGCTTTGTTTTAAAGGTCGTGCTCCACTGAAAATGCTAATTGTTTTCCTGCCTTGTTATAGCCGATCCAGGTCTCCCAGCCAGAGGAAAAGCCCCATACCTGATGCTGACTGACCATGGGGGTGAAACTGCTCCATGCCCTGCTGTTCCCCTATCCCCATTTGCCTCAGGGCTTGAAGCCATTTAACCCCTTTGTATTTTGATTTCTTTCTCCTGTCATTTAGTTTATTTATCTCTTGGTGTTCATCCTCTGGCTTTGGAATTATTATTTCATCTGTATGTACAACAAATTCCTGAACTGTACATTTCAATGGCTCTTTTTACAGTGGTGATGTTTTTAGCTTTCTGTGCATTTTGAATTTGTTAGCCTTTGGCCAGTGTTAATGGCAATTTTCTTTCCTTTTCTGACATATTTGGCAATATATCAGCTCCAGTCGAGTGCATTGAAGTGTACTCATAGCTGTACTAAAAGCAGAATGATTTAGGGTTTTATTTCATTTAATGTAAATGGCGGTATCTTTTTAATAAAATGAATCTTTACACTAGTAATCTGATTCATGATTGTCTGTGGATTTAGTCTAAGTCGATTGCTCACCCGTGTCCATTTTAATTAACATAATAATAAATTCCCCATTTTTTTTTAAAAATCAGCCTGTTTAAGCTAGAGGTGGTTTTTGTATGGGCTGTGTCTCAAGCCATTGCATCAGCCTTCCACATGTGTGGTGGAAAATGGGAGCTACAGGGCTGATTATCAGACCAGGAGACATACCGAAAATCTGTCTTCACACAAGTCTGAGGGTCAGTACTTCTGGGCTGTAGTGTCCAGAACCATTTGGGATAAAAACTAGACTGAACTGAGCAGACAGTTGACAAATACCTTTCTGAGGAAATTTGCAAGAATTGAAGGTGCCAACAAACTTACACACCGAATGGACTTCGGTCCACCCGAGGGAATGGTCCTCGCCTCAGATGGAATGGAACTCAGAGGGAAGGGAATTGTGGAGCAGTGTTGCTTAAAGGCCTGTGACCTGCAGCATTTGGAGAGCTACTGCGCAAAGCCAAAGCGGAGCCGATGACACGCTCCCCTCACGCCTCAGCAAGTTATGGAGGAGCAATTTCAGACTGTGTTTTGGAGAATAATGAACCACTGGAAACTTGAGTCAAGTCATGCTGAAGAGCGGCAGATCCACAGTGTGCATCATGAAAATAAAGTGCATTACGGACACCGGAGACAAAGGGTTAGTGCTGAGGGGAACACAGCGAAAACGCCAGACACGGACTCCCTCAGACTCAAGAAATCCCTTCAAAGCAGCAGCAACAACGCTGTGGCCATTGTGATCTTTGACCTTTTTTGAGTCCAGCATTTCAAGAAAGTGTGATGAACAGTCTGAACTGGGCGCAAAATATCTCTGATCCTTTTATTGGCTGTGAGACTGACAAGTCAATCCAGTACACCCAATGTACTTAAACTCTAGGCAGAGGAACTGAGAGAAAAAATGCAATGATCTAGTTCGGCTTTGTCATGTTATAAATTCAACATTATTTTGGGTATATAAAGTATGCTTAAGTTGCAGGACTTGTCCTGGAAAAATATATATTTTTTTAAATAGACTGAACTAAATTATAAATGCAACATGTAAAGTGTTGGTCCTATGTTTAATGAGCTGAAATATCCCAGAAATATTTAATTGACTAAAAGCTGAACTCAAATGTTCACATTTTGTTTATATCCCTGTTAGTATTTCTTCTTTGCCAAGAAAATCATCCACCTGACAGGTGTGGCATATCAAGAAGCTGATTAAACAGCATAGACATTTCACAGGTGCACCTTGTGCTAAAAGGCCCCTCAATGTGCAGCTTTGACACAATACAATGCCACAGATGTCTCAAGATTTGAGGGAATGTGCAATTGGCATGCTGACTGCAGGAATATCCACCAGAGCTGTTGCCAGAGAAGTGTGTTAGTTTATGGTAGAGAAACTGTCTCCAATGTCATTTCAGAGAATTTAGCAGTAAATCCAACCAGCCTCAACTGCAGACCACGTGTAACTATGCCAGCCCATGTCCTCCACATCTGGCTTCTTCACCTGCGGGATCGTCTGAGACCGGACAGCTGATGAAAGTATTTCTATCTAATAAAGCCGTTTTGTGGGGGAAAAACTCTTTATACAAACTGTAAATCAGTCAAATTGATATTTTTGCATGTGTTCATATTTGTAAGTATATATGACCCTATTATGGAAAAGGGAGACCCATAACCAACCCATAAAGTAAAATGTATCATCCAGCTATGTAAACTTCAACATGGATTTATCCTGCAATAGATGTGGTTCAATTGGTAACATGCCTTTTAAAGGTCAAAAACAAGAATACAGCGCTAATTTGACCGCTTCACATCAAAGGACATGAACCTACGGTGTCAGGAAAAAAAGAACCAGCCATTTATCTGTCACAATTTAAGATCAATCGTACAATGTACAATTGGTGATGTTCATAAAAAGTTACAGATCCAGTTGCAGCGTGTTCAGACAAATCTTTTTTAAGTGTGTATCGGAGCTCTGTGAGATTTCTGTGATTTTCTGAAATAACACGCACTCATTCAACCCTCTGTAAATAAGTCAGTTCTTAACATAAAGACTTCAAAATTCTACAATTGCCTACCCCAAGGAGGATATGTGTTCACTTTCAGCTTCCTGTGTCAACCGGAAGTGCCTTCAAATGGTGTCATAGGTGCTGTTTCGAAGGGTTAAAAGGGTCTGATCTTTTCAAAACTTCATATGTGTGATTAGGCAACCCTCATGAACTGTCAATCAGTCATTTCTTCCAACAGATGTCAAAGAAAAGCTCTCTCTCACACACACACACACACACAGCAAGGATGGAGTGACAAAGTGCAGTGCTTTAAGAAACTCAGAGCCTGCAATGGCATTACCATCATCTCTAGGCTGTGCCAAATTCAACGAGATGCCCCGCTAGACCGTAGCTTGCTTGGTCTGAGCTCACCGATCATGAAAAAAGTAGGTCCATAATGAAGCCTGGCCCGAAATTGCAGGTGCTTTTGGGTGACAACGGGAGAACAGTTAGGGTTAGAAGCACAATTCGACCTCAGGAACATTCCTGAGGTCCTCCCGATCTGTGCAAGCCTAATCTTGACCATGCGGCATTAATCCTTAACAGTTAAAAGAATGTGTTTACATCAAACAGTTTTCAATGACTTCTCTCCCCATAGGAATACATTGCCCGCATCCCTAAATTCCACCTGAATCCTAGGACGGAGGGACACAGTGTGGTGCGTAGAGACAGACAGAGCCTGCAATAGTTACCTTTGTTCGAACTATTAAAAAACCGTCAGACCTAGAGTTCTGAAACTTTAGAAACCTGCTCAGGTCGATAGTGTGTGGTGAGTTATGTGGCTCTAGAAGGTTCTCGGACCGAGAAACAGCCTCATACATTTGCAATAACTTCAATTCATTTTGACCATTACGAAAATGACGACATTTAGAAAAGTCCCAGAGTCGCAAGACTAGGTGCATTGAAACCGGCTAGCAAGACCCCATAGCAAGGCATTGAAAAAAGTGGATTTTCAGCACCAATTAAGGTCATTGCTCGGACACCGAAAAACCTACCGAGCCGAAACTCGGGATTCGGGGCCGTCTACACATAATGTCAGAACTGGACCCGCAGCTAGTACGTAACTATGTGTTTTATGTTTTAATTATGTTTTAAACTGATGGCGCTGTGAATTATGGGCCTGCTCTGAAATATGTGATAGTTGGCTTCTAAACGAGTTGGAAAAAGTTGGTTTGGTGTCAGATGGTATCAGTTTGGTGTCAGAATGACATCTAATTGACTGATGGACACAGACTTGCTAGTTGACTTTTGTACATTTGCAATATGTTTAAACGGTGAGAGACCATCACCAAAATGACATTCTGAAATCAACACTAAAAATGGCATCACCATAGTCTCCAGGCCGTGCCGAGTTCAACGAGATGCCCCGCTTGACCGTTGGTCGGTCTGAGTGCGGCAACCGTGAAAATAAGCAGGCCCAAAATTAAGCCTGGCCCTAAATTTCAGGGGCTTTGGGGGACAGTGGCGGAACCGTTAGGTTTAGAAGGACAATTCAACCACAGGAATGTTCTTAAGGTGCCCCCGATCTGTGCAAGCCTAACCTTGACCGTGTGGCATTAACCCTTAACCTGTTACTCCTACCCCTTACTTTTTCGAACATTCTGTTAAAAATCGCGCAACATTTCAGCGCCCTGCTACTCATGCCAGGAATATAGTATATGCATATGATTAGTATGTGTGGATAGAAAACACTCAGCGTTTATAAAACTGGTTAAATCACGGCTGTGACTATAACAGAACGTGCGTTTCATCAAAAAGCGCAGGAAAATCTGATCACTGAAAATGCCAAAATATATCCATGCGCCACTAGAACCCATTGTTGAATGTGAACCACATTAAATGGGGCCGAGGTTGCAATACCTACAGCCTCCACACGATGTCAACAGTCTTGTCATTTGCCTACGATTTGTTTCTTGGTCAAACGGGCACAAGCGCCTTTCTTCCGGTCTCTGACCGGATATTTTGGTTGAGATTTACCCGGACATTATTTCCAGACGTACAGCTATAGAATATACATCGCCTTGTGATCAATTCGATCGCTTATTAACGTTTACTAATACCTAAAGTTGCATTACAAAAGTATTTCCAAGTGTTTTGTGAAAGTTTATCGTCGACTTTTTTAATTTAAAAAAATTACGTTAAGTTCTAAAACGCTATTTTTTTCCTTGATCACAGTCTTCATAGATCGATATCTAGGCTATATATGGATCGATTTAATCGAAAAAAAGACCCAATAGTGATGTTTATGGGACATCTAGGAGTGCCAACAAAGAAGATGGTCAAAGGTAATGAATGTTTTATATTTTATTTGTGCGTTTTGTGTAGCGCCGACTATGCTAATTATTTTGTTTACGTCCCCTGCGGGTCTTTTGGGGTGTTACATGCTATCAGATAATAGCTTCTCATGCTTTCGCCGAAAAGCATTTTAAAAATCTGACTTGTTGCCTGGATTCACAATGAGTGTAGCTTTAATTCAGTAACCTGCATGTGTATTTTAATGAACGTTTGAGTTTTAACGAGTGCTATTAGCATTTAGCGTAACGCATTTGCATTTCCAGATGTCTAGATGGGACGCCTGCGTGTCGGGTAGGAACAAGTGGTTAACAGTAAAAACTTTCATCTCACAGATTACAATGACATCTCTCCCCATAGGAATACATTGCCTGCTCCCCTAAATTCAACCTGAAGCCTATGTGGGTTAATAATGCCTCATGAACCTGTCTTCCATGACAATCCATCAGGCCACTATGAGTACTTGTACCTGTACATTTGCAATAACTTCAATTCATTTTGACATCACGGCAATGACGACATTTAGAAATGTCCCAGAGTCGCAAGACTAGGTGCATTGAAACCACCTCGGCCCATAGAGACAGACCCTAACGTTTCTGTCCGATAGCTCATTCAAGGACCCCGTAGCAATGCCCGGAAAATGTGTATTTTCAACACCAATTAAGGTCGCTACTCGGGCTCCAAATGACCTATCGAGCTGAAACTTGGGATTCGGGGTCACCTCAGCTAGGTCTACATATAATGTCAGAACTAGATCCGCAGCTAGAATGCAACTACGTATTTTATGTTTTTATTATGGTTTGAACACAAGGCGCTGTGAATTTTGTGCCTGCTCTGAAATATGTGATAGTTGGCTTCTAAACGAGTTGGAAAAAGTGGGTGTGGTGTCGTTTACCTTTGATGATCTTTGGATGTTTTCACTTACGAGACTCCCAGTTAGACAGCAAATGTTCCTTTTGTTCCATAAAGATTATTTTTATACCCAAAATACCTCCGTTTGTTGGTCACGTTATTTTGAGAAATCCACCGGAAATAGCGGTCACGACAACGCCGAAACAATTTCCAAATTATATCCATAATATCCACAGAAACATGGCAAACATTTTTTATAATCAATCCTCAAGGTGTTTTTCAAATATCTATTCGATAACAAATCAACGGGGACAATTGGCTTTTCAGTAGGACTGAGAGGAAAAATAGCTAGCTCTGTCTTTTACGCAAGAATCTCTCTGAGAGCCCCCACCTCTGTCTACTTACCCAATGTAGTTGTTTATGCTCATTCTTCAACATAAAGGCGTGAAACTACGTCTAAAGCCTGTAGACACCTTAGGGAAAACGTAGGAAAAGGAATCTGGTTGATATCCCTTTCAATGGCCAATAGGGGTGCATAGGAACACAACAGTTTCAAAACATGAGTCACATCCTGATTGGATTCTTCTTAGGCTTTCACCTGCAATATCAGTTCTGTTATACTCACAGACAATATTTTTACAGTTTTGGAAACTTTAGAGTGTTTTCTATTCTAAACTGTCAATTATATGCATATTCTAGCATCTGGTCCTGAGAAATAGGCCCTTTACTTTGGGAACGTTATTTTTCCAAAAATGAAAATAGTGCCCCCTAGCTTTAAGAGATTAGTCTATTTTCCTATGACCGTATGGGTACAATCATTTTTCTTTACTGAGTTCTTAAGAGTAGTGATTTTAATTTGATTTTGTTATTTGAAATGTTGTTTTGTTTTTTGACCATTAGTAGTGTTATTTTCTTTTTTTTACACATTACTCCCATGGAGAGTTATGTGTCAAAATGGGGGAGGGAACAAACCTTTAAGGTTTTGGATTGAAGTTTACACACCTTGAGTGATGTGTAAGAGTGTATGGAGTGATATGTGAAGGAGTGTATGTATTGTTGTGTTGTTTGTTCTGTTCTATACCCAATGGGTTATAGGTCTAACTTCCTGATCCTGTGGCTCTACGATGAAGCTAACAGTGTGATGGGGAGTATAAGCCAATTTGAAAGAATAGTTTCAATAGAATGTGTTATTCTCTTTGACATATGTTTAGACATTTGTATTAAGAATAACTGGTAAAAGTATTAATTTATCATATAGTTAATGAACTGAACTAAACTGTTGTTCTGATCTGTCCTCTTGAGGTTATCATGAAAAGTGACATCAGACGGCATCTTAATGCATGGAAGAGATAATTGGACCGAACAGTGTGTGTACATCAAACACCCCTCTAACTGGCTGAAGAAGAGTGACAAAGGCGTTCAATATGGCCCTGTCCACACCACTTCTACCGAGAGAAATGAGTCCAAGCCAGCAACCGGTGTACAGCATCCAATCTAAGCTATCAACTGCTTTTCTCTCATGTCTTTTCTCAGGAGTGCGAGAGGAGTCCACGTGGAGTGAGCATGGGGAGAGATCTGTTCTAAACTTCTCTTATGTTGCTGGTATACTGGTTGACAAATGGACAAGACATAATGGGTGGTAAAGGTGATGGCGGTTCAGGTGAGACATTGAAATTGGGACATTATCATGGCCATCCACTTTGAACTGTAAAGCTATCTGAAGAAATCTTGCTTGTTTGTAGTTGACTCGTGTTTGGAGGACAAAGAATGCTGAGTTGCATCCAAAGAACACCATACCTACTGTGAAGCATGGGGGTGGAAACATCATGCTTTGGGGCTGTTTTTCTGCAAAGGGACCAGGACGACTGATCCGTGTAAAGGAAAGAATGAATGGGGCCATGTATCGTGAGATTTTGAGTGAAAACCTCCTTCCATCAGCAAGGGCATTGAAGATGAAACGTGGCTGGGTCTTTCAGCATGACAATGATCCCAAACACACCGCCCGGGCAACGAAGGAATGGCTTCGTAAGAAGCATTTCAAGGTCCTGGAGTGGCCAGTCTCCAGATCTCAACCCCATAGAAAATCTTTGGAGGGGGTTGAAAGTCTGTGTTGCCCAGCAACAGCCCCCAAACATCACTGCTCTAGAGGAGATCTGCATGCAGGAATGGGCCAAAATACCAGCAACAGTGTGTGAAAACCTTGTGAAGACTTACAGAAAACGTTTGACCTCTGTCATTGCCAACAAAGGGTATATAACAAAGTATTGAGATAAACGTTTGTTATTGACCAAATACTTATTTTCCACCATAATTTTTCTGATATCAGCTATGTAAGCTAAAATGAGAATGAAGCAATTTGCATGACAATGTTGGTGCTCTTTCAAAAACAGGGCTAATTCCACACGCACGGCAAAAACACCATTCAGCACCTGTCCCCGGGATAACCACCGAACGTTAGAATGGTACAGAAGTACCTCGAATTCAGAGCCCATTTCTTTACACAGCTCACTGAAGATGCGGTGCCTCAGAGCACTAGTTCGCACATAGTTCACACATTCCACTACAATTTTTTATACGTTTTTGATGCCAACGCATGCCTGTGCAGGATACAATGCGTAACAATGATGTGAAAGCCGATGCACCACACTAGCGCACCAAAACCAGACTTTCTTCCCAGCATGACTGGAGCTCCGTCCGAACAAACTGCAGAAACCATATCCCACGAAAGATTGTGGTCTTTGAAGTCATCCACACGTTTCTTCACATCGGATGCTTTAGTTGTTGTTGTAAGAGGCTTACAAAATAAAAATAAATCTTCATTTATCACATCGTCTTTCACATAGCGCACGAATACAGCAAGCTGGCTTAGATTGGAAACGTCTGTGGTTTCGTCGAGTTGAAGGCTGAATTTTGCCGGACTTGAAATCAGATCTGCAACTACTTGAGCCTAGATGTCTTTGCTCATGTCCTCTATTCTGTCGCTGATGGTGTCATTTGAAAGAGGAATTTGGGATAACTTAACTTCCGCCTCTTTTCCCAGCATGATATTCACCATCTTCAACACAGCTGGTTTTATGAGTGTTTCACCAATGGTGTGTGGTTTGCCCTGCCTTACGATCAGGTAAGCTACTTCGTACATGCTGTGAGGATCGGTTTGTTGTACAAAGCCGAAAACAGGCAGAGTAGCCTTTTCATCGAATCTGTCTCTCTTCACCTTGAATTCAGCGAGCTTGTGTTCTTGTATTTTCCATCTCCATGCAGCTTAAGGAAGTGTTATCTTAGTTTTGCCGGTACTAGACTAGAATTGCTCAACTTGGCATTACAAATCATGCAGTTAGGACGCTGACTCCCATCACTTTCCGTTATACATGTGAATCCATATTGTACATATTTGTCCGACCACTTTCTTTTTTTGCTCGACATAATAAGTATGAAGGGATTCAAATATTAAGAAAGAAATCACAAGACGTACCAACCATCAAGACAGTCACAAGTCGACTACTGAGCGCACCAAATTCCCTGCAGCACAGATAGGCCAAGCGATGTAGCGTGATCACCTGAAGCCAATGATGGCCAAGCGGGGCGTGTCATCACGAATCATATGAGTCGGATGTGTGTCTTAACCTCCGCCGAACCCCTGAGACTGACTCACCGAACCCCTGGGGTTCGACCGAACCCAGGTTAAGAACCACTGTATTAGGGTTTAGTTTCTCTAGTGTTTGGTTCTTAAAACATTTAAACTGGGTGTACACAACATGACCATCAAAATCCTAACGTCATTGAGCCTCTCACATTAAACGACCGTATTTCCTGTATTTTTATGTTGTCTTGCCAACACTAAAAGATGTGGCACAGACGGGGATGACACACTACAAGGTTCTTCGCTTGGTCGTGAGGATTGTCGATTGCACGTTGTCTCGCTAAAACAATGATGTGATACGATTTAATTTAGCTACAACGAGCTGTGGATCAAAGCAGCCTCGTTAACGTTTTCAGCCAGACATTTACGCTTGCCACACAGAGTTGAAATGTCTAGTCAACATTTTGAATTGAATAACATTGCTTGTGCACTTCAGAGCTGTAACGATTTGATGCTTTGGTTATTTTATTTTTTATTTAACTATGCAAGTCAGTTAAGAACAAATTCTTATTTACAATGACGGCCTACCCCTACCAAACCGGGACGATGCTGAGTTAATTGTGCACCGCCCTATGGAACTCCCAATCACGGCCGGATATGATACAGGCTGGATTCGAACCAGGGACTGTAGTGATGCCTCATGCACTGAGTGCCTTAGACCGCTGCACTGGCCTCTTCTCTGGCTTTGGCTGATCACCGTTTTCAAAACGTGTCGTTGTACATCTCACTCTACAAGAGCATTGCAGATTTTTGTCCGATAAAATCAAACATGTTTGAAACTACGGGACATCTAGGCCTGCTCACATAGGAGATCGGAAGCCCTCTGATTGAGTCTTTGACTTGCTCACATTTAACGAGCGTCGGTGACGGCGCAACAACATGGTGATTTTGTCTCCGATCTTAAAAACTTGTCTGGGACAGCTAAATCGGGACAAGATCGTGTAGTGTACTCCCGGTGACAACACACTCCAGTACAGTAGGTGGCGGCATGCACCTATAATGTTTGCCATAATATTCTAGAAGAAGAAGACAACATGGCTGCTGCAGCAGGTCGCTATTACAACGAGGGTGGCAGAGCAACGAAAAGACAGAAAACCGAAGACGGGATGACGACGGTAAGTATTGACTGGCGAATTCGTTGGGGATGAAAAGTGCATGCATCAGTAAAACATTTCCTACCCCCAGCATTTTGGAACTTTCGAGTGTGCAACAACATGAATGCTGAACACTAGCTAGCCTGAACCAGACAGAACTAGCTAACGTTAGCTGAAGGTAACTAGCTAGCCGCACAACCGGTATTTGTTTTCTAACTAAACTAGTTAGCTATGTATTTCTCCAGTTTTGTAAACTGTATTTAACGTAGCCAACATTGCTATCTTGCGTAATTTTATCGTCGAAGATGTACGGCTAATGAGATAGTAGGCGTTAGCTAACTAGGTTCCGAACGTTAGTTAGCGTTGTATGATGGAGGTTAGTTTAGTCACCATATCCAAGCGGGAATACTTGGTGACAAAATGTAATTCATTTTGTGGGGTGGGTATAATTTGTGGAACGTTCCAACAGGAATCTGTTCCGAAAACTTCGTAAATAACAAGGTTACCAACAAACAACGCATACAAAGTTGTATAGCGGCCGAATAAGATACCGGGTAGGGAGTGTGCTATTTCAAAGTTTTTCACTCACCACGTTTATTCCGAAAAATGTCTGTCCTCACTCTGGTAACCTATGGACAAACATGAAGCATAAGCTACGTAGTGAGTTATGCCTATTCGGCAGCGAGTTAGCAAGGTGAATTGATCGTGCTACTTTGTATGCGTTGTTTGTTGAGTAAACCTTGTGAGTGGAAAAACACATTGCCTACTCCTTACCTGGTATCTTATTCTGCCGATATACAACTTTATATGCATTGCTTGTTGTCAACTTTATTTACAAAGTTTTTGGCACAGATTCCTGTTGGAACGTTCCACTAATTATACCCACCCCGTTTTGTGCGCTTGTTTCCGAGTATTTTCTACCTAACTTAGTTAGTTAGCCAGCTAACAATCCTCAGGCTGACATCCATCCTACTCACTTATACACGGGATTGGCTTTTCAAGAAGATCAGGCACTTTATACAAAGCTTTATACACCCTTTAAATTATGTTTATGATTTGGTGTTCTACTTAGTACACACTTTGCTTGCCAACACCATCATTGTTTACTTCAGCTAGCTTGGATTTGTGTTGTACTCTTGGGTGGTTCCTCTGTCGCTCTGTCATCAATACAGGTTGGTTTTAATTGGTAACATACACCCTGGGGATGTCTTTATTGCATTGGTAATCTGTACTGGTTTTCTCAACTTTTTTGTCTTGTTTGTAAGGAGGGCTATGATGACCCCCATAAAACACTCCCTTCCCCAGTGGTCCACATCAGGGGCCTTGTCGATGGCATCATGGAGGCAGATCTAGTGGAAGCCCTGCAGGAGTTCGGGACCATAAGGTAATTATCCTTTTCTTTGACCAGATTTTTATTTTGCACCATTCCACATTCATTGGTGAAGTCTTTTGTTCCTGTAGGTTTATCATGCAGTGCATAGAAACCAAATTATTCCATCTTCCATTCTCTTCACAGTTATGTGGTCATGATGCCCAAGAAGCGCCAGGCCCTGGTGGAGTACGAGGACATGAATGGATCCTGCAATGCTGTGACCTATGCAGCCGAGAACCAGGTCTACATTGCCGGGCACCCCGCCTTCATCAACTACTCCACCAGCCAGAAGATCTCCCGGCCCGGAGACCCAGACGACTCGCGCAGCGTCAATAACGTGTTGCTGCTCACCATCATGAACCCCATCTACCCAATCACCTCGGTAACACACCCACTATTATACAAGGCAGCTGTTTTGTTGCTGTGACAAGGCACAATTGTTTGGCTCCCTGCATTGCATTGTTAGTCATACCATTTGGCTCTTTGATTTGCAGGATGTGCTGTACACAGTCTGTAACAACTGTGGGCCCGTCCAAAGGATTGTCATCTTCAGGAAGAATGGCGTTCAGGCCATGGTGGAATATCCTTTGCTCAAAATCTCATATTGTTGAAAATGTCGTATCGTGCCGGGGATCTCGTCACCACACACAGGTTCACATTCTCCACTGTGCATGCCACACAACCTTACTTCACGCCACAGTCAGCTCCTGTCAGCACCACTGACTGTTGTCATTTGCAAGTGGTGGCTAGTAAATATTTGTGCTTGACATATCTAATTGTGTATCAAGTGCTCATTGTTTCATAAATAGAGCTTTGAATTACAAGAGAAACATATGTGGAAAGTAGGCAGAGTATGCATTTAATACCCATAGTTTCCATAACTTCCCATACATTTGATGCTGTACAAAGTGCCCAGAGGGCGAAAGCCTCTCTAAATGGGGCAGACATCTACTCTGGCTGCTGCACACTGAAGATTGAGTATGCCAAGGTGAGTGGTTACATGCTTATCTTCAATTGTCCATCTAACCACTAAGGTCATTTAACTGAAGGAACACTGCAAATGGGCAAAATAATCAAATGCTCAAATGTCTCTCTTTACAGCCAACCCGCCTCAACGTGTTCAAAAATGACCAGGACACCTGGGACTACACAAACCCCAACCCGAGTGGCCACGGTAAAAAAAACAACACACCCCCGCATCCCTCCCCTCCTCTCTTCCCCTCCTGCTCTTATGGCATTGTGGGATGGGTAGGGTCCCAGGCCTCCGGGCGTAGTGCCTTTGAACGCCCTGCTCCGTGGTGACTTTGGCCATGACGAGCAGTGATGCGGGTGAGGCACTACTTCTGTGACGCATCACGCTCTCTCACAACACGACAGACAGTAAGGGCACAAGGAGTGACCTCGAGGGGTAGCCATTTTGCAGCACATGCTCCTGCACGGTGAATCGTCTGCTTGGCTAAGCTGATGAATGCCTCGTTATGTCACAATGAAGCACCAAGGTTCTCGTCACACAGGTTCACATTCCCCGCAGTGTGTGTCACACCTCACTCCCTCACGTCAAGCTCCTGTCTGCACCCAAGCACTGTGTTAAACCCAAGGTGTCTTGCTTGGAATGCCCCTGCACCCATTAATCTCAAAACCATATTGGAGATTTTTTTGTTGTTGTTGAAAAATAACACTTATGGTTCTTTTTTTAGTCTGACCAATCATGGCTAAAGTCAGGTTTGGCATTCAAATGTGTTCCTTGAGTTTAAAGTGTCTGTAGGTTTTTGTTCCAGCCAGTGTGTGTTAGCAACCTCTGACCCTGTAGCTCGCATGGACCAGCTTTCCCTGCCTTTGGGGTGGCCTTTAATTAAAATGTTTATTTCATTAGGAATCTCTATGGTAACATTGCAGAGGCAAGTGTTAAAGGAATCCATGGTATTCCTGGAACTTTCAAGAAGTCCAGTTTACGACCTGTCAATCAGTTGTTCATTCTGACTATTTGTGGCAGTTTTGAATCCAGGCAGGGTTTCTTGTGGCCTTCTCTCCATTTGTATATGGTGTGCTGCCATGAGTGCCAAAATAAAATCATGGTGTTCCACTAATGTATGAAGCTTGGTAGATACATTAATCTAACATTGCTCTCTTAGTTCAACCTCTTACAGCAGATAATATTTGCCATCCAATAGGACACAGTGAAATTGCAGTATGCCATTTGCCTTGCTTCTAGCTGTATGCCCTGATCCCTTTATGCAAAAGGGAACACATTTCTATTTGAGGGGTTAGTCCATTTGACTATCAGATTCTCATATTTTAGCCACGATGCGTTTTGGTCTTAGTAGTTTCATCCACACCATGGCCACATCTTCATTTCAGACATTTGACATATCGGAGGTGTAAGAGAGAAAAAATACCGGCAGTGTTTAGACAGCCCCTGTTAATGTCCGGTTGTTAAGTGCGGCCGGCGCTGCTCCTCGTGTCCTCACTGTGCACAGTCATACAGACTCACCTAAAGCCCTAAGCAGACACATGCTGTAGCTTAAGACACATCAGCTACAACAGCACCCACCCACAGGCATTCCAAACCAACCAGTTCTTCGGTTAACATCGGACACAATGGGGGCAGCAGACACTGGAATTCACACAACCTGATTTTCTTCCTAATCCAAATTTCCACCACTACTCTCTCCACTTCTGCAAGGAAAACAAAGTTCCTGTTTTTATCCCACTTTTGGTGTGGGGAAAATAGCCATCATGGTGAGGGCCTGAGACTCCCAAGAGTCTGTGAGCAGACACCCAGCATTATCCACCACCACAGACTGATCTGATAGATTGATATCCATCCATCCTCCTCTTACAAGTACAGCATATCCAATCTCCAGAGCGCTGAAGATCTCACCTATTGACACAACACATTTTGTTTGATGGGGGCAGGAGTCTGGTGTGTGGCCGATAAGGCCACTCCTCCCAGCCCTCGGGATCCGACTGTCAGACACCAACCACTAAGCGAGCAACAGAGGAGTTTTCAAAACACACTTAACAGCCCGAGAAGGGAACAGATGACACTACATACTGAGACAATATACAGAGGCAGCGGGAACACTTTTTCCTTTTGATATCACTCTCCCCTCTTGTGCTGAACAAAACACCACCGAACTGAATACTCATGGCAACAACACACCAAGTTGAATCGCCATGACAACACACCACCACGCAGACAATGCCATTCCAGATGATTTTACTGCCAAGCACTAGATGCCTCACTTCGCCATTGGGGGGACCACATCCATTGTACAAAAAAAACAAGCAGCACACTGCGGCCCCTTACATGAGAAGACGCACTGCACAAACCCAAACGGGGACCACGAAGACACAAGCATCAAACACCCGCCAAGCATACAAGCACAGAGGCAAACTGATAGAAACCTCAGCATTTCCCAAACTTCTCTCTGCATTGATGGACTTTGGGTGCTCTGTTTTTTTTCCCTTGTACCCTCCCCTCTTCTCTCTGTGCTGTTGTGTTGATTCTACTACGTTGTTTTTTTCCTTTCTAAACTGGCCTGTAGTGATGCCTCTTAACGCCTCCCGTGTGATGCAGGTTTGGCTCTGTGTCTGACGACAAGACACGCCTCAAACGGTGCAAATGTCCTCTGGCTTTGCGGTCAAAGCACGGTAAGCTGGAAATGTGCCTCAAATGGCAACACTTAAAAAACAAAGCAACCAACTTGGAGCGAAGCTTGGAAGATTGGTGTATACTCTTTCTCTGGTGGGGAAATGTGGAAACAGTGAGTTGAAGCTGGAGTCACAGGTTTGGTGGGTAGGATCCTCACCTACCAGTGCCCCCTACCAGCCTTCTGCATCCTGTGTTCTCCGTGTCTGGTGCTGTAAGTACATGTAAAGAGACGTGACTGACCAGGTGATAGAGAATGATTGAAATGTACATGTCTGCTTGTTGTGATTGACTTTGTCAACCACATATGTAAATTGTTGACTTATCAAATTAGTTCTGGAATCTCCTCACTGAGATTGCTGCTAGTGCTCTTTAGGCTATATTCTGTAATATTGCTTTAGAAATGTGTTGTCTCACAGCAACAGAAAAGGGGAAGAAGGAATTGAATTTCTAGTCTCATATTTTGATGCAGACCACTGTTAGATGTATAAGTTAAAGTAGTTTCTAAAATCACAGGAAATATTTCTGGTTGTTACTCAATATTATAGCTAGCCAATGTAATATATTCACTCACACGTATACAATTCCAGGCCATGTTTTTGTCAAATGCTTTTCAGACTTGTCCATGGGTGGGGTGCTATGCATTTGTCAGGCTATGAAACTTGAGTCATGCTAGAATCAAATAAACATTAAGCTTAGCTACTAAGTGATATTCAATGTATTATTAGTGCTATATCACATTACTACTAACTGGGGAAAAGGGCTGCTCCTTTTAACCAATGTAATGACTGTACATTTTAATAGAATTGTTCTGATTTATAAAAAATCTTAATACATGTAGCCCGTTAGTGTTTGAATTAGTTTATTTGTCAGGGGGTTCTAGTTTTTCCTAGATGTCATTTTATGTTTTGCAACATGTTACTGATTAAATGTTAATTTGAGGTTCTTGCTTTTGGTTAAACTATAAACAAATATTCAAGTTTGTACATGATTTGTTTTGACGTATGTACCTGCACAGATGCTGATGCTGAAGGCAATTGGAACAATTCACAAGGTGTGTGTGTGAGTTCGTATGATAATGATTGAGCAATAATGGAATACATTAGTGTGACTCTGTTCCATTAGCTATGCTGCTGTTAAATCCTTACATGTTGTTTTAGTTATGGTAACATATAGTATGAGGGCCTGCATAAGCTTGTAACGTATGGTTTTAAGACAGTAAATATCTTAACCCAGCTTCTCGTGCATGTTAATCACAACACTGCCCCATAGCTTGTAGTTGTGCCTCTTGATACACTGTCAGTGGCATTCAGTGGCTAACTTTATTGCTATTTCTTGCTCTCAGATCCCAATGCCAACCCCAACAAGCGTGCGAGGCCGCCAGCTCTACTAGGAGACCACCCTCCAGAGTATGGTAAGTATAGGAGTTGGGATGTCTAGAAGGACTCCAGTAGCTATTTGAATCGGTTTGCCCAGTAACCACCACTCTGTCTATCCATTCCTCTCACAAGGCGGGCCGACTGGTGCTTATCATGGCTACCATGATGAAAGTGGCTATGGGCCCCCTCCTCACTATGAGGGCGGGCGCCGCATGGGGCCTCCGATGGGAGGGCGTGGCCGCGGACGTGGTGGAAGCTACGGGGGACCTGGGTACGGACATGGCCCACCTCCCCCCGGTGACTACACTGCCCACGCTGACTCCCCTGTTGTCATGGTGTACGGCCTGGAGGCCGCGAAGATCAACGCCGACAAGGTCTTCAACGTCTTCTGTCTCTACGGCAATGTGGAGCGGGTGAGTCCAGACAGGGGAGCAGTGTATTATTGAGGCAGAGGTTATAGACTGTTCTTGTTGGGGGTATAGACTGGTGAAAAATCTGTTCTGTGGCCATGTTGGAGGTGGGTAGTAGGATAGTGTTTCTGAACCCTGTCCCCCTCCGTCCTCAGGTGAAGTTCATGAAGAGTAAGCCGGGGGCAGCCATGGTGGAGATGGGCGACTGCTACGCTGTGGACCGTGCCATCAGCCACCTCAACAACAACTTCCTGTTTGGACAGAAGCTCAATGTCTGGTTAGTGCTGCTTTCAAACTCTGCATACACATTGACATCCAAAGAAACAGACTAGTAACAGACGCCTCACAGGTTTGTGGTGTTAAGGTACACTCATACTAGTGTTGTCCATCCACCGTCCACAGTGTGTCCAAGCAGCAGGCCATCATGCCTGGTCAGTCCTACGAACTGGAGGACGGCTCCAGCAGCTTCAAGGACTTCCACGGCTCCCGCAACAACCGCTTCACCTCCCCGGAGCAGGCGGCAAAGAACCGCATCCAGCATCCCAGCAACGTCCTGCACTTCTTCAACGGGCAGCCCGACATCTCTGTGGAGGTCTTCAATGGGGTAAGACAACTGGAGAGGATTTGGGGGCTGTGAGCTTTGGATTGGGTTGTTGGTTTTCTTGGAGAGTTGAATGTTACAAGTTTACTTACCTAGTTTGTGTGTGTGTGTGGGGGGGTGATCCTTTCAGGTCTGTGAGGAACTTGGTGTGAAGAATCCATCCAGCATCAAACTCTTCACTGGAAAGAGTGAGTGATATGAACTTTATTTGCATGAATATCTGGTCTTTAAATTAGAGTGAATTCCCATGGGTCAGGTGTTGCAGTGTCAATAAATTAGAATGTGTGTCTCGCCTCGGGTGGCGCGACAGGTGAGAGGAGCTCATCCGGGCTGCTGGAGTGGGAGTCTATAAACGATTCCATGGAGGCTCTGGCCATGATGAACCACTACCAGATGAAGAACCCCAGTAAGTACTCCGACTGCGATAACAACACCACCGCTAATGATACCAACGGTGAGCAAACACACTAGTCTGTCCTTCAGGAGTGACTTTCCCAAAAACATTATCATCTTCAGCGCTAAGATCACCTTAAGGCCAGGATTCATTCAAAGCCACGGTACTACCCTACCGACTATGTTCGCAGAGATCAAATTCATGGTAAACGCTGCAGATTTTGGCTCAAGTGTAAATGTAGGAACTATGATCTTAATGCTAACGATTCTTTGTTTTTGGGAATCCACCCCAGACTAGTTAATGTATTATTCCAGACTGACACAATCTTTCCAGTTGGCTAACCTCCCCCCTCCCCTCTCTTCCAGGTGGTCCGTACCCTTACACACTGAAGCTGTGTTTCTCAACTGCGCAGCATGCCAACTAGAAAGAACTCTGACCCCCCCCACAAATCTGTAATGCTCTGTGTCCATGCATAGTGTATATTGCATTCACATCTTCACTACAAGTCCCCTGTATGAATCAGAAACAACATGTATGAGACCGACAAGTGTTTTCCTTTAACTTAAGTGATAATATTGCGGACAAGATTTTGTACCAGTGAGTGTATTGTTTGATGTAGAATTTTTTTTTTTTTGACTTATTGTTGAATTTGATTTGTTCTGTACATTAGACCTTGAAAAAAAGAACCGCTCCTATTCTGAAATAAAAATTCCATGTTAATACAGCCTGTCTGTTTTAATAAAGTGAATGGTGAACTATAGGGCTGTGATCTTTTCAGTTAGTAGATATAAGGCCTTAAACAGGTTCTTCAAGCCTGGACCACAGCAGGTATACACAATGAAGCAGAAGAGGATTCCTACTACGGTGGCCAGGGTCATCTGGAGGAAGGAAACAACAGTACTGAAAGGGAAGATATGTCATTTGTGGTTATATTCTATTTTAGTCCAAGGTTGCATCCCAAATGGCACCCTATTTAGTGCACTACTTTTGACTAGAGCAAGTTGTGCACTGAATAGGGTACTGTTTAATTTATCTAACCATTTGAAAAATGAGCACAACTTGTAAAAGATATGCAAATAAGAAAAATCAGGATAGCAAACACTATGGATGTTAAAGATAACTATTTGGAACAACCCAGGGACCAGACTTACCAGCACGTAGAACAGGCCTCTGGTGTGGTCCAACGGGAATCCATGCATGTGGAGTATAAACTGCAATGCATAGTCACAGTATGTACTCTAATTCATACCCCTAAAGAATGTAAGGCCATGTCCAATTAACGTACAATCAGATTTTGAGTGCATACTTTCTGACAAATTAGAACCTATACACATGTAACACTTGACCCTTACTTGTTTGAGACTTTGACAAAGTATGTCTGGTGCTTCCAGGATCTGTGCTGCCATGTTGACACAGGGAGCGTTTCCCCTGACACATCCAACTGCACCACACCAGCCAGTGATGAGTATGTAGCCTGTTAGTGCTGTATAGCCAACTCAAGGTTTGGTATTGACAAAGACCACATGAGTTCAGGCTATACAGCACAAACAGGACCAGGGTAGAAACTATGCCAAGACTAAAGATGCACCTTAGTACAGTCAGGAATTCACAGCATTACACAGATGAGAGTGAAAGACTGGGAAGTGTATACTGATTATATGGAGTGTTACCAAATCCTTCCTCAGTGACATTGACATTTGTCCATGTCTTCAAACATCCAAACCAGTGTCCTCTGGGATAGACTGAGAAACCAGGGGGAATCCAACAAATATGCATCTCTATTGGTAGCATATATCACACCAACCTTGTTCTAATATACTAAAAGTATACATTTGGGTCCTCCTGTGTGTTTTCCAGTGCAACTCCGTCACCTGTAGTTGAGGCTGTTGTACATCAGCAGCACCTCTTGAGTGTAGAGGCAGATGTGATCTTTCAAGTAAGCACCTCCACCTAGCTGTCGTGTAACAAATAGAGACGGTATTATATCAAGCCATGGGCAGCAATTCATTCATGTATACATTTTTCAGTAAACAAAAGCAGGACAAGAGATGAGATTGATGTCCTCGAGAAAAGATAGAACACTGCAGACAGATACAAAACAGAGGACATGTAGAGGGCCACAGTGGTAGTAGATCAGTTCAGATTTAGGTTAATGGTCAAAACTTGTCTTTGCAAAATGTAACCATTTCAAAACAGGCTTTGTTCAAGGTCATAGTTTCACAGTCTGTAGTAGAAGCATGATGGGGTTGGAGTAGTTAAAATAGCCCTTGTTGCGGGCACACTGCTCCACGGTGGTGGTGATGTCAAATGCCAGGCAGTTGCCAGGAAGGCAGCCGATGTAGATGGGTACCCTGTGCAGCCCTTGAGTGCTGGTGCAAAGCAAAGGGAATATATTTGTGTCCTTTAACAAAAAACTCATGGTAGGCTACTCTTCGCCATCTCATATCTGTGTGAAGCTGGATTCAGTGCTCTCGTTTGCAATGAAGCCAAATATCGATCTAAGTTGGATGTGACAGCAGAGATGAGTAGCGCACTGTCGACCACGCCCCATGACTTTGAGAAGCTCCGACACGACATGCATCAAGTACACAAATTTCATTAGTGGTGGTGAGATAGGAGACATTATGTCAGACTAATTTTCAATTGACTGCCTCACATTAAAAGTATGTGATGGTGAGTTGAGAAGATAATCAGAAATGCTGTTTTTCAATTGACTGCCATAGCCCCAAATATTGGGGGGAAATCGCAAGAATTTTCAGATATCAAAATGTGGTCGTGGTCCAAAAAGGTTTGGGAACACCTGGCGTAAACTGTTTGACCTGTGTGGCTCAGTTGGTACAGCATTGTGCTTGCAACGCTAGCATCGTGGCCCGTGGGTTCAATTGCCGCTGGGGCCACCAATTAGAAAATGGATGCATGCTCTGGATAAAAACATCTGCTAAATCACATATATTATTATATTACATTGAGCGTTTAGAAGTGCCAGTGAACAACTAAAAATATGTGAAGATTAAACTGTGTGTCAAATGATGTTCCCCCTGGAAAATGTTTCAGAGAAGCATGTTGTAGGTTGTAAAAGAAAAGTGGTGGTGATAAAGTGAAGGACATACTGAGGTATCTAAAGCTTGGTTTTTGCGTGCATTACCTTATATAACATGGCTGTAGTGGTTGTCGGACGATTCAGCCAAGAGCCAGATGTAGTTGTCACAACACATGACGTAAAGCATCAAAGAAATGCCAACAGAATGCTCGTGAACAGTTTATTAGTATTTTGAAATTATTTTCACTGGTGTAAGACCTGGGTTAAAACAGCATTTGTTTTCGTTCAAATACTTTGAGTGTTTGAGCGTGCCTAGAGTGGAAGATGGCTCAACAAGCACAGATGAAGAATTTCAAAGAACTGTCATGGAAATTCTAACCAGAAAGGAAGATAGACTGTAGATTCTTCAAACAACAACCTTTTATTATAAGAATTGCAATTCCGGAGCAGTTAACAGTCACTCAAAAGGTGCAGAGTTAAGAGCCCAATGAACAAGAGTTGGGTCTCAGCTTTTATAACCTTTGTCTACATGGCAGTTTAGCAGGTGTGTGAGATCATGATGGGAACATAGCGATCAAACAAGTGATAATGTCAGTTGTGTTACTCCTTTCTGCTGATAGAATTGTCACTGCTGCTCAAGCTAGCCCCTGTTCTCTTCATATCTCCACACAGCTGTGCGCTTGAAACATACAAAAAGAACAGGATGGATCAAAAACTGGTCACTCTCAGACAGCCCTTTGTCTTTGGCCGCATGACTAAGTTACTCAGAAACAAGAGAGGAAAAACACTGGCTTCTTCTTACATGAGAGAAACAGACAGTGGACATGTACAGGTTTAAAGCTCATTCAGTGCATGAGCATAACAGAGTTTGTATTTGTTCCACCATATTCCTCCCCTTTGAGACTAATCTCAACCTAATATAAAATTACAAATAAGCATGTAAGTAATAATTCATAATGTAAGAGTGGTTGTACATCATTGTCAGGCAGCCAGGCTCTACAATAGCCTGCCATTCCTGTGAGTGTTAACATACAGTCAAAGGTTTGGACACACCAAGTCATGCCAAGAGTGTGCAAATCTGTCATCATGGCAAAGGGTGGCGACTTTGAAGAATCTCAACTATAACATATATTTAGATTTTTTCAACACTTTTTTGGTTACTACATGATTCCATGTGTGTTGTTTCATATTTTTGATGGCTTCACTATTATTCTACAATGTAGAAAACAGTACATTTAAAGAAAAGACCTTGAAAGTCTGTATGTTGTTTTGTAACTGGCTGTGGTACAGATAGAATTGCAGCCAAATGTTCTCGACCTAATTTTCTACCTTTTGATGTAATATCATGTCCTAGATACTTAACGGACTGAGACACAAGCTGCAGATTTTTCTTAGAAACTTTGTGGCCAGTTTCAGAACACAGTAACAGGTCGTCGACATACTGTATGAACATACTCCCAGCAGGGGTATGAAACCCTCTAAATCTAAAATGGTCCAAGCCCAACGCTTGTTTAAAAATGTAAACGCGAATCAGAGCTGTGATTCTGGAGCGACGGGAATGCTAAAGAAAGCATTAGCCATATCAACAACTAAAAACCATTTACCAAACGCCGGCACGGCAGATAGTACTGTAACAGGGTTTGACACAACAGGTGCCCTTGCTCGAACAGCATCATTTTAACTGGTCTAAGATCTTAAATAAAACGGCAATCACCCGAGGATTTCCGGACGGGAATGTCTCCTAACTCAGAGGATACTGGGCTCGGCCGTGTCTGTGTGCTCTCAGGTGTGACGTTAGCGGTTCCACCCTCCTTATTTGCCCAATGTCAAACTTATCTTTAGCCCACAAAGAGTCTGGGAGACCAGCCAACAAGGGTGATTCAGTCTCAAAATAAACCACCTGTTTAGTTGCTTTCACATCAAGGCCATGGACACCTCGTTGAGCAGGTGCATTCCAAAAGAATGGCACACATAATGTACAGTGCCTTCAGAAAGTATTCAGACCCTGTGACTTTTTCCACATTTTGTTACGTTACAGCCTTATTGTATAATTGATGAAATCAAATAAAACAACTCAGCAATCTACAGACAATATCCCATAATGACAAAGTGAAAACAGGTTTCTAGAAAGTTTTGCTAGTTTTTCTAGAAATGTTTTAAAAATAAAAAACAGAAATACCTTATTTACATAAGTATTCAGACCCTTTGCTTTGAGATTCGAAATTGAGTTTCCATTGATCATCCTTGAAATGTTGCTACAACTTGATTGGAGTCCACCTGTGGTGAATATAATTGATTGGACACGATTTGGAAAGGCACACACATGTCTATATCAGGTTTTACAGTTGACAGTACATGTCAGAGCAAAAAATCAAGCCATGAGTTTGAAGAAATTGTCTGTAGAGCTCTGAGACAAGATTGTGTCGATGCACAGATCTGGGGAAGGGTACCAAAAAATGCCTGCAGCATTAAAGGTCCCCAAGAACACAGTGGCCTCCTTCATTTTTAAATGGAAGAAGTTTGTAACCTCCAAGACTCTTCCTAGAGCTGACCGCCTGGCCAAACAGCAATCAGGGGAGAAGGGTCTTGGTCAGGGAGGTGACCAAGAACCAGATTGTCACTCTGAAAAGCTCCAGAGTTCCTATGTGGAGATAGGAGAACCTTCCAGAAGGACAACCTTCTCTGCAGCACTCCACCAATCAGGCCTTTACGGTAGAGTTGCCAAAAGTAATATAATAATATATGCCATTTAGCTGACGCTTTTATCCAAAGCGACTTACAGTCATGTGTGCATACATTCTACGTATGGGTGGTCCCGGGAATCGAACCCACTACCCTGGCGTTACAAGCGCCATGCTCTACCAACTGAGCCACAGAAGGACCACAAAAGGAAGCCACTTCTCAGTAGAAGGCACATGACAGCCCGCGTGGAGTTTGCCAAAAGGCACCTAAAGACTCTCAGACCATGAGAAACAAGATTCTCTGTTCTGATGAAACCAAGATGTAACTCTTTTGCCTGAATTCCAAAGTCACATCTGGAGAAAACCTGGCACCATCCCTATGGCGAAGCATGGTGGTGGCAGCATCATGCTGTGGAGATGATTTTCCAGTGGCAGGGACTGGGAGACTTGTCAGGATCGAGGAAAAGATTAATGGAGCAAAGTAGTGAGATCCTTGATGAAAACCTGCTCCAGAGCGCTCAGGACCTCCGACTGGGGCAAAGGTTCACCTTCCAACAGGACAACGACCCTAAGCACACAGCCAAGACAACGCAGGAGTCGCTTCGTGACAAGTCTCTTACCATTTTCCCCAATTGTTTACACACTAAAACTGGCTCATGAGGCACAATGACCCAGATCTGCAATACTACTGGCACGTTTTGCTTTTCACTCAGATGGCAATTCTATAACAAACATTTGGCAAAACAAACAATTCTCTTTGGCACAACCTTCACAACTAAAATGAAAAGCAACACTGTTCAACAAGCTAAACTCAATTACCAATTGATCACTTTCTCTCTACACATGCAAACACTAATGGCAGAAATGTTCACTTTGCAATCAGACCTCTGGTATGGATCAAAAGGCCACATGTGAATACTCTTATGTTTGGAGAACAATGGAAGCAAACTTGGCAGAGAGAGGTGGAGGTAGAACAAGCAGAGTAATCTCTGATGAAATTTGGGCGACTATGGTGGACCATGTGGTCAACCATGGTTTGACCTTGAGAGGCTGGCAAAGAGTGCTGCCCAATCTGAGCCGCTTCACCGTAGCACCCATCATCTGGATATTCCAAAATCAAAATAGGTATTATAGCAGGCTCAAGGGTGTGGGGTTTCCACATCTCCAAGTTCAATAACAAAACATGCAGTAGCACAACTAGAACGCAAATGGGTAGTTTATTAGGGATTTTTGTACACATGGGGAAAAAGGGAGAATTCATCAATTACTTCACAGTCCACAAGCCGTTCTTATTGTCCGTTCCTTCCTCCAGGGGTAATCCTAAAACTCAGGTCCTCCGCCAATCTGGTTGGGGGGTAATCCAACAGTCCAGGTCACAACAGGTAATCTCACATATATTATTCTTTCTTCCACTCTTCATAACACACATTGCTTTCTCCTTACTCTGCCCCTTTGTGCAGGCTGCTTCCTCCTTTAACTTCAAGCATTCCCTGGCTTAACAATCCACAGCCTCGCCTCGTCGGGTCAGGAAGTCCATATAAGGCTCAGGGGTGGAGCCAGCGGACTGCAAGTTATCTCCCCTCAATAACCACTCCCCTCACCTCTCCCTGCCGTCTGCCACATTATGTACTGCAGACATTGGACCTATCTACTACTTTTACTACTTTACAGTAGTACAACATCAAGCACAGTAAAACTGTAGATTCCAATACATACATTAAGGAGAAAAAAAGTAAATGTTTTAAGTATTACTGTATGTATGAAATTGGGAGCTATACTAATAATAATAATAATAATAACTACTTTGTAACATGTTTATTTTGTATACTTTATTACTGTAGTGTTTACTCTACTGTATGCTATTTAGTTTTTGTAGAACTGAAAGACGTCCACCATGTACGTGGTGGTAGAAAGCGTCTATTTACAGACGAACAGGAGGCTGCCATTGTGCAAATGGTAGTTGAAAATAATGCCATAAGACTGTGGGAAATCCAACAACAGATTATTGAAAACTCTACCATAACATCAGAGCGAGTTTATCAACCATAGCCAGCATCCTTAAGAAACACCAACTCCGGATGAAGCAAATCTACAGAGTGCCATTTGAATGGATTTCCCAAAGAGTGAAAGATAAATGGTAAGAATATGTGCAAGTAAGCAATGTAGTAGTATTACATTTTTTAAACATTAGAGACTCATTGATGTTGCCAGTGAACCTAACTGTATAGCAATTACAGTATTTACAGTTATTTCAGAGAATAATGGAGTTGGATGCAAGTCCTATCCCCCAGGAACTCATATTCATAGATGAGGCTGGATTCAACTTAGCAAAGACAAGGAGGAGAGGAAGGAAGATCATTGGTCAATGCACCATCAATGATGTACCTGGCCAGCGTGGGGGAAATATATGTGCAGTTATGAGCCACGATGGGGTCCTCCACTGCCATGTCACCCTTGGACCATACAACACATCTCCTTAATTTCCTGAACACCTTACATGACAATCTTTTTCAGCCAGAGCAGAAAGGGCCAGGCGATCCTGAGCAGCAAATGTATGTTCTAATTTGGGACAATGTGAGTTTCCATTGGGCTGCTCAGGTCCACAACTGCTTCCATGACCAAACAACAGATATGACAGATTTTCTTTTCGCAATTTAGTATTTGTTTCTTGACTTATGATTTAGATTTTACTGTATTTTGATAGTTTCTTTATCTATTCTGTACAATCTAACATACAGTACAGTAGTACAAATAGGCCTATTTTCTTTCCTTTGCATATGTAAAATATATTAACTGTATGTTTGCATTTTTACTGTATGTTTGCTTACAGTATGCTGTTTGACATTATTGAGTCATGTTGAAATATAAAACTTACATTTTTGTAAGTTTGTCAAGATAATCCATCCACCTGACAGGTGTGGCATATCAAGTAGCTGATTAAACGGCATCATCATTACACAGGTGCACCTTGTGCTGTGGAAAATAAAAGGCCACTCTAAAATGTGCAGTTTTGTCACACAACACAGTGCCACGGATGTCTCAAGTTTTGAGGGAGCTTGCAATGGGCCTGCTGACAGCAGGAATGTCCACCAGAGCTGTTACCAGATAATTCAAGGCTAACTTCTCTACCATAAGCTGCTTTCAACATAGTTTTAGAGAGTTTGGCCAGAGTGGCCAGTTTCTACTCTGTTTGCTTTTTTATTTTACACAAATCACAACACACACAGACAACAGCTGCTTCTGTTCGCATACTCTGTGGTGTCCGTGTAGCCCTAAATCCAGCTGGCTGATACAGCCAAACAGCCGACCAGACCCAACCGCTCCGAGGCGTCCGCATGGTCCTAAAGCTCACAATTCTGCTTTTTGTATCACAGTGCAATGATAAAACTGGGTGGGGACAAAAATGCAATTTGAGAATATGAGGCGTCTCCAGGGAAAGTTGCACCCCTGGTGAGACTGGCGTAGAGAAAACAGGGGAGACTGATGTACTAACACTAATTGCTATTTGCCTTGCAGAGGTGGAGAGCACACCTCACGGTACTAATTGCTGATTGCCTAGGAGAGGAGAAACCACTCCCCCCCCAATAGAGCCATATATTACGAAGACAACAACAGTTGAAAATTGCCCTGCCCCTTAATCGTGGTTGATGTGTCAACAATCATCTGCAAGTTAATAGCAGTCAGCAGTTCACACACCTTGTAGGCTACTGGGAAGACAGGCAAAACTTAAAGTAGATGGCCCTAGCTAGCAAAAAGACAGTAATAGTATAGAATAGAATAGAATGAAGCCATCAGCTGCAGAGTCACAGTGGTGTTCTCCTGAGTTTTGGTCACCGCCGTGAACGAGTCTCCACTGCCTGCACACACAAACAGGCAAACACAAACACAGTTACTATCCTCATTAAAAATAAGTTAATATTTCACAAAATATAATAAATTATTCTAATGTGTTAACTGTGTCACGCTGTCGCTCAACAGTTTAGCTTCCTCATTCATGAGTCCACACTGGTACTTGATCTTGCAAACACACGTGACCGTCCCCTTGAAACCCCTTAGCCAGCTGCACCACTGAAAAGATAGCAATTACAATGGTGTGGGTGGGGGTACTTCAACTTGAGTGAGTTTAAAGCTACTCATCTCGGTCACAAATGCAACACACATGCAAGAGGGGCTAAAAATACCTTTTGGAATATACTTGGGGAAGATGTTGCCAACAACACTGCAAAGATCAGAAACAGCCTTATTATTACATGCCTTACATCTCACACTTCTTTGTTACATTGAAAGGCATCCAAAATGGCATCCTATTCCCTACATAGTGCACTATACTGCCCTGCCAAGCAAAAAGGCAGTAACAGCTCATTTGGTCAAAAATGTGTTAGTCATTTTTGCTACATTAAATACATGCTTAATCATGTGAACAAGTATCCTGCCTCTATTGTATTGTGTTTTGAAGAAAATTGGGGTCATGGTAGCAGTAACTGCATAAAGTTACTGTGAAACCAAGGTAAATAAAATACACTTTTATCAGTTCACGCTATGAGCTGTTACTGTCTTTTTTTCATGGTAGGACAGTATATTAGGGAATATGGTGCCATTTTGAACGCAGATATTAAGATTTTCAGATTTTAAAGTTTCTCTAAATAATCTGAAATAACATGTTACATACTGTACCTAATATGAGGAGATGGTAGGAGTGGGACTGACTGGCTGACTGGTTGATTGATTGTTTGACTAATTGACAGACTGCCTGCCTGCTTGCCTAACTAACTGACTGACTGTAGACCTGGGCCAAGCAGAGGGTGCTCTTCTGCCAGCCTCCTCCCAGGATGTAGAAGTACTTGCAGCCTCGGTAAGGGATGAACACAGGCACGATGCGAGACACGCACACTGAGCGCAGCACTTGCTGCCACGCCTCTGACACTGGGTATTTTTACGTATGCAGCTTGTCCAGAAATAGTTGAATTGAGCCTCCAGGTTCATGGCGGAGAACGCCACCTAGGGGCAGTTCAGGGAGCCTGACCAGCAGCTCTCAATGCCCAACTAAGTGTACACAGAACGGACATACACATACGTACCAGGGTGGGGGTCAAATCCATGTAAATTCAGGTAGTAAACTGAAATTCCAATGTTTTTCTTATGGAGAAGCGTTGAGAAAATGTTCAATTGGAATTTCAGTTTACCCCCTGAATTGGTGGAATTTAAACTAAGCATTTCCTTGAGCATGCCTGGAGAGCCAAATGGGCAGGGTTTGCACTTTTTGACTATTCCATTCGTTCCTTGCTATACTCAGCCTTGTCTCAGGATGGTAAGTTGGTGGTTGAAGATATCCCTCTAGTGGTGTGGGGGCTGTGCTTTGGCAAAGTGGGTGGGGTTATATCCTTCCTGTTTGGCCCTGTCCGGGGGTGTTCTCGGATGGGGCCACAGTGTCTCCTGTCCCCTCCTGTCTCAGCCTCCAGTATTTATGCTGCAGTAGTTTGTGTCGGGGGGCTAGGGTCAGTTTGTTATATCTGGAGTACCCCTCCTGTCCTAATTCGGTGTCCTGTGTGAATCTAAGTGTGCGTTCTCTAATTCTCTCCTTCTTTCTTTCTCTCTCTCGGAGGACCTGAGCCCTAGGACCATGCCCCAGGACTACCTGACATGATGACTCCTTGCTGTCCCCAGTCCACCTGGCCATGCTGCTGCTCCAGTTTCAACTGACCTGAGCCCTAGGACCATGCCCCAGGACTACCTGACATGATGACTCCTTGCTGTCCCCAGTCCACCTGGCCATGCTGCTGCTCCAGTTTCAACTGTTCTGCCTTACTATTATTCGACCATGCTGGTCATTTATGAACATTTGAACATCTTGGCCATGTTCTGTTATAATCTCCACCCGGCACAGCCAGAAGAGGACGGGCCACCCCACATATGCTCTCTCTAATTCTCTGTTTCTTTCTTTCTTTCTCTCTCTCGGAGGACCTGAGCCCTAGGACCGTGCCCCAGGAATACCTGACATGAGGACTCCTTGCTGTCCCCAGTCCACCTGGCCATGCTGCTGCTCCAGTTTCAACTGTTCTGCCTTGTTATTATTCAACCTTGCTGGTCATTTATGAACATTTGAACATCTTGGCCATGTTCTGTTATAATCTCCACCCGGCACAGCCAGAAGAGGACTGGCCACCCCACATAGCCTGGTTCCTCTCTAGGTTTCTTCCTAAGTTTTGGCCTTTCTAGGGAGTTTTTCCTTAGCCACCGTGCTTCTACACCTGCATTGCTTGCTGTTTGGGGTTTTAGGCTGGGTTTCTGTACAGCACTTTGAGATATCAGCTGATGTACGAAGGGCTATATAAATAAATTTGATTTGATTTGATTTGGAGTTGTGCTGGAATTTGGGGGTGGTCATCAGGACAGCCTTGAAACCAGGGATGCCTTGGTTGGGAAAGCTTTCCACCACCGCCCACAGAGGGCGAGATGAACTGCCCAAAACAACCGTGTCCTCCAGTGCTGGCATCTATAGGCATACAGATTGAGAGAGAGAGCAAAAGCATTGACTTCAGAAAGTATTCAGATCCCTTGATTCATTCCACATTTTGTTGTGTTACAGCCTGAATTCAAAATGTGTTGTATTAGATTTGCCCCAAACATAACACCTAGTTTTCAGGACAAGTTTTTTTATGGCTTTGCCACATTTTTTTGCGGTATTACTTTAGTGCCTTGTTTGCAAACAGGATGCATGTTTTGGAATATTTGTACTCTGTACAAGCTTGCTTCTTTTCACTCTGTCAATAAGGTTAATATTGTGGAGTAACTATGTACAATGTTGTTGATCCATCCTCAGTTTTTGCCTCACAGCCATCCAACTCTGTAACTGTTTTAAAGTCACCATTGGTGAAATCCCTGAGCGGTTTCCTTCCTCTCCAGCAACTGAGGTAGGAAGTACACCTGTGTCTTTGTAGTGACACCGTTCAAAGTGTAATTAATTACTTCACCGTGGTCAAAGGGATATTCAATGTCTGCTTTCAGATTTGTTTTTTTTACCCATCTACCAAAAGGTGCCCTTCTTTGCGAGGCATTGGAAAACCTCCATGGTCTTTGTGGTTGAATCTGTGTTTGAAATTCACTGCTCGACTGAGGGACCTTACAGATAATTGTACGTGTGGGGTACAGAGATGAGGTGGTCATTCAAAATTCATGGTAAATACTATTATTGTACAGAGTGAGTCCATGCAACTTATTATGTGACTTGTTTAAGCACATTTTTACTCCTGAACTTATTTAGGCTTGCCATAACAAAGGGGTTGAATAGTTATTTGTCAACATTTTGAAAAACATAATTCCACTTTGACATTATGTGGTATTGTGTGTAGGCCAGTGACAAAAAAAAGCCGGCTGTAACAACAAAATGTAGAAAAAGTCAAGGGGTGTGAATACTTTCTGAATTTTTGCAAATGTATAAAACAACTGAAATATCATATTTACATAAGTATTCAGACCCTTTAATCTTCTCCTTTCCCCCTTCTGATGACCAGGTGGCGAATCGCATCTCTGCATGTCTGGCAGACATATCAGTGTGGATGACGGATCACCACCTCAAGCTGAACCTCGGCAAGACTGAGCTGCTCTTCCTCCCGGGGAAGGACTGCCCGTTCCATGATCTCGCCATCACGGTTGACAACTCCATTGTGTCCTCCTCCCAGAGCGCTAAGAACCTTGGCGTGATCCTGGACAACACCCTGTCGTTCTCAACTAACATCAAGGCGGTGGCCCGTTCCTGTAGGTTCATGCTCTACAACATCCGCAGAGTACGACCCTGCCTCACACAGGAAGCGGCGCAGGTCCTAATCCAGGCACTTGTCATCTCCCGTCTGGATTACTGCAACTCGCTGTTGGCTGGGCTCCCTGCCTGTGCCATTAAACCCCTACAACTCATCCAGAACGCCGCAGCCCGTCTGGTGTTCAACCTTCCCAAGTTCTCTCACGTCACCCCGCTCCTCCGCTCTCTCCACTGGCTTCCAGTTGAAGCTCGCATCCGCTACAAGACCATGGTGCTTGCCTACGGAGCTGTGAGGGGAACGGCACCTCAGTACCTCCAGGCTCTGATCAGGCCCTACACCCAAACAAGGGCACTGCGTTCATCCACCTCTGGCCTGCTCGCCTCCCTACCACTGAGGAAGTACAGTTCCCGCTCAGCCCAGTCAAAACTGTTCGCTGCTCTGGCTCCCAATGGTGGAACACACTCCCTCACGACGCCAGGACAGCGGAGTCAATCACCACCTTCCGGAGACACCTGAAACCCCACCTCTTTAAGGAATACCTAGGATAGGATAAAGTAATCCTTCTCACCCCCCTTAAAAGATTTAGATGCACTATTGTAAAGTGGCTGTTCCACTGGATGTCATAAGGTGAATGCACCAATTTGTAAGTCGATCTGGATAAGAGCGTCTGCTAAATGACTTAAATGTAATGTAAATGTAATATGTAACTTGTCTTTGTTCGCAGGTTCAGAAATGGCTGAAGAATTGCAACATTTACTGGAGCTAACTCTGCAAATAGTAATGCTGGGTGATTTAAAAAGTCATCGTCAATCGATCATTAATAAAATATACTAATACTCTTAAAACAACAATGTGTGCTGTTGAGCGTCTGTAGGACTGGAGTTGGGAAACACTGATGTAGAGTAAGATGATGGAAAGGTTTTGCAAATCAGCCTCAGCCACCTGAAGATTGATATTCATTACAGTTTTCTTGAATGTGGAGTAATTTGTAGAACGTCACATGAACATATTCAAACCCCCGGTATTTGGGAAACATAGATCAGGGGTGGCCAACACTGTTGGAGAGTTAACTTTTGGCAGGATTTTCTATGGCCCAAATGAATTACATGTTTACATGTTTGTTTGCTATGGACAAGGAGAGATTGAAATCCATAATACGCTTAGCAACTGCCACCAACTAATAATATTAGCATTTTCTATCCCCCAAAAAAGTTATTCAATGTTCCCCAGTTAGCTTACTCTAAATGTCATGCCCAAATAATCTCAAAGGTACTTCAAAACAAGTCGTCGAATATTGAGTGTGTATTCAACTGTTTTTTTATTCAGCCCTGGTCAAGGGCCTAAGCCATGTGAAAATATGGAGAATTACTGGAAATTAGATTTAAAACATGTTTTTTTTTCTGGGGTGGCTCAGCCATGCACAATGCAGGTAGGTGATGGCTGCAGGATGAAGTTGGTGAAGAGCAACTGCAGGAATTTACAGTCGACTGCAGTCAAAATGTACGAACTTTGATCACCTGATTTTTGTCAAGTTCATGCATTTGCTCAATGCAATATACTTTGAAGCCGGTAACCAACGATGGTCAAGGACTTGACAAAGTGATCTGCTCGAACGCATCCTTTTACTTCTCTCGCCTTGGTTACCCCACGAGCACTCAATCGGTCACACGTTCAAGCTAGCCAATAATGAGTTAGTACCCTCTTTTGTCGTGTTGGTATCATGCGTAGAAGCACTGGGCACAGAACATTGCATGAATCACGTAGTTAGTTAGCTAAGTATTTTTTCTTAAAACGTTGAATGAGTGTGAGCCGGCCAGCTATCGAGGAGATGTTCCGACTTAAACTACAGCTTCCAGAATGCAACCGCAATGCAGTGTAGGTGCGTATATCCGGTGTCTTAAACACATTGTTACTTCCGCCCAGACAGACCGACACAGGCAGCCCGAAAAGGAAAACGTAGCTAACTTTTAAAAGCACCAATCAACAAGAGCTTTTTGAGCATAGTTTCATATTTTACAACACAATCAGGACATGTTTCTCGACTTGACTGAATATTGACGAAGCCGCTAAAAGCAAAGACAAACGCGTTGGCCGCTCAAGAAAGTTTGTGTGAGGGCCTGTAAACAACATGTCCTCCGCCTCGCAGGCATCCTCTAGACGGCAATGGTGCTACCTCTGCGATCTGCCCAAGATGCCCTGGGCCATGCTCTGGGAATTCAGCGAAGCTGTTTGCCGGGGATGCGTGAACTACGACGGGGCGGACAGAATCGAACTCCTAATTGAGACGGCCAGGCAGTTGAAGAGTAGCCACGGTGTTTTGGATGGAAGGTCCCCGGGCCCTCAGCAAGGCAAACCCAGCTCAGGTGGACCGATGGAAGGAGGGAGGCAGCATGCAGAACGTTTAGACAGGGGGAGAGGAGAGTATGGCGTTTCACCCCGCCTCCCCAATGGTCTGCACAGAGCTGAAGATGTGAGTATGTCAGAGGGGAGCAGACAGAGCCCCAACACTAGAAGGGCTATGGCTGGGGCCGCACCTGCTCTACATGGGACCATACCTCATGCTTTGATAGCCCAGGGGTTAGTGGGGGCCCCTCACGGCTTGTTGGCCCCCGTTTCAGGCACCAGAGCTGGGGGCCAGCAGATGGCTAGTTCCTCTGGCCATATAATGGGTGGTGATGGAAGGCGCCAGGTAATGTCAGCCATGTCGCTGGGGGCTGGTGCCTCCACTCTTGTGGGTCTGGAGGCAGGCTGGAGGAATGGTGAGGTCATGGCTGAGCTGGCAGAGAGTGCCAGGAGCCGGGCAGAGGGCTGGCCCAACCGCCCCAGAGCAGTACGAGATGTCCTGGTGACCCTCTGCGGCTGTGCCCCCTTCAGTGTGCGCTTCAGGAAAGACCACAACCTGGTGGGGCGCATTCTCGCTTTCGAAGCCGGGACCGGGCCTGAGTTTGAGCTGAAGGTGTTTGTGGAATACCCCAGCGGCTCTGGAATAGTCTTCTCGGGCATCCCAGAGCTTGTCAGGCAGATGTTTCGTGACTCAAACAAAGATGCGGGCAAAGCGGTGAACTCAGGGCTGCGTTACGTGGAATATGAGAGGCGACAGGGCGCTGGGGACTGGCGTGCGCTCACGGAGCTCCTTAGTGACGGTGTACGCTCGTTTAAGGAGCCACCGATGCCCGAGATCCTCCCACAGCCGTACACAGATGCCGGCATGCCCATGGCGCCCGCGGGCCGCTCTGCACCTACCAAGGGTGCTGCACGGCGACGCAAAGCATCACCAAGCTCTGAAAACGGAGAGAGTGATGGAAGGCCCATGGGGGATCACCCAGCCAGAGAGCCCTGGTCTCGAGGTGCATATCCAGGCATGGAGCCCCTAGGCTCAGGCATGACCAACCCCCAGGACGGCCTTCCCCGCTCACACAGTCAGCCCTCGCCCATCTCAGCGCTCATGGGAGTGGCCGACAGCCTAAGCTCAAGCCAGATGTCCCGAGACGGCCCCGGCTTGTCCTCAGCCCATTCCTCTGCAGCTGGCCGCCCAACCAGCGGCAGTCCCTCCTCTGCCTCCACCGCTGTCTCCCAGGCAGATATGGGCCAGGGTGCCCAAGGCGGGCCGAGCACTACCAGCGCTGGGGATTCCGGGAGCGGCGCCCTGCTTTGCTGCACCCTCTGCCGAGAGCGCCTGGAAGACACTCACTTTGTCCAGTGTCCGTCTGTCCCGCACCACAAGTTCTGCTTCCCATGCACGCGTGGCTCCATCCGCAGTCAGGGCCCTGGAGGAGAGGTGTACTGCCCCAGCGGCGAGCGTTGTCCCCTGGCCGGATCCACCGTGCCCTGGGCTTTCATGCAGGGAGAGATCTCCACCATCCTGGCCGGAGACGGCGACGTGACGGTGAAGAAGGAGAACGACCCCTGACCCCAATCAAGGTGAAAGGCCCATGACATCCATCTTTGTTTTTCATATATATATTAGAGCAATAGTTTCTGTTTCTAATAAATGTTGTAATTGTCTTTCTCAACAGCGGCTCAAACACTTTGAAAGCGCTTCCCTGATCTATTTATCTCACCCGGAAGTTCAGATTGGCTGCAGTTCATCACGTGCACCGCAGAGGTGCAGCAAGATATAACTGAATCACCACGCAACCCAGGAGGGAATAGAACCACCTTATTAAACAAGTTAGGAGGGCACCAGAACCATCAGTCCAAAAGTGGGCCACATGTCGGTCTGAGCTAGGCTCATCTGTTAGTAATAATTAAACTAGAGAAAATCAAGTCATTCTCCATGTCCAATGAAGCAGCAGAGGCTATTCACGAGGCCTTGTTTTAAAAGCCCAGGATTGAAAGCACAGGTCTGTTCTTTAATATGACAATCTCTCAACGTTTCATGTGTTTCTATATAAAACAATTTAGTTGCATACTGTGTCATATGTGAACGATACCAATATTGAAAGTCCATGGGTAGCCAGAAGCAGGCAATTATTTGGACAGGACAAATAGATTTTTAAAACAATGGCAAAACCAGTAGGTCCTTAAAACCAAGGTTTAAACATTTTAATCACACGTCTCTTCAATGTATGCTCCTTTATTACATATTTTATGTCAGAAATGTGAATTTACTTTAAATGACTAATTTCTATTTTTGATACAATAAATTTATGTATGCGTTTATAGTAAGTGATAAGACCAAAGATGGCTTTGTGCTCTAATTTTACTGTAGCTTTGTATGCTGTACTCACTGATAACTTTGTCAGTCACTCTGTTTCTTAATCTACCACAGAAGTAAGCTGGTTGTTTGTCTCTAACTTTTTTTGAATTCCCTGTGTGTGTGTGTATACACACACACACGCTTCAATGGTGAAACAACATACTCAAATGTGATCTTAATATGGGGTCAACTAATAAATTCCAGAATAGTCATTGCTCTTGTGTATTTTTTGTCTTGCTCCCTTTTTGCTAGTGCAATTCCTACCCTTTTGTTAAAAAAAAATCTATGGCACACACAAATACCAGGAGAAGTGAAGCATTTTTCAAACAATTAATCTTAGGAAAGGTATACAGTTGCACTTTCCAAAGGAGGAAAGTTCAAAACTGTTTCAAATGCTATTTTTACCCTGTTGAGAAATTATACCGTTAACCTGATTCCAACCAAATTAATTTGAATTTTGTATAATTTAGTCCAGGCCATTTGATGTTGAAAAATAAATTCCAAATCAAACGAACACCAAGTCCTAAATTACAATTTATTTAAGAAGAAAGTGAATTGTGAAAGGGTGCCAATATAAGACAGGCACATATTTAATAACTTTTTCCATGATTCAGCATTTTAAAACTTAATGAAATTCCAATGATACCACAGTAAACTACCTCTAACTGTAAACAATGTATTTGAGCAGCGAGATAGGGTATAAAAAGGTGACAGACATTCAATAAATGTCAAACGAGCTCACATTTCACATGCCTTGTATGCATAGACTGGTACCAAGCATCACAACCAATTTCCAGGATTAGAAATGGGCGGTATCTAGATTTTCAAACCGCTAAATGTTCACACAAGTGGCACCCAAAAGATGAATTGACAAAACAATTTAGGCACTAGGGATCTTGATCCATGAGGGGATTGAATGTCTCTGCTATAACCAAGAAGCTTGATCATGAGATCTAGCCACTTCACTAGCAAACCAAATGCATAGCTGGAGCCCTACGCTGGATATAATTTGACATCTTAGATTTCTTATAGCTAGCTATAAGTAGTGGCGTAGCACGGTATTGAAAATCATACCGTCGGTATTTGGCAATATCCCAGTATAACGCCCAAGCCTAATTAGAAAATATAAAACATATTGTAAACAAAACACCCATAGATTATGTATATTGTAATAACATTTTCATAAACAAAAAGGAAGCCTGAAAAATATAAAATTTGGTATTGATCTGGTTCATGAGGACCATGTTAATATTCCATTGACAAATATCAAGTGATAATGAGCAACTTGATGGTTAGCCATCAATGCTTTACATTGGAGTCACCCAGTGAAACCTCGCAAGGGGCTTTTTGATCCAACAACGTGACCCCTCAGAAAGGGCTTCCTGTGTCTCGGAGGGCCTCTTGGGCCCCTTTCAGTGTCTCCCTCTTCACACACTTCCAATAATCTAAGATGCCACGCTGGGGCTGCACCTGGGGAAATACAAACATCACATAATAATTAGAGGTTGACCGATTCATTGGCATGGCATATTTAGTTAAAATAAATTCACGTTAGCAGGCAATATTATCTAGGGAAATTGTGTCACTTCTCTTGCGTTCAGTGCAAGCAGGGTCAGGGTATATGCAACAGTTTTGGCCGCCTGGCTCGTTGCGAACTGTGAACTCATTTGTCAGAATTGTACATAATATTGAAGGTTGTGCAATGTAACAGCAATATTTAGACTTGGGGTTGCCACCCGTTCGATAAAATACGTAACGGTTCCGTATTTCACTGAAAGAATAGACATTTTGTTTTCGAAATGATAGTTTACGGATTTGACTATATTAATGACCAAAGGCTCGTATTTCTGTGTTTATTATATAATAATTCAGTCTATGATTTGATAGAGCAGTCTGACTGAGCCGTGTTAGTTAGCAGCATGCTCATAAGCATTCATTCATACAACACTTTACTGCAAGTATCTCTACTTGCACATCATCATCTGCACATTTATCACTCCAGTGTTAATCTGCTAAATTGTAATTATTCGCTCCTATGGCCTATTTAGTGCCTACCTCCTCATGCCTTTTGCACACACTGTATATAGACTTTATTTTTTTCTACTGTGTCATTGACTTGTTTATTGGCTTGTTTATTGTTTACTCCATGTGTAACTCTGTGTTGTTGTCTGTGTCACACTGCTTTGCTATATCTTTGCCAGGTCGCAGTTGTAAATGAGAACTTGTTCTCAACTAGCCTACCTGGTTAAATAAAGGTGAAATCAAAAAAGAAAACTGCCAGCAGCTCTTAGCAATGCTTGAAGCAAAGCGCTGTTTATGACTTCAAGCCCATCAACTCCCGAGATTAGGCTGGCAATACTAAAGTGCCTATATGAACATCCATTAGTCAAAGGTATATGAAATACAAAATGATAGAGAAATAGTCGACGCATCAAAATTCCTATAATAAGAACTACAACCTAAAACTTCTAAACTGGGAATATTGAACCACCAGCTTTCATATGTTCTCATGTTCTGAACAAGGAACTTAAACGTTAGCTTTTTTACATGGCACATATTGCACTTTTACTTTCTTCTCCAACACTGTGTTTTGGCATTATTTAAACCAAATTGAACATGTTTCATTATTTATTTGAGACTAAATTGATTTTATTTATGTATTATATTAAGTTAAAATAAAAGTGTTCATTGAGTATTGTTGTAATTGTCAATATTACAAATATATATATTTTAAAAAAGCGTCCGATTAATCGGTATCGGCTTTTTTTGGTCCTCCAATAAATCAGTATCGGCATTGAAAAATCATAAATCGGTCGACCTCTATTATTATTATTATTATTATTATTATTATTAATGTTAATATTACAGCCACAGAGTGGCTGTGTGAATTCATCACCAGGACACCTTTTTATATGGACTAAACAACCCCCCCAAAAATGTTACGCAATCTCCGCTGCATCCTCCCTTTCCTAATCCTCACTTCTGAGATTAACATTCTGGAAAATTTGGACAACATGATCAGCGTGAGGTTCTCCCCCCAAAAAGGTGCGTAAAGTAACACATCGCGGAACGTTTAAAAGGTTATTTAGTACACTGGAAAAGGTGTCCTAGGGGGCAGGGCGGTTCGATTAGATTGTGTAGCCTCGGCTGAAACGTAACTTGTGTAGCACAATTCATACAGAGACCTCACAACACAATGATTATTAACAAGTAAATTGGAGACTTGCATGAAAGTTTGACTGAAGCACAGATCTCAAGATCAAATAACACCCTGACATACTTTTTAATGTGATTGCTAACTGGTAAGTACACCCTTTACCTTCAAGCCACGTAGTACTCGGTCCTCCATCACTCCGATAAACTCCTTGTGGCTCAGGCAGTTATCGCCGTCCAGGTCAAAGATCTTGAACACAGTGTCCAGCACGTTCTCCGAGAGGTCGTGCCCTGTGGCGATCTTCACAGCTCGCTTAAATTGGACTGTGGAGTATCAAAAGAAAGTCAAATTATCAGGATAATGTCATTGGTTGAAGTGATTTGACTGTGTCAAATCAGAAACTTTCATACAAAATGCCCTTCCTACTTAAAACAAGGTAGAAATTAAAATTACCCATTCCAATAGGTCGGTTGGCTTCACTTATCATTTTCACAGAGAAGGCAAAGTCTTCCAGGTTGTTGGTGAATAGGCAAAACGCTTTGAACTCATCAAATGTGATGCTCTACAAAAGAAGAGGGACAAATGTCCAAGTTGTATACTGAGAAGTCAACTCTTGAGACCCCCCCAGGAAAATGGGTTTATTTCACAACTTCTTAAACCTGAAGGTACATTGACCAGACTTCCTATTATCCCTGGCCCTGTTTGAATAGAAAATGCATCCTTTCTACATTAAAGTAACCCCACATCAGAATTGGTTGGATTGGGGAAAATAATTGGGTGGCAATTCACAACCCTTAATAATCTGTGGTGACCAAGGAAGGAATGGTGGATTTTTCAAAGCATTGGAACAGGGCCACATTCCTTTTTACCTGGCCAGCGGGGATCCTCTTCCTCATGTTCTCCCAGTAGGCCTCGTTGGCTTCCTCGTTGGTGTAGTGCAGCAGCCACTCTGCAAAGTCCTCCCGCCGCATGGTGTCCATGCCCTTGGAAAACTGCAGGAACTCCATCTCCTGCACCTCTGCCTGCAGGTCTTCCATGAACCTAGAAGAGAAATCCAGAGTAAAGACACTGAATGTGACAAGGTCGGTTCCGGGCCCATACTCGTGTCTCAGAGTAGGAATGCTGATCTAGGATCAGGTCTCCCTGTCCTTATAACTATATTATGATCTAACAGGCAACACTGATCCTTGAGCAACAATAAGTACAGTGCATATGAGAAAACATGATTTTACTAGGATTAGGTACACCTATATATGCAAAATGTGGACACCCCTTCAAATGAGTGGATTCTGCTATTTCAAACACACCCATTGCTAAAATCAAGCACACAGCCATGCCATCTCCATAGACAAACGTTGGTCGTAGAATGGCCTTACCGAAGAGCTCATTGACTTTCAACTTGGCACAGTCATAGGATTCTACCTTCCCAAAAAGGCAGCCCTGCTAGAGCTGCCCCAGGCAACTGTAAGTGCTGTTATTGTGAAGTTGCAATGTCTAGGAGCAACAACGGCTCAGCCGCAAAGTGGTGAGCCACACAAGCTTACAGACCGCCGAGTGCTGAATTGCATTAAAAAAATTGTCTGTCCTCGATTGCAACCATCACTACGGAGTTTAACTTCCTCTGGAAGCAATGTTTACAGCACAATATCTGTTAAATCGGGAGCTGAATGAAATAGGTTTCCATGACCGAGCAGCTGCACACAAACCTAAGATCCCCATGCGCAATGCCAAGCGTCGGTTGGAGTGTTGTAAAGCTTGCCACTCTACTCTGGAGCAGTGGAAACATTGCAATGAATGATGATGAATCACACTTCACCAATTACGGCTGTGATGAATCACACTTCACCAATGAGGGCTGTGATGAATCACGCTTCACCAATTACGGCTGTGATGAATCACGCTTCACCAATTACGGCTGTGATGAATCACGCTTCACCAATGAGGGCTGTGATGAATCACGCTTCACCAATGGGGTGGTTTTTCATGGTTCGGGTTAGGCCCCTTAGCGTTAAGATTTCCCTTCACTGGAACTACAGCATACATTTACATTAGAGACGATTATGTGCTTCCAACTTTGGCAACAGTTTTGGGAAGGCCTTTTCCTGTTTCAGCATGACAATGCCCCCTGTGCACAAAGCGAGGTCATACAGAAATGGTTTTTCAAGATTGGTGTGGAAGAACTTGACTGGCCTGTACAGAGCCCTAACCTCAACCCCATCAAAGACCTTTGGGATGAATTGGAACACCGACTGTGAGCCGGGCCTAATCGTCCAACCTCACTAATGCTTGTGGCTGAATGGAAGTCCCCGCAGCAATATTCCAACATCTAGTGAAAAGCCTTCCCAGAAGAGTTGAGGCTGTTAAAGCAGCAAAGTGGAGAACAACTCCATATTAAATGCCTATGATTTTGGAATGAGATGTTCGATGAACATGTAGTGTATTTTACCTGCAGAATACATTGTACTGAAGCTTGTTTTTGCCATTCCTGCCAAAGAAGAATGCCTGCAGTGTAGTGTTCACACCATCCCCCTCTACGACTGGTTTCTGTGAAGATGACATCAAGTTTCAACACTTCCTGCCTTTGTTATTACTGCAAGCCCCATCACGCTTAAAATATGAGTAAACACAATCAGTTTTCCAGCCGGTACGCAATGGTTTACGTCACCGTACAATGTGTTGGCAAGGCTTAGTGCTTTCAATGTGCATTTCCACATGTAATTTAAAATACATTTAACAAAAAAAAACTTTATTTAACAAGGCAAGTCAGTTAAGAACAAATTCTTATTTACAATGACGGTCTACTGGGGAACATTGGGGTAACTGCCTTGTACAGGGGCAGAACGACAGATTTTTACCTTGTCAGCTCAGGGATTCGATCCAGCAACCTTTGTTACTGGCCCAACGCTCTAACCCCTAGGCTACCTGCTGCCCATATCAAGTATTTTGAAAACTTTTCACATTAAAAAAACAATTCACATAAATGACTAAGGAGTTCAGTCTTAAAAAGGTTTAGATTGTTGACTCACCACATCTGTGGCACCTTCCATGGGCACTTTCTCTTTTCTTTTCCCAATGATTTTCTTGAGCTTCATCATAAAACAAAGCAGCAACAATTATTCCTTGTATTATAATAAATGCAGATACTAAACTACAAAAGATTAAGCTACAAACATTTACTACTAGTGAGAGCATTTCTTAGCTAGCTGTCTAAAAATTCAGGAAACTACTAATTCAGTTATAAACCCACTAATAACACATACATACCTCTTACTCATCTGGATTATCCAATAAATGTCAGCAATAAGATAATTTTTCATTAGTCAAAAAGGTTTACTACCCTCAATTACTCACTAATATTAAAACTGGAGCCAGTTTGAAACAGCAAACAGTGTGTGTTTGAGATCGACTGAACAGCAGATGGACCGGATAGAACTACTGATCTACAAATCATCTTGTAACCCAAATACTACTCATGATGTGACCAAAGCGATCACTTGCCTTGCTCACACTGATCCTCTAAAACACGCTGAATGATTATCCATGCTGCTCCTCGATCTACTTTGTCAGGTACATAAACATGCTTACATGTAAGATGTTTTGGACCCCATATTCCCAGTAGGAACACACAACAGAGGTCTCTTAACGCTATCTAAACCCTGTGGTTCCCAGTGTTGCTGAATGTCTACACCAGGCTCTATTCAAAATAAGGGAATCAACTTTTCATTGGTTTGGTGCAAAACTGTGTCAGTCACATGCATTTTTGTAGCAATGTATGCATACTGCATTGTGCTAAAGCCAACTGGCAAATACAGTATGTTTACAAGCTACATTCTGTAACATACAGTGCATTCGGAAAGTATTCAGACCTCTTGACTTTTTCCACATTTTGTCACGTTACAGCCTTATTCTAAAATTGATTGAATTGATTTTTCCCCTCATCAATCTACACAGCGAGTCAGAGTCCTTTAGGTGCCTTTTGGAAGAAACTGGTGCAGACTGGCCATACAACATGTGACTGAGTTAGTATCAAGAGTATAGTACTCACTTGTTGGAGCATTTATTTTAAAACCTCCAACTGGGCAATGTCCATGTAAGGGCTGGTAATATTTTGGAATTTAACAGTGTGGATACTTGATATAGACATACATGACTGTATACTTTGATATACAATCAGACAATACAAATTACTATATGCAACATGAAGATACAAATCCATCAACTCCTTGATCGCCTCCATCGCTGTCTGATGAAAACCTCATCCTCAAACCACAAATGTTTCAGTAAATAAAATTTAAAAATTCCGCATTAACGAACATGCAATTATGAATACATTTTCTTGGTCCTAGAGTCACGAAATGTTCAGAGTACATTGAGGGGAATTACTGCTTTCAATCAATAAAAAAAAATTGGCCACAAATGCAGTTACAAGGTTTTCATCAGAGAGCGACGATATAAAAAACAAAAATGTGAGGAACATTATATAATTCACATTATAAAGCATACCTTGAGAAACTCCTTTCTGTCCACATGCTCATTGCCATCAATATCAAGCATTTTGAAAGCTATATGAAATCCTGTGTGTGGCTCTGAAATTACACAATGCATTTTCTATTAGAAAATAACATCACAGGCTTATCTGCAGTTGAAGTCGGAAGTTAACATACACTTAGGTTGAGTCATTAAAACTTGTTTTTCAACCACTCCACAAATGTCTTGTTAACAAACTATAGTTTTGGCAAGTCGGTTAGGATATCTATCTATCTATCTATCTATAATCTATAGGATATCTATAGATTATTTCACTTATAATTCACTGCATCATAATTCCAGTGGGTCACAAGTTTACATACACTAAATTGACTTAGCCTTTAAACAGCTTGGAAAATTCCAGAAAATGATGTCATGGCTTTAGAAGCTTCTGATAGGCTAATTGACATAATTTGAGTTAAATGGAGATGTACCTGTGGATGTATTTCAAGGACTACCTTCAAACTCAGTGCCTCTTTGCTTGACATCATGGGAAAATCAAAAGAAAAAAGATACCACGTTCATCTGTACAAACAATAGTGCGCAAGTATAAACACCATGGGACCACGCAGCCGTCATACCGCTCAGGAAGGAGAAGCGTTCTGTCTCCTAGAGATGAACGTATTTTGGTGAGAAAAGTGCAAATCAATCCCAGATCAACAGCAAAGGACCTTGTGAAGATGCTGGAGGAAACAGGTACAAAAATATCTATATTCACAGTAAAACAAGTCCTATATCAACATTACTTGAAAGGCTGCTCAGCAAGGAAGAAGCCACTGCTCCAAAACCGCCATAAGCCAGACTACGGTTTGCAACTGCACATGGGGACAAAGATCATACTTTCTGGATAAATATCCACTGGTCTTATGAAACAAAAATAGAACTGTTTGGCCATAATGACCATCGTAATGTTTGGAGGAAAAAGGGGGAGGCTTGCAAGCCGAAGAACACCATTCCAACCGTGAAGCACGAGGGTGGCAGCATCATGTTGTGGGGGTGCTTTGCTGCAGGAGGAACTGGTGCACTTCACAAAATAGATGGCATCATGAGGTAGAAAAATTATGTGCATATATTGAAGCAACATCTCAAGACATCAGTCAGGAAGTTAAAGCTTGGTCGCAAATGGGTCTTCCAAATGGACAATGACTCCAAGCATACTTCCAAAGTTGTGGCAAAATGGCTTAGGGATAACAAAGTCAAAGTATTGGAGTGGCCATCACAAAGCCCTGACCTCAATCCTATAGAAAATGTGTGGGCAGAACTGAAAAAGTGTGTGCGAGCAAGGAGGCCTAATGACCTGACACTGTTACACCAGCTCTGTCAGGAGGAATGGGCCAAATTTCACCCAACTTATTGTGGGAAGCTTGTGGAAGGCTACCTGAAACGTTTGACACAAGTTAAACTATTTAAAGTCAATGCTTCCAAATACTAATTGAGTACATGTAAACTTCTGACCCCCTGGGAATGTGATGAAATAAATAAAAGCTGAAATCATTCTCTCTACTATTATTCTGACATTTCACATTCTTAAAATAAAATGGTGAATCTAACTGACATAAGACAGGGAATTTTTACTAAATGTCAGGAATTGTGAAAAACTGAGTTTAAATGTATTTGGCTACGGTGTATGTAAACTTCCAACTTCAACTGTAGGTACTGCATGGACCGAACAAAGCAGCGACAAAATGAGCACTTAACAGCAGGGTCTTCTGAAATAATGATTCTAGCACAACATTGATGGTGACTGGGCAACATTTTGAATGAGAAAGTTAATTCGCCAAAACACTACCACATGAGCTGTGTGTTCAGTATCTAAGTATGAGAAAAAAATACTATAAATAGAAAAATAAAATGTGCGTTCTATTGGACTGTTGGAATATGTTATTTATATTTTTGTGCCTACTGAAAACCACCACCCAGGTTGTCAGTCCAGCCACATACGTTTTAGCCAGCTTTTCAGTCACTGCACAAACCTTGAGGGCATAGAAAATCCCACAAAATCAAGTAATGCATACATAATCTTATTATTTTCACAATGTTACAGTAACAGGCTACACAATGTACTATCCTAAACATGATAGATAGTACATTAGATTAGGCTACGTCAAATTAAGTTAACCTATTGTGCAATAAGATGAGGGGCCTGAAAATATCATGAGCAACGGAAACTCGGCAATTCATAAATGAGCCAGCTACTGTACAAAGGTGTTGCCACACATTCATTATGTTTGCACGTCTATATGCTACATCTGTGCTAAACCAGAGCCGGGTTCATTAGGCACCCAACGGTAAAAAAACGTTCTGAAACGGGAAGGTATCATCTATCCTTGTGTAACACTGTTGTTTCCGTTCTTCTCCCTGCCCCAACCTGGACTCAAACCAGGGACCCTCTGAACACATCAACATCTGTCGCCCATGAAGAAGCCGCGACCCTTGAGCAGGTGATGTCACTGATTGAATGATAAGAGGCTACACTCAAACCCTTTGACCTCCTCCACAGCAACCCCAGCAGTCGGGCAGAGCTCAACTGAGTAGATACCACTAACTAGCTAGCCAATTGATATCGACTAAACTTGTCCAAAAAACACATTTTTGTTTTCAGTTGCAAACCATTTTGCTAATGGACATGACCCAGATGAAGTAAGATGTGCTGTGTAAGCATGAGAGGATGCAGGTTCCAATGCATGTCATTGAAAGGGAGGGCTGTTTCTACGGTATGTCATGCTGAGTCTATAACTTACTTATCAGAATAGTCAACAGGAACAGGTACTCTGTGTAGGATATCAGACCTGCAAGACACAAAACATGCCATCGTGTATCACACAAACATTTCAGTGAGTGTTCATTTAACCCGTTTAGATTGACTCCAACATCAAATACATATTTCCTGCCTGAAGTATAACTAGCCAGCATCTTCTAACTTTGATAACACACGTAGAACCACCAGTGAGGTTGCTTGACCATGGCATGAAAACGTACCATTGTCTCCAAAGTTTCTGAACAGACTGTTGCCTGCCTCGGCCCATGAGGCAGCATCCAGCATCTTATCCACCTCCTGCAAGTATCATCAATTATGCAAAGAGAAACAACAAAAAGTCATCTCGTGCTGTAATGCTCATGTTGGTAAGACTATAGTAAATCCAAAACAAGTTCTGACAATGTGTTAACCCAATCCCAACACTCACCTTTTTGGTTAGAGCTTTATTTTGCAATTTACCTATAAGCAGAAGGAAAAGTAAAGAGCAGTTGTTGCTTTGAACAAAATGTAATACACTTACCCAGATGGAGCTTGTATCTAGTCAATGAAGCCATATGCCAAACAATTACATTCATTACATAATGCAGTATTCCTTTTCAACCACATAGGACATTTCACAACATGGACACTATCATTTGATACTACTGTACTTACGGTCAACATTCTCCAGCATGATTGAGAAGAGGAAATCCCTTGGTGTCATGTAGAGCTCCTCATCGTACATCATTGAGGCAAACTGGTTGAAGCGCATCCGTCTGGCAGACATCTGGGATACTGGAAGCACCTATAATACAGAATGAAGAATTAGCATTAAAAGGAGGACAAAGTCTAAACTAAGGGGCAGTGCAAAGCTGAACATTTGATAAAATAATGGAAATAGAATGGTCAGTACTCCTGACCAACTATTTTGGCACATAGACATTCATGCAAACAGCAATTAGCTAATGGATACATTTTATTTGCTTGCTTATTCTATCAATGTATCAACTCATGGCACAATTTCCCTATACATAGAAAATATTATCCCATAGGCCTGTCCCTCTCGGTCACCACAATCACACCGTTATTCAACTGGTCGTTCAGATCGGCACCGTTTCCTTTTTATTTAACGTTGCACACCGCTTTCTTCATACTGAAAGCAGCCCTAATCAATCTGGTGTGACCATCAAATAGCAAAACTTGTGGAGCAGACATAGATCATAGCTGTGTTAAAATACCCATACTAACATACTTCATACTTCACGAGTATAAACTACATACTATTAGTTCATTTTAGTATACTGTAAACAAACAGTATGCTTTCAGTTGAGCATACTAGTGCTTCACCTGTCTACCGGAAGTTGATGCTGTTGCTATGCAACCTCTTGCTAGCATAACAAATTACTAGCTAGACATTTTACTAATTTGGGTGTGTTCTTAAATTCAATCTGGAGTGCCAGAGTGTGCTCTGGGCGTTGGTAAATTCAGAGCGTTTCGCTCTGGAAGCGTTCAGAGTGCACACTGGACGCTCTAGCCGAGGAGGAGGGTTGATTTGAGCATTCTGACCTTACAACTGGCTAGCTACTTCCAGACACAAATGAGAGAACACCTCACTCTGACCATTTCACTCACCCTAGCAGAGCTGGTTAGGCAGTTTTCATGTTATCCAGACAGGTGGTGACAAACTGCTGCTGGCAACAATTTAATTAAGCTATTTTACCAACATTTAACGACACCGGCAAAATTCAACAGGTGTTGAGCATTCGTAAATTCAATTATTCTGCGTTACTCTTGTACACTCAAACGAGAGTGCTCTCGGACTAACTCAGATAGCCAGAGCAAATTTACTATCGTCGTTAATGCTGTTAGAAAGCAGCTAGCTAACATAGCATATCTTTATGCAACTTCTCCCTCAATGTGATCAAGACAAATGAGATGATTGTGGACTACAGGAAAAAGAGGACCAAGCACACCCCCATTCTAATCGACGGGGCTGCAGTGGAGCAGGTTGAGAGCTTCAAGTACATTGGTGTCCACATCACCAACAAACTAGCATGGACCAAGAACATCAAAAGTCGTGAAGAGGGCACGACTAAACCAACTCCGCCTCAGGAGACTGAAAAGGTTTGGCACGGGTCTTCAGATCCTCAAAAGGTTCTACAGCATCTCCATCGAGAGCATCCTGACTGGTTGCATCACTACCTGGTATGGCAACTGCTCGGCCTCCGACCGCAAGGCACTAGAGGGTAGTGCTAGCGGCCCAGTGTATCACTGGGGCCAAGCTTCCTGCCATCCAGGACCTCTATACCAGGCGGTGTCAGAGGAAGGTCTTAAAAATGGTCAAAGACTCGAGCCACCCTAGTCGTAGACTGTTCTCTCTGCTACCGCACCGCAAGCAGTACCGGAGCGCCAAGTCTAGGTTCAAGAGGCTTCTAAACAGCTTCTACCCCCAAGCCATAAGACTCCTGAATATCTAGTCAAATGTCACTAATTCAATTTGATTTCCAGCAGTATGTAACCGGTATGTGGTTCGTAAGGGTAGGGTAGCTAACGAATTGTCAGCCAATATAACTAAGGTAACTTATTCAAAAAGTAACGTTCATTACATTGCCCAACATTTGTATCAGCTCTCGTTAGACTTCGGCTGCATAAGTCACACCCATTTCCAGAAGAATTGCATTATGGACCCTAAAATCACGGCAAGTGTCCACTGTTTGAATACTTCGTATTTTGGCGAATGTAGTACGAGATCCGGAAACTTTTGGCATACTAACTATATCCATACTATGACCAATAACCAATCCATACTATGATCGGACCTCGCATCCACGACAGTGCGTGTGCTTGGCGGGTGAGCGCGTTCCTGTAAGACGTAGAGTCTCAAGCTAGCGCGAGGACGTGCTATTTGAAAGGAGGGAGTAGTGTACAAGAGTAGCGCGCCGGACCTCGGGCTCCAAGGTCGAGGGTTCGAGACCTGCTCACTGCTGTTCATTACAATGTATAAAGAACACACAAAACAATATCGCCCTCTGAGCCACCGTAATCATCATGCACAGTTTCCGTCTAATTAAACGTTTAACACCGTTCTGAATACACCACAATACTCTCAAAATGTTGATTGGATCAACAACAGAAAAACATTGCGATAACTAGCTACCTAACGTTACCATATTATTTGTATGCAGAGCCTTAGCTAAATAGGCTACTTGTTGTTTACTAATAGGCCTACTGTAATATATATGGCTGTTTACTTGAGCATTGTACTAACATTAATTTGTGATAATGCCTGGTAGAAAAGTTTAGCATACAAATACTGACTCCCCAGGCACTTAGCAAGATTCCTGGCAAGTTCGGAGATCTAGTTAACTCAAACTTCGTTGCTAACTTTACAGACAGCTAGCTAGCTGCGCCACTTCACCAAAGAGACTCGAATGTTACCTTTTCCTCCTCGGCATGGACGGTGAAGGGCAAAAACCTCTTGCTCGACTCAAAGTGAAAATATACCAGCCCGCTTCCAACGGCAGACCCCAAAATGCCAGGTCTCAGGGCACTATGCAGCGTTCTGTATGACCAAGGTCTCCTCCAAAAGTTTCTCAAAACTCCAGCAACCCTGCCAAAGCTGGCCATTTTCCGTAAACTTCTTCTTAGGTACCTTCTTCTTCGATGACGTTTAATGGCGGTTGGAATCCAATACATGTTGCATTACTGCCACCAACTAGACTGGAGTATAACACCTTTATACTTTGCTTGAAAAAATATCTATATATAAAAACAAAGAATACAACAAAGAAAACATCACTTGTTGGACTATCCCTCTGCACTGGTACAACTCTACAACTCACAAGACTCCTCATGATCCCCCCCTTCACCCATGTTCCTTTACTTTCTTCACTGCCTCAGCATAGACAGCTTCTGCAATACTCTAACTCTGGAAACCTCAACCTGCCTCTCTCGTGGACATTTCTGATCTCCAGCCCCATGGGTATCCCTACAATTAACACATACCACCACTTTCTCCAATGCTACACATGCCTTTGTCTCAGGCCCTTGCACACACTTTTCACACCTAGGAACCTCCCTCCTACACATGTGTGGCAGCTGCCACATGCACATAAGGTTGGCACCTGTAACCACGTAATGTATTCGGCACAAAAGCTCATACGGGATAACTTACATCACTTCGTTGGGCAAAGACTGAATATCAAAACTCAAAAGGACAGACAACTCTTCTGTTCCACCACTCACGCCACCCTGTCTGGGTCGCATCAAACTATGAGCATCGCAAACCCCCGGAATCTTCACCTTCAGTTGGTAATTTTTCCCATTTACCTCTACCCCAATAATCACTCCTTGCAATGGCACCCTTTCCTTGAGAACAAAACAATTCACCTCTCTTGTCCCCAATCGTTTAATGTGGAGTGCCTGCTCCCTCTGACCAGCAGAAACACACAATTATCAAAAGACCACTTCTGATTACCTTCACGGATTCCAAAGCACCCAAATCGGTTTTCACCCAGCCTGAAACCACAAATGGATCTGCCAAAAGGCAATGGTTCAATTTTTCTATTTTTTTTACTCCTACTGTCACAGACACATCTTGATCCTGACCCTTGGTGCAAACCTCGGGCTCCGAAAACTTAACCACATCTCCTTATGATAATACTGCACTTCTCCTGACATACATCTTGTTCTTGCCCTCTCAAGGGACGGCAGTTACAATCCAACAGCAAATGCAACCTTCCTGTCTGCTTGTCCAAATCTCTTCTTCGGTATCATGGCATTCACACATTTTGTTTGTGCATGCCGCCACCTACTGTGCGGAAATGTGTGGTCGATCACATTACATTATGTGATACAAACATAAAAACGATGGGCGAAAGGAAAATAATTGCACCACCAACTAACCCCACACTTACATATCGCTATTTAATTTACCCTAAATTATCTTAGCCAGGCCGATGGCCTGGGAGAACGGGACTCTCGTTCAACACACCCTGTAACTCTTCTGCAGTAAAACCTTCTACACCAGTAATTCTCTGCAGCTGCCACCATAACATCTATATTCTGTGATTTACATTCCATTTCTGCAATACAGTTATTAACCATGGCAACGAATGCTAAGAAGCCAAACTTACTGAAGCACAAATTTGTATTACTCTGTAGTAGAGGTCGAGCGATTGCCGATTAATTAGGGCCGATTTCAAGTTTTCATAACAATCAGTAATCGGCATTTTTGGACGCCGATTATGGCCGATTACATTGCACTCCATGTGGAGACTGCGTGGCAGGCTGACCACCTGTTATGTGAGTGCAGCAAGGAGCCAAGGTAAGTTGCTAGCTAGCATTAAACTTGTCTTATAAAAAACAATCGATTTTAACATAATCACTAGTTAACTACACATGGTTGATGATATTACTAGTTTAACTAGCTTCTCCTGCGTTGCAAATAATCAATGCGGTGCCTGGTAATTTATCATAGAATCACAGCCTACTTTGCCAAACGGGTGATGATCTAACAAGCACATTCGCAAAAAAAGCACTGTCGTTGCACCAACGTACCTAACCATAAACATCAATGCCTTTCTTAAAATCAATACACAAGTATATATTTTTAATCCTGCATATTTAGTTAAAAGAAATTAATGTTAGTAGGCAATATTAACTAGGAAAATTGTGTCATTTCTCTTGCATTCTGTGCAAGCAGAGTAAGAGTATATGCAGCAGTTTGGACCCCCTGGCTCATTGCAAACTGTGTGAAGACCATTTCTTCCTAACAAAGACCGTAATTAATTTGCCAGAACTTTACAGAATTATAACATAACATTTAAGGTTGTGCATTGTAACAGCAATATTTAGTCTTATGGATACTACCTGTTCGATAAAATACGTAACAGTTCCGTATTTCACTGAAAGAATAAACGTTTTGTTTTCGAACTGATAGTTTCTGGATTTGACCATATTAATGAACGAAGGCTTGTATTTCTGTGTGTTGATTATATTATAATTAAAGTATATGAATTGATATTTGATAGAGCAGTCTGACTGAGCGGTGGTAGGCAGCAGCAGGTTCGTAAGCATTCATTCAAACAGCACTTTCCTGCGTTTGCCAGCAGCTCTTCGCAATGCTTGAAGCACAGCGCTGTTTATGACTTTAAGCCTGTCAACACCCGAGATTAAGCTGGCAATACTATAGTGCCTATAAGAACATCCAATAGTCAAAGGTACTGTATATGAAATACAAATGGTATAGCGAGAAATAGTCCTATATTTTCCTATAACTACAACCTAAAACTTCTTAACCGGGAATATTGAAGACTGATGTTTAAAGGAACCACCAGCTTTCACATGTTCTCATGTTCTGAGCAAGGAACTTAAACATGAGCTTTTTTACATGGCACATATTGCTCTTTTACTTTTTTCTCCAACGCTGTGTTTTTACATTATTTAAACCTAATTGAACATGTTTCATTATTTATTTGAGACTAAATAGATTTTTATTTATGTATTATATTAAGTTAAAATAAGTGTTCATTCAGTATTGTTGTAATTGTCATTATTATAAATATATGTATAAAAATTGGCCGATTAATTGGTTTCGGCTTCTTTTGGTCCTCCAGTAATCGGTATTGGAGTTGAAAAATCATAATAGGTCGACTTCTACTCTGTAGTGGCCTTGGCCTACTGCTCACCCTTGACCCATCATCCTCTGCTCTCTTAACTTCCTCGGTATACAGCACCTTCTGTTATAATCTAACCCTGGTAACCTCAACTTGTCTCTCCTGCACTGGGCACTTCTGATCCCCAGCAACATGGCCACCCCCTACAATTGACACACAGTTTTTTCCACTGATCCTACACATTCCTTTGTCCCATACCCTCCTGCATACTTCTCACATCTCGGAATCACTGCTGCAACATGACCATAAGTTTGGCATCTGAAACACCTTAATGTGTTAGACACAAAAGCTCTGACAGGATAATTGACAGATTTTAACATGCCTTTGTCAGGTGAAGACTCTGCTTCAAAACTCAAAAGGACAGACAGTGTCTTCTCAGTTTCATCACGCTAGCCACCGGGTCTGCGTCGCACCAAACAGCAAGCGTCACAGACACAGTGTCATGTTCTGACCTTAGTTCTTTTGTTATGTCTTTGTTTTAGTATGGTCAGGGCGTGAGTTGGGTGGGTTGTCTATGTTCCTTTTTCTATGATTTGGGATTTCTGTGTTTGGCCTGGTATGGTTCTCAATCAGAGGCAGCTGTCATTCGTTGCCCCTGATTGAGAACCATACTTAGGTAGCCTAGTTTCACTTTTGAGTTGTGGGTGATTATTTTCTGTGTCAGTGTTTGTTCCAAACGGGACTGTTTCGTATGTTTCATTTATTCACGTTGTTATTTTGTGCTTTTCAGGGTTCTATTAAAAGTAAGCAATATGAACACGTACCACGCTGCGCATTGGTCCTCCGATCCTTCCTACTACTCCTCCTCGTCTGCCCAAATGTATTTCTGCAGGCATGGATGTTCCGCAGGGCCAAAAGGGCACAACATGGAGGTGTCGCTGTGTTCTTTGCAAAATGAAGTCCCCCATCACCTGCACCACATGCTTGGTGACCCTCTGCTTTACAGCAGAAAGAGACTGCTATGGCACCTGGCATCAGCAGCACAATATTGTGTAGAGGACTGAGGGTCTTCCAAATATTGAAAGTGTTATTTTGTAAATGTATATATATTTGTATATATATTTTTTCATGTTTTTTTCTCAAATTTTTTTTTGGGGGTGTGTTACAATACCGTTTTGGTATTTTGTATATACAGTGGGGGGCAAAAAAGTATTGAGTCAGTCACCAATTGTGCAAGTTCTCCCACTTAAAAAGATGAGAGAGGCCTGTAATTGTCATCATAGGTACACTTCAACTATGACAGACAAAACGAGAAAACAAAACCCAGAAAATCACATTGTATGATTTTTTATGAATTTATTTGCAAATTATGGTGGAAAATAAGTATTTGGTCAATAACAAAAGTTTATCTCAATACTTTGTTATATACCCTTTGTTGGCAATGACAGAGGTCAAACGTTTTCTGTAAGTCTTCACAAGGTTTTCACACACTGTTGCTGGTATTTTGGCCCATTCCTCCATGCAGATCTCCTCTAGAGCAGTGATGTTTTGGGGCTGTTGCTGGGCAACACGGACTTTCAACTCCCTCCAAAGATTTTCTATGGGGTTGAGATCTGGAGACTGGCTAGGCCACTCCAGGACCTTGAAATGCTTCTTAGGAAGCCACTCCTTCATTGCCCGGGCAGTGTGTTTGGGATCATTGTCATGCTGAAAGACCCAGCCATGTTTCATCCTCAATGCCCTTGCTGATGGAAGGAGGTTTTCACTCAAAATCCCACGATACATGGCCCCATTCATTCTTTCCTTTACATCAGTCATCCTGGTCCCTTTACAGAAAAACAGCCCCAAAGCATGATGTTTCCACCCCCATGCTTCACAGTAGGTATGGTGTTCTTTGGATGCAACTCAGCATTCTTTGTCCTCCAAACACGACGAGTTGAGTTTTTACCAAAAAGTTATATTTCGGTTTCATCTGAACATATGACATTCTCCCAATCTTCTTCTGGATCATCCAAATTCTCTCTAGCAAACTTCAGACGGGCCTGGACATGAACTGGCTTAAGCAGGGGGACATGTCTGGCACTGCAGGATTTGAGTCCCTGGCGGCGTAGTGTGTAGGTTTTGTTAATTTGGTCCCAGCTCCCTGCAAGTCATTCACTAGGTCCCCCCGTGTGGTTCTGGGATTTTTGCTCACCGTTCTTGTGATCATATTGACTCCACAGGGTGAGATCTTGCGTGGAGCCCCAGATCGAGGGAGATTATCAGTGGTCTTGTATGTCTTCCATTTCCTAATAATTGCACCCACAGTTGATTTCTTCAAACCAAGCTGCTTACCTATTGCAGATTCAGTCTTCCCAGCCTGGTGCAGGTCTACCATTTTGTTTCTGGTGTCCTTTGACAGCTCTTTGGTCTTGGCCATAGTGGAGTTTGGAGTGTGACTGTTCGAGGTTGTGGACAGGTGTCTTTTATACTGATAACAAGTTCAAACAGTTGCCATTAATACAGGTAACGAGTGGAGGACAGAGGATGCCTCTTAACATGTTATCAGAATTCTAATGTTAAGTGCATCAATACATATGGCTTTCTGGGTGATTCAGTACAATTGACTTGAGCATGTTTTAGTATGTTTATAGCTATATAAGTAGAAAAGCAGTAGTGACTAATGTGTTATTGATTAGATGGAATGATTTATGTGCAAATGTAAACTGCAAAAAAAAGAAAAATAAATTTTTCAGTACCCTGTCTTTCAAAGATAATTTGTGAAAATCCAAACAACTTCACAGATGTTCATTATAAAGGGTTTAAACACATGCTTGTTCAATTAACCATAAACAATTAATGAACATACCTGTGGAACGGTCGTTAAGACACTAACAGCTTACAGACGGTAGGCAATTAAGGTCACAGTTATGAAAACTTAGGACACTAAAGAGGCCTTTCTACTTTCTCTGAAAAACACCAAAAAAAGATGCCCAGGGTCCCTGATCATCTGCATGAACGTGCTTTAAACATGCTGCAAGAAGGCAGCAATAAATTGCAATGTCCGTACTGCGAGACACCTAAGACAGTGCTACAGGGAGACAGGACGGACAGCTGAACACCTGCACAGGATTCGAACATCACACCTGCGGGACAGGTACAGGATGGCAACAACAACTGCCCGAGTTACACCAGGAACGCACATTCCCAGTCCCCATTCTCAGTGCTCAGACTGTCCACAATCGGCTGAGAGAGGCTGGACTGAGGACTTGTAAGCCTGTTGTAAGGCAGGTCCTCACCAGACATCACCGGCAACAAAGATGCCTATGGGCACAAACCCCCGTCGCTGGACCAGACAGGACTGGCAAAAAGTGCTCTTCACTGACGAGTTGCGGTTTTGTCTCACCAGAGGTGGTGGTCAGATTCACATTTATCATAGAAGGAATGAGCATTACACCGAGGCCTGTACTCTGGAGAGGTGGAGGGTCCATCATGGTCTGTGACGGTGTGTCATAGCATCATCGGACTGAGCTTGTTGTCATTGCAGGCAATCTCAATGCTGTGCGTTACAGGGAAGACGATATCCTCCCTCATGCGGTACCCTTCCTGAAGGCTCATCCTGAAATGACCCTCCAGCATGACAATGCCACCAGACATACTGCTCGTTCTGTGCATGATTTCCTGCAAGACAGGAATGTCAGTGTTCTGCCATGGCCAGCGAAGAGCCCGGATCTCAATCCCATTGAACATGTCTGGGACCCGTTGGATCGGAGGGTGAGGGCTAGGGTCATTCCCCCCAGAAATGTCTGGGAACTTGCAGGTGCCTTGGTGGAAGAGTGGGGTAACATCTCACAGCAAGAACGGGCAATTCTGGTGCAGTCCATGAGAAGGAGATGCACTGCAGTACTTAATGCAGCTGGTGGCCACACCAGATACTGACTGTTACTGACCCTCCCCTTTGTTCAGGGACACATTATTCCATTTCTGTTAGTCACATGTCTGTGGAACTTGTTCAGTTTATGTCTCAGTTCTTGAATCTTGATATGTTCATCCAAATATTTACACATGTTATGTTTGCTGAAAATAAACGCTGTTGACAGTAAGAGGACATTTCTTTTTTTGCTGAGTTTATTTGTAACCGTAGGCTAAGTACATACAGGGCATCTATTTGAGACAGAATGTTTGCATAAGGGTGTTAGTTGCAGATTCTAACAGAGGCAGTGTTGTCATTTCAGACAATATTGTCAACTTTCAGTGTCTGTTATTAAAGAAGGTACAATTCTTGAAAGAATAGCCACAGATCCCTGTATACAGGTCACCTCACCGGAAAGGAAGTTTGCTGTAGTAGTAGCACCACATCTCCTGCAGAGGGTGCCAAATGATAAGTGACCATTGCTTTATATTCAGACCCCAGGGTGAAGGTAACTTGACTATTGTAGTGGAACATTTGAAAGGGCTCTCGCAAATATACACCGAATTGAATCTGTTTCGATGTTTTTTTACATTTATTTAACGAGGCAAGTCAGTTAAGAACAAGTTCTTATTTTCAATGATGGCCTAGGAACAGTGGGTAAACTGCCTGTTCAGGGGGAGAACAACAGATTTGTACCTTGTCAGCTCAGGGGTTTGAACTTGCAACCTTCAAGTTACTAGTCCAACGCTCTAACCACTAGGCTACCCTGCCAAGTAATTGTTTGGTGTTATGGGAGCTATAATATTTCATTGGTTGATTTATCTTAGTTATCTTTTTTGCAATAATACTTACAGTGGCATATGCACATTTCGCCAGGGATCTACAAATGGCATTGTAGTTTGAAGGGTGGTCAGACATGCTGTTTTTATTCCAGTTTGTGCTTTCCTGTGTTATGGGCTTTGTTTTAATGCACTCCATTGTGCTTTGCACTCAGCATAATCCACAAGTGTGTTAAGAAATTGTGAAGCAAAACCATTGACTATTGACTATTCCATGCCATTATTGACCCCTGAAGGAGACGCCCCAGAACCCTATTTACTTGATTTATTTCCTATGCGTTATTACATGTCTGATGTAGACGATGGTAATCCATAACACCAAGATAAAACACTGAGTTAATGTTGCAGCATGTCCATAGGCCATGTCCACAATGCAGGTCATGTAAATGGTGCTCCCATGGCAATGTAGACAGTGTCAACGGAGTGATTGCCTTGTGTGTGGTGATGAAGCATGTACTGATGTTTAATTCATTTTTATTGTCTGTTTCCTTTTTGGATCCTCTTAAGTGCTTGTTGGAATGTGTGTGTTTATTTATGTGTTTGTGAGTATGTGTGTGCCTTGTGATTAAGGCTGCTGAGCTTTGCTGCCTGAATGGTGATCTTGATCGGGTCTGTGTCCTGTAACCAATCAAGATAGACCTGGAGAGAGGGAGCGGGCAGAAGGTACTTGTTAGAAACTGAGATTACTCCCTCCACTTCTGATATTTAGACTTCCCTTCTATTTTTTTGTATAATAATTACTTTACTCTAAAGTTGAGAGATACACAGAGAGAGCTACAGAATGAGCTACAGAGATACAACGAGAAATATAGCAAGAGATACAGCAAGAGAGATAAAGGGAGGCAGGTAGTATAGAGGTTATGAGTGTTGGGCAAGTAAGCGAAAGGGGAAGAGTGATACAACAATTCAAAGACATGATGAGGTGGGATGATTGAGTTCTCACCCTGGTCTGTCATGGTTCCACCTGTCGCCAGAGGGCGGCAGAGACCGTCCTAGAGACTACACTCAACTACACTCAGGTGTGTCCAATTTACTCATTATGATTTCCCTGTTAAAAGAGTTGTGTTTTCTGTTATCTTTGGCAGAAGCTTGAATTATGTGCTGTGTGTGGTTGTTGTTGATGCCTGAGAGAGGTTGAGAATGAATATTTGTTGGTTTTTTTCAAGTGTGCTGTGATCCTGTGGCTACCGTTCTCAATAAAGTATTATGTTTGTCCGTAACTGCTGATTCCTCATCTGGTCTCTTCTCTGCACCTTGGTCCAACCTCATCATGTCACATGGCCAGTGAGCAGAGGCAGCAGGTCAGTGGAGTAGTTCTAGGAAGGCAGTTTGAGGGACACCTTCAGAAGCTTAAGTGTCATGGAGAGGTGCTGAACAAACTCGGCCTTCAGGCTCTCCTCCACCGTGGAGGAGATAGCAGTGACCTCATCAGGGAGAAACACAAACATACTGACATAATCCTGCATCTGAACAATCAGCAGAGAGAGAGAGAGAGGAAGGAGAAATAGGCAGGAAGAAAATGGGGAGAGATCAGATCAATAGGAAAATATGTTTATGAACAAGTATTTAAAACCTTTTATACCAGACTGTGAGAACAAATTAACTGTACTTACTGTTCTGCCCAGGTCTGAGTTGATATCCCAATTTCACTTGGTAATGGTCATGGGTCATCATGGCAATGCAGTTGAGTGTCTTCCCATCTAGCTGGAATTCCTCCATCCCTCTACTTTGACTTATCAAATAAAACTGTATTTGTCACATGGGCAGAAAACAACCGGTGTAGACCTTACAGTGAAATGCTTACTTACAAGACCTTAAGAAGCCTTTTGACCCTAGACTTGGCACTCCGGTACTGCTTGCTGTGCGCTAGCAGAGAGAACAGTCTATGACTAGGGTGGCTGGAGTCTTTGATCATTTTAAGGGCCTTCCTCTAACAGTGTCAGGTATAGAGATCCTGGATGGCACACAGCCTGACCCCAGTGATGTACTGGGCCTTACACACTACCCTCTGTAGTGCCTTGGGGTCAGACACCGAGCAGTTGCCATACCAGACAGTAATGCAACCAGTCAGGATGCTCTCGATGGTGCAGCTGTAGAACTTTTTGAGGATCTGGAGACCCATGCCAAATCTTTTCAGTCTCCTGAGGGGGAATAGCCATTGTTGTGCTCTCTTCACGACTGTCTTGGCGTGTTTGGACCATGATAGGTTGTTGGTGATGTGGACAACAAGGAACGTTAAGCTCTCAACCTGCTCTACTACAGCCCTGTCAATGAGAATCAGGGAGAGCCTTTGTCTTGATCACATTTTTTAATTAAATGTTTTTATTTTTTTATTTCACCTTTATTTAACCAGGTAGGCTAGTTGAGAACACGTTCTCATTTGCAACTGCGACCTGGCCAAGATAAAGCATAGCAGTGTGAACAGACAACACAGAGTTACACATGGAGTAAACAATTAACAAGTCAATAACACAGTAGAAAAAAAAGGGGAGTCTATATACATTGTGTGCAAAAGGCATGAGGAGTTAGGTGAATAATTACAATTTTGCAGATTAACACTGGAGTGATAAATGATCAGATGGTCATGTACAGGTAGAGATATTGGTGTGCAAAAGAGCAGAAAAGTAAATAAATAAAAACAGTATGGGGATGAGGTAGGTGAAAATGGGTGGGCTATTTACCAATAGACTATGTACAGCTGCAGCGATTGGTTAGCTGCTCAGATAGCAGATGTTTGAAGTTGGTGAGGGAGATAAAAGTCTCCAACTTCAGCGATTTTTGCAATTCGTTCCAGTCACAGGCAGCAGAGAACTGGAACGAAAGGTGGCCAAATGAGGTGTTGGCTTTAGGAATGATCAGTGAGATACACCTGCTGGAGCGCGTGCTACGGATGGGTGTTGCCATCATGACCAGTGAACTGAGCTAAGGCAGAGCTTTACCTAGCATGGACTTGTAGATGACCTGGAGCCAGTGGGTCTGGCGACGAATATGTAGCGAGGGCCAGCCGACGAGAGCATACAAGTCGCAGTGGTGGGTGGTATAAGGTGCTTTAGTGACAAAACAGATGGCACTGTGATAAACTGCATCCAGTTTGCTGAGTAGAGTGTTGGAAGCAATTTTGTAGATGACATCGCCAAAGTGGAGGATCGGTAGGATAGTCAGTTTTACTAGGGTAAGTTTGGCGGCGTGAGTGAAGGAGGCTTTGTTGCGGAATAGAAAGCCGACTCTTGATTTGATTTTCGATTGAAGATGTTTGATATGAGTCTGTAAGGAGAGTTTACAGTCTAGCCAGACACCTAGGTACTTATAGATGTCCACATATTCAAGGTCGGAACCATCCAGGGTGGTGATGCTGGTCAGGCGTGCGGGTGTAGGCAGCGAACGGTTGAAAAGCATGCATTTGGTTTTACTAGCGTTTAAGAGCAGTTGGAGGCCACGGAAGGAGTGTTGTATGGCATTGAAGCTCGTTTGGAGGTTAGATAGCACAGTGTCCAAGGACGGGTCGGAAGTATATAGAATGGTGTCGTCTGCGTAGAGGTGGATCAGGGAATCGCCCACAGCAAGAGCAACATCATTGATATATACAGAGAAAAGATTCGGCCCGAGAATTGAACCCTGTGGCACCCCCATAGAGACTGCCAGAGGACCGGACAGCATGCCCTCCGATTTGACACACTGAACTCTGTCTGCAAAGTAATTGGTGAACCAGGCAAGGCAGTCATCCGAAAAACCGTGGCTACTGAGTCTGCCGATAAGAATATGGTGATTGACAGAGTCGAAAGCCTTGGAAAGGTCGATGAAGAAGGCTGCACAGTACTGTCTTTTATCGATGGCGGTTATGATATCGTTTAGTACCTTGAGCGTGGCTGAGGTGCACCCGTGACCGGCTCGGAAACCAGATTGCACAGCGGAGAAGGTATGGTGGGATTCGAGATGGTCAGTGACCTGTTTGTTGACTTGGCTTTCGAAGACCTTAGATAGGCAGGGCAGGATGGATATAGGTCTGTAACAGTTTGGGTCCAGGGTGTCTCCCCCTTTGATGAGGGGGATGACTGCGGCAGCTTTCCAATCCTTGGGGATCTCAGACGATATGAAAGAGAGGTTGAACAGGCTGGTAATAGGGGTTGCGACAATGGCGGCGGATAGTTTCAGAAATAGAGGGTCCAGATTGTCAAGCCCAGCTGATTTGTACGGGTCCAGGTTTTGCAGCTCTTTCAGAACATCTGCTATCTGGATTTGGGTAAAGGAGAACCTGGAAGCATGGGCGAGTAGCTGCGGGGGCTGTTGGCCGAGGTTGGAGTAGCCAGGCAGAAGGCATGGCCAGCTGTTGAGAAATGCTTGTTGAAGTTTTCGATAATCATGGATGTATCGGTGGTGACCGTGTTACCTAGCCTCAGTGCAGTGGGCAGCTGGGAGGAGGTGCTCTTGTTCTCCATGGACTTCACAGTGTCCCAGAACTTTTTGAAGTTGGAGCTACAGGATGCAAACTTCTGCCTGAAGAAGCTGGCCTTAGCTTTCCTGACTGACTGCGTGTATTGGTTCCTGACTTCCCTGAACAGTTGCATATCGCGGGGACTATTCGATGCTATTGCAGTCCGCCACAGGATGTTTTTGTGCTGGTCGAGGGCAGTCAGGTCTGGAGTGAACCAAGGGCTGTATCTGTTCTTAGTTCTGCATTTTTTGAACGGAGCATGCTTATCTAAAATGGTGAGGAAGTTACTTTTAAAGAATGACCAGGCATCCTCAACTGACGGGATGAGGTCAATGTCCGTCCAGGATACCCGGGCCAGGTCGATTAGAAAGGCCTGCTCACAGAAGTGTTTTAGGGAGCGTTTGACAGTGATGAGGGGTGGTCGTTTGACTGCGGCTCCGTAGCGGATACAGGCAATGAGGCAGTGATCGCTGAGATCCTGGTTGAAGACAGCGGAGGTGTATTTGGAGGGCCAGTTGGTCAGGATGACGTCTATGAGGGTGCCCTTGTTTACAGAGTTAGGGTTGTACCTGGTGGGTTCCTTAATGATTTGTGTGAGATTGAGGGCATCTAGCTTAGATTGTAGGACTGCCGGGGTGTTAAGCATATCCCAGTTTAGGTCACCTAACAGAACAAACTCTGAAGCTAGATGGGGGGCGATCAATTCACAAATGGTGTCCAGGGCACAGCTGGGAGCTGAGGGGGGTCGGTAGCAGGCGGCAACAGTGAGAGACTTATTTCTGGAGAGAGTAATTTTCAAAATTAGTAGTTCGAACTGTTTGGGTATGAACCTGGAAAGTATGACATTACTTTGCCGGCTATCTCTGCAGTAGACTGCAACTCCTCCCCCTTTGAGGGAGAGGTTGTTGTCCTGGCACCACACGGCCAGTTCTCTGACCTCCTCCCTATAGGCTGTCTCATCGTTGTCGGTAATCACTGTTGTGTCGTTGGAAAACTTAATGATGGTGTTGGAGTTGTTCCTGGCGATGAAGTCATGTGTGAATAGGGAGTACAGGGGGGGACTGAGCACGCACCCCTGAGGGGCCCACATGTTGAGGGTCAGCATGGTAGATGTGTTGTTACCTACCCTTACCGCCTGGGGGGCGGCCCGTCAGGAAGTCCAGGATCTAGTTGCAGAGGGAGGTGTTTAGTCCCAGGGTCCTTAGCTTAGTGATAAGCTTTGAGGGCACTATGGTGTTGAACGCTGATCTGTAGCCAATGAATAGCATTCTCACAAAGGTGTTCCTTTTGTCCATTTGGGAAAGGGCAGTGGGGCGTGGAATAGAGATTGCATCATATGTGGATCTGTTGGGGTGGTATGCAAATTGGATTGGGTGAACCCTACCAGTTTCATATGCACATTCACCGAACCATTCTTAATTGGAAAAATAAAATGTGATTTTTTTCAAATTCAAAACATAGATATATATTTTACTGGTGCACAAAATTAACCGTGCATCAACATCACTGTGTTCAAAGAACAAAATCATCAAAACATGATTTTCACACAAAAACATAAATGAATATTTACTGCAAATCAGTGTGACGTCTGCTGTTGCCTTTCAGAGACCAGTTCAGAAATGTGCGGCTTCACCTTGGCAAGTGCCACTCTCATGTAATTTTTGCAAAAAAGTCTGTTCCTTTTCTTCGTTTTTATGTCCAGCATCCTCAAAAAGGATTGCTCGCAAAGATATGTTGTAACAAATGGTATGAAAATCTCCAGAGCTTTCTTGGCAATAACAGGGTACGTTACCATTTGTTGACACCAAAACGTTGAAAGCGCTGTTGTTCTGAAGAGTTGCTGTTGAACCTGGCTCTGCTGAATTTCAATTATTTCATCAAGGTATTCATCATTGACATCTGTTGTCTCAACACTAAACGTGAACGGCTGTCTCACCCATGCTGGATATGACTCTCTTGTAGGGAAGTATCCGTCCAGTTCCGCGGGTACAGAAATGACTCCGATTCCAGATACATCTTCGATCTTACTTACACAGTCGTCCAGCAGGGGAAAGTGTGCGAAGTTATCGTTCTCTGTTCGTCGTTTCCATAACAGTAGCTTTTTTTGAAAAGCCTTCAGGTTTTCCTCCGCTTCGATGATGTTGACTCCACCGCCCTGCATCTTTTGATTGAGATGATTGAGAGCTGCGAAGATATCAGCTGTGTAAGCTAAAATGAGAATGAAGCAATTTGCATGACAATGTTGGTGCTCTTGCAAAAACAGGGCTAATTCCACACGCACGGCAAAAACACGATTCAGCACCTGTCCCCGGTGTCAGGACCCGGTTACGAACCCGGGTCTCCGGAGTGAGAAACAGTCACTTAACCAACTGAGCCACGAATAGTCGGCAGAACCCAGAAGATGAGGCAGACACAGCAGTACTTGAGACGGTGTATTTAAGGAAGTAAAAAGTGAAGTTCTTCAGGAAAACATGTAACTCCACAACCTCAAAAGGAATCCTACAAGAACAAAGGTAATCCTCCAAGACAAAAGGTAAATCCACAAGGTGGAAGGTAAAGCACAAAAAGCCTCAAAAGATACTCAAAAACAAACAAACAAGAACAAAAAAACAGAATTCCACAAGAGAGTCCACCGGGATCAACAAGAGTTCTCAGAGTACTAGGGCTGGGTGCTAACATACAAACACAGAGCAAAGAATAGAGGAAAACAAAGGGTTTAAATACAATCAGGGGAAACGAGGCACAGGTGCAAATAATAATGGGGATCAAGGGAAAACAAAAGGTCAAAAGGCACAATGGGGGCATCTAGTGACCAAAAACCGGAACAACCCTGGCCAAATCCTGACACCCAGGATAACCACTGAACGTTAGAATGGTACAGAAGTACCTCAAATTCAGAGCCCATTTCTTTACACAGCTCACTGAAGATGCGGTGCCTCAGAGCACTAGTTCGCACATAGTTCACGCATTCCACTACAATTTTTAATATGTTTTTGATGCCAACGCATGCCTGTGCAGGATACAATGCGTAACAATGATGTGTGGTGCATCGGCTTTCACTAGCGCACCAAAACCAGACTTTCTTCCCAGCATGACTGGAGCTCCGTCCGAACAAACTGCAGAAACCATATCCCACGAAAGATTGTTGTCTTTGAAGAAGTCATCCACAAGTTTCTTCACATTGGCTGCCTTAGTTGTTGTTGTAAGAGGATTACAAAATAAAAAAATCTTCCTTTATCACGTCGTCTTTCACATAGCGCACGAATACAGCAAGCTGGCTTAGATTGGAAATGTCTGTGGTTTCGTCGAGTTGAAGGCTGAATTTTGCCGGGCTTGAAATCAGATCTGCAACTACTTGAGCCTAGATGTCTTTGCTCATGTCCTCTATTCTGTCGCTGATGGTGTCATTTGAAAGAGGAATTTGGGATAACTTAACTTCTGCCTCTTTTCCCAGCATGATATTCACCATCTTCAACACAGCTGGTTTTACGAGTGTTTCACCAATGGTGTGTGGTTTGCCCTGCCTTACGATCAGGTAAGCTAATTCGTACGATGCTGTGAGGATCGGTTTGTTGATGGGTACAAAGCCGAGAACAGGCAGAGTAGCCTTTTCATCGAATCTGGCTCTCTTCACCTTGAATTCAGCGAGCTTGTGTTCTTGTATTTTCCATCTCCATGCAGCTTAAGGAAGTGTTCTCTTAGTTTTGCCGGTACTAGACTAGAATTGTTCAACTTGGCATTACAAATCATGCAGTTAGGACGCTGACTCCCATCACGTTCCGTTATACATGTGAATCCATATTGTACATATTTGTCCGACCACTTTCTTTTTTTGCTCAACATAGTAAGTATGAAGGGATTAAAATATTAAGAAAGAAATCACAAGACGTACCATCACGACAGTCACCAAATTCCCTGCAGCACAGATAGGCCAAGCAATGTAGCGTGATCACCTGAAGCCAATGATGGCCAAGCGGGCGTGTCATCACGAATCATATGAGTCGGATGTGTGTCTTAACCTCCGCTGAACCCCTGAGACTGACTCACCGAACCCCTGGGGTTCGACCGAGGTTAAGAACCACTGGTCTAGGGTTTCTGGGATGATGGTTTTGATATGAGCCATGACCAGCCTTTCAAAGCACTTCATGGCTACAAACGTGAGAGCTACTGGTTGGTAGTTATTAAGGCAGGTTACCTTAGTGTTCTTTGGCACAGGGACTATGGTGGTCTGCTTCAAACATGTTGGTATTACAGACTCAGTCAGGGATAGGTTGCAAATGTCAGGGAATGCACTTGGTAATCCGTCTGGCCCAGCGGCCTTGTGAATGTTGACCTGTTTAAAGGTCTTACTCAAATCGGCGATGGAAAGCGTGATCACATTAGTCCGGAACAGCTAATGCTCTCATGCATGCTTCAGTGTTACTTGCCTCGAAACGAGCATAGAAGTTATTTAGTTTGTCTGTTATACTTGTCACTGGAAAACTCGTGGCTGTGCTTCCCTTTTGTAGTATGTAATAGTTTGCAAGCCCTGCCATATCTGACGAGCGTCGGAGCCGGTGTAGTACGATTCAATATTAGTCCTGTATTGACGCTTTGCCTGTTTGATGGTTCGTCGGAGGGCATAGCAGGAGGGCATAGCATAGCATGTTTTCTTATAAGCGTCCGGGTTAGAGTCCCGCTCCTTGAAAGCGGCAGCTCTACCCTTTAGCTCAGTGCGGATGTTGTCTGTAATCCATGGCTTCTGGTTGCGGTATGTACGTACGGTCACTGTGGAAACGACGTCATCGATGAACTTATTGATGAAGCCAGTGTCTGATGTTGTGTACTCCTCAATGCCATCAGAAGAATCCTGGAACATATTCCAGTATGTCCTTGCAAAACAGTCCTGTAGCTTAGCATCTGCTTCATCTGACCACTTCTTTATGGTGCGAGTCACTGGTGCTTACTGCTTTAGTTTTTGCTTGAAGCAGGAATCAGGAGGATAGAATTATGGTCAGATATGCCAAATGCAGGGCGAGGGAGAGCTTTGTACATGTCTCTGTGTGTGTGGAGTAAAAGGGGTCTAGATTTTTTTTTTTTACATTAATACATGCTAATGACAAGTCTTAGTTTCACAATGTTGTTTACTTAGTCTCTATCTTTTAGTTACCTTTATTTGTTTCTTCATCATCATCATGCAGCTCATTGTGTTTGAGGAGCAGAAAGCTAACTGTAAGATGTTTGAAGAGACTCCTGATCTGGGCATGGTTGTGGACAATCAGTGACTGCATTCCAAAGCTACTGTACTTTTGATAGACAGTAATAATGAGTGGATCGCGTTTTCACATTGGTTTTTCACTGGGCCCCAAAGTGCTGAACATTTTATGGGGATAACTCACCTCATCCATCTTGAGTAGAGTATTTATTTCCATTTTATTTACATGAAATGTCATGCAAACAGGTTTATTTATTGAAACAAAGAACTAGAACTATATATCCCAGCCTAACAAAACATATTTTCAACTGGAATCATTGTGTAGACTAACAAATCATCGCTTTCTGTGTGTGTCATGATGTAAATGAAAGCATTCTGGAGTCGTCACTACAAACACCCTGGTTCAATTCCAGGCTGTTTCACAACCGGCCGGGATTGGGAGTCCCATAGGGCGACACACAATTTTTTGTTTAACCTTTATTCAACTAGGCAAGTCAGTTAAGAACCATTTCTTATTTACAATGACTGTCTACACCTGCCAAATCCGGACAACACTAGGCCAATTGGGTGCTGCCTTATGGGACTATCAATCACAGACGGTTGGGAAACAGCCTGGAATCAAACCAGGGTGTCTGTGGTGACACCTCGAGTCCTGAGATGCAGTGCGCCACTCAGGAGCCTCAGTGTTGTCCGGCTTTGGCCGGTGTAGGCGTCATTGTAAATAAGAGTTTGTTCTTAAACCTCTACAGGATCGTTGGGTCCCCCACGGGACGGATGAGCTAACGTAGGCTAATGTGATTAGCATGAGGTAAGTAACAAGAACATTTCTCAGGACATAGACATATCTGATATTGGCAGAAAGCTTAAATTCTTGTTAATCTAACTGCACTGTCCAATTTACAGTAGTTATTAGTGAAAGAATACCATGCTATTATTTGAGGAGAGTGCACAGTTATGAACTTGAAAAGTGATTAATAAACCAATTAGGCACATTTGAACAGAAATGCAATGGTTAATTGGATGAGTATAAAACTTTGCACAAACACTGCTGCCATCTACTGCCCAAAATCTAAACTGTGCCTGAGCTGGAATAATACATTATGGCCTTTCTTAGATGATAGTACAAAAGAACACGTTTTTAAAAATGTGTATTGTATGTATCTTTTACCAAATCTAATATGTTATATTCTCCTACATTCATTTCACATTTCCACAAATGTCCAAATGTTTCCTTTCAAATGGTATAAAGAATATGCATATCCTTGCTTCAGGTCCTGAGCTACAGGCAGTTAGATTTGGGTATGTCATTTTAGGCTAAACATTTTTTTTTTAAAGGGTGGATCCTAAAGAGGACTTGCCTAGTTAAATACATTTAAAAAACTAAACTTCCAAATGAAACATTACACCTGTATCATCTGACCACTGATTGACAGGCTTAGTCAGTTTTAGTTGTGATATTTATCATGTAACATATTGGCAATTATGAGTTACTGTGCTGTATGTTTGCACTTCAATATTTGGTCTTCCCTGAGACCAGGACTGTATAAGATTTACTTTATAAAAAGGGAAACCAATGCTATGTTTGAAAAAAAATGTAAATATCAGCCATTAGTCGCAATAAACCATGTCAAACAAGGGGAAAAAAAGAGACATTGACATGTGGGGTAAATTTGTGTAATTTCAGTGGTTGTCTACAAAGCAGACATTCCCTCTGTTTACTTTTGAATATCAGATCAAAGATCATTATGTGCCATTTGGGGTCCAGACTGGTTAGAAAATGGCATATCAAGGGAAAGCATTTATCCTGTGACTGATGTAGTATGTGTTGTGAAATAATAATATTTAATTGACTAGCTCTCGTTTTATTGGCAAATGTCCTTACCTAATTGTCTGTTGGAGAGGTGAAAAAATGTGATGCGTATTTCACTCCAAAATGTGTTTTTCTCAATCGGATACAAGGACATTTTTAATCGGTGTTGAAACACACTATAGCAGAAAATCAATGATCAAATGCTCAAATACATTTACAGAACTTCTGATAATTTCTTTGCTGGTGTACCTGACTTGCATATCTTACAGGCTGACCACACCGCTCGCGTCACGTGAGAGAGCGTTGCAAAATAAAAACTGCTCGCATGCGCCTATGAGCGTCTTTGTTGCCAAGGGCTAAAATAGAAATCAGTTCTATTTCTGACACAGATCGCGCGCTGCAAGTCCTGCCTCTCCCATCTCCTCATTGGTTTATAGAAGCAGGTACCCACGTGCCATCTCCTCATTGGTTATGCCCACGTGGGTGACTGAAAGACGAACGAGGTCAGTGGCGGTAATGCACCTAATTTATGAAAGTTGCCAATCGCAATATAAAGAGAACAAAAAGCCTGGAAGGAAGAGAGATTGACTAGAAACGATTCAGTTGACCATTTTATGTGTGGATTAATTGGCGGAGTAGAGGACCTTGTGCATTTCAGGTAAAATAACAACTTAATGTTTATATCCCAGGACAAATTAGCTAGCAACAGCAAGCTAGCTAAATAGGAGAAATTAGCTAGCAAGTGCAAGCTAACTAGCTACATTTCAATAAATGTTTAATGCTTTTCAACCTGTCCCCAAATTAATATAATTGGTTCAGAGTTTGTTTTGATATTTTAACCTGCGTGTCGTGATTGCATTAGGTGTAGGGGGACAAAATAAATGTATGCACGAAGGCGCACGATGGCGCACGCGCGCAGCCGGTTTGGGTTTCGTGTTAGATTTTACAGGAGATACTGACCCTATTGTTATAGAGGTTTTGCTTTGAGGCCTCCCTATACATTCATACCAGTTGTATTCTTCCATTGTATTCACCTTTCCTTATTTCTATTTTGGATTGTGTTTCTGTGCACCAATGGAGTCTACAAAGCCTGGTTTGCTCATAGTTATGTATTGACTATGGAATGGAATTGGATTGTGATCATATCGATGAATCCTGCACACAATGTGCTAATTTTGTTTCTTATCAGGAATATATTTAATTTAATTTGTATGAAATTGTTTGGTGAAATATGCATAAAAGGAGAGTAATTGCACATAATTCTGCACTTTTGGATAGTTGGACTTACAATTTTGATCATCATGATTTAGTAACTGCAAGGAAAATCTATTGATCTACTGGGATTTTTTTCTCGAGTCTACTTGGACTCGAGATAAGTATATTTGTGTTCATCTTTTTGCAGGCAGTCATGTTGTTTTGATGAATTTATTAGCAATTTATTAGCAATTTTGAATGTACAATTTTAGTTTTGATTTAATGTATTTATAATTTGAGAAGGCAAATACATTTTGGTAAGGCAACCATTTACTGTTTTGCGAAAAGCCACAGAGTTCTGTCTTGTGAACTCTGTTTTGAAAATCGATTGTTTAAAAAAAATGCTTGTACGTGATTGAGAAACTGTAACAGACAACAGACCCTGATCTGAAAGTGCTGATATAGTGTTATATGATCAGTAAAAGATGCAACAGCAAATAAAAGCTGGCATTACAGTACGGGGGTTATGCTAAATCATTGTTCCTACACTGATTACTCTGTGCGTGTATGCGTGCGGATGTTTGTGTACAGACGTGTATGTGTGTGAGACGTGTTCTAATTAGTGATAGGTTTGAGGGAGCAGAGCTGTCTGAATAGCTCAGTGTTTTACAATGGGACATGGGAAGGGTTCATGTCCTTTCCAGATCAGTCTGTCAGTCAATCCTGACTCCAGTCAGACAAGAACTACTTTATCCAGCTCTGTTCTGCACCCCAAGTACAGTCCGCTCCACAACAAAAGGAGACTAATCACCAACAGACAAAAGCCATTCGGGGCCCCTGATTGATTCAGTTTGGTCCAGTGCCTGGTTACGATCATGTTGGTTTGTGTCAGCTGGCTTATGGCCGCTTCCTGTTGACCACTGTATGAAGCCATCCTGTTGTTTGAACCGCCGACAGTCTTTTGCTTCAGTTGCACTCTGACGACTGGCAAGCTCCTTGTGGGCGTCTTCCATTGATGCATCAGTAAAGCGCTTAGCTAGATACAGTATCACCATCCTCCATGAATCTGTGCTTTGATATTCTATGCCTGTATTGATACGTAGCTGTGTACTACTTGTAGTAGACAATAAGGCTGTCTTACTCCCTTTACAGTCGTATTACAGTAAATATATATTTCACCCTGATCCTGCTTGCCCGGAGCTTGTCTTTTGTCAGTCCGTTTGGAATCCCAGCCATATATAACCTGCAATAACACAATGATGTATTGGCTTAGGAGATGTGTAAAGAAAATATGTAATCAACAATTATTCCATCATTACTACCAACCACGGAGAGAATAGTTTAGGCAAATGAGAAGAAACTAAAGACAAAACAGCATTAATAAAAGTATCTATCTTTTGTAGGGATCTTCTGTCAAGTTATGAGATGAAATCATAACATCCCTGTTATACAAATTCAGACAGATTCGGCAAAACTTTATACTATGAATAATAATACAATATTAAAACCTTTGGTGGAAATAATAAGCTCACAGGGGTTCAGATAGCCAGGTTGGCACTCAGACATAGGGTTGCAAAATTCCGGTAACATCTGCAAAACCTGGGAACTTTGGGAAAGGTACCGGAATTTTGCAAACTTAATTAATCCCAGACCCAATAACTTTCAAATTACCTGTGATCCAAAATAAGTTTCATATCTCCACGTTGGAGTCCGTAAATCCTTTCTTTCCCTCGTTCACCAGGACAGGCTTCTCTGTCCTAGTGTGCCACACAAGTACCTGTTTGGGGCGGGGGGTTCAAGTAAAAATGGTGGACAAGTTAGTTGAAAATAGTTGAAAGTATTTTTATACCGCTTTAATGTTAGCTAGGCTATGGGTTAGGCTTAGGGGTTAAGACTATGAGTTAAGGTTGGGGTTAGCTAACATGCTAAGTAGTTGAAAAGAAGCAAAACATGTAAGTAGTCGCATTCTGTCTTATGTAACCATATTAAACTAATCATACTAATTTGACTGTCCTGGATTTTCATTTCCTATGTTACATCTATGAGACCAGCCTGACACAGTGGGAATCAAACCCACAACTCTCGCATTGCAAGCAACATACTCTATTAGTTGAGGCACACAGGGCAACTTTTAGTTCCTTACCTTAGTGCAATTAGCAGCCTTGGGCTCCAAGTCGCTGAGGGTGACCAGCTCCCGCAGTAAGCTGCTCTCCTGGTACCCTCCCTTGACTCCCCGCAGCTTGAAGTAGGCCTGAGGCTTAAAGAGAATGAGGCGGAGGTTCACCGCAAACCCAGCCATGTCTATGGCAAAGGGTCGGTTGGGGTCAAACACAGTCTTCCAGCCGTAAACCTTGCCCAGGGTATTGACTTTAGGGGACTCGTACCGCAGGCCGCCCACAAAGGCTACAGGCCACACAGACACCTTCCTTGTTGAACGCATCTAGACGAGGAAGGAGAGAGAGGGTAGAGCCCATGGAGATCCTATGATATTAGTACTCTATGTAATTCTATGGGTGGAGAAGGATCAATAAGTATTCCTTTTCCGATATATGATTTTATGTAAGGAAATAGTTATTTTAATTTGTATCATATGCAAATATCAGAATTCATGTTTATAAACTTTGTTTATGGCAGGTGTCAAGTGATGCCTATGTGTTGAGGCTGTGCATTTATCTAGTGGCATATTGTAAGGAGCCATGCTCTTTATTTAATTATACTACTGCGCACTGAAACCAAACATTTTGCCTGTTTTGGTAGCTAAAGAGGAAACAATTCTGTACTGCACAACATCTCTCCTTGTTCCACTCACCTCCTCAAACAGATCCAGACTATAGGTGTTATCATCGTCTGCAAAGTAGACGATACCAGGCTGGCTGTTGCTGTTGTTGGGGCTGAAGGTCTCTCTAAGCCAGCGCAGAGCCAGGTTCCTCTGCATGGTTCCCCGGGGTATCCTGGGGTCCCTCATGTCCCCACGCAGCTTATAGTTCCTGGGTGTCTCCACATTAAGGTGGGTGTAGTTCAGGCCTGTTTCCTGAAGGAGCCTGGTGACTAGCAGGGTTTGTCGCTGAGAGTCCTCAACCAGGATCCAGTGCAGGTTGGGCACGTGGAGGAAGGTGTTGGCCAGACGGGTCAGCTCTGCCTTCTGGACCGGCCGGCAGTAGGTTGGGGTGATGACGTGGAGGGTGGGGAGGACATCAGACCAGGGTGGCTGGCGGCTGTAGACGTACTCGGTGCGCACAACCTCCACAATGTCCTTGTTGTTCTCTGAGGTGCAGGGCTCCTTGAGGGTGAAGGTGTCCCGGGAGTCTCGTCGACTCTCATGTCTGTCATCTGAGAAGGGGAAAGAAGTTTTTGGTATAATAAATGCTTATAGACTGTATAGGAACTGTATGTTTCCATAGAGATGGCCTTCGTAGAGAGGGAGGAGGCATCTAATCGTGCAAATAGTCTTCTTAGTCTGTTGTAGAGTTAGATTTCAGTCAAAAGTTTTAATGAACGTGTCGTTCTGAAATCTAACTCCATACTCTTTTGTTAGACATGTAATCTCCTTGTGATAAACATAATATACTCATCACTAACTTAAAAAGCAATGAATTAGATGTCAGACTAATATGAGTCAGTTAAAAGGTGTGAATCCGATTAGAGAAATTAATATTGTGGACAATCAATTTTCTACTGATAGTGCTCAAATTGATAGCGGCCTAATGCCACAGTCTCACAAAATGACAATATTTTCTTTCATACACTGATGAAGTGTTTAGCTCATTATGAACAAAAACCTTTTGCCATTGTGTTAAAAGTCTTGTAATAGACAATGCAGCATATTCTGATAAAAAGTTAAGTGGTGGGAAAATGTAAAAAATGAAGCTGGGAAATCATGTGTAGATGTTCTTTTTAAGTGTACTATATTAAATGGAGCATCCCAGAATAAACATAGATATAAGTAAACCAAACGTGCTCCTCTGCTCAAGAGACTAACCATAAAACCCCCTACATGGGGAATTTGAGGAATGACCTTTACACTTTCGAGCAGCTAGCAGAGGGGTGATGGCACTCTGATGCCAAACAGTGATAAGTAGCGTCCAAGGCAACACGATCAACACGATGGCCAGAATGTCTCGTCTCTTCGGCATCTCCGGGGTCAAACCTGAGCCACGTCATTACCTGCAACACACATTTTTGGTTAAGAAAGGGTAACACAATTATACTAAGCTCATGTAGCATTTATTAGTTATATTCTTCAAGAATCAATGGGTGACCATTTTTTCATTAATTGAGAAACTTAACAGCAGAATATTTTAGACATTGTGCCTTTAAGGTAAATACCAGGTGTTATTTCTGGATGGATTTCTGAACAATGGCTTCAGTATAAAGCGTTGAACTTAAAGAATGGGGGAAAGCGATCCTCCACTTTTCAAACAGACTACAGTGCCTTCGGAAACTATTCAGACCCCTTGACTTTTTCCACATTTTGTTACATTACAGCCTTATTCTAAAATTGATGAGAGTTTAAAAAAAAAATCAATCTACACACAGTACCTCATAATGACAAAGCAAAAACAGTTTTTTATTCATTTTTGCTAATAAGTACATAAGTACTCAAGACCCTTTACTCAGTACTTTGGGCAGCACCTTTGGCAGCGATTACAGCATCAAGTCTTGGGTATGCTACAAGCTTGGCACACCTGTATTTGGAGAGTTTCTCTCATTCTTCTCTGCAGATCTTCTCAAGCTCTGTCAGATTGGATGCTGTACATCTATTTTCAAGTCTCTCCAGAGATGTTCGATCAGGTTCAAGTCCGGACTCTGTCTGGGCCACTCAAGGACATTTAGAGACTTGTCCCGAGGCCACTCCTTCGTTGTCTTGGCCGTGTGCTTATGGTCATTGTCCTGTTGGAAGGTGAACCTTCAACCCAGTCTGAGGTCCTGAGCGCTCTGGAGCAGGTATTCATCAACAATCTCTGTACTTTGCTCCGTTCATCTTTCCCTCGATCCTGTCTCCCAGTGCTTTCCACTGAAAAACATCCCCCTGACCAAGGCCCTTCTCCCCTGATTGCTCAGTTTGGCCGGGTGGCCAGCTCTAGGAAGTCTTGGTGGTTCCAAACTTCTTCCATTTAAAAATGATGGAGGCCACTGTGTTCAATGCTGCTGACATTTTTTGGGACCCTTCCCCAGATCTGTTCCTCGACACAATCCTGTCTTGGAGCTCTACGGACAATTCCTTTGACCTCATGGCTTGGTTTTTGCTCTGACATGCACTGTCAACTGTGCAACGTTATATTGACAGGTGTGTGCCTTTTCAAATCATGTCCAATCAATTTAATTTACCACAGGTAAATCCAATCAAGTTGTAGAATCATCTCAATGATGATCAATGGAAACAGGATGCATCTGTCTCATAGCAAAGGGTCTGTGTAATTATGTAAATATCGTATCTCCATTTTTTATTTGAATACATTTGCAAAAAAAACAAACTGTTTTCTCTTTTTTCCTTATGGGGTATTGTGTGTAGATTGCTGAGGATTTAAAAAAAATGTCATCCATTTTTGAATAAGGCTGTTACGTAACAAAATGTGTAAAAAGTCAAGGGGTCTGAATACTTTCCAAATGCACTGTATATTTAGCCAGCTCATGGTCAAAGAATGGAGGGGTTGACCCGTGGTGGAGCTACAGTAGCTGCCATCTAATGGATGATCACGTGTGAATTAGCCACACGCTTAACCCTCCATTAAGGAGCTATCGCTCCGAGACTGGTTCTGCAAAGATAAAGCGTTTGCTAAGGAACCTGCTTTCCCATCAAAGCCATTGCACACCAGAAAATAGGTCAGAGACAGCTGCAAGCTTTTTTCTTATTTCTACCTTATAGAAAAGCATGCTTGAACACTACATAAAGAATACCTCACATTGCTAATGATCTGCAAAAAAAAATATTATTAAAAAAAAACTGTAATATCCTATGTTTCGGAGTCGTGGCTGAACAATGACATGCATGATATATACACCTCACTGGCTTTTCCATGCATCGTCAAAATCGGACACCAGTCTCGGTTAAGCTGAGAGGTGTTTATCTTTGTTAACAACAGCTGGTGTGCGATCTCTAATGTTAAGCAAGTCTTGAGTTTTTGCTGCATTGAGTTAGAATACCTCATAATAAGCTGCAGATCATACTATTTACATTTTTTGTGACCTTGCATACATATCCCATCCAAAAGCCATGGATTATAGGCAACATCCGCACTGAGCTAAAGGCTAGAGCTTCTGCTTTCAAGGAGCAGGACACTAATCCAGACGCTTATAAGAAATCCTGCTACGACCTCCGAAAAGACATCAAACAGGCAAAGAGGCAATACAGAACTAAGATTGAATCCTACTACGCCGGCTCTGATGCTTGTAGGATGTGGCAGGGCTTGCAAACTATCACAGATTACAAAGGGAAACCCAGTTGCAAGCTGCCCAGTGATGCAAGCCTTCCAAACCAGCTAAATGCTTTCTATGCTCACTTCTAGACAAACAACACTCAACCATGCATGAGATCACCAGCAGTTCTGGATGACCAGTTGTGTAAAGTTCTTAAGTTGTACTTTAAAATGTTTTTACTTAAGTGGTCCTTCTGTGGCTCAGTTGGTAGAGCATGGCGCTTGTAATGCCAGGGTAGTGGGTTCGATTCCCGGGACCACCCATACGTAGAATGTATAATAGAGAATGTAGAATGTATGCACACATGACTGTAAGTCGCTTTGGATAAAAGCGTCTGTTAAATGGCATATATTATTATTATATTTATTATATTATTTTTGTGGAGTATCTGTACTTTACTGTGCTATTTATATTTTTGACAACTTTTATATTCCTAAAGAAAATAATGTACTTTTTATTTTTGAGCAATTACATGTCCTTTTGATACTTAAGTATATTTAAAACCAAACACCTTTTAAATTTTTTTTTTACTCAAGTAGTATTTCACTGGGTGACTTTCACTTTTCACGACTAGTCATTTTCTATTAAGGTTTCTATTAAGGTATCTTTTACAATTGATGACTTTTTCCACCACTGCAGATGACTGTGTGTTCTCACTCTCCGTAGCCAATGTGAGTAGCACCTTTAAACAGGTTAACATTTACAAGGCCATGGGGCCAGAAATATTACCAGGATGAGAACTCAGAGCATGCACTGACCAGCTGGCAAGTGTGTTCAAGTATATTTTCAACCTCTCCCTGGCCCAGTCTGTAATACCTACAGTCATGTAATACCTACACGTTTCAAGCAGACCACCATAGTCCCTGTGCTCAAGAATGACATGGTAACCTGTCTAAGTGACTATCGCCCCGTAGCACATCTGTAAGCATGAAATGCTTTGAAAGGCTGGTCATGGCTCACATTAACACTATCATCCCAGACACCCTGTACCCACTCCAATTTGCACACCGCCCCAACAGATCCACATGATGCAATCTCTATTGCACTCCACACTTCTCTTTCCGACTTGGATAAAAGGAACACCTATGTGAGAATGCTGTTCAGCCTTCAACACCATAGCGCCCTCCAAGCTCATCACTAAGCTCATGACCCTGGGACTGAACACCTCCCTCTGCAACTGGATCCTGGACGTCCTGACGGTCCTTCCCAGGTGGTGCGGGTTGGCAACCAAACATCTGCCATACTGATCCTTAACATGTGAGCCCCTCAGGGCCACATTGACAGGCCTGTAGTGGAGAGGGTTGAGAGCTTTAAGTTCCTCTGTGTCCACATCACTCCCTGCCATCGAGGACCTCTATACCAGGCGGTGTCAGAGCACTGGCATAATGCAGTTTATCTGGACTCCCGCAAGGTTGGTGTTTGGCCCCCTTCCCCCTCTCTAAAATAAAATGTGTCAGCCAGACAGCCAGACAAAATATAGACTAGCAATCGCTGTCCATGGTGCTGAAATTGAGACATGTCTATGCGGCTGCATGCCTATTGGCTTTCAGTTGTTGATAGGCTTTCAGTTGTGCTAAGGCATGTATAGCTTTGCTTTAGCAAATGGATAAATGTGTTAAGCCTAACATTTCACAAAGCTATACATGGTGTCGCAATGCTGCCATTTCATACTGCTGGCAACAATGTAATTACTTGTTTAATAATTAAAGTTGGAAATTCAAACATTTCAGATATAAAATAAACGTTTGATGCATACTAATCAGCTACCAATAGATGTTTTTGGAATATACAACTGTCCTGCATGACCCATCCTCACGCTTTCTCCCAGCTTGGATAGAAAGTTGTGTGTAAAACCAGTCTATTAATGCCTAAATTAATCATAGTCAGTCCACCCTCAAAACACTAGCTTACTAGGGATTGTTTAATCATGCAGTGTATGCATAATGTACAGTATACTGTATACTCTATTTAGCTGCTATTTAGTTGCTATTTATAACATGTTTTATAAAAATTACACATCAAATAATCTAACAATGAGGAAAGAAGTAGTCAACTTGAGGATAAATCCAGTCACTATTTATTATTGAATTCAGCGGGTTTTGTCTGGCTAATAGCCTACAAAAAAATGGGCTGCAATATTCAAGTTAAATTAAATTAAATTTGAGAGACTCCCCTAGTCTCCATAATTCCTCTTTTTTTTGTGTGCAAACAATTTCACCTTTTCTATACTGGATATTGCCCACCCAGACTTTCCTGAGACAATGTCATACAATGCCACACAACTCTCCTTCCATGTCCTCCAATTTCTCTTAAATACAAGTAAAACTAAATGCATGCTCTTCAACCGATCGCTGCCTGCACCTGCCCGCCTGTCCAACATCACTACTCTGGAGGGCTCTGACTTAGAATACGTGGACAACTACAAATACCTAGGTGTCTGATTAGACTGTAAACTCTCCTTCCAGACCCACATCAAACATCTCCAATCCAAAGTTAAATCTAGAATTGGCTTCCTATTTCGCAACAAAGCATCCTTCACTCATGCTGCCAAATATACCCTTGTAAAACTGACCATCCTACCAATCCTCGGCGATGTCATTTACAAAATAGCCTCCAATACCCTACTCAACAAATTGGAGGCAGTCTATCACAGTGATATTTGTTTTGTCACCAAAGCCCCATATACTACCCACCATTGCGACCTGTACTCTCTCGTTGGCTGGCCCTCGCTTCATACTCATCGCCAAACCCACTGGCTCCATGACATCTACAAGACCCTGCTAGGTAAAGTCCCCCCTTATCTCATCTCGCTGGTCACCATAGCATCACCCACCTGTAGCACGAGCTCCAGCAGGTATACAGTGCCTTGCGAAAGTATTCGGCCCCCTTGAACTTTGCAACCTTTTGCCACATTTCAGGCTTCAAACATAAAGATATAAAACTGTATTTTTTTGCTGAATAATTTTGCACGACCAATTTTTCAGTTTTTGATTTGTTAAAAAAGTTTGAAATATCCAATAAATGTCGTTCCACTTCATGATTGTGTCCCACTTGTTGTTGATTCTTCACAAAAAAATACAGTTTTATATCTTTATGTTTGAATCCTGTGGCAAAAGGTCGCAAAGTTCAAGGGGGCCGAATACTTTCGCAAGGCACTGTATCTCTCTGGTCACCCCCAAAACCAATTCTTTCTTTGGCCGCCTCTCCTTCCAGTTCTCTGCTGCCAATGACTGAAACGAACTACAAAAATCTCTGTAACTGGACACACTTATCTCCCAGTTGGTGCTTTAAGCACCAACTGTAAGAGCAGCTCACAGATTACTGTACCTGTACATAGCCCATCTATAATTTAGTCCAAACAACTACCTCTTTCCCTAATGTATTTATTTTATTTAGCTTCTTTGCACCCCATTCTTTTTATTTCTATTTTGCACATTCTTCCACTGCAAATCTACCATTCGAGTGTTTTACTTGCTATATAATTTTACCTTTATATTTTACCTTAATTTTACCTCTAACCAGGCAAGTCAGTTAAGAACATGTTCTTATTTTCAATGACGGCCTGGGAACAGTGGGTTAACTGCCTGTTCAGGGGCAGAACGAGAGATTTGTACCTTGTCAGCTCGGGGGTTTGAACTCACAACCTTCCGGTTACTAGTCCAACGCTCTAACCACTAGGCTACGCTGCCGCCCCATTTTACTTTGCCACCATGGCCTTTTTTTGCCTTTACCTCCCTTATCTCATCTCATTTGCTCACATAGTATGTAGACTTATTTTTCTACTGTATTATTATTGACTGTATGTTTGTTTTACTCCATGTGTAACTCTGTGTTGTTGTATGTGTCGAACTGCTTTGCTTTATCTTGGCCAGGTCGCAATTGTAAATGAGAACTTGTTCTCAACTTGCCTACCTGGTTAAATAAATAAATAAATAAAAATGTGCATTATACACTGAGTATACAAAACATTAACACCTGCTCTTTTTCACTACAAGACCATGGTACTTGCCTACGGAGCAGCAAGAGTAACTGCCCCTCCCGACCTTCAGGCTATGCTCAAACCCTCACACCCCCGCTGACAAAAGAAAATATGTAAGTGTCTTTGAATGGGGTATGGTAGTAGATTCCAGGCACACCAGTTTGTTTCAAGAACTGCAACGGTGCTAAGTTTTTCACACTCAACAGTTTCCTGTGTGTACCAAGAATGGCCCACCACCCAATGGACTGTTCTGCAGGGCCCGGCGCCAGAATGAATCAGTTGGACGGACCGTTGATTGCGCGTTCACCTTTTTTAATGGGTCTTATAGTAAAGACTATAGGCAGCTCATGAGTTTGAAGTTTGGGGAAGCTTACAATTTAGCCAACCATTTCTACCGATCTGCATGCCAGTTAGTATTATTTTTATATGCACATTTTCGTGGAACAGTTAAATTTTTTATTTTTTATTTAATCTTTATTTAACCAGGTAGGCTAGTTGAGAACAAGTTCTCATTTACAACTGCGACCTGGCCAAGATAAAGCATAGCAGTGTGAACAGACAACAACACAGAGTTACACATGGAGTAAACAATAAACAAGTCAATAACACAGTAGAAAAAAGAAAAAAAGAGTCTATATACATTGTGTGCAAAAAGCATGAGGAGGTAGGCGAATAATTACAATTTAGCAGATTAACACTGGAGTGATAAATGATCAGATGGTCATGTGCAGGCAGAGATACTGGTGTGCAAAAGAGCAGAAAAGTAAATAAATAAAAACAGTATGGGGATGAGGTAGGTAAATTGGGTGGGCTATTTACCGATGGACTATGTACAGCTGCAGCGATCGGTTAGCTGCTCAGATAGCAGATGTTTAAAGTTGGTGAGGGAGATAAAAGTCTCCAATTTCAGCGATATTTGCAATTCGTTCCAGTCACAGGCAGCAGAGAACTGGAAGGAAAGTTGGCCAAATGAGGTGTTGGCTTTAGGGATGATCAGTGAGATACACCTGCTGGAGCGCGTGCTACGTGGGTGTTGTCATTGTGACCAGTGAACTGAGATAAGGCGGAGCTTTACCTAGCATGGACTTGTAGATGACCTGGAGCCAGTGGGTCTGGCGACGAATATGCAGCGAGGACCAGCGGACTAGAGCATACAGGTCGCAGTGGTGGGTGGTATAAGGTGCTTTAGTAACAAAACGGATGGCACTGTGATAAACTGCATCCAGTTTGCTGAGTAGAGTATTGGACGCTATTTTGTAGATGACGTCACCAAAGTCGAGGATCAGTAGTATAATCAGTTTTACTTGGGTAAGTTTGGCGGCGTGAGTGAAGGAGGCTTTGTTGCGGAATAGAAAGCCAACTCTAGATTTGATTTTAGATTGGAGATGTTTGATATGAGTCTGGAAGGAGAGTTTACAGTCTAGCCAGACACCTAGGTACTTATTGATGTCCACATATTCTAGGTCGGAACCATCCAGGGTGGTGATGCTAGTCGGGGTGACGTGCTGAAGGCTAGCAAACGCTCTAAAGTGATGTCATGTTAGTCACATTACACCTAATCTCATTCCCAGACATTTCCGCCCAAATACACGGAAGGTCTGTCGGACCAACGCATCAAACTTGCCATTCAATAGTTAGGGTTAGATTTAATATCACATTTTAAAAAGATAAATTGTGGAAATGGGCAGGGTTTGGAAATAATTGTGACTTTTTGACTGTGTTAAGTCGTGACAATGACATACTTTACTCAGTAAGGTCACTCTTATAGAATTCTATGGTCACTCACTAAGACTATTCTATGGTCACTCACACACTAAGGCCAACTTTGAATGGTTGATATCCCAGGCTTATATACTTATACAGTGGGGAGAACAAGTATTTGATACACTGCCAATTTTGCAGGTTTTCCTACTTACAAAGCATGTAGAGGTCTGTAATTTTTATCATAGGTACACTTCAACTGTGAAAGACTTATAGCATGCAATAAAATGCAAATTAATTACTTAAAAATCATACAATGTGATTTTCTGGATTTTTGTTTTAGATTCAGTCTTTCACAGTGAGTGCTATGCATTTCGCTGCTATTTTTTGCATCACAACATTGAAGTGTAAGGGGCCTCCAGTTTTTTTATAGATAGACTGGGTCTTCATATTTGCTATCTGGGTCTTGTTTTAATAATAGAGAAATCAGACCTTCCTGCTGAGTACCTGACAGACTACCATTTCTATAGGAGTAGTCAAAACAATCTAACAATGGAGCTTTTAGTAAAGGCTTGAAATACCTCTACCGATATGCCATGAAGCCCTGAGGTTTTTCCAGACTGAAAGGATTTAATCGCCTCAAAGTTCTTCCTCTGTAATTTGACCTTCGCACTGATCTTTCTGTACATTTGTTAATTTTCTATTTTGTTTATATTATTTGGAAATAATTCCTTACCGTAATCTTCATTCAGTGGGGGAGGATGAGATGGAAAAGAGAACATCTGCCTAAAATAATTAGCTTCCTCTTTTAAAATATCATTTGGAGAATCATAGACGACTCCGTCTTCAGTAACGAGTTTCTGCAAATTATTTTTGTTAGCGTTCCTGTATTGGTGATTGAGGAAGAATTTTGAGCATTTTTCTCCATATTCCACCCAGTTGGCTTTATTTTTGTAATAGATTACATTAGATCGTTCTTGAATAAGTTCCTTAAGTTCTTTTTGTTTTTCCTCTAACTTATTTTGTATCTCTGTAGTATCGTTTTTATTGCTATCTACCTGTACTATTAGTTCATGGATTTCCCTAGTTAGTCTTGTCTCTTTAGCCAGAAACTGCTTTTTTATTATTGAGGAATATTGAATTGAATGGCCTCTGAAGGTACATTTAAAAGGTATCCCAAACAATAATGGGATTTACTGAACCTATATTATACTGGAAAAATTCTGTTATAAATTATTTTGTCTAAAATAAGTTGTCCTCCAGTAAACTTTGATTCAATTTCCAATATCCTCGTCCACGTGGAAAATCTATAAGAGTTATATGAATTCCAATAAGATGATGATCCGATCACATTCCATCTCCGATTAAAACTTTTTTAACCTTTGGTGCAAGAGAGAAAGAGACGAGAAAGTAGTCAAGACGACTAGCTTGATTAAGTCTCCTCCATGTATATCTCACTAGGTCGGGGTTTTCTAGTCTCCTAATATCCACTATTTCCAATGTGTCCATAATATTTGTGATTTCCTTAAGGGCACGGTGATGGTAGTTTGTAGAGTGATTTCCTTTACGGTCCATTGAGGTACTTAACATTGTGTTATAGTCTCCTACCATAATGATTTGATCATTTGCTGCCTGTAAGTTCAATAAAATTGGTATAAATGTTTTCAAAGAATTATGGATCATCCTGATTTGGACCATATAGATTAATGAGCCAAATCTCTTTATCGTCCACTTTCACATTCAAAGAGATCCACATTCCTTGTGAATCAATCCTGACTATTTACATATTCAGATCAACATTTTTTATATTTATTATCATCACACCTTTTGAGTTCCTTTGTCCATGACAGAAAATTATTTCACCACCCCATTCCTTTTTCCACACAACTTCATATAAGGATGTAGAGTGAGTTTCCTGTAAACAGTGTTATATTCGTTTTCTTTTAACCATGTAAATACTAATCTTTTTTTAATAATCTGCTAAACCGTTACAATTAAAACAGGCTACACTTATTTCACCCCTTACCATAACTAGATGCTATTCTCAGTCTAAATTGACCATGACTAGTGCTTGTAAAGTTACTGCCATCAGAGGTATTATGATGGTCAAAATTAGAGCTTTCAAATGTCTGATATTTAGAATTCAAGAAATAGGTTCTAGCAATATTTGTTTTATTCCCTTGCCCGTTTGCCTGTGAGCCAATGCCACATATTTTAGAAAATTATTAAATTATTATTATGTGTGTAGTAAATCTGAGTAGGTTGACATGTATGATATTGGATGTGATTTAGTGAGAGTGTATATGATGTCTGTATAAGAGTAAGACTATGATATGTGATGTCCAAATAAATAATAACTCCTCCAATTTGCATGGTTGAGTATCTATGTGTGTAACATGTAGTGCGTATAGCCTTAATATTCATGATGATAATTGTAATCCATATCGTATCACCGTCATAGTTGCATCATAATTACCTTTAACATCATTGAAAAACACATCCCAGCATTTCCATAGGAATTGACGTTTCACATGATCATGAAAGTCACCTTGCATTACTCTAGAGAAGGCTTCACTACAGTACAAATGTATTCCGTACAATATGTTATCATTCCCAATGCCCCTATTCTGATATCTCCCCCTTGCTTGTTGTAAACATATATAAACTTGTAGACAAATACATTAAAAAAATAGATAAACAAACTTATTAAATTATAAAACAGTTCAACAATAGAGAGAGAGAAGAGAGAAGAGAGAGAGAGAGGAGAGCGAGATCAGGTGTGTGTGTGTATGTATAAGTCTGTATGTGTAAGCGAGCATGTAATTGAGTACGTGTGTTCATATCCACTTCATAGTGTTCAGATATTTTTACAGTTCACATACTTTCTTTTTTTCGTAACCTGAAGTCCCTGTAGAATTTAGTACAGCCATGGTGTTATGGAGCTGTCTCGGAATAGCTGTCCATCTATAAAGAGGTTGTCCCAATGAGAAAGGCATGCTTACCCTTCTCCCTTTGTTGCCTTTGTACAGGATACAGTCTTTCACGACCTTCGTTTATCTCCCTTGGAAATTGATCATTTAGACTGAATTTGGTCTCTTTAAGCTCCCTTCCCCTGCTTTTGATCCTTTAATTGGTAGTGTTCAAATTTTGTGATGATCAGTCGGGGACCCTTGGTCTTGTCGCTCCGAGTTCCAAGTCTGTGTACTCGGTGGAAAGCCACCTTGTTTACAGTCTCTTTCTGAAGTTTCAAGGCGGATTGCATGAGTTCTCTGATTGCGCCCTCTGGATTATTGGATGTGTCTTCCTGGGAAGAAAAATCGATTTTCACGCATGCTACGACTTTGTATGTCTAGTAGCAACTCCTTCATCACTCTGTTTTCCCTGAGTAGACAATCCATGTTGGAATCGTGGATTTTTACCTTGGCTGCGAGTGCCTTGTTTTCTCCTTGGAGTGTGAGAATTTCACTCTGGCTAAACTCCAAACTCCCCATCAGCCCTGCTACCTAGTCACACAACTTTTCCAGTGTTGAATGGATTCCAGCCAGAGCACTAGCCTCTACTTCAACGGTAAGTAAATCGTCCGTGTCTGTGGACTAATCTGTTTTCTATTAATGTTGGGTTAAAGTTATTAAGTGAGGGCGTCGGATCTTTCCATGATGGAGTATGTTGTTCCTCCTTAGTGTAAAGCTGTTGGTACTCGTCGATTTCCATCACAATCTCCTTTGTATCCAGGTTGGCTCTTTACTGCAACCAGTTGTTTTCCGAAAAGATAACAATGAGTCTTTCCCACGACGACGACAGGTGTCTGTAGTACAGCCGGCTAGCACTCGTGGAATCCTCGCAAAAAATGGAACACAAACTTGCAGTCCCAGCCGTGTTTGTTGTTTTTCTAGTGTACTGTGATCCCGTGGCTACCGTTTCTCAGGAAAGTATTTATGTTTATCCTGAACCACAAATGTAAACCACTTGGAGCTGATTTTCTGGTGTTTTTACAGTCTTATGTCCAACAATTTCAAAGATTTGAGTTACAGTTCAAATAAGGAAATCAGTCAAATAAAAATAAATAAGGCCCTAATCTATGGATAACACATGACTGGGAATACAGATATGCATCATTTGGTCACAGATACAGTACCATAAAAAAAAGGAAGGTATGTGGATCACAAAACTAGTCAGTATCTGGTGCGTCAACCATTTGCCTCATGCAGCGCGACACATGTCCTTCGCAAAGAGTTGATCAGGCTGATGTTTGTGACCTGTTGAATGTTGTCCCACTCCTCTTCAATGGCTGTGAGAAGATTCTGGATATTGCTGTGAACTGGAACACGCTGTCGTACACGTCAATCCAGAGGATCCCAAACATGCTCAATGGATAACATGTCTGGTAAGGAAGCAGGCCATGTAAGAACTGGGATATTTTCAGCTTCCAGGAATTGTGTACAGATCATTGCGACATGGGGCTGTGCATTATCATCCTGAAACATGAGGTGAAGGCGGCGATTGAATGGCATGATAAAGGGCCTCAGGATCAATTAAAATTGCAATTGATAAAATGCAATTGTGTTCATTGTCCGCTCATGCCTGCCAATACCATAACCCCACCGCCACCCTGGGGCACTGTGTTCACAATGTTGACATCAGCAAACCACTTGTCCACACGATGCCATACATGCTCTCTGCCATCTGCCTGATTCAGTTGAAACTGGATTCATCCGTGAAGGGCACACTTCTCCAGCTTGCCAGTGGCCATTGAAGGTGAGCATTTGCCCACTGAAGTTGGTTACAACGCCAAACTGCTGTCAGGTCAAGACCCTGGTTTAGGATGATGAGCATGCAGATGAGCTCCCTGATATGGATTCTGACAGTTGTGCAGAAATACTTAGGTTGTGAAACACACAGTTTTATGAGCTGTCCAGGTGGCTCGTCTCAAACCATCCCGCAGGTGCAGAAGCCAGATGTGGATGTCCTGGGTTGGCGTAGTAAGACTAGGTCTGCGGTTGTGAGGTCGGTTGGACGTACTGCCAAATTCTCTACAACGACATTGGAAGCAGCTTACGGTAGAGAAATTAACATTCAAACATTCTCTGGCAACAACTCTGGTGGACTTTTCTGCAGTCAGCATGCCAATTGCACACTCCCTCAACTTGAGACATCTGTGGCATTGTGTTGTGTGACAAAGCTGCACATTTTAGAGTGGCCTTTTAGTGTCCCCAGCACAAGGTGCACCTGTGTAATTACCATGCTGTTTAAATCTGCTTCTTGGTATGCCACACCGTCAGATGGATGGATTATCTTGGAAAAGGAGAAATGCTCACTAACAGGGATGTACACACATTTGTACAAAAAATTTGAGAGATATGCTTTTGTGCATTTAAGGTCATGAAAGATGGGACCAACACTTCACATGCTGCGTTCACATGTTATACCAAACATGCGGAACTCCTTCCCAATATTGAGTTGCACCCCACCTCTCAGAACATCCTCAATTCGTCGGGGCATGGACTCTACAAGGTGTCGAAAGCATTCCACAGTGATGCTGGCCCATGTTGACTCCAATGCTTCCCACAGTTGTATCAATTTGTCTGCATATCCTTTGGGTGGTGGACCATTCTTGATACACATGGAAAACACATGGAAAAGTGTGAAAAACCCAGCAGCATTGTAGTTCTTGACACAAACCGGTGCGCCTGGCCCGGCACCTACTACAAAAAAATTGAAGTGCCTTTGACTCCAATGCTTCCCACAGTTGTATCAATTTGTCTGCATATCCTTTGGGTGGTGGACCATTCTTACTGTAGTAGGTGCCGGGCCTGGCACACCGGTTTGTGTCAAGAACTGCAATGCTGCTGGGTTTTTCACACTTTTCCATGTGTTTTCCATGTGTATCAAGAATGGTCCACCACCCAAAGGATATGCAGACAAATTGATACAACTGTGGGAAGCATTGGAGTCAAAGGCACTTCAATTTTTTTGTCTTGCCCATTCACCCTCTGAATGGCACACATACACAATCCATGTCTCAATTGTCTCAAGGCTAAAAAAAAATATTCTTTAACCGGTCTCCTCCCCTTCATCTACACTGATTGAAGTGGATTTAACAGGTGACATCATCAAGGGATCATAGCTTTCACCTGGATTCACCTGGTCAGTCTATGTCATGGAAATAGTTCCTAATGTTTTGTACACCCAGTGTATGGTACACGCATATGCATACATGCACGCACTCAAACACACACCCCTGATTTTATCATTCAGACACATTTCCAACGCTAGCCACTGGTCATAATAAGGGTATTATTAAAAATAAGGATCTGTAAAGAAACTCTTATTGAAAGTCTTGAGCTTAAAAAGCCAGACAAGCAGAGAGCCATCCCTTGTGTAGATACATTAAATGTTTATATTCATGATGTGAGCTCAGCTTGTTTTACATGCAAAGCTTTTCTGAGGAGTAGAAGAGTACCAAAGCACATCACACAATACAAATCCTCTCTCTGGGGAGATTGTGATGAATGAGAACCCCCCCCCCTAAGAAAAAACATATTTGATTTATCTGATAATAAGAAAACTTAACCCAGACAATATTGGAGGTATTTAAATGCATTTTTGCTATTACTCCGTTGTTACCCTTACTGTATTGATATTTATAAATGCTCACTGCACCTTCTGTGCACTCACTAGTGATTTCAATGTACCGTTACACTCTTTTCAGCTCTGTGGCACCTAGATATAGTAAATGTGCAGACTGAATCTGGTTGATATGTACTGCAGATATTGCAATCAGACCAGTCAATGATCTTCGTGCTACTCCATTAAATTTTTTCTCCAAATGCTTGGCAGCTCCAGGACTTGGCAACTCTGGAGTTTGTCCTCTGACTGCCATTGATTTGAGGGACTGGCGGCGAGTCTCACTGCGAGCTCTATGGTGACAGAGACATCACAAAGAGCCTCACACGCACGCGCTCATACACTATGAAGGAGCTGGACAGGGACCAAACCATTAACCACACTGGAGGAAGCAGGGATCCTAACTAATGGGCCCCACTGGGGTTGGCCTTGTTACATGTGGAAATGTCCCCAATTACTGTAACCAGGCCAGCCATAAACTCTGGTTGGATAGAGTGGTTCAGTCGGCGAAACGTTTGCATGTCTTTTAATCAAATGCTGAGAATGCACAAATACAGACCGGAGAATCATAAATCAGACACAATGTGCCATTAATTTATCGAGACCTAGAAAAGCAACACAAAAGAGTATTCTTCTGTGGTGCTGCTTTATCTCCATGTAATCAATATGATTCACTCACATATAACTATTGATCCGTGAGAATGTACTTGATTAGTCTTTATAACTGGTCAAGGCCAAAGTCAAGATATCAACATTGTGAATGTTCTATATGGTGAACACCTTGACTGGGTAGTTGATAGAGGACTGCTTTTCTCTTGTGAGACCTGAGAAGGTTTCTGTTCTGTATGTTATTCACACCAACCATGCTATACATATGATATAAAACTGAACAGGTTTATCTTGATAGAACCATTAGCATGTGTCCATCCTCATCACTAAACTTCCTGATTAAATAACTTATCTATGAAAACCTGACTATGCAAGAAAGATTTGAGCTTTGCTTTACCAGCAACTGAACTCCTGAAATCCAATTAAATCACACAGATTGATTATTTACCTTCAGAGACATATCCCCACCACCTCTCCAAATGGAATGATGCCTAGATACATCAAATAAGATGGGATTTTCAAGATGGCGAAATGGACTAGCACATCTCCTCGTGTGTCTCTCATAAATACTAAGGTCATGAATTAATCTATTTCTTTGGATCCATCAAATGAATGCGGACACTTATCAAGGCGGCCATATTGCCTCTGCTGTGAACAGTGGTAATACTATGAATGAACTATATAGTCAATTTGATGACTGGTTGGAATATACAGTAGGACACATGGCAGAAAAATACATTAAACATGACTAAACTCATTAACACATCATCACTGGAGGCATTCACTACAATCTTGAGTTCATGCTTATTATACAATATGGGTGAAATGGAGACAGAGGAACCACAAAATGTCATATTGCTTATACATGTATCCTAATCATGAATGCATTCATGTTTTACAGCTTAATGTCATCACACTGAGCAATCTCTAGTCTAGACTATTTGTTTGAGTAGACAATTTACACACAGCACTGACACACACTAACCCCACCAGAAATGCCACTCGAGGTCTTTTCACAGCCCCCAGGTCCAGAACAAATTCAAGGAATACAGAGCCACGAGTGCATGGAACTGCTTTCCATCTTATATAGCGCAAGTGAACAGCTAACCTGGTTTATAAAAAACAAATAAAGCAACACCTCATGGAACAATGCTTCTCCCCCATGTGACCTACTTGTTGTGTGTATGTACAGACATGTACACTATATATACAAAAGTATGTGGACACACCTTCAAATTAGTGAATTTGGCTATTTCAGCCACACCCGTTGCTGACAGGTATATAAAATTGAACACACAGCCATGAAATCTTCAAAGACAAACATTGGCAGTAGAATGGCTTTACTGAAGACCTCTGACTTTCAATGTGGCACCTTTCTAACAAGTCAGTTTGCACAGAGCTCTGACCTCAACCCAATTCACCTTTGGGATGAATTGGAACGCCGACTGCGTGCCAGGACTAATCGCCCAACATCAGTGCTGGATCTTACTAATGCTCTTGCGGCTGAATGGAAGCAAGTCTCCACAGCAAGGGACAGAAGAGCTTATAATCACCCATGTTTTTTTTATAGATTTTTACCTACATCCTTGTGCTAAGATGTTGTGGCCACTCAACACAGGGCAGAGCACACCTTTCATATTAGCATGCTGAGTATTGCTATACAACACACTATTACTGGTGGCAATTAAATAACCAATACACTATCAGGTTTGGATCTCTTGGAATTGTATTTTTTCCCAGTATGACCAATTTCCCTAAAACAAATAGTTCTGCACTTTGCAACATTGTTTTTTTTTAACGAGTCAGTCTAGGTAAATTATTTAATCAGTCTAGGTAAATCATTTGATCTAATGGCAAAGAGTAACCAAATACCCAATAGAATATTCCATTGTTGTTTGATAGTCATTTTCTGTAGAGAGCTTGTGGTTGCATCAGCTAGCAAAATGCACCAGGCGCCATGTTGGAAGACCAAAGTCAGCCTGTTGGAAGTTATCCAATCGTCCACATGGCCGGCTGCCTTTTGCTACCACTGGAAACTTTGGAAGATTGCCCATTATTTAGTTATTTTAAGGACACCGAAAACAGGAAGGAATTGGGAGAACCTATTCAAGAAAGTAAATGTTTTGAAAATGATCAAAAATTATTATTAGCTAGCTAGCTTTCTACAGAAACGTAGTGTGCAGGCTAACTCATGAGCTGCTATATAATGTTCACTAGTTAGCTAACTATACATTATAAAAAGTTATCTAAGTGAATTAAATATCACCAGCTTGCTAACGTCATATTAGCTGGTTAGCTTCTTGATGTATTTATCGTTGTAACTCTAAATGCATTTGTATCTAGGTAGCTAACAGTCACGGAAGAGGGTGAAACGATTAGCTAGCAGTTCCAGCTGTCAGAGAAGGGAGACAAGGCTACTCTGTATAGGGCAGGTAACTATGGGAGGACATTATGAAGATATTCTCCAGTTCCATTCCCTAGTGAGAAACTGAAGATAGAGCTATATAACTAGCAACATAACATTCAGTACTGTCTTATTTGAGTATAATTATATGTTAGCACATTTGGTGAACAAAAATACAGTTTAAAAGTCACACAAAAATTTATAAACCTATTAAAACTGGAGCAGGCCAACCCTGCTGGGTGTGCATGCTTCTGTTCCAGCCCAGCATGAACACACCTGATTCATTGTATCAAACCTTATTAGTTAATAATCAAGTGTACTATTTCTGGGCTGGAACAGAAGTCTGTTTTCCCATAGATCAGGGATCAAGGTATGGTATTGACTTTTTTTTGTTCACCTAAAAAACAGCCTACATGTTACTAAAATGTCTATCCTTTAGACACAATCCGGTCTCAGCGCTCTACAGACCATTCCTTCGACCTCATGGCTTTGATCTGACATACTCTGTCAACCTTATATAGACAGGTGCGTGCCTTTCCAAATCATGTCAAATCAATTGAATTTACCACAGGTGGACTCCAATCAAATTGTAGAAACAACTCAAGGATGATCAATGGAAACAGGATGCACCTGACCTTAATTTTCATTCACATAGCAAAGGGTACTTACATAAATAAGGTATTTATGATATAAATGTTTTAATACATTTGCCAAAATGTCTAAAAACCTGTTTTGTCATTATGAGGTGTTGTGTGTAGATTGATGAGATTGAAAAAATATTTGTAGATTGAAAAAATATTTCATACATTTTAGAATAAGACTGTAACATAACAAAATGTTAAAAAGTCAAGGGTTCTGAATACTTCCCGAATGCATTGTACCTAATTCAACTCAGAGGGCCTGATGATTAGTTGATAAGTTGAATCAGGTGTGTTTGTCCAGGACTAGAATAAAATGTACTGTTGGAGGTACTCGAGGACTGGTGTTGGGAACCACTGGCCTACAGTATGATGGCATTAGCCTTATGGGCATTTGCAATGCAGCCCTTGCCATTGTGCATCTGAAGCAGAGAAGCTTAACTCACACATGGTTTACATATTGTTCAGCTATATGTTCTCAATTTAAAAATGATACCAGTTGACAATGTATATGAGGCTAATCATTACACTGGATTTTATACATGCCTTGTGCTGACATGAAATGATTTAGTTAAAATCCAACCGTTGTAATCTAGGTGGTGAAATGTCTGGAAGGAGATGATGGGATCCTTAGCTTAAAACATACAACTACTACTACCAATTTCAATGCCAGATACTTTTCTCATAGAAGGTCTGAGTGGCACTGAGAGGTGCTACAGTGTTAATGAAGATGGTTTGCTTAAGACTACCACAACAATTACATTGTCTATGCTAAATGTGTATAAATTGTAAAATAAATAAAATAGTCGGGCTATAAGAAACACTTTCTATTCAATGGGGCTAGGTAAAGCAGAGAGAACAATACTTTTAATTTCACCCATACAAAAATGTAGTGTTTTATTAAAGTACAGAATGTTTACAATGTCATGAACAATAGTCTTTAACACTTTTCAAAATACATTTTATACATTCATATGATTTAAGGGGGCACTTCTGTCTTGACGACAAGGTGAAGGTGCTCTCTACTCAAATGGCACAACAGAATCATTCAGCTAGTCCAAAGTACAACATACGACAACCATCTCATATAACTGAGGGATGTCTCCTTTCATAGCTGGGAAAGGACGAAGTAGAAGCAGAAACTGTTGCTGCTGCAGCATTGCTCATCTTTACAGTGGGAATCCAGTCGACATGGGTGTCTTGATAGGGGTCAACTGGTGAACCTACAGTACATAAACAAATGAGAAGCACTCCTGATGTTAGCATATCACTTCTTCAGGTCACCTATACCATCAGGGGACTTAAGTGTATGGTTGTGTTTAATTCATTCAGGTGTTTTAGTTTCATATAAATATTACATCAATTGTTGGGCTGGAGCAACCAATAGTCAACAAGGCAGGTTGTCCTATGTCCAGTTTAATACATTTTTTAAAATGTTCATGTAATATTTTACATTCCGTAGCAGATTAGGAGAATTTATACAGCATGTTAGGAAAAGGGTTAGGTTTTACTAAAATGTGTTTAAAAAAAAATACTTTTGACCTTAATTTGACAAAAGCTGGTTCCCTTTTAGCCAGGACCCCTTTTCGGCCAAGATTACATGGTTGCATTCAAAACAAGGTCATTTTTATTGATCTGTTGTCAGTGTCAGTAGAGTAGGCCTAGGCTACTATCGTACTCAAAAATATTCTGCTAATGTCTCCAGTCCATATAAAGTGTAGTAGAATTGCATGACATGTTTATTAAAGGCTACATTTCAACTGTGCAAATGAAAGAAACATCACTGATGTAGCCCATAAGCCTATGCCACTATGCACTAAATTATTACTATCCAGTCTACTCATCACATTAGGAATAGTACGCTTACATTCGTCTGCAAATGTGTGTCACGCATGCTCCCGCCATTCCCCCCTGGCCCTCGAGGAGGCCAGGCTCCCCAGCATTGCGTACCCCTGCCATCATCATTACACACCCCTGCCTTCCCACATCACGCGCATCAGCAATTATTGGACTCACCTGGACTCAATCACCTCTATATTACCTCCCCTATATCTGTCTGGTCCCCCGCTCTGTTCCCTGCTTCTGCATTAATGTTGATATGTCCTTGTATACCCGTGTGCTGACGCTGTTTCTGTCCTGTTACCTGTCTGTTCCTATTAAATGTTTGACTCCCTGTACCTGCTTCTCTTCCCCGGCATCAGTCTTTACAATGTGATGATAGATGCATGCAATCCATTGTTATAAAGGTGTATTTTTATGGTGAAAAAATACCTTCCCCAAAACTTGAAAACCACGCGACACATACTAATATCTAGACTACAGGCTATCTAGCTAGCTAATTTAGGCAAATGTACTGTATACAGTGTTAACATCTGATTAACATAACAGCTAAACAAAACTCGAAATTGATCAGATTTGACTTACCAGTAATGAAATAATCGTAGCAGACCCTGTACTGACAGCTGTCTGGGTTCAGGTCTTGACTGGCAAAAAAAAAAGTTTCTTAACTTTTCTGACAGTTCTTGAGTCTTATCTCATTGTTATCACCAATGGTCAGTGGCGATTTTAGTATGTAAATCTTGGTGGGGCAAAAAAAGAAAAATTGGGATGCATGCCAGCAAAGCCACTACACAACACAACACTAAACAATACATTAATTGCACTATAATGGTGACAAACAGTGCCCACAAACTGTTAGGGACTATATAAAGCTGTCCCAGCAGCAGAGTCCCAACAGCAATCCCAACACATTACCACTGCTACACCTGGTTATCAGCGGAGCCTAGTCTGGCAGTGAAACAGTTAATTCAGCCTCATTTACTGCCATTTAAAACACTTAGCTGATATGGCTGACTTTCTTACACAAATCTGGTTTCTACTGACAATTGAGATGCACAAACTATGGCATAGGAGGACGACAAGGGGATAAGAGGCTATCCGTAATTTCGCTTAAGACATTAATGAGCGAGCGACGACGGACGTAGTCAATATAACTATTTGTACAGCCCTTTTGAAATGTACCATGACAGAATTCAGAACATGGGCCGTTCTTACAGTCCTTTGCGTACACCAAGCCACAACCGTAGGATAAATAAAAGGGACATATAAGCAGACAATGGAAGCTCTTACATTTGATGATGACATTTCTCTGAAACAGGTTATAGGCTACATGTGCACCACCAAGTTAGAACAGTAGGTGAAATTAAGAAGTGAAAATAGACCAAATTATTAGGGTGAGGCACATTGAACACCATTTGGGTTTTCGCGTGTCCAAAAAGACACACGCCAAATAACATTATTTGACATGTTAAATCAGCTTTTAATTTGACACTTCAAATAACACAATTCTATTATAGAATGTTGTGTGTGCTCAATTTGCACGTGCAAGCCAAGCGTCACCACTACTACAGTAGCACTGTCAAAGCTGTACAAAAAAAGTCTGCAGACAAGCACACACACCGGCCACGAACAATGTGTTTACAATACAGTGTTAGTGAAAATAGACCAAATTATTAGGGTGAGGCACATGGGCTACTAACAGCTTACTACACAACATACACTTAGTATTACTTTCGTAGCTACAGTATACATGTATCCCTTGCATATTACATCATTTATGCAGCAGCATAAAGTTACAAGACATTTTTGGACTCACCTTGTGCTGTGCTCACTTAAACAGGAAGGTGGCACGGTGATCCTTTGTGGGCAAATTTTGTCATCAAACTTTGTCATCAAAGTCTGGCATTCTCTGTATTTAGGGTGGAATCTCTGAAAAAAAAAAACACACAGCCACTCCACTGAAAGCAGGCTAGTGGATGCTTTGAAATGCTTGCTGTTAGCCACTGATTCCTTCCAAACCTCTCATTGTTGAATTTGCGATTTCCAACTTGTTGAAAGGGACCCATAAAGTCAGCTTCCTCCTCTTTCCCCAGTGAACTACACAAAGTGATTTGCCCCACTGAGGAGCTATGAGTCTGAACAGGCTGATCTGGGTAGCGCGATGTATCCAATCCACGGGCAGCAGGGTCGTGTCCTCAGTGCCAGTCCCTGTGGAGACAGAAGAGGTCATCCTTCTGGAAGAATGCTGCTTCTCATTCCAAAAACAAAGGCTGGGATTGTTGAAAGCTGACAGAAAGGGTGGGGCTGGGGGGGGGCACATGGTGGGACAATGGGATAAATCCTATGAAAATGTAACAGCCCTCCGAATGGGATTTTTGCTTAGGGATGAGGTATTATATAACTATGATGCATAAGTGATACATAACATTCAGGTAATTTATCTGCCTTACAATCAACAGTCACATGGGCAGTCAGACAGACATGCCATTTCTTTTCATTCGCTTTCATTTCCTGATGAGACTTGACCTTATGAAAGGACCACATTCTGAGTGGACATCCTTAAGCCCCTGAATTGCCAACTATTTGACATGGTAAACATAAACCTCTAATATAAGAAGTTGCTCAGATTGTTAAAAAAAGGCTATATGAGAGGCAGTACAGTGAGACATTTCTATATTGGATTGAGGAACATGTTGAGAGTGGTAGTCAAACAGGAAATTAGCTAAATACTTTTGGCAGGGGGATTAGAATGCAGTTGTTTCTCTGAGGAGTGCATGCAGCAGGTGTTTTGGAAGAGGAGGAAGTGTCTGCGAACTCCCTGCCCTGTGAAAGACCAGTCGAGATCAAAGCTACTGTATTACAGAGTGAATCAAAGGCTGAATCAGTCTATAGACAGCGTCTGAAAATGGCAATGTGAAATTAAAGAGCACCCAGAATATTGTATTAAATGGTGTATACACTGGACTCAATGGCCTCTTCAGAAAATAAAGCATTTGTTCAAATTCTTCAGAATTTGTCTCAAAAAACAACAGGTGATATATTTTTATTATTCTTTTGTTTCTGACAGTTGAGAGAGAAATTACTTTTATCTGACAGGTGAGAGAGACAACATCAATTTCTTGAAAAGGCATGCATCCCCTCCTCCTTTTTCAAGGAAGATATTGGAAGAAAATGTAACTTTAAGAGCATTTAACTTTAAGGGTCATGATGGGATATGGTGGAAAGTAGCTAAAAAAATAAGAGTACTTGATGACAGAGAGGTGGGTGTCCTTGAAAAACTCCTAAATCTGATTCTGCCTGTTGGTTCCTTTTGAATGACAAGTGTGTCTTATTTCCTCATTCCAAAAGATAATACAATCTTCAACAAATGTTGTCATTTCATTTCATTAAAAAATGCTTTGTAAACATCAGTGTGCGAGAACAGCTTCGCTTGATTAAAGCTTTATATTCCAACCAGTTTTGGGTTGTAGTTTCACTACATGTAATTCCACTATTAATGTAACTACATTTTGCAGTATGGTAGTTTAACTAAATTCACAGTGGGATGAACAAGAAGTTGTGCTTTTAAATTATGTATGACACTTGTATTTTCACAATATTTGTATTTTGAATTTCGGGAGCGGTTCATGCGCCAATGCAGTTTTAAGGAAAATAATAGTTAAGAAAATACTTACTAAATAAACTAAAGTGAAAAAAATTCAAGAGTAATAATAAAACAACAATAACGAGGCTATTTAAAGGGGCGGCACCGAATCAATGTGCATCAATCCGGGAAAATGATATTAGTATGGTATGTTACCTTTGTATGATATTTATTAATTTGTGGATGTCCATCATCCACATCATATGTTACGAATTACAATTCATATAATATGTTACTACTCCTCTAACTGGAGTACCTGCTCCTGCTGAATCCATGGTAGTTGTGAAATTCTGTTACAGGTGTGTGTACTGGAGGCGAAGTCATGTGCAGGAGAGCAGAGTGTAGTTAACAGGCGCACTTTTTTTCTGGTCCAAACGAAAGCACATAAGTACATAAATGTTCCCAAAACACGGAACACAAACAAAATTCTGGCGCGTGACAATACTCACATAACATAAAACAATTTCACACAAAGACATGAAGGGGAACAGAGGACTAAATACATGCAGTGTGATTAGGGAATGAAAACCAGGTGTGTATGGAACAAGACAAAACAAATGAAAACATGAAAAATTGAGCGGCGATGGAACGTCGCCCGAACAAGGAGAGGAGCCAACTTCGGCGGAAAGTCGTGACAGTTACATATTGCAATTCATACAATATGTTACGAATTGCAATTCGTGCAATATGTTACGGATTTTGAAAATGTACAGTATATTGGGCTCTTGGGTGGAGCAGCGTTCTAAGGCATTGCCTAGCAGTGCTAGAGGCATCACTACAGACACCCTGGTTCGACTCCAGACTGTATTAGGAGTCCCATTGAACGGTGCGCACTTGTCCCAGCGTCGCATGGGTTTGGCTGCGGTAGGCTATCATCGTAAATAGGAGTTTGTTTTTAACTGACTTGACTAGTTAAATAAAGGTAAGCAAATGGAAAATAGCTAGGTGGCTAACATTAGCTAGGGTTAGAGATATGAGTTAGGTTAAATGGTAAAGGTTAGGGTTAGAGTTAAAGGTTTAGGGGAAGGGTTTGCTAAAATGCTAAGTACCTAAAAGTAGCTGCAAAGTTGTTAAAATCAAATTTGCTTTGTTAAAATCCACAGCTACAATAAATGTATCCTCAGGATATTGGGTTTCCAGTTTGCATAGTCCAGTGAAGTTCTTTGAGCGCCGTCATGGTATCAGCTTGAGGGGGGATATACACGGCTGTAACAGTAACCGACGAGAATTCTCGGCATTTGATTATGAGGAATTCTAGATCAGGTGAACAAAAGGACTTGAATTCCTGTATGTTGTTTCAATTACACCATGAGTCGTTAATCATGAAACATACAAACCCGCCCTTCTTTTTCCCGGAGAGTTGTTTATTTCTGTCAACGCGACTCACAAAGAATCCTGTAGGCTGTATCGACTCCGACAGCATATCCTGAGAGAGTCATGTTTCGGAAGTTTACATACACCTTAGCCAAATACATTTAAACTCAGTTTTTCAGAATTCCTGACATTTAATCCTTGTAAAACTTCCCTGTCTATGGTCAGTTAGGATCACCACTTTATTTTAAGAATGTGAAATGTCAGTATAATAGTAGAGAGTGATTTATTTCAGCTTTCATTGCTTTCATCACATTCCCAGTGGGAAGTTTACATACACTCAATTAGTATTTGGTAGCATTGCCATTTAATTGTTTAACTTGGGTCAAACTTTTTGGGTAGCCTTCCACAAGCTTCCCACAATAAGTTTGGTGAATTTTGGCCCATTCCTGCTAATAGAGCTGGTGTATCTGAGTCAGGTTTGAAGGCCTCCTTGCTCACACACACCTTTTCAGTTCTGCCCACAAATATTCTATAGGATTGAGGTCAGGGCTTTGTGATAGCCACTCCAATACCTTGACTTTGTTGTCCTTAAGCCCGTTTGCCACAACTTTGGAAGCATGTTTGGGGGTCATTGTCCATTTGGAAGACCCATTTGCGACCAAGCTTTAACTTCCTGACTGATGTCTTGAGATGTTGCTTCAATATATCCAAATAATTTCCCCTCCCCATGATGCCATCTATTTTGTAAAGTGCACCAGTCCCTCCTGCAGTACCCCAACAACGTGATGCTGCCTGCCCCGTGCTTCACAGTTGGGATGGCCTCCCCCTTTTTCCTCCAAACATAACGATTGTCATTATGGCCAAACAGTTCTATTTTTGTTTCATCAGACCAGAGGAAATTTCTCCAAAAAGTATGATTTTTGTCCCCATGTGCAGTTGCAAACCGTAGTCTGGCTGTTTTATGGCGGTTTTGGAGCAGTAGCTTCTTCCTTGCTGTGCAGGGAAGGACTCGATGTCGATATAGGACTCGTTTTACTGTGGCTATAGATACTTTTGTACCTGTTTCCTCTAGCATCTTCACAAGGTCCTTTGCTGTTGTTCTAGGATTGATTTGCACCGCTTACACCAAAGTACGTTCCTCTCTAGGAGACAGAACACGTCTCCTTCCTGAGAGGTATGACGGCTGTGTGGTCCCATGGTGTTTATACTTGCGTACTATTGTTTGTACAGATAAACATGGTACTTTCAGGCATTTGGAAATTGATCCCAAGCATGAACCAGACTTGTGGAAGTCTACAATTTTTTTTCTGAGGTCTTGGTTGATTTCTTATATTTTCCCATGATGTCAAGCAAAGAGGCACTGAGTTTGAAGGTAAAGGCCTTGAAATACATCAGAAGCTTCTAAAGCCATTACATAATTTTCAGGAATTTTCCAAGCTGGTTAAAGGCACAGTCAACTTAGTGTATGTAAACTTCTGACCTCCTGGAATTGTGATACAGTGAATTCTAAGTTAAATACTCTGTTTGTAAACAATTGTTGGAAAAATTACTTGTGTCATGCACAATGTAGATCCTAACTGACTTGCCAAAAGTATAGTTTGTTATCAAGAAATTTATGGAGTGGTTGAAAAACAAGTTTTAATGACTCCAACCTAAGTGTTTGTAAACTTCCGACCTCAACTGTATATTTAACACACACACACACACACACACACACACACACACACACACACACACACACACACACACACACACACACACACACACACACACACACAGTGCATTCGGAAAGCATTCAGACCCCTTCCCCTTTTCCACATTTTGTTATATTACAGCCTTATTATAAATGTATTAAATAAAAAATCATCAATCTACACACAATACCCCATAATAACAAAGCAAAAACAGGTTCGCTTTGTCATTATTTACATACGTTTTCAGACCCTTTACTATGAGACCTGAAATTGAGCTCAGGTGCATTCTGTTTCCATTGATCATCCTTGAGATGTTTCGACAACTTGCTTAGAGTCCACCTGTAGAAAATTAAATTGATTGGACATGATTTGGAAAGGCACACACCTGTCTACATAAGGTCCCACAGTTGACAATGCATGTCAGAGCAAAAACCAAGCCATGAGGTCAAAGGAATTGTCCATAGATCTCAGAGACAGGATTGTGTCAAAAAGGTCCCCAAGGACACAGTGCCCCCCATCATTCTTAAATGAAATAAGTTTGGAAACACCAAGAGTCTTCCTACAGCTGTCTGCCCGGCCAAACTGAGCAATCGGGGTAGAAGGGCCTTCTTCAGGGAGGTGAATCAGGCCTTTTTGGTAGAGTGGCCAGATAGAAGCCACTCCTCAGTAAAAGTCACATGACAGCCCGCTTGGAGTTTGCCAAAAGATTGAACAAGATTGAACTTGTTTGCCTGAAATCCAAGCATCAGAACAGCTTATATATAGAAAATATCCACACACTGAGACACACTGTTCTTTATCTGGCTTTGGCACACTGGCAATGGTGTTTGTTCTTTTAACGCAACGTAACGTAATCAATTGTGTAGTCTAGAGCGATTTTCTAGGTTAGCTAGCCAGCTATTGTCGTTCTTTTAACGCAACGTAACGTAATCAACACTGCTAGCTAGCCAGCTAGCCCCCGAATAGCAGCACTGTAGAAACTATTACACTCAACGGAACGACTTGATTAGTGTAGTGTCAACAACGCAGCCACTGCCAGCTAGCCTACAAAGTCAACAATGCAGCCACTGCCAGCTAGCCTACTTCAGCAGTACTGTATCATTTTAATCATTTTAGTCAATTAGATTCTTGCTACGTAAGCTTAACTTTCTGAACATTCGAGACGTGTAGTCCACTTGTCATTCCAATCTCCTTTGCATTAGCGTAGCCTCTTCTGTAGCCTGTCAACTATGTGTCTGTCTATCCCTGTTCTCTCCTCTCTGCACAGACCATACAAACGCTCCACACCGCGTGGCCGCGGCCACCCTAATCTGGTGGTCCCAGCGCGCACGACCCACGTGGAGTTCCAGGTCTCCGGTAGCCTCTGGAACTGCCGATCTGCGGCCAACAAGGCAGAGTTCATCTCAGCCTATGCCTCCCTCCAGTCCCTCGACTTCTTGGCACTGACGGAAACATGGATCACCACAGATAACACTGCCACTCCTACTGCTCTCTCTTCGTCCGCCCACGTGTTCTCGCACACCCCGAGAGCTTCTGGTCAGCGGGGTGGTGGCACCGGGATCCTCATCTCTCCCAAGTGGTCATTCTCTCTTTCTCCCTTACCCATCTGTCTATCGCCTCCTTTGAATTCCATGCTGTCACAGTTACCAGCCCTTTCAAGCTTAACATCCTTATCATTTATCGCCCTCCAGGTTCCTCGGAGAGTTCATCAATGAGCTTGATGCCTTGATAAGCTCCTTTCCTGAGGACGGCTCACCTCTCACAGTTCTGGGCGGCTTTAACCTCCCCACGTCTACCTTTGACTCATTCCTCTCTGCCTCCTTCTTTCCACTCCTCTCCTCTTTTGACCTCACCCTCTCACCTTCCCCCCTACTCACAAGGCAGGCAATACGCTCGACCTCATCTTTACTAGATGCTGTTCTTCCACTAACCTCATTGCAACTCCCCTCCAAGTCTCCGACCACTACCTTGTATCCTTTTCCCTCTCGCTCTCATCCAACACTTCCCACACTGCCCCTACTCGGATGGTATCGCGCCGTCCCAACCTTCGCTCTCTCTCCCCGCTACTCTCTCCTCTTCCATCCTATCATCTCTTCCCTCTGCTCAAACCTTCTCCAACCTATCTCCTGATTCTGCCTCCTCAACCCTCCTCTCCTCCCTTTCTGCATCCTTTGACTCTCTATGCCCCCTATCCTCCAGGCCGGCTCGGTCCTCCCCTCCCGCTCCGTGGCTCGACGACTCATTGCGAGCTCACAGAACAGGGCTCCGGGCAGCCGAGCGGAAATGGAGGAAAACTCGCCTCCCTGCGGACCTGGCATCCTTTCGCTCCCTCCTCTCTACATTTTCCTCTTCTGTCTCTGCTGCTAAAGCCACTTTCTACCACTCTAAACTCCAAGCTTCTGCCTCTAACCCTAGGAAGCTCTTTGCCACCTTCTCCTCCCTCCTGAATCCTCCTCCCCCTCCCCCTCCTCCCTCTCTGCAGATGACTTCGTCAAACATTTTGAAAAGAAGGTCGACGACATCCGATCCTCGTTTGCTAAGTCAAACGACACCGCTGGTTCTGCTCACACTGCCCTACCCTGTGCTCTGACCTCTTTCTCCCTCTCTCTCTCCAGATGAAATCTCGCGTCTTTGACGGCCGGCCGCCCAACAACCTGCCCGCTTGACCCTATCCCCTCCTCTCTTCTCCAGACCATTTCCGGAGACCTTCTCCCCTACCTCACCTCGCTCATCAACTCATCCCTGACCGCTGGCTACGTCCCTTCCGTCTTCAAGAGAGCGAGAGTTGCACCCCTTCTGAAAAAACCTACACTCGATCCCTCCGATGTCAACAACTACAGACCAGTATCCCTTCTTTCTTTTCTCTCCAAAACTCTTGAACGTGCCGTCCTTGGCCAGCTCTCCCGCTATCTCTCTCAGAATGACCTTCTTGATCCAAATCAGTCAGGTTTCAAGACTAGTCATTCAACCGAGACTGCTCTTCTCTGTATCACGGAGGCGCTCCGCACCGCTAAAGCTAACTCTCTCTCCTCTGCTCTCATCATTCTAGACCTATCGGCTGCCTTCGATACTGTGAACCATCAGATCCTCCTCTCCACCCTCTCCGAGTTGGGCATCTCCGGCGCGGCCCACGCTTGGATTGCGTCCTACCTGACAGGTCGCTCCTACCAGGTGGCGTGGCGAGAATCTGTCTCCTCACCACGCACTCTCACCACTGGTGTCCCCCAGGGCTCTGTTCTAGGCCCTCTCCTATTCTCGCTATACACCAAGTCACTTGGCTCTGTCATAACCTCACATGGTCTCTCCTATCATTGCTATGCAGACGACACACAATTAATCTTCTCCTTTCCCCCTTCTGATGACCAGGTGACGAATCGCATCTCTGCATGTCTGGCAGACATATCAGTGTGGATGACGGATCACCACCTCAAGCTGAACCTCGGCAAGACGGAGCTGCTCTTCCTCCCGGGAAGGACTGCCCGTTCCATGATCTCGCCATCACGGTTGACAACTCCACTGTGTCCTCCTCCCAGAGCGCTAAGAACCTTGGCGTGATCCTGGACAACACCCTGTCGTTCTCAACTAACATCAAGGTGGTGGCCCGTTCCTGTAGGTTCATGCTCTACAACATCCGCAGAGTACGACCCTGCCTCACACAGGAAGCGGCGCAGGTCCTAATCCAGGCACTTGTCATCTCCCGTCTGGACTACTGCAACTCGCTGTTGGCTGGGCTCCCTGCCTGTGCCATTAAACCCCTACAACTCATCCAGAACGCCGCAGCCCGTCTGGTGTTCAACCTTCCCAAGTTCTCTCACGTCACCCCGCTCCTCCGCTCTCTCCACTGGCTTCCAGTTGAAGCTTGCATCCACTACAAGACCATGGTGCTTGCCTACGGAGCTGTGAGGGGAACGGCACCTCAGTACCTCCAGGCTCTGATCAGGCCCTACACCCAAACAAGGGCACTGCGTTCATCCACCTCTGGCCTGCTCGCCTCCCTACCACTGAGGAAGTACAGTTCCCGCTCAGCCCAGTCAAAACTGTTCGCTGCTCTGGCCCCCCAATGGTGGAACACACTCCCTCACGACGCCAGGACAGCGGAGTCAATCACCACCTTCTGGAGACACCTGAAACCCCACCTCTTTAAGGAATACCTAGGATAGGATAAGTAATCCTTCTCACCCCCCCCCCCTTTTAAGATTTAGATGCACTATTGTAAAGTGACTGTTCCACTGGATGTCATAAGGTGAATGCACCAATTTGTAAGTCGCTCTGGATAAGAGCGTCTGCTAAATGACTTAAATGTAAATGTAAATGATGGGCTGTGGAAGTTCAGACTCTTTGTGCTTGTGGTGGCATGGTGTTGTCCTGTCTGCGGTGTACGCACAGCTGGATAAGACTCTACCGGAAGTGATGTAGGGCTTGTTGACCTTACCCTCTTAACTACCAACTGTTTGGACCAGTACATTTGCTGGTATTGCCGTCTCCTGGAATGACATGTTTACAGTGATACCATTTGACACTTTTTGTGGAAGGGCAGCATACCTTTGTATTGTTTAGAGACAATATTGGGAACTGCTTTTGAGAGGAAAGATAAGTCAACGTGAATGGGCTGGGGGGCTGCAGAAGATGTGAAAAGTCCAAGGAGGGCAGTTCAAATACATTTTTATTGGTCACATACACATGGTTAGCAGATGTTAATGCGAGTGTAGTGAAATGCTTGTACTTCTAGTTCCGACAGTGCAGTAATATTTAACAAGTAATCTAACAATTTCACAACAACTACAGTGGAGCAAAAAGGTATTTAGTCAGCCACCAATTGTGCAAGTTCACCCACTTAAAAAGATGAGAGAGAAAATCACATTGTAGGATTTTTAATTAATTTATTTGCAAATTATGGTGGAAAATAAGTATTTGGTCAATAACAAAAGTTTATCTCAATACTTTATTATATACCCTTTGTTGGCAATGACAGAAGTCAAACGTTTTCTGTAAGTCTTCACAAGGTTTTCACACACTGTTGCTGGTATTTTGGCCCATTCCTCCATGCAGATCTCCTCTAGAGCAGTGATGTTTTGGGGCTGTTGCTGGGCAACACGGACTTTCAACTCCCTCCAAAGATTTTCTATGAGGTTGAGATCTGGAGACTGGCTAGGCCACTCCAGGACCTTGAAATGCTTCTTACGAAGCCACTCCTTCGTTGCCCTGGCGGTGTGTTTGGGATAATATAAATAATAATAATAATATATCATTGTCATGCTGAAAGACCCAGCCACGTTTAATCTTCAATGCCCTTGCTGATGGTAGGCTTTGTTACTTTGGTCCCAGCTCTCTGCAGGTCATTCACTAGGTCCCCCCGTGTGGTTCTGGGATTTTTGCTCACCGTTCTTGTGATCATTTTGACCCTACGGGGTGAGGTCTTGCGTGGAGCCCCAGATCGAGGGAGATAATAATAATTGCTCCCACAGTTGATTTCTTCAAACCAAGCTGCTTACCTATTGCAGATTCAGTCTTCACAGCCTGCTGCAGGTCTACAATTTTGTTTCTGGTTTCCTTTGACAGCTCTTTGGTCTTGGCCATAGTGGAGTTTGGAGTGGGACTGTTTGAGGTTGTGGACAGCTGTCTTTTATACTGATAACAAGTTCAAACAGGTGCTATTAATACAGGTAACGAGTGGAGGACAGAGGAGCCTCTGAAAGAAGAATTTATAGGTCTGTGACAGCCAGAAATCGTGCTTGTTTGAGAGAGTGAGTTAGCTAAATTGACAATTCCATTTTTAGTAACAGTGTTTTCCAGACAAGGGTGGAATAGATGGCTACCAGATAGAGCCACTCTTCTTTGCTAAAGTTAGCATACTTACGTTAGCAAACTTTAGTCAAAAATATAACAAACAAAGATGTTTACTCTGCAGATGATTACTAGTTGTCTAGCAGTGACTACCACGGCATAGGCTAAATTGATTGTGTGTATCCAAAAGTTAGCTGGCTGGCGATATGATTTATATAGTCCAGCTACGGTAAAATGCTAGCTAATGTTACGCTACCTCTAATCGAGAATCTTCTGTTTTGTTGTGAAGGCAAAACGCATCACTTCCCAGATGTCGTCTTTGTATTCCCCTTCAGTTCAGTCTGAAAATCCCTCTGATAGTCTTTGGTCACTGTAAGCATCATTCTTGATAGCCTCAAGCCACTGGCTGCATCGGGGTAAATCTCTGGTAGGTAGAACGGTTAAAGATTGTTTGTAATTAGCATAGCCAGACACAGAACACCACACGGGCATGATGACAAAACATGTTGGCCTAGAGAAGATCTGAGATTACTACATGTTGGTGGTTTAAAGTAACCAATACACAGGAAGTAGAACCTTCAAAAATGTTGTCATTTGTATGTTTATGAATAAATTGTAATGTTGTTAATATAGTAATGGTTATATGCTGAAGAGCCAGTGTGAACATCCCCTTTAACTTCTTTGAGGTATTTTCTGAACAGGTTCTCACTTGGTTTATCCAGTTGTCAGTTCAACCACAGCGTTTACGCATTAATTTGTGGCACCCTGATAAAAATATAACAGTTGCAACTCAGCAGCAGAAAAAATAATATTCTTGTAGCTAGGTACAGTGCTTGTATCTTGTGGTTTGCGTGTCTTTATCCAGAGGGAATACGAAAGCTATAGCTAGTTCAAATTATAAACTTTTCTACTAACCTTTTAAAAGTTGACGGTGCAAAAATCTTGCCAATCCATTCATTATTCTACTAACTATGACTAAGTGTGACACATGTTTTCCATAATGTACGTTTCATGTATGTACACTATATATACAAAAGTATGTGGTCACCCCTTCAAATTAGTGGATTTGGCTATTTTAGCTACACCCGTTGCTGACAGGTGTATAAAATCGACCACACAGCCATGAAATCTCCATACACAAACATTGGCAGTAGAATGGTCTGATTGAAGAGCTCGGTGACTTTCAACGTGGCATTGTCATAGAATGCCACCTTTCCAACAAGTCAGTTCATAAAATGTCTGCCCTGCTAGAGCTGCCACGGTCAACTGTAAGTGCTGTTATTGTGAAGTGGAAACGTCTATGAGCGACAACAGCTCAGCCACGAAGAGGTAGGGCACAGAACGTGACCCCTGAGGGCTGAAGCGCGTAGAGTGTAAAAATCGTCTGTCATCGGTTGCAACACTCACTATCGCTACATATTCGTTGCCAATCCCACAAGCTCCAGGTCATCTATAAGTATTTGCTAGGTAAAGCTCCGCCTTATCTCAGCTCACTGGTCTCCATAGCAACACCCACCCGTAGCACGCGCTCCAGCATTTATATTTCACTGGTCATCCCCAAAGCCAACACCTCTTTGGCCGCCTTTCCTTCCAGTTCTCTGCTGCCAATGACTGGAACGAATTGCTAAAGTTGAAGACTTATATCTCCCTCACTAACTTTAAGTGTCAGCTGTCAGAGCAGCTTACTGCAGCTGAACACAGCCCACCTGTAAATAGCCCATCCAACCAACTACCTACCTCATCCCCATATTTGCTTTTGTTTTTCTGCTCTTTTGCACACTAGTAATTCTACTTGCACATCCTCATCTGCACATATATCACCCGGGTGTAATTTGCTAAATTGTAATTACTTCGCCACTATTGGCATTTTTACTGTCTTACCTCCTTACTTCATTTGCACACACTGTATACAGATTTTTCTAATGTGTTATTGACTGTACGTTTGTTTATCCCATGTGTAACTGTGTTGTTTTTGTCGCACTGCTTTGCTTTATCTTGGCCAGGTTGCAGTTGTAAATGAGAACTTGTTCTCAACTGGCCTGGTTAAATAAAGGTGAAATGAATAAAAATAAAACTTTTTTTTTTAAATACCAAGTTCCAAACTGCCTTCGGAAGCAACGTCAGTACAATAACTGTTCGTCGGGAGCTTCATGAAATGGGTTTCCATGGCCGAGCAGCCACACACAAGCCTAAGATCAACATGCGCAATGCCAATCGTCAGCTGGAGTGGTGTAAAGCTCGCAGCCATTGGATTCTGGGGCAGTGGAAACACGTGCTTTGAAGTGATAAATCACGCTTCACAATCTGGTGAATCTGGGTGTGGCGGATGCCAGGAGATTGCTACCTGCTCCAATGCATAGTGCCAACTTTAAAGTTTGGTGGAGGAGGAATAATGGTCTGTGGCTGGTTTTCATGGTTCGGGCTAAGCCTCTTAGTTCCACTGAAGGGAAATCTTGATGCTACAGTATGCAATGACATTCTAGACTATTCTGTGCTTCCAACTTTGTGGCTACAGTTTGGGGAAGGCTGTTTCAGCATGACAATGCCCCCATGCACTAAGCAAGGTACAGAAATGGTTTGTTGAGATCGTATACATTGACTTACCAATTCATGTATACTGAACAAAAATATTAACGCAACATGTGAAGCGTTGGTCCCATGTTTCATGAGCTGGAATAAAAGATCCCAGAAATGTTCCAAATGCACAAAAAGCTTATTTCTCTCAAATTGTGTGCACAAATTTGTTTACATCCCTGTTAGTGAGCATTTTTCATTTGCCAAGATAATTAATTCACCTGAGAGGTGTGGCATATCAAGAAGCTGATTAAACAGCTTGATCATTACACAGGTGCACCTTGTGCTGTGGGCAGTAAAAGACCACTCTAATATGTGCACAAGACACACAACACAATGTCACAGATGTCTCAAGTTTTGAGGGAGCGTGCAATTTGAATGCTGACTGCAGGAATGTCCATCAGATCTGTTGCCAAATAATTGAATGTTAAATTATCTAAACTAAATTGCCTCTAAAGTCGTTTTAGATAATTATTTGGCAGTACATCTAACCGGTCTTACAACCGCAGACCACGTGAAACCACGCTAGCCCAGGGCCTCCACATCCGGCTTCTTCACTTGCTGGATCGTCTGAGACCAGCCATCCGGACAGATGATGAAACTGTGGGTTTGCACATCCAAAGAATCTAATTTGTGTCTCAGGGAAGCTCACCACAATCTTAGAAAGCAAGATGCTATCTGTAACCTAAAAGGGTTCCTCTGCTGGAACCCTTTTAGGTTCCATATAGAACCCTTTCAGTTCCAGGTAGAACCCTTTTCACAGAAGGTTCTACCTGGACCCAAAAAGGGTTATCCTATGGGGACAGTCAAATAACCCTTTTGGAACCTTTTTTTTCTAAGAGTGCAGGGTCTTAACCTGACTGAAGTTCGGAGTTGTAACCAACTTCAGTGTGCAAATGCTCACCTTCGATGGCCACTGGCATACTGGAGAAGTGTGCTCTTCACGGATGAATCCCGGTTTCAACTATACTTGGCAAATGGCAGACAGTGTGTATAGCGTTGTGTGGGTGAGCGGTTTGCTGATAGTGACGTTGTGAATAGAGTGCCTCATGGTGGCGGTGTTTAAAAAAATAAATAATAGAACCTTTATTTAACTAGGCAAGTCAGTTTTGAACAAATTATTATTTACAAATGATGGCCTACTCCGGCCAAATCCGGACAACGCTGGGCCAATTGTGCGCTGCCATATGGGACTCCCAATCATGGTCGGATGTGATACAGCCTGGATTATGCTTACGGTATGGGCAGGCATAAGCTATGGACAACGAACACAATTTCATTTTATCGATGGACATTTGAATGCACAGAGAAACTGTGACAAAATCCTGAGGCCCATTGTTGTGCCATTCATCCGTCGCCATCACCTCATGTTTCAGCATGATAATGTGCGGCTCCATGTCGCAAGGATCTGTACACAATTCCTGGAAGTAAAAAATGTCCCAGTTCTTCCATGGCCTGCATACTCACCAGACATTTCACACATTGAGCATGTTTGGGATGCTCTGGATCGACAGAGTGTTCCAGTTCCTGCATACAGTATATTCAGTAACTTTGCACAGACATTGAAGAGGAGTGGGACAATATTCCACAGGCCACAATCAACAGCCTGATCAACTCTATGCAAAGGAGATGTATCACGCTGCATGAGGTAAATGGTGGTCACAGCAGATACTGACTGGTTTTTTGATCCATTCCACTACATTTATTTTGAACGTACTGTATCTGTGACCAGTCATGTGAAATCCATAGATCAGTGCCTAATTAATGTATTTCAAGTGACTGATTTCCTTATATGAACTGTAGCTCAGTAAAATCTTTCAAATTGTTGCATATTGTGTTTATATTTTTGTTTAGTGTATATCAAGTGCCGTGGAGGGCACAATCTTACAATGTTGCAGTTCAGAAAGGAGAGTTTTACCATCTATGGCAAAAGCCAGGGCCTCTGATGGAGACTGTAGAAATGTCATCAACGCATGCTTCAGTATTCCCCCTTCTCTCTAGGAGAATTTGTGTACCCAGGTTCCATAGGCATATCAAAAGGATCCCAGCATGGTTAGTAATGGAGATGACCAATGTAGACAAAGACAAGTGCCTTAGCAGAATGCAATCTAAAGCTTGTGTGGTCCAGAGAAGAGAACTCTACCATCTATGGCAAAAGCCTGGGCTCCTGAAAGGGACAATAGAATTCTCCCCAACGCGTGTTACAATAGCAAAATAAATATAAATAAATAAATATACACAGTATGTAAAAACCAGCTCCTACCTTGACAGAGACTGAACATCTCAAAAACAAAAGCAGATACTGTAGCTTGCTATGGCCCACCACCTATTATTTAGCATATCAAAATCCTGATATGGACCTCAGACAAGAGCATATGCATTATATTTGCTGAGAAAATATACAGTGCATTTGGTAATTATTTAGACCCCTTGACTTTTTCCTGATTTTGTTACATTACAACCTTATTCTAAAATGGATTAAATAAAATGTTTTTGCCTCATCTAAACACAATAAACACAATACCCCATCATGTCAAAGCATAAACTTTAAAAACATATTTTTTTACAAATGTATTACAAATAAAAAATTGAAATATCACATTTACATAAGTATTCAGACCCTTTACTCGGTACTTTGTTGAAGCACCTTGGGCAGTGATTATAGCCTCAAGTCTTCTTGGGTATGAATCAACAAGCTGTATTTGGAGAGTTTCTCCCATTCTTCTCTATAGATCCTCTCAAGCTCTGTCAGGTTTAATGGGGAGTGTCGCTGCATAGCTATTTTCAGGTCTCTCCAGAGATGTTAGATCGATTTCAAGTCCGGGCTCTAGCTGGGCCACTCAAGGACATTTAGAGACTGGTCCCGAAGCCATTCATGCATTGTCTTGGCTGTGTGCTTGGGGTCGTTGTCCTGTTGGAAGGTGAACCTTCATTCCAGTCAGAGGTCCTGGGCGCTCTGGAGCAGGTTTCATCAAGGATCTCTCTGTACTTTGCTCCGTTCATCTTTCCTTCGATCCTGACTAGTTTACCAGTTCCTGCCACTGAAAAACATCCCCACAGCATGAGGCTGTCACCCCCATGCTTCACTGTAGGGATGGTGCCAGGTTTCCTCCAGACGTTATGCTTGGCATTCAGGCCAAAGCGTTCAATCATGGTTTTATCAGAACAGAGAATCTTGTCTCTCATGGTCAGCGTCATTTAGGTGCCTTTTGGCAAACTCCAAGCAGGCTGTCAAGTGCCTTTTACTGAGGAGTGAATTCCTTCTGGCCACTCTACCATAAAGTGCTGCAGAGATGGTTGCCCTTCTGGAAGGTACTCCCATCTCTACAGAGGAACTCTGGAGCTTTCTCAGAGTGACCATCAGGTTCTTGGTCACCTCCTGACCAAGGCCCTTCTCCCCGATATCTTCGTTTTGCCGGGCGGCCAGCTCTAGGAAGAGTTGGGGACCTTCAAACGCTCTACGGACAATTCCTTCAACCTCATGGGTTGGTTTTTGCTCTGACATTCATTGAGAACTGTGGGACCTTATATAGACAGGTGTGTGCCTTTCCAAATCATGTCCAATCAATTTAATTTCTACAGGTGGACTCCAATCTAGTTGTAGAAACATCTCAAGGATGATCAATGGAAACCTGAGCTCAATTTTGAGTCTCATAGCAAAGGGTCTGAATACTTATGTAAATAAGGTATTTATGTTTTTTATCTCTAATAAATTTGCCCAGATTTCTAAAAACCTCTTTTCCCTTTGTCATTATGGGGTACTGTGTGTAGATTGATGAGGGGAAAAAGGCTGTAATGTAACGAATACTTTCCGAATGCACTGTACTACTGGCAGTATTTGTCAACAAAGAGAAAATGGGATATCCATATAGTCCTATCTCATAATAGCCAATTAGTCCATATCTGGTCATACCATGTCTGTTATCTGGAGGGAATCCAAAAATGATATGTGCATGAAAGAAAAATATGGATTTCATATTTGTCAAATTATTGAGCATGTACTGAAAACTCAGAAATGCAGCAGAAATTGTCCTTATTTTCAGCATATCAAAAAACATATCAAGATTTGGATATGGACCTTAGCCAAGAGATGCATATCTGGACTCAATATAGCTTCCTATCTTGAAGGTGCTGAGAAAACACAGATATGCTACATATACAGTCAGTATTTGTCAACATGAAGAGAGAAAATAGGATGTCACATATCTCAGGATATTGAATGAGTCCATTTCCGGCCGTAGAAAATGCTCGTGTGATATTAGTAATCCCAATATCATATACAGTGCCTTCAGAAAATATTCACACCCTTTTACTTTTTCCACATTGTGTTGTGTTACAGCCAGAATTTAAAATGGATTACATTGACATTTTGTGTTACTGATCTACACACATGTGATGTCAAAGTGTCATTTAGTTTGTAGCAATTAAAAAGCTGAAAAGTATTCAACCATCCTGTTAGGGCAAGCCTAAATAAGTTCAGGAGTAAAAATATGTTTCACAAATCACATAATAAGTTACATGGACTCAGTCTGTGTGCATTAATAGTGTTTAGCATAATTCTTGAATGACTACCCTGTCTCTGTACCCCACATACAGTGCCTTGTGACAGTATTCGGCCCCCTTGAACTTTGCGACCTTTTGCCACATTTCAGGCTTCAAACATAAAGATATAAAACTCTACTTTTTTGTGAAGAATCAACAACAAGTGGGACACAATCATGAAGTGGAGCGACATTACTTCGATATTTCAAACTTTTTTAACAAATCAAAAACGGAAAAATTGGGCGTGCAAAATTATTCAGCCCCATTAAGTTAATACTTTGTAGCGCCACCTTTTGCTGCGATTACAGCTGTAAGTCGCTTGGGGTATGTCTCTATCAGTTTTGCACATCGAGAGACTGAATGTTTTTCCCCATTCCTCCTTGCAAAACAGCTCGAGCTCAGTGAGGTTGGATGGAGAGCATTTGTGAACAGCAGTTTTCAGTTCTTTCCACCTGGATATGTTTATTTTTGAACCATTCCATTGTAGATTTTGCTTTATGTTTTGGATCATTGTCTTGTTGGAAGACAAATCTCCGTCCCAGTCTCAGGTCTTTTGCAGACTCCATCAGGTTTTCTTCCAGAATGGTCCTGTATTTGGCTCCATCCATCTTCCCATCAATTTTAACCATCTTCCCTGTCCCTGCTGAAGAAAAGCAGGCCCAAACCATGATTCTCCCACCACCATGTTTGACAGTGGGGATGGTGTGTTCAGGGCGATGAGCTGTGTTGCTTTTACGCCAAACATAACGTTTTGCATTGTTGCCAAAAAATTCAATTTTGGTTTCATCTGACCAGAGCACCTTCTTCCACATGTTTGGTGTGTCTCCCAGGTGGCTTGTGGCAAACTTTAAATACACTTTTTATGGATATCTTTAAGAAATGGCTTTCTTCTTGCCACTCTTCCATAAAGGCCAGATTTGTGAAATATATGACTGATTGTTGTCCTATGGACAGAGTCTCCCACCTCAGCTGTAGATCTCTGCAGTTCATCCAGAGTGATCATGGGCCTCTTGGCTGCATCTCTGATCCGTCTTCTCCTTGTATGAGCTGAAGGTTTAGAGGGACGGCCAGGTCTTGGTAGATTTGCAGTGGTCTGATACTCCTTCCATTTCAATATTATCGCTTGCACAGTGCTCCTTGGGATGTTTAAAGCTTGGGAAATCTTTTTGTATCCAAATCCGGCTTTAAACTTCTTCACAACAGTATCTCGGACCTGCCTGGTGTGTTCCTTGTTCTTCATGATGCTCTCTGCGCTTTTAACGGACCTCTGAGACTATCACAGTGCAGGTGCATTTATATGGAGACTTGATTACACACAGGTGGATTGTATTTATCATCATTAGTCATTTAGGTCAACATTGGATCATTCAGAGATCCTCACTGAACTTCTGGAGAGAGAACGCTGCACTGAAAGTAAAGGGGCTGAATAATTTTGCACGCCCAATTTTTCCGTTTTTGATTTGTTAAAAAAGTTTGAAATATCCAATAAATGTCGTTCCACTTCATGATTGTGTCCCACTTGTTGTTGATTCTTCACAAAAAAATACAGTTTTATATCTTTATGTTTGAAGCCTGAAATGTGGCAAAAGGTCGCAAAGTTCAAGGGGGCCGAATACTTTCGCAAGGCACTGTATACAGTTATCTGTAAGGTCTCTCAATTGAGTAGTGCATTTCAAGCAAAGATTCAACCACAAAGACCAGGAAGGTTTTACAATGCATCGCAAAGATGGGCACCGATTGGTAGATGTGTAAAAATAAATAAAAAAGCAGACACTGAATATCCCTTTGAGCATGCTGAAGTTATTAATTCGGCTTTGGATGGTGTATCAATACACCCAGTCAATACAAAGATACAGGTGCCCTTCCTTACTCAGTTGCTGGAGAGGAAGGAAACTGCTCAGGGATTTCACTTTTAAAACCGTTGCAATTTAATGGTTGTGATATGAGAAAACTGAGGATGGATCAACAACATTGTAGTTACTCCACAATACTAACCTAAATGACAAAATGAAAAGTAAGAAGCCTGTACAGAATACAAATATTCTAAAACATGCATCCTGTTTGCAACAAGGCATGTAAGAAATACTGTAAAAAAATTGGCAAAGAAATACAATTTTGGTCCTGAATACAAAGCATTATTTTGACAAATCCAACAACACATCACGGAGTACCTCTCGTCATATTTTCATGCATGGCGGTGGCTGCATCATGTTATGGTTATGCTTGTCATCAGCAAGGACAAGGGAGTTTTTTTGATGATAAAATTAAACAGAATAGAGCTAAGCACAGGTAAAATGCTAGAGGAAAACCTGCTTCAGTCTTCTTTTTAACAGACACTGGGAGACGAATTCACCTTTTAGCAGGATAATAACCTAAAACACATGGCCAAATCTACATTGGAGTTGCTTGCCAAGATGACATTGAATGTCCCTGAGTGGACTAGTTACAGTTTTGACTTACATTGGCTTGAAAATCTATGGCAAAACTTGAAAATGGCTTTCTAGCAACGATCAACAACCAACATGACAGATCTTGAAGAATTATAAACAGAATAATGGGCAAATTATTGTACAATTGTGTGAAAACCTCTTAGAAATGTACACAAAAAGACTCTAATCGCTGCCAAATGTGTTTAATCAAGATATATTAGTGTTTTATTTTCATTAATATGTTAGAATTTTTCTCCGACTTTGACATTACAGAGTATTTTGTGTAGATTGTTGACCAAATATGATAATTAAATCCATTTTAATCCAACTTTGTAACACAACAAAATGTGGAAAAAGTCAAGGGGTGTGAATACATTCTGAAGGCACTGTATGCTATATCTAAAAGACACAGCTGGATTAAGAATTTGTCAGGATTTGGTGCATATCCAGAAAACTTAAAACATGTATTAGAAATTGTTTAGAATATCTTTAGAATATCAAAAACATGTAAAGATGTCCCCTGATATGGACCCTTTTGCACAGTGTAAGTGTTGGGTTACACTTTTAGCCTGCTAGCTAAGTTCATTTGAACAAAACCTTCCATACACATTACCCATTGTAGAAGTGCTCAGAAAGTGACTTTTTGACTTGAATGCCAAAACAATCAAGAGATAAAAGAGCTCAATGTTAACCCATTTTGCATACCATGAGACATCCATGTTTTCATCGCAGAAAAATAGAAACTGTTGAGTTTGATATAATTGAAAAGCTTACAAACAGGGTTGTCTAACCATTTTATAATTTCTGAAAATATAAATGTTTTAATAAAGAGTATCTATTTTCTTTTATCTTCATGCGTGAACTCAGATTTTTTTTCCGATATTCACATATGTTGTAGCTTAGATTCTGTTTTACATCATCTAAGGTTTTGTGTTGTGCCCGCCATCGGTTGAACAATGAAACACAACATGCTCTTGAATGGTTTAGTTAGGAATAAAATAGACATTTCACCTTTCAAATGGTAATAACTTCAGAGTCATTCCCTGGGGGAGAATCTAAGCTCTATTTTACAGGTTAGAATGTCAAGATAACCAAGAACAACATGATTAATAACCCCAAAGCAGATACATTCTGTTGACAACTAACTTCAACAGATTAATCCAAGATCTCTGTTTCCGCATACCTCTGATCAATAAGTAAATATATTGATCAAAGCAAAATTAAATCAGGTTAAATGAAGACTGGTATGGTTTCAAAATGGAGGCCCACTTGTGTACAAAAAGACTTTCGTTTTTTGTATGGTATGTATGAATTTGTGGACAATATACTACGAATTTGCAATAGATATATTATATGTCTTTTTAATTGTTTTGTTTTTTTATCCTAGGGGGAAGATCAGCTTTAATACCAGGCCTGGTTTTCCAGATTTTTCATAGTGTTCTATTGTTTTCAGTGCCTGTTATCACGCCCTGACCATAGAGAGCTGTTTATTCTCTATGTTGGTTGGGTCGGGGTGTGAGTTATCTAGGGGAATTGTATTTCTATGGTGCCTGATATGGTTCACAATCAGAGGCAGCTTTTTATCGTTGTCTCTGATCGGGGATCATATTTAGGTAGCCATTTTCCCATTGTGCTTTGTGGGATCTTGTAGATAGAGTTGCCTGTGAGCATTATTATTAGCTGCACGTTTCGTTTGTTCGTTTTGTTCCATTTTTATAGGAGGGGTTAAAACATGTTAATAACGGTTCTGAGAACATAAGGAAATATTTGATATACCTGAACTGGTATGCCTTCCAGCCCTGGAGTTTTCCCGGATTTGAAAGCTTTAATTGCATCTAAAAGCTCCTCCTCTGTAATTAGGCCTTGACATTAGTGTTTCTGTATAGCTGTTAATTTTACACTATTATTAGCAATAAATCCTTACAATTAACTTCAGGTAGTGAAGATGGAAGAGACTGGAATGAAAATATATGTTTAAAGTACTTTGCTTCCTATTTCAAAATATTATTTGGTGAATCATGGCTCACTCCATAATTTGTAACAAGTTTCTGTAAATTCTACCCTTCTACCATACTAAATGTAACATATCATACGAATTTGAGTGTCACAGATTTACAATTACTATGTTACGTCTTGTCTTTGAGGCCAGGCTGACCCTGCAGACCCATTGGACCATTGCCACAATACTTTGGTCTGCAACATGTCCCTTTGTGACAGCACCAAAATAACACAGAACACACAGAGGAGTTCAACACCTGTACCCCTCTTCACTGCGACTGTTGAAGTTGAGATTAGAACTTACCTTAAGGTTTAATTGTAACTCCAGTTTGACAGCATTTCCCTTGTTGCGTTAAATCCAATTCAGTCTATGAAATAGTTTGCATTTGCTATGTTTCCACGCTCTTTTCCACCTCCAAGACAGACAGATTCAAAGCCTTTTTTCATTTAATTTCATGCCAACATTGTAGCTGACAGTCCCAAAATACACCCGCAAAACATGCTCCTGAGATTCACTCCTTGCTCCAGTTCACAAGCACAGAGATGTGGGAATAGTAGAGAAGGCAGTGGATTCTGTAGTATACATACTCTCTCTTGCTTGTTCTCTCTTCACAGCTATCGCTCTCTCTCCCTCTCTCTTAGCTCTCTCCCTCTCTTGCTTGCTCTCTCTCCCCCCTTTCTCAGCTCTCTCTCAGCTTTCTTGCTTGCTCTCACTCCCCTCTCTTTCTCTCTCTTCCTCCCCTCTTTCTCTCTGCTCTCTCTCCATCTCTCTCAGTGCTGGTGCTAGTGATTAGAATCTGGCAGAGGGAGAGAGAGGCAGACAGCTTGGACGAAGACATCTGTGATTGTGTTTATATGGGAGTCTCTCCTTCGAAGCAATAACCAACCACCACCCCTTGTAGAATGGGTTAGCTGTTGGCATGTACCACTTGCTCACGGAGCAGGGTGGGTAGCCTGGCGAGAGAGAGAAAAAGAGAGAGATTTAAGAGGGTTTTTGTTCCATAAATAATTTCAGAACCACTTGCCTTTATAACATGTGTTAAAACAGTTACATAATATTAATACTTACAATATATCATACAGCAACAAAGAAAGTGACACATGCATTTCATGTATAACATTGAGTAATCCTGTACAGTGGCCATGCATCAAGAGACTCACATGAATTGGGAAAGGTCTCAAGGTATTCAAATATTTTGCATTACCTTCCTTGGGTGGGACCTTAGAGGACCACCAGCAATGTGTCGCAAATTGATCTTTACAAATGATGACAGGCTGTCTGTCAGCGTTCCTGTTGAAGCCAGTCTGAAGTTCTCTGAACATGCCCTACATTTTTGGTATTTTTCATTTATACAGGGAGCGAACAATAAAACCCAGGTCTCTTTTTCAAGTGAACCTGGTAAACAACAAACAAAATGCATATAGATAAAGAAAACACGTACAAGTACATACACCAGTCCAAATAAAACACTATAATTGACTTCTGATGACAGCCATATGTGTCATCAGAAGTCAATTATAAGAACACATACATTCCTCTTTGAACAGGTGTGTCTTGAAGTGATCGAACGGCACTAAGGAGTCCTAATTTTAGAGTATATTCAAATTCATTCCAGGTATGTGGCACGTAAACAATCTAAACACTATTTGAACTAGGTCAGTAGTGACAAAGGGGATTTCAAGAATTAGCCATTCCTGGGAGCGAGTGAGGTATTTCGTACTACTGTATATCAGGAGTGATGTGAGGTCGTATGGTAGTTTCTGCATTGTAAATTAACAGAAGGCGATGCTGTGTTCTCTGTGTTGCCAGGGACCAATTTTTGACACAAATCACAATGATATGTGTGAAAACATGGTCGTACTAAGGGTCAGTAAATGAGAGGAAAGAAACCTCAGACTAATTTGGGTATCGTAATTTACACAATCAGTGTAGCTGTAGACAACATCACAAAACATTGGCTTATCTAAATAGCTTTTGGGGATATCACAATACACTGGGGATAGTCTCTGAAAGCAATGTGCAGGCTATTGAAATTTTAGCAAATGACAGTTCCACGAAGGTGGCATGCTCTATGACTTGAATATTGTATGTTTCTTTTGACAGAGAGCTTCAGTGTTAGAGAATCCCTCTATATGTGGATTGGCTAAGGTTGAACAGCTTGCCTTACCAGGAGCACGACAAGTAGGTCAAAGCTCCCAGGGATCTTGTAAGTGTTTTGGGGGGGCAAACAGACCCACACATCTCCTAGATGTGGCTCTCTAGAGAGGTGATGGGAATATTTAGGCCAAGGCCATACAAATACACAGTGATCTCACTCCAATAGAAACCATGGAACCAAAGGAAAGATAAGAGACACATGTTAAGCATTTGGCAGCAGTGTCACGAACCGGCTCAAAGCCCGTAACAAAAGGGAGACAACGTGGAGATAAGGAGTAACAAAAGATATATTTATTAACTAAAGCAACTAAGGAAAATATCCAATGGTGTGTGTAATCAGTAGTGTAAGTGAGTGTTTTGCATGCATGAATGTGAAAATGCAGGGTGATGAAAGGTGCCAAAGCAAACAAACAAAAGGCCACCAAGAACCACAACACAATCTACAAAGGTGTCTGCATGGAGAGAGTCTCCTCCATGAATGTGGAAGAGGTCTATTTATCCTGGGAGACACCTGGCCCAGGTGTTTCCCATGTAGCTGACGACCCTCCCAACTCCGCCCACCGGCATCCTAATAAGGAAACAAGAACAAAGAGAGAATAAGGCAGACAGAGTGGGAGGGTCGTCACAGCAGCCAATCCCTTGATTCATTTAAGAATGGTGAAATATATATTTTTTACCCATATCAGTACTGAGTTATTCTCATACAGTAGCTAAAGATTGTGAGGGAAGAATGGCTTTTTAATGCTATAGCTTTGATTATGATCAGCTAATGGCTAAGAAGCAGAAGTTATGGTGGAAATGATTGTGTATCCGTTTCAGTTGTGTATCCATTGTGTATTTGTAATGTGAAAGCATGTTCAAGGCAAGGAATCTTTATCTTTACTTTCCTTAGTTCAACGGTGTCACTTTTGGGATACCCATCATGCACCCTGTCATTCCCCAGTTACCAAGGGAGCGGTGAAAACAGTGGTAGGGAAAAGGAATAGAAGACAGAGATCAAGGCAGGGTGCATTGTAATGAGAGGGATAAGAAGCTCAGCCGACCTGGAAGCTTTGATATTTTGTCTTTGGGTGTCTCAGGGGATGGCCTCATTCATTCACTCACTCACTCACTCAGTCAGTCACGCACGCACCTACGCACGCACACACACACACACACACTGATTTATGTCATGTAAAGGCAGGAAAGTGGTGCATCATCTACTCTGCCAGCATTGCGGCACTTTTGGTATGATAAGATACTGCAGTGGCAAGACAATACAAAGACTCTTGTGAGTCTGCATATCCCATTTGAGCTGTTATCAAATGTAGCTGTTTGTTGGATCAGCAATTCTGCCCTTAACATTTGAGGAGGACGTGGCTGAACTGACCTGAGAGAGAATTAGATGAAACAGCTTATTATTGTTTTGTCCCTTTCCAAACTCATTTTGAGATTGGGGTATTTACACTCCAGCAGTTTGTAATTGTCTTCACACCATCTTTTGTGGGTCCAGGGTAGACCTGACTTTCAGCTCTTAGTCATCTCTACCTTCAAGGTTCTGGCCCACAGATTACTTGTAATCGTGTTATGAATTATTGACAAACCAAATGGCCTTCCTTCATTATTGAATGACTATGAATAGCAGGGGAAAACAGCATGGTCGATGTTTGCTTGTCAGCAGGGCTCGATGTGACTCCTAAATAACAACATTAGTTTCAACAAAGTATGGAAGTATGGAGGCCATAAAGGATTCATAACATACTATACAACTACACACACTGTAACTACACATAGCTGGCTGACTACGTTAACAGTATGTTTTGAGAGACTAAGCTATGCAAGTCTGTGGTGTCCGAAAGGTAAAGACCTCTAATTAAAAGGACATGGCTACGTTCCCGATGCCGCAATGCTAGAGGGAGCATGGTGGAAAAGACGGCCATGTAGTAACGATGTAAGGAATCTGCTGACGTTTATTCTCCCTGGTAATGCACTCTCTGCTGTGGAGTGAAAGGACAATATTTGTACTTGAGAGAGGACAATGGGGACAGAAAATGCAGAGGAGTGCTGTGCTACTCCAATGTAATTAAATGTATGTTTTAAAGAGCCAAGAGGATGTTGTTTTTCAGGGTGCATTACAGTAATTCCTCATGCACTAATGAATTGCTATAGCATACTTCGTGAGGATCTGAAGACAAGACAGCAGCATTGATCTTCTCTCACGACAAACAAGCATAATCCTCTTTATATGATTCAGAGACCTTATGGCTTTTACTGTAAATCATTTTCCCACCCGCTCACACTTAGGTGACCTTGTGTTGTGTTCACCTTCTGACACTATAACTTTAAATGACACACCCCCACAGAAGGCTTACTAATGCTTTAAAATGGGAAGGATTCATGTTATAGGCTCCAGTATTAAGGCATTCCAGGTCAACGTTAAGGCTTTGTGTCTAATTCAAATAATTGTGTAAGTATTGCTAACATTTTTCAACATTGCTCTTCTGTGGGTTTTCTTTCAAATGTTTCAGCATCAATGATACGTGCTAGCAGGTTTACACTGATAAGAAGAAAAAAAATCTGAATCACAATGCAGTTCCCCATTGCAGAAAAGACCACAGTCTATACTGTGTGAATGACTGATTTCTTTACCTCAATGTTGTTAAAAGTTTTGCTCCTTGGACGATTAACAAGCATTTGAAAGCAGTGAAGTAAGCATACCCATGCAAAACTTTACCAATAGGTGAAATTAATATAATTCTGGTGGATGATTTCAAATATTGTTGCACATCTACAAATACTAAAATTATCATGGAAAAAATACCAAAATGTTAAAGGGGCAATCTGGAGTTCAAAAAATAACAAAGCGGTTACCCTGCTAATGTTTTGGCAAACAGCTGAAGGATGGTGCTGGGTAAATGTTTCCAAAAATGAATAGAGAGAGCTACGGATACAAGGATTGACCATCCATAATGTACAAATTATAGTCTTATCCATGTTTTGAGGCTATAGAGTGTTTGTTTACAATTACATTGTTTACAAACAAATGTTTAAAACAAAATGTAGGTTCTGGTGGGGTATGAAGTTTGAACTAAGCTCATGGGGCATCTATAAGTTACAGTGCATTCAGGAAGTATTCGGACCCATTGACCTTTTCCACATTCTGTTATGTTACAGCCTTATTCTAAAATTGATTGAATAAAAACATTTCCTCATGAATCTACGCACAATACCCCATAATGACTAAGCGAAAACAGGTTTTTAGAATGTTTTGCAAATGTATTCAATTTAAGAAACAGAAATACTGTACCTTATTTACAGAAGTATTCAGACCCTTTGCTATGAGACATGAACTGGAGCTCAGGTGCATCCTGTTTCCATTGATAATCCTTGAGATGTTTCTACAACTTGATTAGAGTCCACTTGTGGTTAATTCAATTGATTGGATAGGATTTGGAAAGGCACACACCTGTCTATATAAGGTTGACAGTTGACAGTGCATGTCAGAGCAAAAAAATAGCCATGAGGTCAAAGGAATTGTCCGTAGAGCTCCGAGACAGGATTGTGTCGAGGCAAAGATCTGGGGAAGTGTACTAAAAAATGTCTGCAGCATTGAAGGTCCCCAAAAACACAGTGGCCTCCATCATTCTTAAACGAAAGCAGATTGGAACAATCAAGACTCTTCCAAGAGCTGGCCGTCCGGCTAAACTGAGCAATCGAAGAAGGGCCTTGGTCAGAGAGGTGACCAAGAACCCAATGGTCACTGACAGCGCTCCAGAGTTCCTCTCTGGAGATGGGAGAATCTTCCAGAAGGATAACCATCTCTGCAGCACTCCACCAATAAGCCTTTATGGTAGAGTGGCCAAGACAGAAGCCACTCCTCAGTAAAAGGCACATGACAGCCCGCCTAGAGTTTGCCAAAAGGCATCTAAAGACTCTGTGTCACGTTCGTCGTAAGAATTATCAGACCAAGGTGCAGCGTGATATTGTTTCCTCATGTTTATTAACCGAAACGCACAAAATACAATAAAGAATTGTTTTATTTATTTATATGAACGAAACGTGAAGACAATGGAGTGTTTACACCGCCCTGACCTACTACACCATATAGGAACAATGGCTCTCTATGGCCAGGGCGTGACAGTACCCCCAGAGGTGCGGACTCCGGCTGCAAAACCTGAAACCAAATGGGGAGGGTAGGGGGGGGATGATTAGTGTCGGTAGCGGTTCTGGTGCGGAGCGAAGTACCCACTCAGCTCGCGGATCCACCAGTTTTGGCGGCGGCTCTGGTGCGGGCCGAATAACCCGCTCATCCCGCGGATCCAGCCATGGACCCGGGCTGATACGGACGCCGTATCTGGACTGAGCACCGGCGCAGAAGAAGACTCCGGGCCATGGAGCAGGACTGGACTCCGTGTTTGGACTGGACACCGGTGCAGAGGAGGGCTCCGGCCATGGAGCTGGACTGAACACCGTACCTGGACTGGGCACCGGCACAGAATAAGGCTCTGAACATGGAAAAGGACTGAACACCGTACCTGGACTGGGCATTGGCGCAGAGGAAGGCTCCTGCCATGGAGCAGGACTGGACGATGTGTCTAGAAGCTCCAAACCGTTGACCGTCGTAGGAGGTTCCGGACTGTGGACCGTCGTAGAAGGTTCCGAACTGTAGACCTTTGCCGGAAGCTCTGGACTGGAAACCGTCACCGAAAGCTCTGGACTGGGAACTGTCACCGGAAGCTCTGGACTGGGAACTGTCACCGGAAGCTCTGGACTGGAAACCGTCGCCGGGAGCTCTGGACTGTGAACCGTCGCCGGGAGCTCTGGACTGTGAACCGTCGCCGGAAGCTCTGGACTGGGAACCGTCGCCGGGAGCTCTGGACTGGGAACCGTCGCTGGGAGCTCTGGTCTGTGAACCGTCGCCGGGAGCTCTGGACTGTGAACCGTCGCCGGAAGCTCTGGACTGTGAATACGCACTGGAGGCCTGATGCATGGAGCCGGCACAGGTGGTACCGGACTGGGGACACACACTGGACGTACCAGACTGGGAAGGCGCACTTGAGGCCTAGTGCGTGGCGCTGGCACAGGACGTACAAATGGTACCGGACAAATGACACGCTCCTCAAGGCGAGTTTGGAGAGCTGGCACAGGACGTACAGGGCTGGGAAGGTGTACTGGAGACCTGGTGCGTGGAGCCGGCACATGTTTTACCAGACTGATAGCACGCTCCTCAGGTAGAGTACGGAGAGCTGACTCAGGTGGCATTAAACTGATAACACGCTCCTTAGGGAAAATGTTGTGCATCTTCAACCAACTCAACAACTCTCTCCTTTCTCTCTCCTCCAGTTTCTCCCTCCTCTCTCCATCCACTCACAGACGGTCTCTGACTTTCTCCGTTCACTCTCCTCCAGTTTCTCCCTGTTCTCCCAGACTGGCTCTGGTTCACTCCTCGGCTCCGCCGACCACCCCTTGTGCCCCCCTCCAAAATATTTTTGTGCTGTTTTTTGGGCTTTCTTTGTGGCCACGAACCCCGGCGTCGTTGCTGTCCTTCCTTCTCTCCTTGCATCTGCCGCCAAGGAAGGCTATCCTGTCCTGCCATGATTTCCTCCCAAGTCCAGGATCCTTTCCCATCCAAGATCTCCTCCCAAGTCCAGGATACCTTCCCATCCAAGACCTCCTCCCAAGTCCAGGATCCCTTCTCCTCCTTGGCACGCTGCTCGGTCCTGTTACGGTGGGATCTTCTGTCACGTTCGTCGTAAGAATTATCGGATCAAGGTGCAGCGTGATATGGTTTCCACTTGTTTATTAACTGAAACGCACCAAACACAAACAAAAATGAACGAAACATGAAGACAATGTAGTGCTCACAGGCAACTACACATAAACAAGATCTCACAAACACAGGTGGGAAAAAGAACTACTTAAATATGATCCCCAATTAGAGACAAAGATTACCAGCTGCCTCTAATTGGGAATCATACAAAACACCAACATAGAAAATAAACTAGAACTCAACATAGACATAGAAATACTAGATCACCCCCTAGTCACGCCCTGACCTACTACGCCATAGAGAAACAATGGCTCTCTATGGTCAGGGTGGGACACAGACCATGACAAACAAAATTTTCTGGTCTGATGAAACCAAGATTGAACTCTTTGGCCTGAATTCCAAGCGTGGCGTCTTGAGGAAATCTGGCACCATCCCTACGGTGAAGGTGGTGGCAGCATCATGATGTGGGGATGTTTTTCAGCGGCAGGGACTGGGAGACTAGTCAGGATCGAGGGAAAAATGAACAGAGCAAAGTACAGAGTACAGAGAGATACTTGATGAAAACCTGCTCCAGACCACTCAGCCAACACAACGCAGGAGTGGCATCGTGACAAGTCTATTAATGTCTTTGAGTGGCCCAGCCAAAGCCCGGACTTGAACCCGATCGAACATCTCTGGAGAGACCTGAAAATAGCTGTTCAACGACACTCCCCATCCAACATGACAGAGCTTGAGAGGATCTGCAGAGAAGAATGGGGGAAACTCCCAAAATACAGGTGTGCCAAGCTTGAAGTGTCATACCCAAGAAGACTTGAGACTTGAGGCTATAATCGCTGCCAAAGGTGCTTCAACAAAGTACTAAGTAAAGGGTCTGAATACTTATGTAAATGTTATATTTAAGTTTCTTATTTTTAATACATTTGCAAAAATGTCTACCTTTCAAACAAGTTAGGGTTTCCATGGCCGAGCAGCCGAACACAAGGCTAGATCACCATGCGCAATGCCAAGCATCGGCTAGAAACCCAAATTTGGGAACTCCTTCAAGACTGTTGGAAAAGCATTCCAGGTGAAGCTGGTTGAGAGAATGCCAAGAGTATGCAAACCTGTCATCAAGGCAAAGGGTGGCTACTTTGAAGAATCTGAAATATATTTTGATTTGTTTAACAGGTTTTTTTTGGTTGCTACATGATTCCATAAGTGTTATTTCATAGTTTTGATGTCTCCACTATTATTCTACAATGTAAAAATTGTAGAATTGTATATATTTTTTAAAATTTCACCTTTATTTAACCAGGTAGGCCAGTCAAGAACAATGAGTAGGTGAATGAATAGGTGTGTCCAAACTTTTGACTGGTACTGTATTTCTGGATAGCTGACATTTGATTTTTTATAAGGAGTAGACATGCTCCAAATATGCATGTCCTTAATTTAATATATGGAGCTAGGATATTCTCAGTAATGGGACAGGTTCTACATGCATGCAATCTGAACTGATGAAATCTACCTGCTACTGTATGAGTCCAGAGAGATATCTGGGGTGAGATACACTACATGACCAAAAGTATGTGGACACCTGCTCGTCGTATATCTCCTTTAAAAAATCATGGGTATTAATATGGAGTTGGTCCCTGCTTTGCTGCTATAACAGTCTCCACTCTTCTGGGAAGGATGTCCACTAGATATTGGAACATTGCTCAGGAACTTCATTCCATTCTGCCACAAGAGCATTGGTGAGGTCGGATCTGGCTTGCAGTCGGTGTTCCAGTTCATCCCAAAGGTGTTCAATGGAGTTGAGGTCAGGGCTCTGGGCAGGCCAGTCAAGTTCTTCCACACCGATCTTGACAAACCGGCCATGGAAACCCATTTCATGAAGCTCCCGACAAACAGTATTTGTGCTGACGTTGCTTCCAGGAGGCAGTTTGGAACTCGGTAGTGAGTATTGTAACTGAGGACAGATGATTTCTATGCGCTTCGCGCTTCAGCATTCAGTTGTCCTGTTCTGTGAGCTTATCACTAAATGGCTGGGCCGTTATTGCTCCTAGACGTTTCCACTTCACAATAACAGCATTTACAGTTGACCGTGGCAGCTCTATTAGGGTAGAAATTTGACAAACTGCCCTGTTGGACGTATGGAATCCTATGACGGTGCCACGTTGAAAATTCTGTAAGGCCATTCTACTTCCAAAGTTTGTCTATGGAGATTGCATGGCTGTGTGCTTGATTTTAGACAACTGCCAGCAACAGGTGTGGTTGAAATAGCCAAATCAACTAATTTGAAGGGGTGTTCACATACTTTATTATAGTGTACGTTCAAGACACTCACCTAATGTGGCTGCGCCCACTTACATATTTGTAGAATATTCTAACTCCAGAAAGTGTATGTGTTAAGATGCTGACATATCTAATCTTTTATACTTAGGCATGAACGAATCCACATATTTTCAGAAATATATTATATCTGTAGAAGTGGAGGCTGCTGAAGGGAGGACGGCTTATAATAATGGCTGGAAAGTAGCAAATGGAATGTCATCAAACACATGGAAACCATGTATTTGATGTATTTAATACCATTCCACTTATTCTGCTCCAGCCATTACCACGAGCCCATCCTCCCCAATTAATGTGCCACTAACCTCATTTGATCTGTAGTTATTACCTGATAATTTATGTATCCGCATAAACAAATGCATAATTTCAATAGACAACAGTCTCAACTTCAACAGTGAAGAGGCAACTCCGGGATGCTCGCCTTCCAGGCAGAGTTACAAAGAAAAAGCCATATCTCAGACTGGCCAATAAAAAAGAAAATATGAGGATGGGCAAAAGAAAACAGACACTGGACAGAGGAACTCTGCCTTGAAGGCCAGCCTCCCAGAGTTGCCTATTCACTGTTGACGTTGAGCTTGGTGTTTTGCGGGTACTATTTAATGAAGCTGCCAGTTGAGAACTGTTTCGAAAGCAAGACCCTCTAAAAAAAACTCTCCATGTCATGGCTTTTGCACCATCAGTACAGATACCAACACATCTTGACCACCAAAGTCCATTTGATGTCACAAAGCTGTCCAGTACTTTACAAATATCCCCTCATATTGTCCTGGTTTCCAGAAGAAGATGTCTTCCTTAATTGACCCCCATAAACGTAACAGACATATACCAGGAGCTGTGCTAGGCCCACCACGTCTGTTGACTCATCCAGCTGTAACGCATATAATTCACTGGCTTGTATGCGAAGCAGTAATTGTAGCGTCATGAAACAGTGTTGTTTGATGAAGACATTGTCTGTATAGTTTTTTTGGCCTTTTCCCCCAGCATTGTCCCAGCCATATCCGTGGCAACAGGAAGAATTAAATCTTCCACAATAGTATGGGGCTTGCCTGTCCTAGCCACTCGGTAGCTCACCATATAAGACGCTTCTAGGACCCTTCTTATTAATCGTATCTGTTGCTTTTATACATGTCTTACTACTCAAAAGACGTCTTTATTCTCACTCAAAAAACTCATGTGGCATAAATTTCAAATGGTCATGTTTTTTTTTTTAAATGTCCGCGCCAGAGTGAAGGTTTCCTGCGAGAGAGTTACGGTTAATGTGACTGGATGTTAATTATTTGACTAGGCTACCTGTATTTGACGTTGTGATGTTATTTTGCTGAACACTAGATGGTTGAATTTTATTATAAATATATATACAGTTGAAGTCGGACGTTTACATACACCTTTGCCAACTACATTTAAACTCGGTTTTTAACTGAGTCAGGTTTGTTCTGCCCACAAATTTTATGTGGGATTGGGGTCAGGGCTTTGTGATGGCCACTCCAATACCTTGACAGCAACAACATGATGCTGCCACCCCATGCTTCATGGTTAGGATGGTGTTCTTCGGCTTGCAAGCATCCCCCTTTTTCCTCCAAACATAACAATGGTCATTATGGCCAAACAGTTCTATTTTGTTTCATCAGACCAGAGGACATTTCTCCAAAAAGTACTATCTTTGTCGCCATGTGCAGTTGCAAACCGTAGTCTGGCTTTTTTTATGGCGGGTTTGGAGCAGTGGCTTCTTCCTTACTAGTGGCCTTTCTGGTTATGTCTATATAGGACTCGTTTTACTGTGGCTATAGATACTCTTGCTCTAACCAGAATAGAAAGAGGAGTGGGAGGCCCCGTGGGAGGCCTCATTTCTCAGAAGGAAGTCCTTTGTTTCTGGCCATTTTGAGCCTGTATTCGAACCCACAAATGCTGATGCTCCAGATACTCAACTCGTCTAAAGAAGGCCAGTTTTATTGCTTCTTTAATCAGGACAAGAGTTTTCAGCTGTGCTAACATAATTGCATAACATAAATATAACATAAATGTGTCTTTTAAAATTATAAACTTGGATTAGCTAACACAACGTGCCATTGGAACACAGGAGTGATGGTTGCTGATAATGGGCCTCTGTACGCCTATGTAGATATTCCATAAAAAAATCTGCCGTTTCCAGCTACAATAGTAATTTACAACATTAACAATGTCTACACGGTATTTCTGATCAATTTGATGTTATATTAATGGACCAAAAATGTGCTTTTCTTTAAAAAAACAAGGACATTTCTAAGTGACCCCAAACTTTTGAACGGTAGCTACTGTAAATTGGACAGTGCAGTTAGATTAACAAGAATTTAAGCTTTCTGCCCATGTCTATGTGTCTATATGTCTATGTCCTGGGAATTTATTTTGTTACTTACAGCCTCATGCTAATCACATTAGCCTACATTAGCTCAACCGTCCTGCTTGGGGGACACCGATCCTGTTGAGGTTTTAAGGAAATTGACTATATGCTCCTTTAAACTTTGGTTTTTGGATTGATAAAGTTAGTGATATAATGTTTTAAAGACTGAGTTAATTTCAGAGGATCCATTGTTATGTTACCATCTGGGGTTTAAAAGTTGTGGATAGTACGTTCCTCTTCCTCTTTCTTAATTTGCCAAGAAAACATTTTCCCTGCAATTTCATCTTGCTCAGCATATTGTTGCTTGGATTTCATGGCAGCAATCTTTGCAAATCGGGTGCTTATATCCAAGCTTCAATTTGTTGGTTTAAGGGTGTCTACATGACTATTTAAACAGTGTTTTCTTTCTAATTCTTTATGGGTCTTTTTCTAATGTGAAGAGTAAGACATGATAACCTTTCATTTATGCTATAAGAGCTTCTCAGACAAAATTTGGGCATACTTCATTATCTACATTTATTTCCCAAAACATGTCCATGTGTGTTGAGATATGAGGTAAACTCCTTACCTCCAAGTAACATTGTGTTAAATCGCCATTTCTTTGTTATTGGCATAAGAGGTTTGAGGTTAAAGGTAAAGGATAATGGGCTGTAGTCCGTAATTATTATTGGAAGGTATTTACATTCAGAAACACATTAAATTCAAGAAAAGTTTACAATAAAAAAGTAAATGATTTAATATGAGTAATGGACATGAGAGTAATTGTAACACCTTTTTCTTAACATAGAAACTCATTCATGCAACAGAGATAGCAACAGAGATAGTGTCATGGTTAGGACATCTACTTTGTGCATGATACAAGTCATTTTTCCAACAATTGTTTACAGACAGAATATTTCACTTAGAATTCACTGTATCACAATTCCAGCGGGTCAGAAGTTTACATATACTAAGTTGACTATTACTTTAAACAGCCTGGGGAAAAAAAAATTGATGTCATGGCTTTAGAAGCTTCTGATAGGCTAATTGACATAATTTGAGTCATTTGGAGGTGGACCAGTGGATGTATTTCAAGGCCTATCTTCAGTGCCTCTTTGCTTTACATCATGGGAAAATCAAAGGAAATCAGCCAAGACCTCTGAAAAACAATTGTAGACCTCCACAAGTCTGGTTCATCCTTGGGAGTAATTTCCAAACGCCTGAAGGTACCACGTTCATCTGTACAAACAATAGTATGCAAGAATAAACACCATGGGACCACGCAGCCATCATACCGCTCAGGAAGGAAACGCGTTCTGTCTCCTAGAGATCAATGTGCAAATCAATCCCAGAACACCAGCAAAGGACCTTGTGAAGATGCTGCAGGAAACCGGTACAAATGTATCTATATCCACAGTAAAGCGAGTCCTATATCAACATAACCTGAAAGGCTGCTCAGCAAGGAAGAAGCCACAGCTCCAAAACCGCCATTAAAAAAGCCAGAGTACGGTTTGCAACTGCACATGGGGACAAAGATCATACTTTTCGGAGAAATGTCCTCTGGTCTGATGAAACAAAAATATAACTTTTTGACCATAATGACCATCGTTATGTTCAGAGGAAAAGGGGGAGACTTGCAAGCTGAAGAACACCATCCCAACCGTGAAGCACGGGGGTGGCAGCATCATGTTGTAGGGGTGCTTTGCTGCAGGAGAGACTGGTGCACTCTACAAAATAGATGGCATCAAGAGGGGAGAAAATGATGTGGATATATTGAAGCAACATCTCAAGACATCAGTCAGGAAGTTAAAGCTTGGTCGCAAATGGGTCTTCCAAATGGACAAGGACCCCGAGCATTCTTCCAAAGTTGTGGCAAGGTATTGGAGGGGCCATCACTAAAACCTGACATCAATCCTATCGAAAATTTGTTGGTAGAACTGAAAAAACGTGTGCGAGCAAGGAGGCCTACAAACCTGACTCAGTTACACCAACTCTGTCAGGAGGAATGGGCCAAAATTCACCAAACTTATTGTGGGAAGCTTGTGGAAGGCTACCCGAAACGTTTGACCCAAGTTAAACATTTTAAAGGCAAAGCTAGCAAATACTAATTGAGTGTACTGTAAACTGACCCACTGGGAATGCTAAAATAAATCATTCACTATACTATTATTAGGACATTTCACATTCTTAAAATAAAGTGGTGATCCTAACTTTCCTAAAACAGGGTATTTTTTACTAGGATTGAATGTCAGGCATTGTGAAAAACTGAGTTTATATGTATTTGGCTAAGGTGTATGTAAACTTCCAACATTAACTGTATATTGAGAGGGAGAACATGAACGGAAAATGCAGCACAAAAGGAGGAGAAATATGACCAGGCAGAATCATAGGTTTTTAATGTCGTTTTTGACAAACCCATTTCGGTAAGGTAAGATCTGCAGGGTAGGGTCTAATCTAGCACTGTGAGCTTGAATTCTGGACAGGTAAAACCGTTTTTGCAATGCCTCAGGGCTCAATTTCTGGAACTCCTGCAGATCAGAAATATGAATGGTTTTTAGCCCAAAATTATTTGTGAAGCATGTCCAAATGAAACACCTTAGAAATGTATTAAAGAGAACCAAGGAACGACTCTTATTAAGGATATTAACAATAGTTTTGTTGTCACAGAACACAGACAGTAGCTTCTTGGACCACTGGCTGCACCAAAGTAAACAAACTGGAACAAACGGCTGTAGATTTCAACTCCAAGGACAAGAATTGTATTTCAAAAGGCTATTGGTCGAAAAACCATTGATTTTGATGATAACCCCCAAAACCAGCAGAGGCCGCAGCATCAGTAAAGCACTCAAGAGAAACCAAAGTCATTTTTTATGAACTGAATCGCATTGTCGTCAGTAGCATAGAAGACAGAAAACAGGTCAAGCGGAATAAGGTTGTTGATCAGTGGAAGCTCCTCAGAGGAGGAATAATAATAAAAATAGTAAAACATTAAAAAAGTGTCCTTTTTAGATAAAACTATACTAAATATATTCACGTTACCAAATTATTGATTAAAACACACTGTATTGCAATGTATTGCAAGGTCTAAGCAAGCCATGGCATAGCTGGAGGACAGGTAGTTTCCATCCTCCTCTGGGTACATTGACTTCAATACAAAACCTAGGAGGCTCATGGTCTCACCCCCTCCCATAGACTTACAAAGTAATTATGACAACTTCCGGAGGACGTCCTCCAGCCTATCAGAGCTCTTACAGCATGAACTGACATCAATTGATCAGAGAATGTATCGAGTACTAAAAGCATAAGCTAAAGCTAGCTAGCACTGCAGTGCATAAAATGTGGTGAGTAGTTGACTCAAAGAGAGAGAAAGAGAAACATTTGTGAACAAATGAATTTCCTTAAAATGAAGGAGAAGCAGGAGAGAGAGAGCTAGCTATATTTAATTGTATTTTTTCACTTTCAGCTAGCTAGTTTATCCTACTCAAACACCTGGCTCAAACAGAGAGGAATGCTTTGTTAGCTATCTGGCTATGGCTATCCAACACTGGAACTCTTAATTAAGGTCAAGGTAAGCTTTTGGTGTAACTGCTGAAATGGTTTCTGACTGTACACTGTACTGCATGATTGTAGCAGGTTTACTAACACATTGGTTCTAGTAGCTATGCTGGCTAGCTATGACATTAACTAATATGGTGAGAATAATGTAGGCCGTGTGTAACGGTTAGAGGTTAGGATATAAAGGTTTGGCTTGGAATGTTTCTTTCGCCTGGTCACAGACAGCTGATGTGTTGTGCACTGAAGTGCACAATTGAAGGGATAACGTGAGTGAAGGAGAGCGCGGAGATGCATAAAGGAATTCTGTAATGAGCAAAATGATCATGCTGTTGGTATGTGGCTGCTATGAAAGTATGTGTTTCCGTGTGACCAGGGGTGTATTTATTCATTCCGCAGATTCGGTTGAAAAACGTTTATTAAACAGAATGAAATTGGAATAAACATACCTGAATTTGTTCCAATAGAAACTCTTGTTTGCAACTGTTGACCTAATGACTAAAACCAAGAACAGCTAGATGCAGTCAATATTGTGTAAGGCGGATTTGATTGTGTCAATGTCTGTCACCTACGTTGTAAACTTTCATTCATAGGCTAGGTTGTAGCAACCTCATTATAGGTATAGGGAAACTTTAAGTATCATGTACTAACCTAAACCTATTGAGCTGTTGCCAACTGTTGCCAACACTCACAACACATGCATTAACAGGCTAACACAATCATCCACAATGTCACGTTGGTATGAAGGATTTGGGAGACAGGCGCAGGAATGTGTGATTTTTTTTTTATTACACCCAAATTACAGTGTGCCATGTAAAGGCACGGGGACGAAGACCAAACAAATACAATACAAAACACAGGGTAGAAAACCAAAACAAAAGAGCGAGGAGTACCACTAATAAATAACACAAGCGCACAATGATTAACACAAAGGACGAGACCCGTAATCATCTGCGCAATCCACAATGGTACGAAAGCCAAAATACACAGCACAGATACTCACACACACCAACGGACATTAAAAGAATAATCCACAGGATGATGGTGAACCAAGGACACACATATACAATTATTAATCAATAAACATTGAGGTTTATGTCAGGTAAACAATTTGAAATGTATACCGTGCCTATAGAAAGTTTACACCTTGGACTTTTTTCACATTTTGTTGATCTACAGTTGTAGTTGATCTACACAAAATACATAATGTCAAAGTGAAAACAGTCTACAAATGTTTACAAATTATTAAAATGTAAATAACTCAAATATAGTTGTTGCATAAGTATTCATGCCATTTGTTTAGGCACGCCTAAAATAGTTCAGAAACAAATATGGAAAATCACATAAGTTATATGGACTCATTTGTGAAAAAAATTGGTGTTGACATGATTTTTGAATGACTACCCCTTCCTCTGTCCACCATACATACAACATCTATAAGGTCCCTCAGTCAAGTTATGGAATTTCAAGCACAGATTCAACTACAAAGACCAGGGAGCTTTTCAAGTCAAATCAAATCAAATTGTATTTGTCAAATGGTACGAATTCAACAGGTGTAGTAGACCTTACACTGAAATGGTTACTTACAAGCCCTTAACCAAAAATGCCTTTTTTTATGAAATACCCCCCAAAAAGGTGTGAGATAAGAATAACAAATAATTAAAGAGCAGCAGTAAATAACAATAGCGGGGCTATATACAGGGGGTACCGGTACAGAGTCAATGTGCGGGGGCACCGGTGTCAAGGTAATTGAGGTAATATGTACATGTAGGTAGAGTTATTAAAGTGACTATGCATAGATAATAACAGAGTAGCAGCAGCGTAGGGGGGGGGGGGCAATGCAAATAGTCTGTGTAGCCATTTGATTAGATGTTCAGGAGGCTTATGGCTTGGGGGTAGAAGCTGTTTAGAAGCCTCTTGGACCTAGACTTGGCGCTCCTCTGACACCGCCTAGTATAGAGGTCCTGGATTTCAGGAAGCTTGGCCCCGGTGATGTACTGGGCCATACGCACTACCCTCTGTAGTGCCTTACTGTCTGAGGCCGAACAGTCGCCATACCAGTCAGTGATGCAACCTGTCAGGATGCTCTCGATGGTGAAGCTGTAAAACCTTTTAGGATCTGAGGACCCATGCCAAATCTTTTCAGTCTCCTGAGGGGGAATAGGTGCTGTCTTCACGACTGTCTTGGTGTGCTTGGACCATGTTAGTTTGTTGGTAATGTGGACACCAAGGAACTTGAAGCTCTCAACCTGCTCCACTACAGCCCCGTCGATGAGAATGGGGGCGTGCCTGGTCCTCCTTTTCCTGTAGTTCAGTCATCTCCTTTGTCTTGATCACATTGAGGGAGAGGTTGTTGTCCTTGCACCACACAGTCATGTCTCTGACCTCCTCCCTATAGGCTGTCTTATCGTTGTCGGTGATCAGGCCTACCACTGTTGTGTCATTGCCAAACTTAATGATGGTATTGGAGTCGTGCCTGGCCGTGCAGTCATGAGTGAACAGGGTGTACAGGAGGGGACTGAGCACGCACCCCTGAGGGGCCCGTGTTTAGGATGAGCATTGTTACATACCCTTACCACCAGGGGGTGGTAACCATCTTCAAATTGGTAGATGGTTAACAATAACAAATTAGACATTGAATATATCTTTAAGAATGGTCAAGTTAATAATTATGCTATGGATGATTTATTAAACCACTCAGGCATGTAGTCATCCTTCTGAAGTGAGCTGCAGGGCCATGGTGGTTTTAAAAAACTGCAGAGAAATGGACCAACAACATTGTAGTGACTCCACAATAATGACCTAAATGACAGAGTGAAAAGAAGAATACAAATATACAGAGTACAAATATATATATAAAAAATACATGTTTGCAACAAGGCACTAAAGCAACAATGCAAAAAAACATGGCAAAGAATACACTTTTTGGCCTAAATGCAAATCCTTATGTTTGGGGCAAATCCAACACAGCACATCATTGAGTGACGAGTTCCTTATTTTCAAGTGTACCGGATGTGAAACAGCTAGCTTAGTTAGCGGTGGTGCACGCTAAATATCGTTTCAATCGGTGACGTCACTTGCTCTGAGACCTTGAAGTAGTAGTTCCCCTTGCTCTGCAAGGGCCGTGGCTTTTGTGGAGCGATGGGTAACGATGCTTCGTGGGTGACTGTTGTTGATGTGTGCAGAGGGTCCCTGGTTCGCGGGGGGATTGTCTAAAGTTATACAGTTACACAAGCATGGTGGTGGCTGCATCATGGTATGGTATTCTTGACATCGGCAAAGAAACGGTATGCAGCTAAGCACAGGCAAAATCCTATAGGAAAACCTACTTCAGACACTGGGAGACGAATTCACCTTTCAGCACGAAAATAACCTACAACACAAAGCCAGATATACACTGGAGTGGCTTACCAAGAAGACAGTGAATGTTCCTGAGCGTCCAAGTTACAGTGTTGACTTAAATCTGCTTGAAAATCGCTGTCTAGCCATGATCCCCAACTCCTTGACAGCGCTTCAAGAATTTCAAAATGAATAATGGGCAAATATTACACAATACAGGTCTGCAAAGCTCTTATGAGACTTTCCCAAGAAGACTCACAGCTGTAATCACTGCCAAAGTTGTTTCTAACACGTATTGACTCAGGGAAGTGAATACTTATCTAATCAAGGTATATTAGAGTTTGATTTTTCATTCATCTTAAAAAAATATCAAGGTCTTCCAATTAATTTGAGTGTCTGTATAATAATATAAAACTTGCAATGCACAGCATTGAATATTTTGTAATTGGTTGGCAAAATAATACATTTAATGTGTACTTACACTGTAATTACACTGTACTGACATGCTATTGTAGAAATGTCAGGGAAGCGAACCTGGTTGCTGGTGTGAAAGACAAACACCCTGTGCATCACGCCAATAGAGTTAACCACTTGGTGGGAATTGTAACGTGGCTCATATTAGTGGGGATCACTACACTGTACCCTCCAAACGAGAAGGTATGTCCCGTGCTTCGACATCAGCCCCCTCACACATCCTGGCTGTGAGTTTCAATGACCTCTCGGACGCCATACCATTTCTGACACCGTTGTAGCGAATAGCGTACCTGCCCTGGGTCGCTAGCGTGAAAGGCAAACACCCTACATATTGCACCAATTAAACCACTTGGTAGGAATTGTGGCTCATATGAGGTTTGCAACAGTATTATCAATGTGATTCCAATGTAAGGTGTATTAATAAAAAACAAGACAAATGCAGTTTTTACATGTGTTAACAAGCATAATTCTTGTCTTTCATTTGGATGACGTTTGAACATTTTACATTTCCAACTTAATACTGTTTAAAAAAACAGCCCTCAGATGAGCGATCACATTTAATTTAAAAGGCAAGCATTCGTAGGCTATGACATTCCCTCTGTATTCATTCACTTGGGGTCACTACAAAACAAATCACTCTGCGTTTGTGACTCTTTTAGTCTGAAATGCCATCCTTGTATATTGGGATGTAACAAGCACGTTTCACATCTTTGGCCAAGCTCCGATATAAGCATCTGGGTTCCGGAGAGAGTATTAGATTATCTCCAGCTCTCTGATATGCGATCCATTTCTCCCTGTCTGCCTAAGCCACGTCGTCTGAGGCAACATGACAAATAACACTTTAATTTTAAGGGTAAGGGGGCAAAATGGGAGAGCGATGGGCTCTCCAATGTCACTTGCATCACAAAATGCTTTAGCGGGTGTCTAAAAATGACATTGAAACATGATGTCACCTCTGCTGTACTGTCAAAATAACAAATCGCAGGTCACAACAGTGTTGTAAATCACATTTGCTCTGGCCTACGTCTGAGATTCAAGCTCTACGCAACGGGAAGTCTTTCGGACCTAAAGATAACGTATGAGTCTGAGAGTTGGTTCTAAATGTGTGAGAATTTTGAATTGACAGCACCAAAGAATTGTGTTGATAGAAGTTACATGCCGTATCATACCCTTGCTGTGCTGCCTGTTCTAAGACTGGTCTGAGATAGCTGAAAATGCCCTGTCATTATAACCATTCAAGTTCAACTGTACTGATTGTGCTCAGTGCAGTCAAATTAATTGTTTTAAGCCTTTTTCACCATTCAAGCCAGCATTAGCCACAGTTAAAGACCTGAAGAGGTCTTGTTTATTCAGGCTGTGATACATTTATTTTGCCCTTTGTTTAAGCTTAAAAGTCTAATGCAGCTGTTTTTATCAAATAATATTAAATCATTTCTGGGTGACAATTAAGCTTCTCCTTGTGATTGTTTTACATTAAAATTGTTTAAAAAAATGTTTGAAAGCTTCTTAGCAAGGAGCAATTTCTCAAGCAAGAATTTTGCTAGGACTCTGGGAGTCGTGAGGGGGAAACTGAAAATTAGCTAATATTGTCAGAGAGGTTTAGAAACCACTTTCTTATTGGTCTATTAACTAATTTACCATTTAGTGATGTGACCAGGCAGGCCAAAACCCAATTTTCACAGGGTTATTCCAACATCAGTGTGGAAATATATATAAAACACATGGAAATCACGTTTTTGACAGCATTGGGCCTTTAAACCCATAAGGCTGATGTCCGTGCCCCCGCAGGAATATAATTAGCATAATGAAACAATCAGTTTAAACTATTTTTTTTTTTGCATTTGGTGTGACTCCAACCAAAGCATACAGTATGTAACACTTCCGCATCTGCAGTGAAAGGTGACAGAGCTAAAGCGATGTTTGTCAGACAGACCATGAGACATCCTGAAAATCGGTCTTCTCACAAAATCGTCTGTAACGTCTGAACGGTTTGGCCTACAAAATGGAAAGATGGGGACTCTCACGAACACGATGGTGGACTACGTTTTGCTCTATAACCCCCACAAGCGTCTTGTGACTTATCTGAAGTTGGTAAAGCCAGTCTGCAAACTTCTGTCTGCAGCGTCCGAACAGTTTGAGCTACACACTAACCACTCTGTGTAATGGTGAGACTCTCACGAACACGTACGATACCAGTCAAAAGATGGGACACACCTACTTATTCAAGGGGTTTTCTATATTTTTACTATTTTCTACATTGTAGAATAATAGTGAAGACATCTAAACTATGAAATAACACATTTGGAATCAAGTAGTGATCAAAAAAAGCGTTTTATATTTGAGATTCTTCAAAGTAGCCACCCTTTGCCTTGATGACAGCTTTGCACACTCTTCGTATTATTTTTATTTTTTTATTTTTTTATTTCACCTTTATTTAACCAGGTAGGCTAGTTGAGAACAAGTTCTCATTTGCAACTGCGACCTGGCCAAGATAAAGCATAGCAGTGTGAACAGACAACACAGAGTTACACATGGAGTAAACAATTAGCAAGTCAATAACACAGTAGAAAAAAATGGGCAGTCTATATACAATGTGTGCAAAAGGCATGAGGAGGTAGGCGAATAATACAATTTTGCAGATTAACACTGGAGTGATAAATGATCAGATGGGCATGTACAGGTAGAGATATTGGTGTGCAAAAGAGCAGAAAAGTAAATAATTAAAAACAGTATAAAAACAGTATGGGAATGAGGTAGGTGAAAAAGGGTGAGCTATTTACCTATAGACTATGTACAGCTGCAGCGATCGGTTAGCTGCTCGGATAGCTGATGTTTGAAGTTGGAGAGGGAGATAAAAGTCTCCAACTTCAGCGATTTTTGCAATTCGTTCCAGTCACAGGCAGCAGAGTACTGGAACGAAAGGCGGCCAAATGAGGTGTTGGCTTTAGGGATGATCAGTGAGATACACCTGCTGGAGCGCGTGCTACGGATGGGTGTTGCCATCGTGACCAGTGAACTGAGATAAGGCGGAGCTTTACCTAGCATGGACTTGTAGATGACCTGGAGCCAGTGGGTCTGGCGACGAATATGTAGTGAGGGCCAGCCGACTAGAGCATACAAGTCGCAGTGGTGGGTGGTATAAGGTGCTTTAGTGACAAAACGGATGGCACTGTGATAGACTGCATCCAGTTTGCTGAGTAGAGTGTTGGAAGCCATTTTGTAGATGACATCGCCGAAGTCGAGGATCGGTAGGATAGTCAGTTTTACTAGGGTAAGCTTGGCAGCGTGAGTGAAGGAGGCTTTGTTGCGGAATAGAAAGCCGACTCTGGATTTGATTTTTGATTGGAGATGTTTGATGTGAGTCTGGAAGGAGAGTTTGCAGTCTAGCCAGGCACCTAGGTACTTGTAGATGTCCACATATTCAAGGTTGGAACCATCCAGGGTGGTGATGCTAGTCGGGCATGCGGGTGCAGGCAGCGATCGGTTGAAAAGCATGCATTTGGTTTTACTCGCGCTTAAGAGCAGTTGGAGGCCACGGAAGGAGTGCTGTATGGCATTGAAGCTCGTTTGGAGGTTTGATAGCACAGTGTCCAATGACGGGCCGAAAGTATATAGAATGGTGTCGTCTGCGTAGAGGTGGATCAGGGAATCGCCCGCAGCAAGAGCAACATCATTGATATATACAGAGAAAAGAGTCGGCCCGAGAATTGAACCCTGTGGCACCCCCATAGAGACTGCCAGAGGACCGGACAGCATGCCCTCTGATTTGACACACTGAACTCTGTCTGCAAAGTAATTGGTGAACCAGGCAAGGCAGTCATCCGAAAAACCGAGGCTGTCGAGTCTGCCGATAAGAATTTGGTGATTGACAGAGTCGAAAGCCTTGGCGAGGTCGATGAAGATGGCTGCACAGTACTGTCTTTTATCGATGGCGGTTATGATATCATTTAGTACCTTGTGTGGCTGAGGTGCACCCGTGACCGGCTCGGAAACCAGATTGCACAGCGGAGAAGGTACGGTGGGATTCGAGATGGTCAGTGACCTGTTTGTTGACTTGGCTTTCGAAAACCTTGGATAGGCAGGGCAGGATGGATATAGGTCTATAGCAGTTCGGGTCCAGGGTGTCTACCCCTTTGAAGAGGGGGATGACTGCGGCAGCTTTCAATCCTTGGGGATCTCAGACGATATGAAAGAGAGGTTGAACAGGCTGGTAATAGGGGTTGCGACAATGGCGGCAGATAGTTTCAGAAATAGCGGGTCCAGATTGTCAAGCCCAGCTGATTTGTACGGGTCCAGGTTTTGCAGCTCTTTCAGAACATCTGCTATCTGGATTTGGGTAAAGGAGAACCTGGAGAGGCTTGGGTGAGGAACTACGGGGCGGAGCTGTTGGCCGAGGTTGGAGTAGCCAGGCGGAAGGCATGGCCAGCCGTTGAGAAGTGCTTATTGAAGTTTTCGATAATCATGGATTTATCGGTGGAGACCGTGTTTCCTAGCCTCAGTGCAGTGGGCAGCTGGGAGGAGGTGCTCTTGTTCTCCATGGACTTCACAGTGTCCCAGAACTTTTTGGAGTTGGAGCTACAGGATGCAAACTTCTGCCTGAAGAAGCTGGCCTTAGCTTTCCTGACTGACTGCGTGTATTGGTTCCTGACTTCCCTGAACAGTTGCATATCACGGGGGCTATTCGATGCTATTGCAGTCCGCCACAGGATGTTTTTGTGCTGGTCGAGGGCAGTCAGGTCTGGAGTGAACCAAGGGCTGTATCTGTTCTTGGTTCTGCATTTTTTGAACGGAGCATGCTTATCTAAAATGGTGAGGAAGTTACTTTTAAAGAATGACCAGGCATCCTCAACTGACGGGATGAGGTCAATGTCCTTCCAGGATACACGGGCCAGGTCGATTAGAAAGGCCTGCTCACAGAAGTGTTTTAGGGAGCGTTTGACAGTGATGAGGGGTGGTCGTTTGATTGCGGCTCCGTGGCGGATACAGGCGATGAGGCAGTGATCGCAGTGATCGCTTATCTCAACTAGCTTCATGAGGTACTCACCTGGAATGCATTTCAATTAATACAGTTGAAGTCAGAAGTTTACATACACCTTAGTCAAATACATTTAAACTCAGTTTTTCACAATTCCTGACATTGAATCCTAATAAAACATTCCCTAAATTATGTCAGTTAGGATCACCACTTTATTTTAAGAATGTGAAATGTCAGAATAATAGTACAGAGAATGATTTATTTCAGCTTTTATTTATTTCATCACATTCCCAGTGGGTCAGAAGTTTACATATACTCAATTAGTATTTGGTAGCTTTGCCTTTAAATTTTTTAACTTGGGTCAAATGTTTTGGGTTGCCTTCAACAAGCTTCCCACAGTAAGTTGGGTGAATTTTGGCCCATTCCTCCTGACAGGGCTGGTGTAACTGAGTCAGGTTGGTAGGCCTCCTTGCTCGCACATGCTTTTTCAGTTCTGCCAACAAAATTTCTATCGGATTGAGGTCAAGGGTTTGTGATGGCCACTCCAATACCTTGACTTTGTTGTCCTTAAGCCATTTTTCCACAACTTTGGAAGTATGCTTGGGGCCATTGTCCATTTGGAAGACCCAAGTTTTAACTTCCTGACTGATGTCTTGAGATATTGCTTCAATATATCCACATAAATGTCCTCCTCATGATGCCATCTAGTTTGTGAAGTGCACCAGTCCCTCTTGCAGCAAAGCACCCCCACAAAATGATGCTGCCACACCCGTGCTTCACGGTTGGGATGATGTTCCTCGGCTTCAGGCCAGAGGACATTTCTCCAGAAAGTACAATCTTTGTCCCCATATGCAGTTGCAAAACGTAGTCTGGATTTTTTTATGGTGAGTTTGGAGCAGTGGATTCTTTCTTGCTGAGCGGCTTTTCAAGTTATATCGAAATAGGACTCATTTTACTGTGGCTATAGATACTTTTGTACAGAATCTTCACAAGGTCCCTTGCTGTTGTTCTGGGATGGATTTGCACTTTTCACACCAAAGTACGTTCATCTCTAGAAGACAGAATGCGTCTCCTTCCTGAGCAGTATGACGGCTGCATGGTCCCATGGTGTTTATACTTGCGTACTATTGTTTGTACAGATGGACGTGGAACCTTCAGGTGTTTGAAATTGCTCCCAAGGATGAACCAAACTTGTGGGGGGCTACAATATTTCTTCTGAGATCTTGGCTGGAAAGGAAGGAAAGGAAGTTACCTCTGCTGCAGAGGATAAGTTCATTTGAGTTACCAGCCTCAGAAATTGAAGCCCAAATAAATGCTTCACAGAGTTCAAGTAACAGACACATCTCAACATCAACTGTTAAGAGGAGACTGCGTTAATCAGGCCTTCATGGTAAAACATTTTTTTAATTTAACCTTTATTTAACTAGGCAAGTCAGTTAAACAAACATATTCTTATTTACAATGACGGCCTACCCCAGCCAAACCCAGACGACACTGGGCCAATTGTGCGTCGCCCTATGGGACTCCCAATCACAGCCAGATGTGTACTGTAGTGACACCTCTTGCACTGAGATGCAGTGCCTCAGACTGTTGCGCCACTCGGGAGCCAAGTGCTGAATTGCTGCAAAGAAACCACTACTGAAGGACACCAGTGATAAGAAGAGACATGCTTGGGCTAAGAAACACGAGCAATATACATTAGACCGGTGGAAATCTGTCCTTTGGTCGGATAAGTCCAAATTTTAGATTTTTGGTAGGTGAATGGATGATCTTCGCATGTGTGGTTCCCACCATGAAGCATGGAGAAGGAGGTGTGATGGTGTTTTTTTGCTGGTAACACTGTCTGTGATTTATTTAGAATTCAAGACACACTTAACCATCATGGCTACGACAACATCCTGCAGCGATATGCCATCCCTTCTGGTTTGCGCTTAGTGGGACTATCATTTGTTTTTCAGCAGGACAATAACTCAACACACCCCCAGGCTATGTAAGGGCTATTTGACCAAGAAGGGGAGTGATGAATTGCTGCATCAGAGGGAAATGCTGTAGGAATGCTCAACCGGTGTCGCTCATTCAGTCGACAGAAACGTTCAATTATGCAGCAAGTCGGAGGCGGAGCCTTCTCTGGTGTCTACTCCTCCCGTTACGGGGTCTAAGACGCCAAAGCCTCCCACCATTAGCTCTGACAAATTGAAAACCCGAGTCATTGGCGACTCCTTTACCCGCAGTATTAGACTTAAAACGAATCATCCAGGGATCATACACTGTTTACCAGGGGGAAGGACTACCAACATTAAGGCTAATCTGAAGATAGTGCTGGCTAAAGCTAAAACTGGCGAGTGCAGAGAGTATAGAGATATTGCTATCCACGTCGGCACCAACGATGTTAGTATGAAACAGTCAGAGCAGTCAAGCGCAACATAGAGTAATTGTCTCTGGCCCTCTCCCAGTTAGGGGGAGTGATGAGTTCTACAGCCGAGTCTCAACTCATTCGCTGGTTGAAAACTGTTTTCTGCCCCTCCCAAAAGATAGAATATGTAGATAATTGGCCCTCTTTCTGTGACTCACCCACAAACAGGACCAAGCCTGGCCTGTTGAGGAGTGACGGACTCCATCCTAGCTGGAGCGGTGCTCTCATCTTATCTACGAACATAGACAGGGCTCAAACTCCGCTAGCTCCACAATGAAATAGGGTGCACGCTATGCAGGAGGCTGTTAGCCGGCCTGCCAGCTTAGTGGAGTCTGCCACTAGCACAGTCAGTGTAGTCAGCTCAGCTATCCCCATTGAGACCGTGTCTGTGACTCGACCTAGGTTGGGCAAAACTAAACATGGTGGTGTTCGCCTTAGCAATCTCACTAGAATAAAGACACCATCCATTCCTGCCATTATGGAAAGAGATCGTGATACCTCAAATCTCAAAATAGGGCTACTTAATGTTAGATCCCTCACCTCCAAGGCAGTTATAGTCAATGAACTAATCACTGATCATAATCTTGATGTGATTGGCCTGACTGAAACATGGCTTAAGCCTGATGCATTTACTGTGTTAAATGAGGCCTCATCTCCTGGTGACACTAGTGACCATATCCCCTGTGCATCCAGCAAAGGTGGAGGTGTTGCTAACATTTACAATAGCAAATTTAAATTTACAAAAACCCTCCGACTTTTTCGTCTTTTGAACTTCTAGTCATGAAATCTATGCAGCCTACTCAATCACTTTTTATAGCTACTTCTTACAGGCCTCCTGGGCCATATACAGCGTTCCTCACTGAGTTCCCTGAAATCCTATTTGACCTTGTAGTCATAGCAGATAATATTCTAATTTTTTTCATTTAATATTCAAATGGAAAAGTCCACATAATATAATAATAATATATGCCATTTAGCAGACGCTTTTATCCAAAGCGACTTACAGTCATGTGTGCATACATTCTACGTATGGGTGGTCCCGGGAATCGAACCCACTACCCTGGCGTTACAAGCGCCATGCTCTACCAACTGAGCTACAGAAGGAGCTCCACAGACCCACTCCAAAAGGCGTTCGGAGCCATCATCGACTCGGTGGGTTTTGTCCAACATGTCTCCGGACCTACTCACTGCCACAGTCATACCCTGGACCTAGTTTTGTTCCATGGAATAAATGTTGTCGATCTTAATGTTTTTCCTCATAATCCTGGACTATCGGACCACCATTTTATTACGTTTGCAATCGCAACAAATAATCTGCCCAGACCCCAACCAAGGAGCATCAAAAGTCGTGCTATAAAGATTCCTTGATGCCCTTCCAGACTCCCTCTGCCTACCCAAGGATATCAGAGGACAAAGAACAGTTAACCACCTAACTGAGGAACTCAATTTAACCTTGTGCAATAACGTAGATGCAGTTGCACCCCTAAAAACATTTGTCATAAGAAACTAGCTCTCTGGTATACAGAAAATACCTGAGCTCTGAAGCAAGCTTCCAGAAAATTGGAACGGAAATGGCACCACACCAAACTGGAAGTCTTCCGACAAGCTTGGAAAGACAGTACGGTGCAGTATCGAAGAGCCCTCACTTCTGCGCGATGCCTTGTCTCAGGATGGTAAGTTGGTGGTTGAAGATATCCCTCTAGTGGTGTGGGGGCTGTGCTTTGGCAAAGTGGGTGGGGTTATATCCTGCCTGTTTGTCCCTGTCCGGGGGTATCACCGGATGGGGCCACAGTGTCTCCTGACCCCTCCTGTCTCAGCATCCAGTATTTATGCTGCAGTAGTTTGTGTCGGGGGGCTAGGGTCAGTCTGTTATATATGGAGTATTTCTCCTGTCTTATCCGGTGTCCTGTGTGAATTTAAATATGCTCTCTAATTATCTGTTTCTCTCGGAGGAGGACCAAAGCCCTTCTTATATCAGCTGATATCACAAAGTGCTGTACAGAAACCCAGCCTAAAACTCCAAAAGGAAAGCAATGCAGGTGTAGAAGCACGGTGGCTAGGAAAAACTCCCTAAAGGCCAGAACCTAGGAAGAAACCTAGAGAGGAACCAGGCTATGAGGGGTGGCCAGTCCTCTTCTGGCCGTGCCGGGTGGAGATTATAACAGAACATGGCCAAGATGTTAAAATCTTCATAGATGACCAGCAAGGTCAAATAATAATCACAGTGGTTGTCGAGGGTGCAACGGGTCAGCACCTCAGGAGTAAATGACAGTTGGCTTTTTATTTCTGATCATCCAGAGTATCTCTACTGCTCCTGCTGTCTCTAGTGAGTTGAAAACAGCAGGTCTGGGATAGGTAGCACATCCGGTGAACAGGTCAGGGTTCCGTAGCCGCAGGCAGAACAATTGAAACTGGAGCAGCAGCACGGCCAGGTGGACTGGGGACAGCAAGGAGTCATCAGGCCAGGTAGTCCTGAGGCATGGTCCTAGGGCTCAGGTCCTCTGAGAGAGAGAGAAAGAAAGAAAAAGAGAGAATTAGGGAGAGCATAATTAAATTCACACAGGACAACAGATAAGACAGGAGAAATTCTCCAGATATAACAGACTAGCCCCCCGACACAAACTACTGCAGCAATAATACTGGAGGCTGAGACAGGAGGGTCAGAATGCTGCTTATCTGTAGACACACCTCCGCCACACCTTCATTTCATAGGTCTCCACCCCGAACGAATAGGGCGTGTATAGCATGCTAGTCTCATGCTTAAGTTCGAGGTCAGAATACGCATAGAGATTTTTAAAAAGTGCATACAAAGGGAGTAATTTATGCATGCTTAACTGGGGTAGGAATTGGGGCATTAGTGCTTAACTGTCTATGTTTCAATGGTACATAAGCAAATAGAGAAAACATAAAGCTGCGTGTGGAGAACACGTAAGTTCACTGTAAGAGTTGTCGTTAGTGGAAGAAGGATCGGACCAAAACGCAGTGTAGTAAGTGTTCATAATTTTAATTAAAGAAAGCACTGAACACTGAATCAATACAAAAATAACAAAATGAACGAACAAAACTAAACGAAACAGTCCTGTCTGGTGACATACACACGTAACACAAAGACAGAAAATAAACACCCACAAAACACAGGTGGAAAAAGGCTACCTAAGTATGATTCTCAATCAGAGACAACTAATGACACCTACCTCTGAGTGAGAATCATACGAGGCTAAACATAGAAAAACAGACTGCCCACCCCAACTCACGCCCTGACCATATAAACAAAGACAAAACAAAGGAACTAAGGTCAGAATGTGACATTCACGTCCCCTGCGAACCACAGCACCTGGCTTCCAACCTGATACAGGCATTGGGCAGTCTAGAACCTTTTCTTCTAACCTCACTTCAATTCTGGTGCATCCTAGGGCTAATTCATTCACATCACAGGTGGTCCTCCAACTATGCAGCAATATACACACTGTACATTCATGTAAATTCTGCCCTTGGTGTTGCTGCTGGTGGACTTGATGCCCTACCATAAAACAATAATGAATGTGTACGTATGTCTTATCTGACTGCCTGCAGGCTTTGGAAATAGGAGCTCTTATCTACCAAAATGTTAATTTGGATGTTCCTGAACCCACTCCTGAACCCACTTCTTCATTATCATTCAGTCAAATGTTTTGGCATCCAATTGAACTTGAATGACTATTTCGGAGACACTGTCCCTCTATAACATTAACGGATTTCTTTGAAGAAAATTTGTTTTTTGAAAGGAGCGTTGAGTTCTTACAATAGTGAATTTTTATTTTACTTTTTTTTTAACCTTTATTTAACCAGGCAAGTCAGTTAAGAACACATCCTTATTTTCAATGACGGCCTGGGAACAGTGGGTTAACTGCCTGTTCAGGGGCAGAACGACAGATTTGTACCTTGTCAGCTCGGGGGTTTGAACTCGCAACCTTCCGGTTACTAGTCCAACACTCTAACCACTAGGCTACGCTGCCGCCCCCAATAGGCAACTCAATTTATGTCTGTGTCCCAACTGGCACCATATTCCTTATTTAGTGCACTACTTTTGAATTGCAGCCTGTCTTAGCCAAATGTAAATAGAGATCACGGCGGTTTTTCACTACTGCATATTTCATTTGTATTGAATGAACCGTGAGGTCACTGTGAATGGATCTGCCATAAATATAACATCCATGAATACTGACTGTCTCAATGGACCACTAAAATGGGTGACATTTTATAGCCCTCTCATGTCACTGAGATGGTTGTTTTTCTACCACACACACACACTGCATTCCCATCAGTCTTTAGAGCACAAGGGTATTCTCTGCTCATGGCTGTCTGACCTGTGATGGAAGCTGGATGAAACATACATTGCATGGCTCAGTTTTGTCAGGTGGCTGGTTGTTTGTAGCTTGGAATCCAAATTGAATATGGTTCTAAATAAATATAAATATAGCCTTTCTCGTTAAATACCATTTGACTAAGTAAACAGACAAAACTGTCTCCTGTGGTATTTATTACACTGATATTGGGGTCAAATGCCCTGGTCGTTTTCTGCTGAATTGGCATTTATGGGTAATGACTGAGGCAGATCTAGATCAGACCTTGACATTACAGAGGCTGCATCCCAAATAGCACCCGTATCCCTTTGTAGTGCACTACTTTTGACCAGGGCCCATAAGACTTTGGTCAAAAGCAGTGCATGTATATGGAGTAGGGTGCCATTTAAGATGCTGACAGGGATAAACAGGAACATAAAAGGCATCATGTTGTATCCTTGGCATCAGGGGAATGTGAGATAAGCATTAAATACAGGTCCATCACAGACAACATTTAGAGAAATGTCACCTTACCACTGATGATAATTCCTTAAGGATGAATCGTTGTTGATATTTACAGTAGTACATCAAACAGGACTAATAGGTTTGTCATGTTTTCAAAATGGACTGGTCATTGATGACTTTTGAATGCAAACTTGAAACCAATGTTTGATATCTTGCCCCTTATTTGATATGCTGACAGTACTAGTGTGAAAAGCACACACGTACAACAAACCTTGTGGGGACACACCATTCAGTCCTATTCAAAATCATATTTTCCCTTACCCCTAACCATAAACCTAATCTGTACGCTAACCCGTACCGTAAACTTTAAACCTAACCCTAACCTTAACCCTAGCTCCTAACCCTAAACCTTATTCTAAACATAAAACTAATTCTAACCTTAACCCTAAACCCCCTAAAAATAGCATTTGACTTTGCGAGGACTAACAAAATGTACCCAGTTGGTCAAATGTTTGTTTGTCCACACACACAGGTGGAAATTAGGATTTTCTTTTACACATGGTTTCAGACGGGTCAACATCATGAGTCATTTCCTTGGCAAGAGCGAGGCTTTATTCTCACCTGATAACTTGATGCAGACAGAGACACAAATAGCCCCCATTACATGTTTGTGTTCAGTAAGCCAAGCTTAAGCCGGTCAGTGGTCCTGCTGTACAGTACAGTGATGAGCCTTGTGTTGATATGTCTGGCAATGATGCACTGGGATCATTAAAACTGCATGAATTGGATCATCTTCATTAGACAGCAGTGATTTGGCTTTAATGCTAATGTTGCCATTGCAGTTACAGATGCTTCATTTATAAGGGTGACCTTTTGTCACTGTAGCTTAGTTTATGAAATGGGACAAATTAATCAGTTTAATTAAAAGTGGCCAACTTAAATTAATAAACAGCCACTACTGCTCATGCCACAAATTATAACTTGGAAAAGTTAAAATCTGTAGTCAGTGGCCAGTGACCATCTTTGCACTCTAATCTTGCCTACTGTACCACTGGCACAGGTCCCCTTTGCAAAAGCAATCTTGGTAACACTTCCTAATGCATTTATAAACGCCTTATGAGCTATGTGTAATGCATTATTTTACATGACATACTGTACGTGCTAATAGCTGTTAATAAATATGTATAACTACATTAGTAAAACATGAGCAGGCAACATAATACCAAGTATATGCAATGCTCATTAGGACATTTGTTTCCAGAATGGTGTATTGACTGTACAAGAGTTTAGCTCTTACCTTTTGTGCACCAAATTTGGTTACCCTAATGGGTTATAGTGTACTCTTACATGTCCATTATGTAAATAAGTCACATGGAGCGATTTCAGTACCAACAGAAATTCCATAATTTTGAATTTGTATTACATTATTCAAATTCAATATGTATATATTCAGTTTCAATATGGTAGAGAGCATTCAATGTCTGTATCAAGTTTATCATTTCATGTTCTTCAAAGTTGCATATATTCAACTTTTCAGATGCAGTTTTCAAATTCATATTCAAAACCGGAGACAACATCCTGGTACTTTTCCAGCCAGGAAGGTAGAGAACAGAGAATCAAATAGAGCCAAAACAGTTCAAGTGCTACAGCCAAATTCATAGGAAGAAAATTCAAAATGCCACATTGGCTTCAGAAAACAAAAGAAGCTGTTTACACAGTGAGCATTTAATTAGATCTGTTTTCCTCTGCTTCTGCTGGCAGGAAAAGTACCAGGATGTTGTCTCTGGTTTTTAATCTGAATTTGGAGAACTTCATTTGAAAACTGAATCTGAATGCATCTGAGAAGTTTAATATATGAAACTGACAACTGCACATTTCTCTCAATCCCATTGTAAATTGTGTAGAACTGCAAGAATTTCACTTTAAAAATCCACATTTTCATGTGAAACGGTTCAAGTAAACTCCAGCAGACTGAAAAATCAGCAATGGGTTTATTCATAGAGAGATCTAATAATCAGTCACATGACTCCTCCCTCTCCCACTCAGACTGCCATGGTAATGTAGGCCTAACACTGGCTGGCTGGATGGGTAATTGTTACGAATCCCTTTTGGCCCAACAGTCTAGGGGGGGGGATGGTAATGAGACCCGTAACATAACTCATGCAAATTATAATAGTGACAGAGTAAAAGTGTGAACAAAATAACCACGACAACTGAAATCTACCGTCAAACTCAGGGTTTATTAATAAAACACACGGTAATGGGGGGAGCAGGAAAAGGGACTGAGCTGGACCCAAGGAAAGAAATAATAAGTATTCAAAAACACCCCTAAGCTAGACTAGCCAATTTTAACAACAGCTAACTAACCAACCAAAAATACAGTGGGTGGTCCGCCCAGTTCCAACTAGTGTATTTAACAAAGTCTACCTACGGGTAGTGTATGCCCATGGGCGACTTGTCTTGGTTTCCCCTTTTCCCACCAGCAATCAAACACAAACACCATAATCAAAAACAATACTCACAGGTGATGACAAAGTGCTATGGAGGTGCTCAAACAAAAGAGAGGTTAATACACAAAGAGAGCGCATGAACCACAGAGACCTACAGACATGGCATTTACAGAGGGATTGCACTCTAGAGCAAAAAAAAAAAACTGACAGGGTTTTTAAACCAAGGGAAAGGAACTGTGATAGGGTAGGAAACAGGAGGAGGTGTGTCTTCTGATTGATGATTGGATTGGTGACTGATTGGGGAGTGATGATTTTCACCTGTGAGGGGAGAAGGAGAGAAAAGAAACACACACACACAGGATACTTGTATCCGTAACAGTAATCATAGACTATAATGATACAAATACCCAGTGATTGAAGTCTAACAGCAATTGCTGTACTCCTTATTCGACATGTATGCCAATTTACATAGAGAGGACATGCTGAATCTCCTGTGTATTTGCTCTGGCTGGTAGGCATATTTAATACAGCATATCGCAGAGTACATGGCCACCCCCTGTTAATGGAAATCAGTGAAACATTGATATGAGCGTCCATCTCTATGTCAGGACTGAGGTTTGGAGACATTTACATGTCCATAAAAACACTGAGGATTTTAATGGCTTTACAACACCAAAGGCCACCAAGGTCCCCCCTACATTATTTTGAAGAACTGCCAACAAACTTCATTGCTATGCCTACACCATGCAATTAAATCGTAAAGCCCTACCGTCGATTTTCGAATTGTTTTTCCGGAATGAAATATTAGTTTTTTCTACATTGTAATGTCTCTTTGCGCCTGTAATCTGCATCCCAACTCTGTCATTCTCTCTACTACTGTGAGGATAGACGCTGGGAGACGAGAAGCAAGTACATGGAGTGAATATTTAATAAATGACAGACATGAAACAAAACATGGACAGCGTCTGGACAAGGGAAACATAACATTAATGCAGACACAGGGAAGAAATTGAGGAAGTGATATATATATATATATATATATGGGGGACAATCAATAAGGTAATAGAGTCCAGGTGAGTCCCATGAAGCGCTGATGCGCGTAACGATGGTAACAGTTGTGCGTAATGATGGGCCTCCTGGCACCCTCGAGCGCCAGAGAAGGGGAGCGGGAGCATGCTTTACAGAACGCCGCCCCTAGGGGCGACACTCAGCGTCCCACCTGGGAAAGCCTGATGAGTCGGCCGAGGGAGCCAGCTGAAGCGTGGAAGCCCGACAAGCCGGCTGAAGTGTGGGAGCCCGACGAGCCGGCTGAGGCATGATGTGGGATGGGAGCTTGATGAGCCTGATGAGGCGTGGGAGCCCGACAAGCTGGCTGAGCCATGACGTGGGATGGTAGTCTGCCGCGCCAACTGAGGCAAGAAAACCTTGAGCCAGGTGAGGCATGGAAGCCCAACGAGCCAGCTGAGGCACACCCGGTTCCTTCGTCACTGGCACCCAACGTCACCAACCCCAACAAAAATCTCCCTGATGCTTCAAATATTGGTGTCTGCATTATGTGGAGGACAGACGCTGGGAGACGAGAAGCAAGTACAGGGAGTGAATATTTAATAAATAACAGACATGAAACAAAACACGGACAGTGTTACGAATAACTATGAGTGGTAGATGGAATCAGGCGCAGAGAGCAAGGGTCTGTCGTTTATCCAACCGAAAATGATCACGCCAACACACAGGGCGTATATAGGTTGCCAGTCCAAAACAACAGGACAAAACAGACCAGAGAATAAAGATAAAACAAATCACACCATCAAACAGAGTAACAAAAAACAAGCCCGCACAAAATACCCAGCGGGCCTAGTGCCCTTAAATACCCTACAAACAAACCCTAATACAAAACAGGTGTACCCAATAAACCACTAACCAACACAAACGGAAAAGGAATCGATGGCATCAGCGAGGTTCGTGACAGACAGCATCTGGACAAGGGTAACATAACGACATTAATGCAGACGGGGAAGAAACTGAGGAAGTGACAGATATAGGGGAGGCAATCAATAAGGTTATAGAGTCCAGGTGAGTTCCATGAAGCGCTGATGCGCCTAACGATGGTGACAGGTATGCGTAGTGATGGGCCGTCGTCGAGGCCAGAGAGGTGGAGCGGGAGCAGGTGTGACAACTAGTCCATAATGACAATCTGAAAAGGTTCATGGGAGCTTCTTCTGAGAGATGCTATCAACACCCATGGAGACAAAAGTATTCATTGTAAAGTCAACCCACCTGTTATTTAATGATGAGAAATGAACTATTGGTACCGGAGAGAATATACTGCACAGTAAGTCATTCTCACATCTTGTGTCTGTAATTTGGCTAATGCCCCCTCCCATACAAACACTGCATTTCCTCACAACTGAAACAACCTATTTGAATGTGATGCATCAACATGTAGTGGGTTGCTTAAGGATGAGAACTACAACACAGCATACCACATCCATCATACAAGCAGTTGATTAAAAAAGAAAGGAGTCCAAGGGTGAAAACAGCTGGCATTTCCATGACAGCATGACACAGTGGCTCACACAGGTGAAATTGGATCTGGAGGAAATCTGTCTCGAACTCGCTTCCCCAGGGGCACTTGTTCATTCAAAATAGAGGGAGCGAGAGAAGGAGAGAGTCGTAATGGCCTGCCAAGTCCAAGCAGCGGCAGTTGAGTTGGACACATTAATTGGAATGTAGGGCTAATTTTGCCCGTGCTCTTCCTCTCCTGCAGCACAAGCTTTATTGCCATGTGTGTGTGTGTGTGTGGGGTGAAATAGCAGGGTCATTATTTCTGGGTCTGCTATCTCGACAGGCGTGATGGTCCGTGACTCATCCCTACCATGGTTGTCATTCTACTTCCCATGCCGGATCTATTATTTGACATGTCAGCACAGCGGTGTGTGGTTCTGATAGATTAGGCTGGGCCAAGTCAGTTACCTCAGCGGTAGATAGGTATGTTCAATTGCCCTTATAATGTGTGTCTTTATAAAGGCTACTGGTCTCAGCCAGAGTTGTTACACTCAATGTATTGTCTGGAATAGTAACACTAGGCTTTGATGGCTGGTTTAGGGATTTCAGTTCTGTAACCTTGAGGGCGAAAGTTCACATTTTACTGTAGCTACACAGCCTCAAGACTTATGGAGGATACTGAATATTAACTAGCGCAAGGGTTTTCAAACTGGGATTTTTTTTTTTGGTCCTCAATTTTTTTAATACAAGTAATTTTTATGATTATCGATAGCTACAACAGAATATCATTGTGGATAACATTTGTGTCTCTGCATTACATTTTTAAAACAATCTTTGTCACGCACGCTCAATACAACAGGTGTAGGTAGACCTTATCGTGAAAGGCTTACTTTCATCCCTTAACCAACAATGCAGTTAAGAAAATAGAGTTAAGAAAATATTTACTAAATAAACTAAATTAAAAAAAAAAAATTATAAAGTAACACAATAACAATAATGAGGCTATTTACAGGGGGTACCGGTACCGAGTCTGTGCGGGGGTACAGGTTAGTCGAGGTAATTTGTACATGTAGGTAGGGGTGATAATAAACAGCGAATAGCAGCATTGCAAAAACAAAGGCGGAGGGTGTCAGTGCAAATAGTCTGGGTGGTCATTGAATTAATTGTTCAGCAGTCTTATGGCTTGGGGGTAGAAGCTGTTAAGGAGCCTTTTGGACCTAGACTTGGCGCTCAGGTACCACTTGCCGTGCAGTAGCAGAGAGGTCAGTCTATGACTTGTGACTGGAGTCCTCTGACAACAACCAAGTATCTTGGCTTTCATCTAGACTTTAACCACAGTGAGGAAGGCCTCAAAACGGCTGCAATCTTTGACTGTTCAGTCTGTTTTCTGTTAACAACCAGTCTCAGGATTGCTTAAGTAAAATCCACACAACTATTAATTTTCAATGAAAGACCCATGAGAATCTGTGAATGGAAAACATACTATTTCAGAGCAGAGATTTCCTTCTTACTTTGTATTGTCTGAATACCCTTGACAGCAGCATTGTTGCTTGAACAATTCATTGGCAACATCTGGTATTACCATTGCTTGGTCCCCTACAGTATGCTGTAGCCAACTCCACCATCAGTATCAAGTCAAACATACAACTTTATCATGACGATAAACAAAAAACACTAACAGGACCACAGGTTATTAATAATGTCTTGCCCGTGTTAAAATGTGTGGTTAATTCAGTCATCACCTCAGTCAGTTGATGGGGGCTATGGTGGAACAGCAGTCAGGGGGAAGGAAAGTTATGGTAGCAGGGATCTCCCCCTATGTTTTCTAACCTAGCACCTTACTGAGGTAATTATCTACCTGCCACCCTCTGCACCACCACTCCCATGTGCAGACAACGGGTTGCCTGGCAACGCAACAAGAATTTTGTGGATGGAAAATAAAACACCTCTCAGGAGAAACTTGGAATTGTTTTCCCTCTCTCACCAATGTTGAGGTACTTACAAAACCAACATAAAAGACTCACTACCCCAAAGGACAAAAATTGGTTGCACTGACGTAATTTATGCTTTATTTTATGATGCCATGGACAGGTTGTATACTGGTTGTAAGACTAGTCAGGATTGAAGGAAAGATGAACGGAGCAAAGTACAGAGGGATCCTTGATGATAACCTACTCCAGAGCACTCAAGACCTCAGCATGTGGCAAAGGTTTACTTTTCAACAGGACAGCGACCCTCAAATCAAATTGTATTGGTCACATACACGTGTTTAGCACATTTTATTGTGGGTGTAGCAAAATACTTGTGTTTCTAGCTCCACTACTGACCTAGCGTTCTGTATGATAGCGGGGTGAACAGGCTCAGGTTGTTGTTGTCCTTGATTATCTTTTTGGCCTTCCTGTGACATCGGGTGCTGTAGGTCTTGGAGGGCAGCTTTTTGCCCCCGGTGATGCTTTGGTAGACTGCACTACCCTCTGGAGAGCTTTGAGGTTGCGGGCAGTGCAGTTTCCGTACCAGGCGGTGATACAGACTACTCTCAGGATACTCTCAATTGTGCATCTGTAAAAGTTTGATGGTTTTAGGTGCCAAGCCAAGTTGCACCTTCTTCACCACACTGCCTTTCAGTTTGTCAGTGTGTACGCCGAGGAACTTGAAGCTTTCCACCTTATCCACTGCGGTCCCGTCAATGTGGATAGGAGGGTGCTCTATCTGCTGTTTCCTGAAGTTCACGTCCAGCTCCTTAGTTTTGTTGACGTTGAGTGAGAGGTTATTTTCCTGGCACCACACACCCAGGGCCCTCACCTCCCCCTAGCACACAGCCAAGACAACGCAGGAATGACTTCAGGACAAGTCTCTGAATGTCCTTGAGTGGCCCAGCCAGAGCCCGGACTTGAACACGATCGAAGATCTCTGGAGAAGCTGAAAATAGCTGTGCAGCAATGCTCCCCATCCAACCTGACAGAGCTTGAGAGGTTTTGCAGAGAAGAATGGGAGAAACTCCCCAAATACAGGTGTGCCAAGCTTGTTGCATCATACCCAAGAAGACTCAAGGCTGTAATAGCTGCCAAAGGTGCTTCAGCAAAGTACTGAGTAAACAGTCTGAATACTTATGTAAATGTAATATATTTAAAAAATGTTTAATACATTTGCAAAACATTTGCTTTGTCATTATGGGAGATTGTGTGTGTGAATTGATGAGGGAATAAAACTATTTAATACATTTTAGAATAAGGCTGTAACGTAACTCAATGTGGAAAAAGTCAAAGGGGTCTGAATACTTTCCAAATACACTGTATGTAAATTAAATATTTACATATTTAATTTTCAATAAATTTGCAAATACTTCTAAAAACATTTTCGCTTTTTCATTATGGGATATTGTGTGTAGATGGGTGAGAAGAAAAAAATATGAATTCAGGCTGTAACACAACAAAATGTGGAAGGGGTATGAATACTTTCTGAAGGCACTGTATATCCCAATTCACTCAGCTATGTAGAAATATGCTATGCTATACAGCTGTGCTGTGAAATGTGTGTGCAGGGGTATAATGCAGATCACCGCTTCTCTCCCTGCTAGCACTGTTGTCGTCACATTTTAATTAGCCGCTTCTTAGAGAGCCAAGTGCTATTACGTTTGCATGGTGGGAGCTAGAGAAGAAAGGGGAACAAAGTGTTACAAATCCCTTTGGCCCTGCAGTCTAGGGGGGGGATGGAAACCAGACTCGTAACATATCTCATGCAAATCATAATAGTGAAAAGGAACAGTGAGAACTAATAACAGACAACTTAAATCTACCATTAAATACAGAGTTAACCAGTCACTGGAAAATGGCTGGAGCATTCCGCATCCCAAAAGCCATGACAGAGTATTGTAGGAAGTTGTCTGGGGTTACAAAGGCAGAAAACTTAGACGCCCGTGAGGTTAACGGAATCTGCTAGTAACCTTTCAAGAGGTCCAACTTAGTTACAGAAGTAGCAGTACCAACAGTGTCGATACAGTCGTCCAGTCTGGGTAACGGGAACGAATCTGGCATTGTGACAGAATTGACCTTTTGATAATCCATACGTTCAAGAAAGCAACTAACGGGTGCTCCCGGGTGGCGCAGTGGTTAAGTTATGTACCCAGTAGGTCCATCAGGTCTTCTGGTACTGGCCTTTTAACTATCCCAAAGCCCAGGACCAAGAGGCATGGAGAGGTAGCCTTTAGTTATTATGCTCCCAGCCTCTGGAATAGCCTGCCAGAGAACCTGTCGGGGCCCGAAACTGTGTACGTATTTAAACGAGATCATAAAACACACCTTTTTAGCTTTGGTTTTCCTTAGGGTGCTTGTTAGTTGTTGTTAGTTTTTAATTATCATGTTTGTTGTGTAGTAAATACTGAAGTTTTGACTTACATTGTTTTTATTAGTTTTTTTCTAAAGCACATTGTGTTGCATTCCATGTCTGAAATGTGCAGTGTAAATAAAGCTTGATTCGAAAACACAATGCAAATGAGAAACGTGTAGGATTCACGTCCTGACCTTAGTTCCGCTTTTATGTCTCTATTTTAGTTTGGTCAGGGCGTGAGTTGGGGTGGGAATTCTATGTTTTGGTTCTGTGTGTTATATTTCTAGGTATTTGGCCTGATATGGTTCCCAATCAGAAGCAGCTGTCAATTGTTGTCTCTGATTGAGAACCATACTTAGGCAGCCTGTTTTCCCACCATGGGTTGTGGGTTGTTGTTTTCCATTTCAGTGTTTGCACCATACGGGACTGTTTCGGTTTTCATTTATTCTCTTGTTCTTTTGTATTTAATGTTCAGTTAATTAAAGGAAATATGAACACGTGCTGCACTTTGGTCTACTTCTTCCTCAGACGAACATCGTTACGGTAGGCTTATTACAGCAACATTTTAGCAGTAGCCTAGGCTGAATACTCAACTACAAGACATGTTGCGTGCACCATACAGCAATGCTCTATTCAACCGCACCAGTGATCCATGCAATGCAAAAAAACAAAACATGTTTTAAATTGAAATGTTACAACAACCTAGCTATGTTTTAGTTTTTTAGCGTTATTACATACCTTTTGATTAGGGTCACAGAATTTATATACAGCATCCTAGGTAAATAAGTGGACATTATAAAGGGCCGTATTGTTTTAAAGTAAAACGAACACCAGTTTGCGTTGCCGTAGTATGCACAATATTTTGGGAAAAACAAAGATAATAGGCTTTGTCTGGCCCACAAATTCATTGTGGGTTTTATTTTCAATATGGCCCTTGAGCTGATTGAGTTTCACATTCCTGGTCTAAACACAAAACTTTAGCATGCTCTTTGGTATCACATGCACTTGTCAGTGTCATTACACCTGCAGAACTGTGTGCATGCCTAACCTGTTAATCACACAACACAACAAATCACATTAACTGGCATGACAATACGTCTCATCGAAGGCCCAAAAACACAAAGACAAAACCACGCCCCCAACAAGACATGCCTCCACTTCTTCTAATAGGCTACCGCCACAAAATATTTTGTCAAAATGCATTTTTATTGTACCTGACACATACCAAAAGCACTAATATGCATTTAAATGACTACAAATATGATACATTATCAGTCATGTAGTGACTTCATGTCTTTCATGTGCATATGTCAAATAAACAAGTTTGACGAGAGCATTGCAACCAACATTTAACATCCCCTTGATTTAAGTAGAAATGATGCACCAATATTGCATTTTTAAATCATGTTATATGAAATGAAGAGCCCTTTAATATAAACCACATATAAATCACAATAAATCCGATTTTCACTATGGATAAAGACTTGCTAAAGTGCCAAAATTCTGCATTTTGACATGTCTTCATTTTGCACCCCTCTGTGACTCCTAGGAATATTTCAACCCACAAACCCCAAAAGATAATAATTGTAACGCCATCGTTCTTTTGTTGCTTTAACACAGTTATTTCTGAAGATTATTATTCCATTTACGTCTGTCCCTCATTTTCCTGTCAACTCTGTTACTTGAACTGAACTCTGGTTTTAATATGGTGAAACTATTCCTTTTTAAATATTTATTTTAAAAGAAACATTGAACATCCAATAGTCAAATCATAGTGTAAAAGCAGGTGAGTTGGTTCTACTCCTTTTGGCCATTTTCTGGTGTTTTCTGGTGAAAAACTGAACGAGCATAACATGTCTACCCTGTTACCCATAGATAGACAGGCTAGAAAAAAAAACTGAAAGCATTTTTTGTTTTGGTGACTCTTGTATTCAACTGCCCCTCTCTGTTTCCCAGGGGGAATGGAAGATTGTTGTGTGCAACAGGGAAACAGGGATGGACAATTGAATACAAAATTCACAATATATACAGTGGGGCAAAAAAGTATTTAGTCAGCCAACAATTGTGCTTGTTTGTAGGTGACCAAATATTTATTTTCCACCATAATTTACAAATAAATTCATAAACAATCCTACAATGTGATTTTCTGGATTTTTTTTTTCATTTTGTCTGTCATAGGTGAAGTGTACCTATGATGAAAATTACAGGCCTCTCTCATCTTTTTAAGTGGGAGAACTTGCACAATTGGTGGCTGACTAAATACTTGCCCCACTGTATATATATTTCTAGCCATGGATGATTTAACTAGTAATTACAAGTTGGAGGGCCGTTCAGGTGGATTTTTCGCAGATGTGGTAAACTCCGACATCCCACTTGGCTGCGAAGGCACCATAACACTGCTAACTATACACTGAAGAGCCATTTAATACTAATACTAATTGGAAGACCTAGACTTTGACATGTTGTGGAGTGTTGCACGGTGTATCATTTTTGTTTACATTTTTAAAAACTAAAATAATAATAAAAATAGTAGCCTAGTGACCGATCTTAGATTTTTTTCATTATTTAATCAAGCTGAAGAGAGTCTTATTTTATTTTTGAAATGGAAAAACTTGTTTTTTAAGTTCAACGTGTGCTGTTTATGACAGAATGTTAAAATTAGGTGACATTGTGTTTTACTCGTGATCACAATTTACATTATGTCACTGCCAACGTTTTGGCTTGGTGGCGCCAATTTCTTTTCTTCCATTGATCAATATGTAAAGAGTAATTTAATACGAGATCAGTGTCCCTAAACCGGGACAGTGGTTGCTCAATATGCAATAATGTGACTAGAATGACGTTGTAAACAAAAGCCAACTTCCCAGGATATAGACATATGTCTTATATGGGAAAAAGTTTCAATTCTTAGTAATCAGTATCTATTACAGCAAAAAAAGTACCATGCTATTGTTTGAGGATAGTGCACAACAACAAAACACTTTTATCATGGTAAATGGTTTGATAAATTCACCTCAAGGTAAATAATGTACTTACATTCAGTAATCCTTCTCTGATTTGAAATAATTTTTGGGAACTTGCATGGATCCGACACAAACAAAATAAACCCACTCCCTCCTAATGTGGCTTATGAATTGTTTTTTCAAATGTTTTAATTTTGGTCCGAGTGGATGGTGCTGTGATGCCATATTGGTACAGTAGTTCCTCCTTTAAAAGTTGTGTCATACTGCGGCACACCCTGCATGCTACTGCAGCATTCTGTGGCACGTCATTTAATTTTCAGCCATTTCTTCTGTTACTGAAGTTATTGCTAGTTTGACCACCAGAGGGCATCGTTCAAAAGCATTTGATAGTATTCCGTATTGGCATTACCAGAGAATTTAAAACCTTTTTTGTAATAACATAGTATATGGGACTGATTTTGATTAATTTGATTAATATTATGGTGTTTCCATTCAGAGAAAAACAACAAAGGAAACCCTAAGGGTTTCCATTAGGATGGAATGGAAAATATGGCGCTGTACAACGTGATTGTCAGGAGTAGGCTACAGGATTGGAGGATTCTAAATTGTTTGCCTTCATTAGTCAGCTTTGTTCCAATATTTCTGTAAATCAGTGATATTTATTCCCATAGTTATGGATCACACCACTGAGTCAGTACATGTTAGAATCACCATCGGCAGTGATTACAGCTGTGAGTCTTTCTGGGTAAGTCTCTAAGAGCTTTGCACACTTGGATTGTACAATATTTGCACATTATTCTTTAAAAAATTATTAGGCCACTCAGGAACATTCAATGTCGTCTTGGTAAGCATCTCCATTGTATATTTGGCCTTGTATTTTAGGTTATTGTCCTGCTCAAAGGTGAATTTGTCTCCCAGTGTCTGTTGGAAAGCAGACTGAACCAGGCTTTCCACTAGGATTTTGCCTGTGCTTAGTTCTATTCCATTTCATTTTGTCGTAAAAAACTCGCTAGTCCTTGCTGATGACATGCATACCCAAAACATGATGCAGCCATCACCATGCTTGAAAATATGTGGTACTTAGTGATGTGTTATGTAGGATTTGCCACAAACATAATGCTTTTTAGTCAGGCTTCCTTCTTTTCACTCTGTCATTTAGGTTAGTATTGTGGAGTAAGTACAATGTTGTTGATCCATCCTCAGTTTTCTCCTATCACAGCCATTAAACTATGTAACTGTTTTAAAGTCATTTGCCACATGGTGAAATCCCTAAGCAGTGTCCTTCTTCTATGAAAACTGAATTAGGAAGGACGCCAATATCTTTGTAGTGACTGGGTGTATTAATACATCGTCCAAAGTGCAATTAATAACTTCAATGTGCTCAAAGGGATATTCAATGTCTGCTTTTTTCTTTTTTACCCATCTACCAATAGGTACCCTTCTTTGCGAGGCATTGGAAAATCTCCCTGGTCTTTGTGGTTGAATCGGTTTGAAATTCACTGATCTACTGAGGGATCTTACAGAGATTTGTATGTGTGGGGTACAGAGATGAGGTAGTCATTCAAAAATCATGTCAAACACTATTATTGCACACACAGTCCACGCAGCTTATTATGACTTATTAAGCACATTTTTATTTCAGAACTTATTTAGGCTAGCCATAACAAGGGGTTGAATACTTATTGACTCGAGACATTTCAGCTTTTCATTTTGAATTCATTTGTAAAAATGTCTAAAAGCATAACTTCACTTTGACATTATGGAGTATTGTGTGTACGGAAGTGACATCTCACTTTAATCCATTTTAAATTCAGGCTGTAACACAAAATGTGGAAAATGTCATGGGGTGTGAATAGTTTCTGAAGGCGCTATACATAGAGCCATGACTACACGGAACTCTATTCAGTGATGGCCTCAAGCACTGCGTTGCAGTGCCTTAGACCGCTGCGCCACTCATGAGGCCCAAATGCCCCATTTATACCTGATGCTAACAATACCTTCGTCCACATTCTGATTGTGCCCACATTTTCAGACATGCATCTACACATGATATTAAAATGTGTTTCTTATCTGTTCACTGTGTCCGCATTGCGTTCAGATATCCCGGTCCCGCCCTGTATGCAAATTATTTTACAGATCATTTTTTCAAAATAATATTAATCTATTTATGTTATGCCACATATTGATGTCATAAGTCGATGGTGCCACTTATCAATGATTTTAGAGGGCAGAATAATGATAATTTAAATATTTTCACTGTCTAGATCCGTCTACACTAATGCGTGCCTGACTACCTCCGGAGGTGGTCAGGAAGATCTGATCACAATCTGTCTTTTAATGGTCTATACCTGTCTAAAAATGTGGGCACAATCATAATGAGGACAAGATAAGGACAAAGGACACATGTTAGCACCAGGTATTAATGGGGCTAAAGTCATCCTTGACCTGATTATTATTTCACTTAACTAGAAGGACATGTACTATATAGGTGTATTCTTACTTATTCTGCCAAGTAGCCTGAAAGCAACGCATCTGTTTTGAATTCCAAAAGCTGTGCCACTGTCAACTGTCCAGAAGCTGTGTACTGTTTTGAGTTAGTGTTATTTATCATGCGAAGTGTTACTAATAGAATGTAAACCGATGCTTGCATTATTCAGTGGCACATTGTGTTCAAAATCTGTGTCTCATTTAATATTAATATTCAGAGTTGTCTAAAAGTGGACAGATTAAGTTACCCTTTATGGTAAATTACACTGTATTAGCTAATGGATTTCAAGTTGCTCATTTGTATTTATTATGGATCCAAAATTCAAAAGGCACTCGCACATCTGAGCAATCTTATTTGCAGGTGCATGGCAACAATTGAACAAGATGAAGGAAAATGGAAACCGCACACTGCTCTTGGTAGTATCACTGATCTTTAATAAGTTTACGTATCGGCCTCACGGCCTTCGTCTGAGCTTTTGTGAGTTTTTTTACATTTGCACCCTTATGTAGACCAAGCCCCACCCACATCCGTTCCACACATCGAAGGGGGTTGGAGGCAAAGGAAAAACAAATAAGTGCTACCAAATATAACAATATGCAATTCATAAATATTACAAAAATGTATAAATAAGACATGAAACACGTCTGTAAAACCACAATGAGGACATAGCAAGATTTAATTTGTCATTGGGTACATTGTACAAAAAACAGGCCTGGGTTTGATCCCTATGTCACAACCGGCCGTGACCGGGAGACTCATGAGGCGGCACACAATTGTCCCACAATTGTCCCAGTGTCGTCCGGGTTAGGGGACGGTTTGGCCGGGCCGGGATTTACTTGCCCATCGCGCTCTAGTGTGGCGGGCCAGGGGCCTGCAAACTGACTTCGGTGGCCAGCTGGACGGTGTTTCCTCCGACATAATGGTGCGGCTGGCTTCCGGGTAAGCGAGCAGTGTGTCAATAAGCAGTGCAGCTTCGCATGGTCGTGTTTCGGAGGACGCATGGCTTGTGAGCTTCGCCTCTCCCAAGTCCGTAGGGGAGTTGCAGCGATGGGACAAGACTGTAACTACCAATTGAGGAGAAAAAGGGGTAAAATACAGTATATATATTTTTTGGGGGGCCTTTTGTTAGTAGCTTGGTGTTATTATGTGACCTGGGGTCTCTTTGCCAGGGCAGACACTGCCTAAAGCGTCCCTCCCTGTGTGCTCATTGGCTGGTCTGGGTGAAGAGGACATCACGTTGCTGTATAATGGCTCTGCTCTAGTCTGCCAGAAGAGAAAGAAGCTATGAACAACTGGTCATGGAGATGTCACTAGAAACATGCTTCGCAACAGCTGTACCTAGATAACCATCATGTTTGGATTTATTGGTGAAGAGAAGAAAGTGGTGATATCGTCATAGACAGCCTGGGTCTCAATAATAGGAGCTGTGTCTGCAGTAGGAGTTCATCTTACGATATATCCAGCAAACCAAACAAAAGTGCACACTCTTAGGCTGAATCTCAAATGGCAACCTATTCCTTAGTGCAGGGTTTCCCAGATTCCAAGCTCTCTGTCACGCCTTGGTCATAGTGTTTTGTGTTTTCGTTATATATTTGGTCAGGCCAGGGTGTGACATGGGTTTAAATGTTGTATTTCGTATTGGGGTTTTGTAGTTATTGGGATTGCGGCTGAGTAGGGGTGTTGCATAGGCTTGGCTGCCTGAGGCGGTTCTCAATCAGAGTCAGGTGATTCTCGTTGTCTCTGATTGGGAACCGTATTTAGGTAGCCTGGGTTTCACTTTGTATTTCATGGGTGATTGTTCCTGTCTCTGTGTAGTGTTCACCAGATAGGCTGTATTAGGTTTCACGTTCCGTTTGTTGTTTTGTATTTGTATAAGTTATTTTATGTATCGTCATTTTCTTCATTAAAGACATGAGTAACCACCACGCTAGATTTCGGTCCGACTCTCTTTCAACAAACGAAGAACTCCGTTACACTCTCTCTACAAAATCAAAGAGAAAGAATACAGTTTGTAACCATACTGTACCTGTAATGAAAGAAAGCTGTGAATATATACAACGCAAAATATTACATTTAGAAGCAGACCATTGCGCAAAAATGATTAAACCAGTATCCAGCTATATTGTGTTGACAAAAACACTAATCACATTCACATACTGGTTTGACTTGGTTTTCAATTTCAATTAAAACTATGGGGGGCTGCAACAAATCAATTGAGCAAATCAATAAAAAAGTACTACTGTACCATAATGTTGTTCCTCATGCTCATTTTCAATATGTTTTTTTTTGCCATTTTCTTCTTGATAAGGCACACAAGTATCAGAAGTAGAACAGTAAAAACTACGGGCGGCCCAACGTACCATTCTGTCGTCCTTGTAGAAGTAAAAAATACAATACCCTGAATTTGTATTGTAGAACCTTGACATTCAATAAAAAGTAACGTGACATGAAATAGTAAGAAACATAAGATGTAGTTGGAGAAATTATGATGATTGTCATTATAGTCAACATTTGACTATTATGATGATTGTCATTATAGTCAACATCTTTAAATGAGGCCATGTGCAGATCAAAGATGGAGTTGGTGATCAACAGTACTAGAGGACTTCCTGTCCAACTCATCTTTAGTTCCCCGCACACCTCCTACCATCCTTCTTCACTGGAACCTTCTGCCCTCCATTTCCTATAACCTTTAAGAAAGCAACTTACATTTTCAAAAACTACAACAGGTTTCCAGCCAGGGGGAGGACTTTTTCAGGTTCTTTGGTCACAGTGAAACTGATTTTATTTGAAATGGCCCCCGATTACCTTTTCTTTTTACCTTTTTGACTACAGAATGGAGAAAATTGCCCCATTTTCACAGAGAAACCGGTATGATGCTGGATATAATGAAAATGAATGAATGTTAAAAAGTGGTGAAGTTCCCCTTTAACATGTATCTCACACATTTTCAGTTGCAGTTACCCCTGAGCCATTCTATATGTATCCTGTTCATCAGTCAAACAGTATGAATGTAAAAACAAATATATGTCGTTAAAAACACCTCTTAGTTCTTTTTTTCTTCAGTTAGCAGAAGCATGGTGCTGGTGTTGGTCTGTCTAAACTGGTTCTTTGCAATACACCAGTACGGGGCCCCTGGTGCCGCTCCTAGAAATGATAATAATATAAGATTTCAACAACCAAAAAATGGGAATAATGAAACTGTCCTGGTACCTGTTGTCAAACTTACTGGGCTCTATTTTAACAAACCTAACTCAAATGGTAAATCTTAGCACTGGCGATAGCATTATAGGTTCTATAGTGTATCTGAAATATTTTGTTGTATTTTCACAACCGGAATTATGGGCGCAGTAGCTGGCAGTGGCACAAAAGTGCTGGGTTTTGATGAATAAACAAGTTGTGGGTGTGTCGAATCCTTGGCCCCTCACTTGTCAATCAGAATGTGCTCCATGGCTAAATACAGTGCCTTCAGAAAGTAGTCACACCCACATTTTGTTGTGTTACAGCCTGAATTTAAAATGTATTAAATGTAGATTTTGAGTCACTGGCCTACACACAATAGCCCATAATGTCAAAGTGGAATTAGATTTTTAGAAATGTTAGCACATTCATGAAAAACCAAAAGCTGAAATGTCTTGTCAATAGGTATTTAACACCTTTGTTAGGGCAAGCATGAATTAGTTCAGGAGTCGCTTAACAAGTCACCTAATAAGTTGCATGGACTCACTCTGTGTGCAATAATAGTGTTTAACATGATTTCTGTACCCCACACATACAATTATTTGTAAGGTTCCTCAGTCGAGCAGAGAATTTCAAACACAGATTCAGCAACAAAGACCAGGAAGGTTTTCCAATGCCTGGCAAAGGCCATCTATTGGTAGATGGATTTAAAAAAAATTGAATATTGAATATTCCTTTGAGCATGGTGACATTATTAATTACACATTATTAATTACACTTTGGATGGTGTATCAATACAGCCAGTCTCTACAAAGATACACGCATCCTTCCTAAGTTAGTTGCCAGAGAGGAAGGAAACCTGTTTTAAAGTCAATGGTGACTTTAAAATAGTTAAAGAATTTAATGGCTGTGATAGGAGAGAACTGAGGATGGATCAACAACATTGTACTTACTCCACAAAACTAACCTAAATGACAGATTGAAAACAAGGAAGCCTGTTCAGAATAAAAATATTCCAAAATATGCATCCGGTTTGCAATAAGGCACTAAAGTAAAACTGAAAAAATGTGTCAAAGAAATTAACTTTATGTCCTGAATCCAAAGTGTTGTGTTTGGGGCAAATCCAAAACAACACATTGCTGAGTACCACTCTTCATATTTTCAAGCATGGTGGTGGCTGCATCATGTTATGGGTATGCTTGTCATCGGCAAGGACTACAGAGTTTTTTTGATAAAAATAAACGGAATTGAGCTAAGCACAGACAAAATCCTAGCAGAAAACCTGGTTCAGTCTGCTTTTCAAGAGATACTGGGAGACAAATTCCTAAACCACAATAACCGAAACCACAATGCCAAATATACACTGGAGTTGCTTACCAAGATGACTTTGAATGTTCCTGAGTGGTTTAGTTACAGTTTTGACTCAAATCAGCTTGAAAATCTGTGTTAAGATGTGAAAATGACTGTCTAGCAATGATCAACAACCAACTTGACAGAGCTTGAAGAATAAAAAAAAAGCAAAGCTCTAAGACACTCACCCAGGAAGATATTTCTGTATTTCATTTTATATACATTTGTTTTCAAAACATGCTTTCACTTTGTCATTATGGGGTATTGTATGTAGATGTTTGAGATTGAAAAAAATACATTTAATCCATTTTGAATTCAGGCTGAAACACAACAAAATAAGGAATAAGTCAAGGCACTATGTGGTTGCTTCAAGTTGAGTATTTACAGTTTTTGCTAAATAAATCATTTGAACATGTTTTCAGTCCACATCGTTTTCAGTCCACATTGCATTGCTTCGGTATGGAAATAAATTGCTATACATAGGCTATAGCATTCACACTTATATAGGCACTAGGCCTACTATAAATTGCAGTCTGGACATGGACATGCCATACGTCAATAAGCAATATTAAATTCACTAGGCTAATTATAAGGCCTAAAAAGACAGTGTATAATTCTAATCAAATTTTAATAAAAATAAAACAACTTGTTTTAAATAGGCTGTCTAAATACAGGTACAGGCACCATAACTGCTCCCCGTGGCCACATAATACAGGCAAGTTAACTTAGACTATGGATGGTTTTACACATATCCAAACTTTTCACAGGAGCTGGATAAAGATCCAATATAAAGAGAAGGGGAAATTTCCACTATGCTTGGTGTTTAATTCAATTAAACTAATTAAACTAAATGTGAGGAAACAAATAGTTTTTTTAATGTTTCTAAATACAAGATTTCTCCTACTATCCAGCCATGGGTGTCATGGGCTGTGCTTTGGCTCTGAAAATCCATGCCATTATCAACTGAATTACCATTAAGAATGGCTTTTTGTGGGTCTTAAAACTTCCCATTATAGCTGCATTAAATTGTCACTTTTGCTCTTGCTTTTAAGGACACACCTCAAATATTGCCACCCCTCCCACCTTTGTGCAAGTGTGCTGATGTTAGACAGTTAAATTGCCAAACCTGGTGTTAGGGCTGGAAAATGCCCGTGCAATATTTTAAACTAATGTGAGATTATACTTGCGCCTACTTAGCACTAGCTGAAAATAGAGCCCAGTGACTCATTATGCGCTAGGTCTATGACAGACTTATGGGTATCATCAGTAGTATATTTTCCGCATTCACATGCTAGTCGGAACTAGGAATCTCTGAAATTTCAGACTTGCTAATTGGTTGTATATAGTTATACACGTGCCGCGTTCAACCAGTTTACAAATGTTACATTAGTGAGTTTCCTTGTTTCCGACTAGCACATGAATGTGGCATATGATTATGTTCATGTAAGCTCTAGTGTTATTATTTGAGATCTGTGTTTCCTGACATTGGGGACGTGAAGAGCAGAATCAACAACCTCTGCATCAGATAGACAGTTATGAGAAGGTGTTAAGCGTGGACGGTGTTAACCCATGTTCACAGTTAGCCAAATGCCAGCTGCATAGTACCAGTTGCCTGACCTTGGCCCCAAGTCAGAGCAGGTCCACTGAGGCCATGGTCCGGTGAAACACTGGAGGTGCCAAAGAGGTGAAAACACCAAAGTCTGAGCCTTTTGGGTAAAACACTGGGGTAAGTCCTTTGTGGAAAATCAACATATTAATATAATATTAGTATAATAATAACAGTATATTATTCTTATATAATAATATATCAATAGTAATGTACTATTGTCTGCCTACTTGATCATACTGTCCGTTGGACTGTACCTGAGCTGCAGGGATGTGGAGAGTCTCGCTGATATTGTGGCTGCTACTCCCTTCCCGCTGCCACCACATCTGTGGCCTGGGACTTCCATCTGCAGTACAGTTGAGAGGGAGGATCCAACAGCCACGCACAGGGAGTCCTGTGTCGCAGCCCCATAGTGGTTCCTCACAGTCACAGTGCTGGGCCCATCTACAATGGAAAGACAGACTACAATATTACTGTACATTCAGTGTGATGCTACTTTTAGCAGGATATCAGTACTGCACATACATCTCTATTTAGATTGTTGCTACTGGAGACTCCGATTGTGGGAGTGAGTCACATATTCTGTGGTATAGACTCAGATCCATTTGTGTATCTTGCCCTTTTCTCATTTGGCCAGAGTGGATGAGACACCATACAGGTGCACTCAATGGACTTGTTCACTGCCACAGGGATGGACCTGAGTTGGCAGTGCAGAGAGAAGGTGCCATCTGTACTGTTTATGCTGATGGTATCATTGCCTGGTGGTACATGGTGAGGACCACAATACCAGAGAAGATGTACATCTCCGGCGTAAAACCTGGTGGTGGTGCAGACAAGTTGCCCTATCACTCTTGGAGCTTTGCTCTTTGGTCTTATATGAACAGTGGTGGGCTCCAATTTGACATGAGAAACAAAACAGAAACTGATTACTATAAATAACATGATACTTGATGATTATTTATATTTTCTATATTGGAAAATGGTTTCTATTCTATTCTTTTAGTTACAGTACGGTTTAACCTTGGTTCCGTTTCCTTGAATTCTGGTTGTCTGGTCAGGATTTGGCATTTCACTTGACAATAATGCACTTGGTTGAGCCAGTGGCCCTAAATGGTAAGGGAGTATGCACAGACTAACAAGTATTTTGGTGAAATAGCATTTGAACAGTTCATAACTCCAGTTCCATTGATATCCCTGCTGGGTGGTGCTATGTAGAATTTCTTCAAAGTCAGTTTAGTTCCATTTCCAGTGTATGTGAATTGGCAGTGTCAGGTTACAGAGGCTCCAATTCTAGCTCTGATATGTGCAAGCTGATATGCAGTCTCAATTATATCTTGCTGACCTAAGTAAAGCATTCCATTAGGTTCTGTCACATTTTGGTAAGATATTCCCTAAACATTACCATCCATAACAAGCTTTATTGATATTTTCAGACATGAAAAACTCAATTAAATGTAATTATCTACCAGTGCATGTAAACCGGAAGGTACAAAATAGCATACTATAAAAAAAATATTGTTGAAACTTACCTTTACTTAGTTTAGAGAGACAGAGGCAGAAGATAACAAAAAGATAACAAAAATATATGTTTCACCCATGGTGTCTAAAATCATCTGTTGAATGTGTTCCTTTTTCTACCCTTCTTTTTGTTTTGGTGGGGTCATGTGGGCTAACTTGTCAACAGATGAACAAAGTTCACAGAGACAACAGTGTTTCAGTGTCGATCAAAACAGTGACATAAAAAAAGGAAATATACACTGAACAAAACATGCAACAATTTCAAAGATTTTACTGAGTTACAGTTCATAGAAGGAAATCAGTCAATTGAAATAAATAAATGAGGCTCTAATCTATGGATTTCACATGACTGGGAATACAGATATGCATCTGTTGGTTACAGGTACCTTAAAAGGTAGACTGGTTTTCTGATCCAAGCCCCTATCTGGCAAGACCACCATTTCCCTCATGCAGTGCGACACATCTCCTTCGCATATATGTTGATTGTGGCCTGTGGAATGTTGCCCCACTCCTCTTTAATGGCTGTGCGAAGTTGCTTGATGTTGGTGGGAACTGGGACACTCTGTCGTACACGTCGATCCAGAGCATCCCAAACATGCTCAATGGGGGACATTTCTGGTGAGTATGCAGGCCTTTGAAGAAACGGGACACTTTCAGCTTGCAGGAATTGTGTACAGATCCTTGTGACATGGGGCTGTGCATTGTGATGCTGAAACATGATGTGATGGTGGTGGATGAATGGCACGACAATGGGTATCTGGACCTCGTCATAGTATCTCTGTTTATTCAAATTTACATTGATAAAATGCAATTGTGTTCGCAGTCCGTAGCTTATGTCTGCCCATACCATAAACCCCCCTGAAATGTATGTGGATGTTAAATGATTCAGTAAGCATTCATTAGGCATCATAAGTGAATGAGTCTAACAGACAATATAGTTACAGTTCTCATGGACAAGGTTTTACTCACCCCACATTTGTAATGTTGATAAGATATAATAATGGGTACATGCCTAATAAATCAGCTCCATGAAAAAGCTCTCTTTTCTTCACCACACTGTTTCATTCGGATAAAAAGATACCTCACTTGACTCATGACCTATTCTGACCTCAATTGATTCCACCCACACAGACAACCAGACTTTCAAGTCAGGATGACCAAAGGGGTATATTACAAAGCAGGATCAATGAGTTAGCCAACTAACTTAAATATTCTGAAATAAATATATATTTTTAAAGTTAAGCTTGAAATAGGTATGGTCTAATTCACTCGTCAACCAAAAACACATACTTAAGTTAAGCTTTCTTAAACAACTCGAAATAACTATTGATTTTCTGGTTCATTATCAAAGTTAGCTGGCTAACTCATTAATCTTCCTCTCTGATCAACTGCATTATGTAACGTCGTTCTTCGTTTGTAGAAAGAGAATCGGACCGAAATGCAGCCTGGTGGTTACTCATGTCTTTAATGAAGGAAAAAAGCGATACATGAAATAACTCAACAAAAGCAAAGCAACAAACGGAACGTGAAACCTAATTACAGCCTATCTGGTGAAACTACACAGAGACAGGAACAATCACCCACGAAATACAAAGCGAAACTCAGGCTACCTAAATACGGTTCCCAATCAGAGACAACGAGAATCACCTGACTCTGATTGAGAACCGCCTCAGGCAGCCAAGCCTATACAACACCCCTATTCAGCCGCGATCCCAAATACTACAAACCCCAATACGAAAATACAATAACATAAACCCATGTCACACCCTGGCCTGACCAAATATATAACGAAAACACAAAATACAATGACCAAGGCATGACAGAACCCCCCTAAGGTGCGGACTCCCGGACACACCTCAAAACCATAGGGAGGGTCCGGGTGGGCGTCTGTCCATGGTGGCGGTTCCGGCTCAGGACGTGGACCCCACTCCATTAAAGTCATAGTTCCTCCCCTTCGCGTTCTGGGATAATCCACCCTCGCCGCCGACCATGGCCTAATAGTCCTCACCCAGAACCCCACTGAACTGAGGAGCAGCTCGTGACTGAGGGGCAGCTCGGGACTGAGGGACAGCTCGGGACTGAGGGGCAGCTCGGGACTGAGGGGCAGCTCGGGACTGAGGGGCAGCTCGGAACTGAGGGGCAGCCCGGAACTGAGGGGCAGCCCGGAACTGAGGGGCAGCCCAGTACTGAGAGAAAGCCCAGTACTGAGAGGAAGCCCAGTACTGAGAGGAAGCCCAGTACTGAGATGAAGCTCAGGTAGGTAGTAGGCTCCGGTAGATCCTGGCTGGCTGGCGGATCTGGAAGATTCAGGTTGACTAGCAGATCTGGAAGATTCTGGTTGACTAGCAGATCTGGTAGAATCTGGTTGACTGGCAGATCTAGAAGATCATGGCTGACTGGCAGATCTAGCTGCTCTATGCAGACTGGCAGATCTGGAAGAGACTGGTTGACTGGCAGATCTGGAAGAATCTGTTTGACTGGCAGATCTAGAAGATCATGGCTGACTGGCGGATCTAGAAGATCATGGCTGACTGGCGGATCTAGCTGCTCTATGCAGGCTGACAGCTCCTTGCAGACTGACAGCTCTTTGCAGACTGGCAGCTCTGGCTGCTTTATGCAGACTGACAGCTCTGGCTGCTTCATGCAGACTGACAGCTCTGACTGCTCCATGCAGGCTGACAGCTCCTTGCAGACTGACAGCTCCTTGCAGACTGACAGCTCCCTGCAGACTGGCAGCTCAGGCTGCTCCGAACAGGCAGGAGGCTCCGGCAGCGCTGTAGAGGAGGAAGGCTCTGATAGCGCTGAACAGGCAGGAGACTCCGACAGCGCAGGAGGGAAGGAAGGCTCTGGCTGTGCTGAACAGGCGGGAGACTCCGACAGTGCAGGAGGGAAGGAAGGCTCTGGCTGTGCTGAACAGGCGGGAGACTCCGACAGCGCAGGAGGGAAGGAAGGCTCTGGCTGTGCTGAACAGGCGAGGCGCACAGAAGGCCTGGTGCGTGGTGCTGGAACTGGTGCTACAGGATTGAGGACACGCACAGGAAGCCTGGTGCGGGAAGCTGCTACCGGAGGACTGGTGTGTGGAGGTGGCTCTGGATAGACCGGACCGTGCAGGCGCACTGGAGCTCTTGAGCACCGAGCCTGCCCAAGCTTACCTGGCTCGATGCCCACTCTGGCCCGGCCAATACGAAGGGCTGGTATGTGCTGCACCTGGCTATGCACCCGCACTGGAAACACTGTGCGCTCCATAGCATAACACGGTGTCTGCCCGGTCTCTCTAGCCCACCGGTAAGCACAGGGAGTTTGCGCAGGTCTCCTACCTGGCATAGCCATACTCCCATTAAGCCCCCCAATCATTTTTTTGGCTGCTTTTCGGGCTTCCAACCGTGTCGTGCTGCCTCCTCATGCCAGCGCCTCTCCGCTTCAGCCGCCTCTATTTCTTCCTTGGGACGGCGATATTCTCCCGGCTGCGCCCAGGGTCCTTTTCCATCTAATATCATCTCCCAAGACCAGAAGTCCTTATATTGCTGCTCCTCACGATTAACAGGGAGAGTAGGCTCAGGTCTGACTCCTGACTCTGCTACTCTCTCCCTGAGCCCTCCTCCAATAAATATTTGGGGGTGACTTTCGGTTTTCGCTCTGCACCGCCGTGTCTTTCTTTTCGAATCCATTCGCCTATAGCCCTCTTCGCACTGCTCCAGCGAATCCCAGGCGGGCTCCGGCATTCTCTCTGGGTCGGCCGCGCACCTGTCTATTTCTTCCCACGTCGTATACTCCATGACTCTGCTGTCCATAACGTCCTCCCTTCGCTGTTCCAGCTGCCTGTTAACACGCTGCTTGGTCCGAGTGTGGTGGGTGATTCTGTAACGTCGTTCTTCGTTTGTAGAAAGAGAGTCGGACCGAAATGCAGCGTGGTGGTTACTCATGTCTTTAATGAAGGAAAAAAGCGATACATGAAATAACTAAACAAAAGCAAAACAACAAACGGAACGTGAAACCTAATTACAGCCTATCTGGTGAAACTACACAGAGACAGGAACAATCACCCACGAAATACAAAGCGAAACTCAGGCTACCTAAATACGGTTCCCAATCAGAGACAACGAGAATCACCTGACTCTGATTGAGAACCGCCTCAGGCAGCCAAGCCTATACAACACCCCTATTCAGCCGCGATCCCAAATACTACAAACCCCAATACGAAAATACAATAACATAAACCCATGTCACACCCTGGCCTGACCAAATATATAACGAAAACACAAAATACAATGACCAAGGCGTGACACATTAGCAACAGTCACTGGAGAGATCATTCACCTGTAGTATCTCTCTTGCACTAAGTCCACATGTCACATCCTTCTCTGTTTCACAACATTATTTATTAATGCTGTGATATCTACTATACTTGCCATGCATGTTGATTTTGGATTGGAAGGGGTATAAAGTCAGTTACGGTGACATCTTGCAGAACATCTAATTCTGCTAGATGTTCTTGTCTATGTCTTGGCAGGACTGGTGGAGCACTTGTATTAGCTGTGTTGTTGGGTAGCTCCTCTGAACAACAGTGGCCTGACGAGAGAGCACATTTTCTATGCCAGGAGAAATCACTCCTCATTAGCTCATTGTTATGGATGCATCCAAATAAATGTCACTAGAAAGCAGCTTAAACAAATGCAGCTACTGTTGTTATTGTGGCTGCACTGTTTGACCCGACTAAGTTAGCCGTAGTTGGCTAGCTAGTAAGCAAGGGATAAGACCGTTGCCAACCAGTATGGCAATGGAACATTTAGAATGAACGACTGGGTAGATACAGAACAAAAATACTGATCGACTGGGTCGTGTCTCTAGCAACCGAACCGATTTAGCAGCCGGTTTGGGTACAACCCTTCATTTGTGTTGAGACTATATCTTGTGGAAGGATGAAATAGAATGAATCAAATTCATCACAATTAAAAATTGTATGAAAATGTGTCAACCATTATTTGAATATGTTGGTAACCTGTTGTATGCAAGTGATTATAAACTGGGTGGTTGGAGTCCTGAAAGGTGATTGGCTGAAAGCCGTGGTACACTGCTCAAAAAATAAAGGGAACTCTAAAATAACACATCCTAGATCTGAATGAATGAAATATTATTATTAAATACTTTTTTCTTTACATAGTTGAATGTGCTGACAACAAAATCACACAAAAATGATCAATGGAAATCAAATTTATCAACCCATGGAGGTCTGGATTTGGAGTGACACTCAAAATGAAAGTGGGAAACCACACTACAGGCTGATCCAACTTTGGTGTAATGTCCTTAAAACAAGTCAAAATGAGGCTCAGTAGTGTGTGTGGCCACGTGCCTGTATGACCTCCCTACAACGCCTGGGCATGCTCCTGATGAGGTGGCGGATGGTCTCCTGAGGGATCTCCTCCCAGACCTGGACTAAAGCATCCGCTAACTCCTGGACAGTCTGTGGTGCAACATGGCGTTGGTGGATGGAGCGAGACATGATATCCCAGATGTGCTCAATTGGATTCAGGTCTGGGGAACAGGCGGGCCAGTCCATAGCATCAATGCCTTCCTCTTGCAGGAACTGCTGACACACTCCAGCCACATGAGGTCTAGCATTGTCTTGCATTCGAGGAACCCAAGGCCAGCGCACCAGCATATGGTCTCACAAGGGGTCTGAGGATCTCATCTCGGTACCTAATGGCAGTCAGGCTACCTCTGGCGAGCACATGGAGGGCTGTGCGGCCCCCCAAAGAAATGCCACCCCACGCCAAACCGGTCATGCTGGAGGATGTTGCAGGCAGCAGAACGTTCTCCACTGCTTCTCCAGACTCTGTCACGTCTGTCACATGTGCTCAGTGTGAACCTGCTTTCATCTGTGAAGAGCACAGGGCGCCAGTGGCAAATTTGCCAATCTTGGTGTTCTCTGGCAAATGCCAAAGGTCCTGCACGGTGTTAGGCTGTAAGCGCAACCCCCACCTGTGGACGTCGGGCCCTCATACCACCCTCATGGAGTCTGTTTCTGACCATTTGAGCAGACACATGCACATTTGTGGCCTGCTGGAGGTCATTTTGCAGGGCTCTGGCAGTGCTCCTCCTGCTCCTCCTTGCACAAAGGCGGAGGTAGCGGTCCTGCTGCTGGGTAGTTGCCCTCCTACGGCCTCCTCCACGTCTCCTGATGTACTGGCCTGTCTCCTGGTAGCGCCTCCATGCTCTGGACACTACGCTGACAGACACAGCAAACCTTCTTGCCACAGCTCGCATTGATGTGCCATCCTGGATGAGCTGCACTACCTGAGCCACTTGTGTGGGTTGTAGACTCCGTCTCATGCTACCACTAGAGTGAAAGCACCGCCAGCATTCAAAAGTGACCAAAACATCAGCCAGGAAGCATAGGAACTGAGAAGTGGTCTGTGGTCACCACCTGCAGAACCACTCCTTTATTGGGGGTGTCTTGCTAATTGCCTATAATTTCCACCTGTTTTCTATTACATTTGCACAACAGCATGTGGAATTTATTGTCAATCAGTGTTGCTTCCTAAGTGGACAGTTTGATTTCACAGAAGTGTGATTGACTTGGAGTTACATTGTGTTGTTTAAGTGTTCCCTTTATTTTTTTGAGCAGTGTATATCAGACCGTATACCACGGGTAACATTTTTTTTTACTGCTCTAATTACATTGAGAGTCCTGTGTAGTATTTTAGTATTTTGATACTTTGTGCAAGGCAGTTGATAAGCATTCAAAACTTTGTGGATGGAACTTCCCGAGTGGCGCAGCGGTCTGAAACACTGCATCGCAGTGCAAACTGAACAGTAGGTTAACTGCCTTGTTCAGGGGCAGAACAACACATTTTTGCCTTGTCAGCTTGGGGATTCGATCCAGCAACCTTTCGGTTACTGGCCCAATGCTTTATAAACTGTGCTGTTCGAGCCCTGAATGCTGATTGGCTGACAGCCATGATATATCAGACCGTATACCACGGGTATCACAAAACATTTATTTTTACTGCTCTAATTACATTGATATCTAGTTTAAGGCACAGGGAGGTGAGGTATATGGCCAATTTAGCATGGCTAAGGGCTATTCTTAAGCGCAACGCAATGCGGAGTGCCTGGATACACAAACCCCCGAGATGCCTTATTGCTACTCACTTTAACTGTTTACCAATGTAATTGGAGCATGTGCGTGGTATACCACGGCTGTCAGCCAATCAGCACCCAGGGCTCGAACCACATCATTTATAATGCTTAATAATGCCCTCGAAGCAGGTGTTTGAAGGATATATTGGCACAGTTGCCGGCCCGAGGCGATCCTCCAAACACTGGCTTGTCTGACATTATCACTAAAATAATGCAGAGTATATTTGTATGGTGGAATTGAGTTTATATAGTTCATTCTATGTTTGAGCTGCTTTTGAAAGCATAAGTCGTGTCATGAAACATCCCTTTCGAGTCGTTCATTATTTTCCAAAGAACGCATAGCCCTCATTGACTATTCCTCACATAATTGTTGTGCTTTGTAGATTTGATAGGTTTTTTAATGTGTGTGTATAATACCTGTATACATACCCATATGCTACACTACAGGGTGAGGGTGCTGTTGTGTGTTTAGAAATATGTGGATCAAGTAGGACACCTAGTGGCCTTTTAAATCAACTTCACACTTTCCCTTACAAAAACAGATTACAGTTTCGAAACTGCAGTGGAAGTGCAGTAACTGTCGTCAACTGTAGTATTTTGGATGCTGTTAAAAGGGCTAAGACTTACTTATACCGTATTAATTTAACGACTTTTGTTCTTCAGTCAATAGATGTAATTATTTATTGACTGGAAAGCAGAGAACAGAGAATTACACAAGCTGTATAGAAACTAGTCCTGTTATTACTATGTTTACTGTCAACCGGAACTTACTTTGAAATTGGAGGGGGACCCTTACCAAAATATGTTGCCGTTTTGAAACTGCAGTAAAAGTGTAGTAACTGCAGTTAACGGTGGTATTTTGGAAGCTGTGATTGCAGAATAACTGCAGTGTACTGCACTGTTATTTTGGATGCAGTATTTTCAGATATACTGCATTCTAACTCCAGTTATACTGCACTCTTTTTTCGTAAGAGGATATTTTTCCTCAACCCTAACTGACCAGTCCCTCATGATTACAGTACTTAACACATCACACATCTTTCAGTTATCCACAGCAAAAACCCTTATGCTGCAAAGGGGACTCACTTTCATACTCACGTGTCCCCATAGCCTGATCACCATTCTGTTTTACTGACGCTTGAAGTGAAACAGAATGGTGAAGGCTGCGATCAGGCTGGTTCCAACTTGTTCATGTACCAAGGCAATGTTTTGATAGTGCTGGTGTTATTAGGGGCTGTGTTAATGGCATGAGAAGGAGATGAAGGATTGTGGCCTGTCATGGAAAACCATCACCAAACCAGCAGCTCTCTGGTGGAAGCTTTATGTTCCACATAGGAACAAAGACGAGTACGTTAGTAGGTTAATGGCTCAAAGCGACTTACAGTAGTGAGTGCATATATTTTCATTTGAACTGTTCACCAGTGGGAATCGAACCCACAACCCTGGCATTGCAAGTACCATGCTCTACCAACTGAGCCACACAGAACCACACTGTGACACATGGGAATGCTTAATTTGGTCATCGGTACACATAGTGCTGATCTGCATTGCAAAAGAGCCCTAATTTTGTTTCATCGGTCCACAGAACATTTCCCAAGGATTAACAATCAGGACCTTTTCCATGTAATTTTTAGCAGTGGGGTCTTCCTATGTTTACCAATGACCACATGAAGCATTCAAAGAAAACATTTAACATTTAACATTTAAGTCATTTAGCAGACGCTCTTATCCAGAGCGACTTACAAATTGGTGCAAACACCTATGACAACCAGTGGAACAGCCACTTGCATCTAAATCTTGTTGGGGGGGAGAGAAGGGGGGGTGAGAAGGATTACTTACCCTTACTTACCCTATCCTAGGAAAAGAACACCCAATCAAATGAAGCATTCAAAGAAAAGAACACCCAAGCAAATGAAGCATTCAAAGAAAAGAACACCCAATCAAATGAAGCATTCAAAGAAAAGAACACCCAATCAAATGAAGCATTCAAAGAAAAGAACACCCAATCAAATGAAGCATTCAGAGAAAAGAACACCCAATCAAATGAAGCATTCAAAGAAAATAACACCCAATCAAATGAAGCATTCAAAGAAAAGAACACCCAATCAAATGAAGAGGAGGCCAGATAATACGGCGGGGTTTCTTCGCTGCCTCTGGTACTGGGGGCCTTGAATGTGTGCAAGACATCAGACATGAAATCAGAAGAATATCAAGTTGTTTTGGAGTGCAATGTTCAACCCAGTGTTCAAAAACTGAGTCTACGTTGAAGGTTGTGAGTCATCCAGCAGGACAACAACTGCAAACAATCAAAAAGTACACAGGAATGGTTAAAGAAGAAAAACTGGAATGTTCTGGAGTGGCCGGCAATGAGTCCAGATCAGAAAATCTATGGCGAGATCTGAAAACAGCAATTGGTAGAAGGCACCCCTCAAACATAACAATTGGAGCAGTTTGCAGCAGAAGAGAAAGCAAAATTGCCAGTAGAAAAGTGGGGCAAGCTCACTGATGGCTACAACAACAAACGTTTGTCTGCAGACAGTTATCTTGGCTGTGCAACCAAGCTCCGGGGTACCAAAAACTTTGTCAATGACATTTGTTTATATTTTCTAAATTAAAGGGGGGCTGAACTGGCTGATTTCGCCTCGGTTATCCTCATTAAGAAATGCGAATGAGAAGACTATATTTGTGTGTTGGCAGTGGGGTTTGATGTAGGTGTTCCTTGGGTTTGTCGTTATCTCATGTCACCCAGAGTTTGATTAAGCTGAATAATGGTGCACCGGGCTATGGCCTGTTACGTAGCTGGGCAAAAGCAGTGAGGGAGAAGCGCCCTTCTCAAATCGAACAGTAATCTGCGCCGCAGGGTCGTATTGTCCACAAGGCAGCAGGGTGCATCATTAAGAAACACACAACATGTATTTTCCATAAAGTATACACTGGGTGTATAAAACATTAGGAACACGTTCCCCTTTTGCGCTCAGAACAGCCTCAATTCGTCAGGGCATGGGCTCTACAAGGTGTCGAAAGCTTTCCACGGGTATGCTGGATTGCAGTTCTTGACACACTCAAACCAGTGCAACTGGCACCTACGACCATGCCCCGTTCGAAGGCACTTAAATATTTTGTCTTGTCCATTCACCCTCTGAATGGCACACATGCACAATAAATATCTCGATCGTCTCAAGGCCTAAAAATCCTTCTTTAACCTGCCTCCTCCCATTCATCAACACTGATTGAAGTGGATTGAACAAACTACATCAATAAGGGATCATAGCTTTCACCTGAATTTAGCTGGGTAGTCCATGTCATGGAAAGAGTCGGTGTTCCTAATGTTTTGTACACTCAGTGTACGTTTGAATTTTCACTAACTAATTTTACTTGAAAAGGCACATAGAGCACATACATTTTTATTAGGAGAGCAAACCCTATTGTGAAAACTGGGGATTCTAATTCATTACTCCACGTGGTTGAAATACTTCACTATGGTCAAGTTCCCCTGCACAGACATTATCTCCATCAACCAATCGTTGTGTGCCATGCCATTGACATTGCCGTTGGTCACCAGATTGCTATAACATATTAGCTAACCACATTATATGTAAAATACCTGGGCAGAGGAAGGGGTCCCTTTGTTTTTAGCCAAATTTGCCATCAGCATTGAACGGGACACCCGGCTCACACCCGGGAGGGAAGCAGGTTTCAAAAGGAATGCAATCACTTTTAACCCAGTGCAAACTCTGCCCTCCCCCCTCACTCAAACATGTCCTAGGACAGGGGTGTCAAACTCATTCCATGGATGTCCTAGGCGCTGCATGTTTCCCATCTCCAGTTCTCGAGTACCCCCAACAGTACACCTTTCTATTGTAGCCCCGGACAAGCACACCTGATTCAACTTGTCAACTGATCATCAAGCCCTCGATGAGTTGACTCAGGTATGTTTGTCCAGGGCTACAACAAAAATGTGTACTGTTGGGTGTAATTGAGGACCAGAGAATCACTGCTCTAAATAACTCAATTGGGTAGTTATGGGCGGGCTCTAGGTTGAACCTGCTGCTATGATTGGATAGAGCGCAGCTGTTTCTTCATTCATCGACTCCTTATTGTATGACAATTTCTCTGGTCAGTTCTCCTTGCATGTTTTGCTCCAATCATTTAGTTTGTCGTTGTCAGCTGGTTATGATAAATAGTTTGGCAAGGACAATGTATAATAACTAACAAGTGGAGCAAAAGTACGTAAAAAATATGAAACGCAGATACGTGTTCTGACTGCCTGCTTCAAGTTTTGAGAACACCCACACACACACCTCGGCTGCTTCTGATCTGCAGCTTTCGTGGTCTATAAATGTGCAAAGCATTTTAGGCATTTTAAAACGATACTCGATTATGAGTATCATCCAATCCAATATATCAACTGTCAATTAACGAATATGACTATGGCCAGATCAATTACTGTGATTATGTTTCCCTTGAAACAAAGTGCCTGATTGGGGGCTACTTGAGGGCATAGAATGTTAGCAGGGGGAGCCACGGGGTTGGTCAGGTTGGCCGGTGGTAGCTGCTGGATTGACCAGGTTTGCATGGTTAGACGCTAGTTTGGCCGGGGTAGCCGCTTGAACGGTCACTTAGTAGGCCACTTGGTAGGCCCGTGTGGCCACGTGGTAGACCGTTTTGGCAGCTTGGTTTGCCATAGGAATGCCAGTTGGCCGAAGTTCCCTTCCCCCACCATTGCGTTACCTTCCCGGTTTTCGGCACCATGAAAATAGCTTTAAACTGGGTGTAGGATAGGTGGGAGGTCACGCAATAAGTGTATCTGTAAGAATACAATGAGAGAGGAGGGTGTCCTTTGACCATTTAATAATTAAGGTTAGCTCTTTGGTCTTCCAGGCTTAAATTATGTGTCACGTGGGACTAGGTGGGTGCAGGAATCAGACGCAGAGAGAGTTCCACTGAGGTTAAGTGCTTTACTCAGGCACAACAAAATAATAAGCCCAACAAATACAGGGAGCGGGACACACAACGAGACAACCCAAAAACCACAGGGTGCCAAGTTTAAAGAAAAGAAAATCCACCACTACCTAAAATAAACACACGTAACATAAAGACAATCCCGCACAAAACACAAAACAAGGGTGGTAGACTAAATATAGGGAAGCTAATTAAACCAAACAAAAACACAGGCAAAACTAATAAGACAAAACAAACAGACAAACGAAAAAGGGATCGGTGGCGGCTAGTAGGACGGTGACGATGACCACCGAGCACCGCCCGAACAGGAAGGGGAGCCAACTCCGAACAGGAAGGGGAGCCAACGTGACAGTACCCCCCGACGCGTGGCTCCCGCAGCGCGCCGCCACCGGCCTCAAGGACAACCCGGAGGACGAGGCGCCGGGCGATCCGGGTGGAGGCGGTGGAAGTCTCTCACGAGAGAAGGATCCAAAATGTCCCCCACCGGAACCCAGCATCTCTCCTCCAGACCGTACCCCTCCCAGTTCACGAGGTACTGTAGGCCCCTCACCCAGCATCTCGAGTCCAGAATGACAGAATGCCACGTACTGTGTACGCCGGGGACCCCTCGATGTCCAAAAGGGAGCGGAGGGACCCCAGGCACCTCACCTTCTTGCAGGGGACCAGCCACCACCGGCCTGAGGAGAGACACATGAAACAAGGGGTTAATACGGTAATACCTAGGAAGTTGTAACCTGTAACACACCTCGTTTATTCTCCTCAGGACTTTGAACGGCCCCACACACTTCCGACAGGGCAGGCGGAGGGGCAGGTTTTGGGTCGAGAGCCAGACCCTGTCCCCCGGTGCGAACACGGGGGCCTCACTGCGGTGCTGGTCAGCGCTCCTCTTCTGCCGTTCTCCCGCTAACATTAGCGATTCCTGGACGGCTTTCCAGGTGTCCTTGGAGCGCTGTACCCATTCCACTACCGCAGGAGCCTCGGTCTGGCTCTGATGCCATGGGGCCAGGACCGGCTGGTAACCCAACACACACTCAAAAGGGGACATGTTCGTTGAGGAGTGGCGGAGGGAGTTCTGAGCGAGCTCAGCCCAAGGAACATACCTCGCCCACTCACCAGGCCGGTCCCGGCAATATGACCGCAGAAACCTGCCCACATCCTGATTTACGCGCTCCACCTGCCCATTACTCTCGGGGTGAAAACCCGAGGTCAAGCTGACCGAGACCCCCAGTCTCTTCATAAACGCCATCCAAACTCTGGATGTGATTTGGGGGCCCCGATCAGAAACGATGTCCTCAGGCACCCCATAGTGCCTGGAGACATGGGTAAACAAGGCCTCCGCAGTCTGCAGGGCCGTAGGGAGACCGGACAACGCGATGAGACGGCAGGACTTAGAAAACCGATCCACAACGACCAGGATCATAGTACTTCCCTGGGACGGGGGAAGGTCGGTAAGAAAGTCCACCGATAAGTGTGTCCACGGCCGTTGTGGAACGGGGAGGGGCTGTAACTTCCCTCTAGGCAAGTGTCGAGGAGCCTTGCTCTGAGCGTACACCAAGCAGGAGGAGACATAACATCTCACGTCCTTAGCCAACATGGGCCACCAGTATCTCCCTCTAAGATTCCGCACTGTCCTCTCGATGCCAGGATGACCCGAGGAGGGGAGAGTATGAGCCCAACGGATTAGCTTATCCCGGACCCCCCTCGGCACGTACTGAGCCCCCGCTGGACAGTTAGGGGGGGCCGGCTCTAACCTTGAGGCCCTCTCTATCTCCATGTCCACCTCCCATGCTACCGGTGCCACGAGACATGAAGGTGGAATGATGGGATTTGGCTCAACGGACCGCTCCTCTGTATCATAGAGGCGGGACAGAGCGTCGGCTTTGGTGTTTTGTGAGCCTGGCCGGTACGAGATGGTGAACCGAAACCGGGTGAAAAACATGGCTGCCCGGATATACTCGAAATTACGATGGTCAGTCCAGATGAGAAAAGGGTGTTTCGCCCCCTCAAGATAATGTCTCCACAACTTCAGAGCCTTGACTACAGCAAACTTCTCCCGGTCCCCCACTTCATAGTTTCGCTCCGCCGGACCGAGCTTCCTCGAAAAGAAGGCACAAGGGCAGGGGTGCAATGTTCAACCCAGGTCCCGACCCCGCCTCAGACGCGTCCACCTCCACTATGAACACTATAGAGGGGTCCGGATGCGCCAACAGGGGCGCATTGGTGAACAGCTCCTTCAAACGACTGAAAGCTCTGCCCGCCTCTGCTGACCAACACAAGCACACGGTCCTCCCTTCAGCAGTGAGGTAATGGGACCAGCCACCTGACCAAAACCCCAGATAAACCTCCGGTAGTAATTGGCAAACCCTAAAAACCACTGCACCTCTTTCACCGTGGTCGGAGTCGGCCAATTACGCATGGCTGTAACGCGGTCACCCTCCATCACCACCCCGGAGGTGGAAATACAATAACCCTGGAAGGAAACAGCCTGTTTGAAGAACACACATTTCTCCGCCTTGCAATACAGGTCATGCTCCAGCAGTCGCCCAAGTACCTTACGCACCAGAGACACATGCGCTGCGCGTGTGGCAGAATAGATCAAGATGTCATCGATGTACACTACCACTCCCTGCCCGAGCAGGTCTCGGAGAATCTCATCTACGAAGGATTGGAAGACGGCTGGAGCATTTTTCAACCCATATGGCATGACGCGGTACTCATAATGACCAGATGTAGTACTAAATGCAGTTTTCCCCTCATCCCCTCCCCGGATACGCACCAGATTATACGCGCTCCTCAGGTCCAGTTTTGTGAAGGACCGCACCGCCGTAGCGATGAGAGGTAGTGGGTAACTAAACCCCACTGTGATGGAATTTAGACCTCGATAATCAATACACGGACGCAGACCTCCATCCTTTTCCTTCACAAAAAAGAAGCTTGAGGAGACGGGTGATGGGGAGGTGCCGAATGTACCCCTGTCCCAGTGCTTCAGCAACATATGTCTTTATAGCTACTGTCTCCTCCTGGGACAATGGATACACGTGACTCCTAGGAAGTGCAGCGTTCTCCAGGAGGTTTATTGCGCAGTCCCCTCGACGATGGGGTGGTATTTGGGTCACCCTCTTTTTACTGAAGGATATAGCCAAATAGGCATATTCAGAGGGAATGCGCACGGTGGAAACCTGGTCTGGACTCTCCACCGTAGTCGCACCAACGGCAACTCCTATACACCTGCCTGAACACTCCTCTGACCACCCCTTAAGAGCCCCCTGTCACCAGGATATCACCGGGTTGTGCTGAGCTAGCCAGGAAATTCCCAACACCACTGGAAACGCAGGTGAATCGATAAAGAACAGACTAATCGGCTCCTTATGACTCCCCTGCATTACCATGTCCAGCGGCACCGTGGCTTCCCTAACTACTCCTGACCCTAATGGTTGGCTATCTAAGGAGTGCACTGGGAAAGGTAGGTCTAACACCACAAGGGGAATCCCTGGCCTATACGCGAGCCCCCGATCCATGAAATTCCCAGCTGCGCCTGAATCGACTAGCGCCTTATGCTGTAGAGAGGGAGAAAACCCAGGGAAAGAAGTTAACACATACATATGACCGACAGGAAGCTCTGGGTGAGTCTGGTGCTGACTCACCTGGGGTGATCGAGTAGTGCTCTGCCTGCCCTCCAGACTCCCAGACGAGTTCCTCCAGCACCGGTCGGCCGTGTGCCCTCGCCGACCACAACTGGTGCAGGAGGACACTCCTCCTCCGGTCCCCCTCGAAGCCGCCCCTCCTAACTCCATAGGGATAGGGGCAGGAGGGCTGGGAAGTGGAAACGACAGGACCTGTTCCGAACGCCTGCGGGCAGCCAGCAGGTTGTCGAGACGGATGGCCATGTCAATGAGCTCATCCAGCGTGAGGGTGGTGTCCCAACACGCTAGCTCCCTGTGGACGTCTTCCCTGAGGCTGCATCGGAAATGGTCTATCAAGGCCCTGTCGTTCCACCCTGCTCCTGCGGCCAAGGTCCTGAACTCCAGGGCAAAGTCCTGCGCGGTCCTCGTCTCCTGACGCAGGTGGAACAGCCGTTCACCCGCCGCACGACCCTCTAGTGGGTGGTCAAACACAGCTCGGAATCGGCAGGTGAACGACGAGTCTGGACCATTCCACAATGCGTTGGGCCACTCGAGAGCTCGCCCAGTCAAACAGGAGACGAGGGCGCTCACGCTCTCCTCTCCGGAGGGAGTAGGGCGCACGGTCGCCAGGTAAAGTTCCAGTTGTAGAAGGAAACCCTGACACCCCGCCGCCGTTCCATCATACTCCCGTGGGAGCGCCAGCCGAAAAGCCCCGGAAAAAGCCAGATGCGGTAATAGGGACAGGAGGTGCTGGAGGAGGGGGTGCTGGAGAGGAGATGGGAAAGCCACTCCTCTCCCATCGATCCATCCTTTCCATCATTTGATCCATGACGGAACCAATCCTGTGGAGAACACTGGTATGATGGAGGACCTTTTCCTCCATCGATGGGAGAGGAGATGTGGCTGCTCCTGCTGATTCAATTTGTGGTGCGGGATTCTGTCACGCGGGACTAGGTGGGTGCAGGAATCAGACGCAGAGAGAGTTCCACTGAGGTTAAGTGCTTTACTCAGGCACAACAAAATAATAAAAATAATAAATAAAATAAAATAAATAAATAAATAAAATAATAATAAGCCCAACAAATACAGGGCGCGGGGAACAACGAGACAACCCAAAAACCACAGGGTGCCAAGTTTAAAGAAAAGAAAATCCACCACTACCTAAAATAAACACACGTAACATAAAGACAATCCCGCACAAAACAAGGGCGGGTCTACCTACTAAATATAGGGAAGATAATTAAACCAAACAAAAACACAGGTGAAACTAATAAGACAAAACAAACAGACAAACGGAAAAGGGATCGGTGGCGGCTAGTAGGACGGTAACGACGACCGCCAAGCACCGCCCGAACTGGCAGGGGAGCCAACTATTTTTCCTGGTAAATATTTAGCTATCCTTCTGATTATGCATGCTGTTTTAATTTTTTTTATTATACATAGATTAGTTATTTGAGACGACCATGATAAGCAGTTGTCTAGCTGCACTCCCAGGAGTTTGGTTTCTGCCACTTCTTCAATTTGTACTGCTCCCATACTTAATTGTATCCCATGCTGTTTTGGCCTTTTCCTAGTTGAACAGACCAACATACTTTGGTTTTCTTGGTGTTTAAAGCAAGTTTGTTTTGGCAAACCCATTTCCTGATATTCTCCAAATCTCCTTGTAAAGCTTGCTGTACCTGTTGAACCGATTGCCTTGCTGCATAAATTGTAGTATCATCTGCAAATATAGTAGCTTGAGTTTCAACCAAGGCATAGGGAAGGTCGTTGGTATATATTAAGTAGAGAAGTGGCCCAAGGCAGCTGCCCTGCGGTATTCCACAGTTTAACACATTAGAGGAAGAAAATGAACCATTGATATAGGTGGACTGTTTCCTGTCAGTCAGTCTGAGACTTGGAGTAGTTGTTCCCCTTGCTCTGCAAGGGCCACGGCTTTTGTGGAGCGATGGGTAAAGATGCTTCGAGGGTGGCTGTTGTCGATGTGTTCCTGGTTTGAGCCCAGGTAGGGGCGAGGAGAGGGACGGAAGCTATACTGTTACACTGGCAATACTAAAGTGCCTATGAGAACATCCAATAGTCAAAGGTATATGAAATACAAATGGTATAGAGAGAAATAGTCCTATAATTCCTATAATAACCTCAACCTAAAACTTCTTACCTGGGAATACTGAAGACTCATGTTAAAAGGAACTACCAGCTTTCATATGTTCTCATGTTCTGAGCAAGGAACTTAAACATTAGCTTTTTTACATGGCACATATTGCACTTTTACATTCTTTTCCAACACTTTGATTTTGCATTATTTAAACCAAATTGAACATGTTTCATTATTTATTTGAGGCTAAATTGATTTGATTGATGTATTATATTAAGTTAAGATAAAAGTGTTCATTCAGTATTGTTGTAGTTGTCATTATTACAAATAAATAAAATTGGCCGATTAATCGGTATCGGCTTTTTTGGGTCCTCCAATAATCGGTATCGGCGTTGAAAAATCATAATCGGTCGACCTCTAGATTCCAATTGGGATTAAACATTGCTTTGCAAGCAAGCATGATTTGACTTCATGCTAGTTTTGCTGGTGACCAAGTTTATGTGTCCAAAACACAGAGAAGGCTGGTCAAAAGTGAAAACACAGCGAAGGCTGGGTGTCACGCCCTGATCTGTTTCACCTGTCCTTTTGATTGTCTCCACCCCCTCCAGGTGTCGCTTATTTTCACCAGTGTATTTATCCCTGTGTTTCCTGTCTCTCTGTGCCAACATTATAGGACTCCAACCATCTGCCTCCTGTGTCTGCATTTGTGTCTTGTCTTGTGCCTTGATAGTACGAACTGGCCATGACAGACACAGCAGACTTGGACCAGCTCCGCCAAGCTGTCTCCCTGCAGGGAGCTGACATTGGGAGACATCAGGAGTTGCTACAGGGCCTTTTGGAAGGGCTCAGTTCTTTGACGGAATGCCACGACCATGGGTTAAAGGCTGTCATGGAGCAAATCAGGGAGTTAAGCTCAGAGACTGTCTGCCACCTCTGAAAAACCCCAATCACCCACATTTTTTTCCCTATCTGTGGTGAGTTTGTAAAGCCTATCACGACTACCCATGGACCCCGCTTACCTCCTCCTGAGCGATATTCGGGGAATCCTGGTACCTGCCTGGGTTTTCTTTCTCAGTGCTCGTTTATTTTTGAGCAACAGCCATCTTCGTTTTCTTCAGACCGATCGAAGATAGCGTATATATAATTACGCTAATCTCAGGAAGGGCGCTCTCCTGTAACAACAATCTGCCTTTTGCGGTCATTTGGAAGAATTCATGGCAGAGTTGAGAAAAGTTTTTGAGTCTCCGGTATCCGGGAGAAAGGCGGCCAGCAAACTGTTTGACTTATGTCAAAGCTCCCGTAGTGTGGCAGACAACTCGGTGGACTTTCGCACAAGAGAGTGCCTGGAACCCAGAGTTTCTTTTTGATACTTTTCTGCACGGATTATCTGAGGAGGTAAAGGATGAGCTAGCTGCTCGGGAACTGCCAGTGGACTTCGACTCTCTTATCACCTTACCCATTCAAATTGATTGATGCCTAAGCGAACGCAAGAGTGAGAGGAGGTCTGGTCTCGGGCACACTCACATGGAACCCAAACCGGCTGCGCGTGTGTGCCATCGTGCGCTATCGTGCATAAATGTACCCCCCCCCCCACACCAAACGCGATCATGACATGCAGGTTAAAATATCAAAACAAAACTCTGAACCAATGACATTAATTTGGGTACAGGTCAAAAAGCATTAAACATGTATGGCAATTTAGCTATTTAGCTTGCACTTGCTAGTTAACGTTAATTTGTCCTATTTAGCTAGCTTGCTGTTGCTAGCTAATTTGTCCTGGGATATAAACATTGAGTTGTTATTTTACCTGAAATACACAAGTACCTCTACTCCAACAATTAATCCACACATAAAACGGTTAACCAAATCGTTTCTAGTCATCTCTCCTCCTTCCAGGCTTTTTCATCTTTGAACTTATATGGTGATCGCACAACAACCGGCAACAAAGTTCGTCTTTCAATCGCCCACGTTGGTATAACCAATGAGGAGATGGCATGTGGGTACCTGCTTCTATAAACCAATGAGGAGATGGGAGAGGCAGGACTTGCAGCGCGCGATCTGCGTCAGAAATAGGAATGACTTCTATTTTAGCCCTTGGCGTCTCAGACGCTCGTTGGCGCGTGCGAGAAGTATGGCTGCAATAATTGAATAACATGGATTTCTACATTTATTTTGCGATGCTAGCGCACACGACATATCTGGTCTGATCAGCATGTCATGTACCCGATATGGCGCATTCACCTCGTATGAAATCTGGAAGTTTCGAAGACAGCTCTTCCGAGAGGAGTCGAAGTCACCCGAGCTCTCTCGTGAATCTACGACAGGTGAGTTGGATACTCCTGAGCCTATGCAGTTGGGAAGAACTAGGCTATCAGTTTGGGAGCACTCACAGAGGATGAATAATAACTGTTGTCTGTACTGTGGAGGGGCAGTACATTTTATAGCTAACTGCCCTATTAGGAAACCCTTGTCTCTAGTGGGTACCAGTACTATGGTGAGTCAGACTGGGAGTTCCCTAATTCCCATCACCCACACACCCCTTTTTGCTCTTGTGCTGTGGGGAGACCAATCGAAGTCTCTCCAAGTGCTCATTGACTCTGGGGCTGATGAATGTCTTATGGATGCCACGACAGCTTCAGAGCTTGGTATTCCCATTCAGCCTCTCTCGGTGCCCGTGTATGCTAGGGCATTAGACGGCCGCTCTATAGGGGAAGTCACCCATAGTACTGTGCCCGTTCAATTACAGGTTTCTGGTAACCACAGTGAGACCATACAGTTCCTCCTCATTGCATCGCCCCATGTTCCGGTTGTGTTGGGATTTTCCTGGCTACAAAAACACAATCCTGTGATTGACTGGACCACAAACTCCATCCTAGGTTGGAGTCCTTTTTGCCATTCCCACTGCCTTCAAGAAGCACAGCCTTCCTCAAGTTGTCCTCCTCGGGATGTTAGCAAGACTGTGGATGCCTCTGCTATTCCTACTGAATACCATGACCTCCTGGAAGTGTTCAGTAAGACACGTGCTACTTCCCTTCCCCCGTGCGTGCCATCCTTATGATTGTGCCATTGACCTTCTCCCAGGCACTACACCACCTTGGGGCCGGTTGTATTCTCTGTCCGGACCAGAGACAAAAGCTATGGAGGAGTACATAGAGGAGTCTCTGGCCACTGGGGCCACCCATCCTTCTGCATCTTCTGCCGGCGCAGGGTTTTTCTTTGTGGAGAAGAAGGACAAGACCCTGCACCCATGCATTGACTACTGGGGACTTAACGATATCACTTTCAATAATTGTTACCCCCTACCTCTCCTCTCCTCTGCATTTGAACCTCTCCAGGGGGCTACCATGTTGGACCTTCGGAAATGCCTATCACCTCGTTTGAATATGCGAGGGGGATGAGTGGAAGACAGCCTTCAACACAGCCAGTGGACATTATGCCTTTTGGACTCACCAGCGCCTCAAGCTGCCTTGGTCAATGATGTACTTCGGGACATGCAAAACCGGTTTGTGTTCGTCTACCTGGACGACATCCTGTTTTTTCCCCGATCTGCCCAAGAACATGTACTCCATGTCAGACAGGTCCTTCAGCGCCTCCTGGAGAATCAATTGTTTGTGAAAGCCGAGAAGTGTGAGTTCCACCGCTCTTCTATCACCTTTCTGGGATATATCATTGCTGAGGGTAATGTTCAGATGGATCCTGGAAAGGTGAAAGCAGTGGCGGATTGGCCTCAACTAACGTCCAGGGTGAAGTTGCAATGGTTTCTTGGGTTTGCAAACTCCTACCGTTCTTTAATTCGGGAATACAGCACCCTGGCGGCCCCCCTCTCGGCATTCACCTCCCCCAAGGCCCCTTTAAAATGTTGGAGTAAAGTGAGAGCCATCCTGTCCCAGCGATCTGCCCAGGACCAAAAGCTTCATTCCTGTGCCTTCCTGTCCCATTGTCTCAATCCTGCTGAGAGGAACTACGATGCTGGCAACCAAGAACTCCTGGCAGTGAAGATGGCATTGGAGGAGTGGAGGCACTGGCTGGAAGGAGCAGAACAGCCATTTTTTGGTCTGGACCGACCATAGAAACTTTGAATATCCCCGTTCAGCCAAGCGCCTCAATTCAAGGCAGGCCAGGTGGGTCCTCCTGTTTACCAGATTCAACTTGACCATTTCCTATCGTCCTGGGTCTAAAAATGTGAAGCCTAATGCTCTCTCCCGCCTATACAGTTCCTCTGCCACACCCTTGACTTCCGAAACTATTCTCCCTACCTCATGCCCACAATGGTCCCTGACGTCTTTGCCTTCATCACCGCATGCACTGTATGTGCTCAAAACAAGATTCCACAGAAAACTCATTCTGGCCTCCTGCAGCCACAACCGGTTCCTCATCGTCCCTGTTCTCATATATCTCTGGATTTTGTCACTGGGCTCCCTTCATCTGATGGCAACACTGTCATTCTAACGGGTGTTGACCGGTTCTCCAAGGCTGCCCATTTCATCCCTCTCCCCAAACTACCTTCTGCCAAGGAGATGGCCCAGCTTATGGTGCAGCATGTCTTCCAGATCCTAGCTACTGCTGTTTGCCTTACCACTGACTGCTGGACATCAAGGGTAAACACTTCTTACATGTCAGTTACATGTTACTTCATTGAAGATTTTTGATGTCTAGCTGTCTTCTGGACTGCTTTGAGTTCAGTGGCAGACACACCAAAACATGGCAGAGGAACTGTTGAGAGTGGCCAGAGAATGGCAAGTAGATGGAAAAATGGTCTGTTGTGTTAGCGACAATGCAGCTAACATAACCAAAGCCATGAAAATGTTTAAATGGACCTATCATCTATGTCTTGCCCACACAATCAACCTGATTTTAAGAGATGCTCTGAATGTGATAAAGCCCACTGTGGACAAAGTGAAAACAGCTGTGTAATACTTCCACAGGAGCACAGTAGGTGCTGAAAAACTAAAGTCTACACAATGCCAGATGAGGATGCCTGAGCTGAGGCCTAAACAAGACTGCACTACAAGGTGTAATTCAACATTTTATACGTTGAAGCGGTTTCTTGAGTCAAAAGATGCCATCATCTCTACCCTGGCCATTGTCAATGCACCTGTTGATGCTCTGACCCAAGAGGAATGGGAGGTGGTGGAGGAGGTGTGCAGGGTCTTGGAACCCTTTGAGCAGGTCACTGTGGAGATCAGTGGAGAGAGGTACAGTAAGCAGTTATTACTACATCATTATTTAATCCAGTATTATATACGTATATGAGCAGTGGATGAGAATGTAGTATCAGTAGACAAAAAATGAACCTGAACTAATAAGTTACTGATCTCTCTTTTTAGCTATGTAACACCCTCAAAAAGTATAATCCTGTGTAAGGGTTTGCAGCGAATCACAGCCAGCCGCCACAGAGAAGCAAATGTAACCGCAAGACATGTGACAGAGTTGATGGACACCCTATGTTCACAGAAAGTTCCACGGAATGGAATATAATCACGTGCTATCAGAAACTGTTACACTTGACCCCAGGTTTAAGAAGTTAGCCTTCAGTGATGCCAGAGCAATTGATGAGGCTCTTCAAAGAATAACCTCAGCAGCAGGGAGGGACAGCCCCAGCAGTCAGCTGGCTCGAGCACCAGGGCAACAGGAAGAAGAGGGATCAGATGGAGAGAAGCACCAGCAGTAGTGCCACAAACGTCTGCTGTTTGACGAGAGAGCAACTGGGGATGCAGCACGAAGGAATCCCTCAGCAGATGCCATAATGGAGGTCCGATCCTATTTGGAAGAGCCCCTCCTCCAAAGATCTGCAGATCCTCTGAGCTGGTGGAAGAACAAGGCCTCTCTCTACCCAGGGAGACTCTGCATAGTGGCCACATCCGTTCCCTCTGAGAGGGCCTTCTCGAAAACGGGACAAATAATTACTGAGAGAAGAAACCGCATCAGCTCCTCGAAAGTGAGGCTGCTTGCATTTCTGAATGCAAATCTCTCATAAAAGCAAAATATGATCAGCATTGCTGTGTGCTGCTGGTTATAACATGGCAATAAAGAAGAGAGAGAAAAGAGGGACCAGTTTAATGTTTTAAGTGGGATGTTGCAGTTTTTCACATTGTTATTTATTTTTCTTTGATATGGTGCAATATTCTATAATTATGTTGTTCAGATTCTATTCGTTTTGAATGGTTAGATTCATATGCACTTTGTTTATATGCATTAAAAAGTTAGACTTTAAATACAAATGTTTAATAGCATTATTTTTCATAATAAACCAATGCATTGTTAAATACATTGTGGTTAATGTAGAGTATGATTTCATTTAATAATTTAATTACAATTGTTTTAACACAAATCATAGTAAAACTATCGCAAAAAAAATGTACAAAACATATATTTTTTAAAGAGTTGTTTGGGAGCCAAAAAACCCGGCTCTTTTTGGTGAGCTGAGCCGAACGAGCCGGTTCACTGAAAAGAGCCAGAATAGTCTTACTAGTCTCTTTCTCTCGTTGTTGGACAACATGCCTCAGACGCTTCAGACGCTTTTGGTTCGTAGTAGTGATCGGTTACAATTGAAGAATACCTATTTTTGTAGTACAGTGATCGGGCAGTTATATGGCAATGATTTGACTGTTTTATGCGATAATAGTGCAGTGATTGGTCAAATGTTCAAGCCCTCGCATAATATGCGGGAAATTGTTGATTTTGTAAAAAATCTCATGTGTGATCGCAAAATCCTAGGGGGACGGCTTATTTGTAGAATACATGGATGAAGTCATCGGATTTCCTTTCTCGGACTATATTCAAATGCCAGTAAGCATTCTGCAAACCGTGGCAAAGGGAACATTACAATGACACAACTTATTACAGTAGCTAACTAAATACTGTAGCTAGTCGGCAAGGTAGCTAGCAAAGCTAAAGGTAACAGGTTAGCATAACCATCTATATCATTTTAACCAAACAAATTGTTTTCTAAATATTAGCTAGCTAGTATTGATGAGGCCATGCAAACACTTTCCTCACGCTTAAACGTATGTCTTCAAATTTATGGAAATGTGCCTGGTAGCCTAGTGGTTAGAGCATTGGGCTAGTAACTGAAAGGTTTCTGGATTGAATCCCTGAGCTGACAAGGTACAAATCTGTCGTTCTGCCCCTGAGCAAGGCAGTTAACCCACTGTTCCCCGGGCGTTGTGGGTGTCGATTAAGGCAGCCCCCGCACCTCTCAGATTCAGAATGGTTCAGTAAAATGCGGAAGACACATTTCAATTGAAGGGATTCCGCTGTACAAGTGACTAGGTATCTCGCTCCCAAAATACAGGTTTTCTGGACACTTGTAGGTGGAATGGTAATGAGCTCCCCCACTGTATATGCTTTTGATAGCCTATTTTGTGGCTGCTATATCGTTTAAAAGCCAAATCTGTGCTCAGATGACTCAGCTCGCGTTACTGTCAAGTGTCGACAGGGTCTATGAATCTCAGTGCAAGTGTGGTTCATTCGAAGCTGGTGGGAGGAGCAATAGGAGTATGGACTTATTGTAGAGGCTAGAATGGAATCAATGGAACAGAGTCAAATGTGGTTTTCATATGTTTGATCTGTTCGACACCGTTCCATTAATTCCATTCCAGACATTACAATGAGCCTGTCCTCCTATATCTCAACCTACCAGCCTCCACTGGTGTTGTTAGTGTCTGCCCTGAGATTAGAAGGTTGGGGGTTCAATCCCCGGTTGTGAATACCAAAGACTCTAAAAATGGGATCCAATACCTCTCTGTTTGGCACAGCATTATACACTGCTCAAAAAATAAAGGGAACACTTAAACAACACAATGTTGCTGTTGTGCAAAAGGAATATACAACAGGTGGAAATTATAGGCAATTAGCAAGACACCCCCAATAAAGGAGTGGTTCTGCCGGTGGGGACAACAGACTACTTCTCAGTTCCTATGCGTCCTGGCTGATGTTTTGGTCACTTTTGAATGCTGGCGGTGCTTTCACTCTAGTGGTAGCATGAGACGGAGTCTACAACCCACACAAGTGGCTCAGGTAGTGCAGCTCATCCAGGATGGCACATCAATGCGAGCTGTGGCAAGAAGGTTTGCTGTGTCTGTCAACGTAGTGTCCAGAGCATGGAGGTGCTACCAGGAGACAGGCCAGTACATCAGGAGACATGGAGGAGGCCGTAGGAGGGCAACAACCCAGCAGCAGGACCGCTTCCTCCACCTTTGTGCAAGGAGGAGCAGGCGGAGCACTGCCAGAGCCCTGCAAAATGACCTCCAGCAGGCCACAAATGTGCATGTGTCTGCTCAAATGGTCAGAAACAGACTCCATGAGGGTGGTATGAGGGCCTGTCGTCCACAGGTGGGGGTTGCGCTTACAGCCCAACACCGTGCAGGACCTTTGGCATTTGCCAGAGAACGCCAAGATTGGCAAATTCGCCACTGGCGCCCTGTGCTCTTCACAGATGAAAGCAGGTTCACACTGTGACAGACGTGACAGAGTCTGGAGACACCGTGGAGAACGTTCTGCTGCCTGCAACATCCTCCAGCATGACCGGTTTGGTGGTGGGTCAGTCATGGTGTGGGGTGGCATTTCTTTGGGGGGCCGCACAGCCCTCCATGTGCTCGCCAGAGGTAGCCTGACTGCCATTAGGTACCGAGATGAGATCCTCAGACCCCTTGTGAGACCATATGCTGGTGCGGTTGGCCCTGGGTTCCTCCTAATGCAAGACAATGCTAGACCTCATGTGGCTGGAGTGTGTCAGCAGTTCCTGCAAGAGGAAGGCATTGATGCTATGGACTGGCCCGCCCGTTCCCCAGACCTGAATCCAATTGAGCACATCTGGGACATCATGACTCACTCCATCCACCAACGCCACATTGCACCACAGACTGTCCAGGAGTTGGCGGATGCTTTAGTCCAGGTCTGGGAGGAGATCCCTCAGGAGACCATCCACCACCTCATCAGGAGCATGCCCAGGCGTTGTAGGGAGGTCATACAGGCACGTGGAGGCCACACACACTAGTGAGCCTCATTTTGACTTGTTTTAAGGACATTGCATCAAAGTTGGATCAGCCTGTAGTGAGGTTTTCACTTTAATTTTGAGTGTGACTCCAAATCCACACCTCCATGGGTTGATACATTTGATTTCCATTGATCATTTTTGTGTGATTTTGTTGTCAGCACATTCAACTATGTAAAGAAAAAAGTATTTAATAAGAATATTTCATTCATTCAGATCTAGGATGTTATTTTAGTGTTCCCTTTATTTTTTTGAGCAGTGTATATTGAACACAAATATAAATGCAACATGTAAAGTGTTGGTCCCATGTTTCATGAGCTGAAATAAAAGATCCCAGAAATGTTCCATATGCACAAAAAGCTTATTTATCTCAAATGTTTTGCACACATTTGTTTACATCTGTCAGTGAGCATTTCTCCTTTGCCAAGGTAATCCACCCACCAAACAGGTGTGGCATACCAAGAAGCTGATTAAACAGCATGATCATTACACAGGTGCACCTTGTGGTGGGGACAATATAAACCCACTATAAATGTGCAGTTTTGTCACACAACACAATGCCATAGACATCTCAAGTTTTGAGAGTGTGCAATTGGCATGCTGACTGCAGCAATGTCCACCAGAGCTGTTGCCAGAGATTTGAATGTTAATTTATTTACCATAACCTGCCTCCAACATTGTTTTAGAGGAGATCCTGTTTTCTGGCTCGACAAGGCTTAGATAGGCCATACCAAATGTATCAAATGTTTAAAGGCCCAGTGCAGTCGACAACTTGATTTTTCTGTGTTTTATACATATTTCCACACTATTATGTTGGAATAGTACGTTCAAATTAAGAACATAATTATAATGCCATTTTAGTGTTTGAAAAGACCGCCTGAAATTCAGCTTGTTTAGGTGTGATGGAGTGTTGGTGGTAAATCACCAGGCAGTAAATTAGTTAACTGTATGCGGACAGTTAGCAGCACACGTATGTGGGTTTCACTGGCATCGCTCGTTGTGTAGCTATTTTAGAAAGGGTGAGTGTAATAGACTTAAGCAAGTGCCGTAAACTCAATCCACAGCTAGCTAGAAATGTTGCCAATGGAGCTAGTAAATATGATCATTTTCTATAGCTCAATAAGGTTGGTTTGTTTCAAAGACGGTCACGTGTGTTTGCAAAAAGAGGATCAATGGTTTGAGCCCGGTATGGGGACAGTGGAGGAAGATATAGCCTACTGTTAGATGCACACAGACGTCGGTTTCTCCGCCCCATTTCTCTAAAAAGCTAAGGGATGGGAGTTGAAAAAATGTAACCATTCTCAAATTCATAGACAAACCTATGGATGCAAGGACTGATCATCCATGATATCAAATAGTTTTAACCATGTTTTGGGGCTATACATTGTTTGTTTCCATGCACGTTGTTTACAAGCATTGGAGTAAAACAAGCGTATATTTGGGGTTATGACGGGGTACGATAGTTGAACTATGCTTATGAGACAAGTTATATTCTTCAAGAATCAATTATTAGGCCTATATATCATTAATTTGTAAGTCCAAAAATTGATGTAGCAACTAACGATTCTAGCTTTAAACATGACTTAATTTGAAGCGCTTATTCCGTGAAACATTACAGCTGCCGGTAGTGTCAATTTGTAGGCTATGTGCCAGTATAGGCCTATACTGTGTACATTTAATTTACAATGAGATTCCATGTGCGAGTATGGCTTCTGAATAATTGGTGTGCATTTTCTTCGTTCTACCCTACCTGGTTGTACAGTGTAACTGTACATGTCCTGAACATTATGAAGACATTATATCTTGCTGTCTCAGAACAATACACAACTGTAATGTTCTCTCTGTTTGGTTGATTCGGGCTGTCGTTCAAGCCATCCGCCAATCACGATCAGCCTTACATGATAAGGCTATTTTCACTCTGTATGTACAGTACTCTCTGTATGTTGTAAAAACGGTTCTGGTCAGAGAAGAACACTAAGCGAGGGTGAATGAGGTTGACAACGGCTCAGTTGGAGCACCACGCTTTAGTTACCTTTACATTCTGGGTGGCCTGTTGCAGGTGAGTGCTGGAATACTTTGACTGTTACACTTTATTTTCCAAACACTCCGATCCCTCACTGTAACGCAACACCCAGGAAGCTATATTAAGTAGTCACACACGACTGAGACACAGGCAGTGACTTTCTGCTTATAAACAGTCTTTTTTTTCTCGCTAGTCACATCTTTTCAGTGACGTTTTCAAAGCACGTTGCATAGAGAAAGTTTGTTTAAAATATGTGTGTTGTAAGGCCAGAATCTGAATGGGTGATGACACGGCTAGGCCAGTCAGTGCTTGGCTATAGACATCATACTGCACAAGGCTTTACAAGACCATAGCCCTAGAACAGTTCGAACGGGGGAGGGTAGATTAGAGAAGATGCAAAATTTGTTCGAGGAAAACGAAAGTACGCCACTGCGACCTAATGTAACTGATCATTTATCTGATTTCGATATAATTCGTGAATTTTCATATTTAGTTTGGTGATTTCCGATTGTTGTGTTGCTCTGTAGCGTTCATCCGGTGAAGAGAGCTCATATTTGTGTTATTGTACAGCCAGTGCCGAACTGTTATGTGTCAATAAGTTTTAAGGTGGACGCAGCTGGGGATGAGAGGGCCCTGGCATTCGAGCTGGGTATCAGAGGTATGTTTGAATATGTAGTCTAGGCTATATGCCGTCATGACAGAGAACTTGTTGGTATTTTAGCCCTTATCAAATTCACAGTGTCGTTTTCACCTAAACCACTCAGTCATCCAGTGTGAGGTTTGTATCAGTGTATCGCCGCTCTCGAAGTGGTCAGCGTGGTGCTTTTTTGTTTTTCGTGAATTATTTAATGTCTTCAATGGGCTTTCATTTATAAACGTGTTGTTATAATCGTAAACTCCATCCCTCAAAGCCGTTTGGTGTACATTTTAAGTCATTGTTCGGTAAAAAACGACCATGCAAAAGACTGAGACAACATGTACGACATGGTAAAGCGAGAGTATTTGCATTCCTCTGAGAAACGGGAGCACTACCCCTATGAAATGCACGGCTACATTGTTACTAAACGAATGGTGGCAGCGTTCGATTGCGTGAAAACAATCAAATTAGTGAAGTTTGGTTACAATTCCATGGATGTTTGTCACTTGTAGTCGCTCGTGGCCTTTTGGAACCATTGCATGTTTTGCATACGACACGTTCAGCAGGCGGGCTGGAGCAATTTGAGTCTGAGAGCTAGCAAGCTAACAAGCTACTTTTATTCCTAGTAACTGGTAGGAAATGGTGACTATGATGCCAATTAAACGTATTGCCGCAAATATCTGGACGGAAAATCCCTAGTTTAAGTAATGAAAGGTGCCGATTTGTCCATGTGGAATACCTTTGTCAATGAATGCATACGAGTTTGACAGGAGTGAGATTTATACTTCATTTTCCCCAAAGCAAGATGGACTCTCATTCGCTTGTCTATCCTTTCAGACCCTAGATCGACATTTTGCATAGATGCTAATGTGAGCTTCATACTAAGGATTTTGGGTTAGGTAAACAAAATATTAGTTTATACTAATTTATGAACAATGTTGCTCATGTAATGTTTACGGTGGGTTCACTTTATTGATTCCTTGACAGCCTAATCGGGTTTACAGTCAGCACTGGTCTTACCAGAAAATAACCGCTACAATAGTAAGGTATAGCCAATCTTTTCGACTGAACTGTATTTACCTGATATTGCGTATTTTATTATGTACTGAGCGTTAACTGCTCTATTGTCTACGTTCCTGGGTTTCTGAAAAGCGCCCATGTACGATGGACTGCACAGATTTGGAATCGACACCGTGTTTCAACAACAACAAATAATGTCCCACAATAGTTCGAAGCCTAATCACATATTGAAGACTCGACTACACACCCGTTTTAAGTTATTGTCACAGTGATGATTAATAAACATGTTTACTATGGCTTCTGAAGAATAAAACTAGAATCCTAGCCCCTGGTTCTTTGGTGCGTTAACCAAGCATTGCAAATGTATCGCTTGACTGAGAGCAGTGTCTTGTATTTTATAGGTCATCATCATCGCATGACAAAGCCTGACTGACAGATTCATCTTCATCTTTCAGATACAGCTTTTCCATAGTCTGTGCCTAAGTAAGTATGCCTGCAATCCATCCCATATCCTCCAGGTCAAGGTTTCTTCTCTTTTGTTTACCTATTTGTCAATTGCCCATGGTATCCACTCATTGATATGCCATAATGCCTCATGTTATTATACCCTCATATTAACAATATAGCCTGTGTCTCAACATATTAATATTACATAATTGATTGTCATACCTGATTTGAGTGTAAGCACAATAATCATTTCTATGGTTATGTCAATAATTGCGCAGTGTCATTGAGATATAGCCTTCTAATTAAGATGATTTATGTTTCCAAATTACATAATTACTTTATTTAAGTGTAATTCCTACAATCCTGTGGTTGCATAACCTGCACACTAACGAGCTGATTCAACAATGGTGAAACAGTGTGACTCTATCTCAGGTGTGTATGCACACCATGCATGCCTCCCCCATAGCATAACCCTCATAGGGCTCTGAGCTTGTCTTGACCAACCTGACCAGGAAAAACTCAGGGCCCTTGTTAGGTCACATGGTAAGGAAAAACTCAGTGCCCAATTCTAGTACATGATTTGTAGTTGATGCTTTTTTTTTGTAGTATGCAAAGTTTAAGATATTCACTGGGTAAAAGAGACTGCAAACCAGTTTGAACAAAGTTAAAGGTTATGCAATGCCTTCAAAAAGTATCCACACCCCTTTACCTTTTCACATTTTGTTGGTACAAAGTGGGACCTTTTTTCGTGGGTCAACGATCTACACAAAATACTCTAATGCTTTGCACACCTCACTTGTACAATATTTGCCCATTTTATTATATAAAACTAAAAAATGTCATGTTGATTATTGTTAGACAGTCGATTTTAAGTCAAAGCTGTAACTAGGCCACTCAGGAACATTTAATGTTGTCTTGGTAAGCAACTACAGTGTGTATTTGGCCTTGTGTTTTAGGTTATTGTCCTGCTCAAAGGTGAATTTGTCTCCCAGTGTCTTGGAAAGCAGACTGAACAAGGTTGTCTGTTAGGATTTTACCTGTGCTTAGCTTGGTTTTCTTTTTATTCTAAAAAAAATAAAAAATAAACCTAGTCCTTGCTGATGACAATCATACCCATAACATGATGCAGCCACCACCATGTTTCAAAATATGAAGTGGTACTCAGTGATGTGTTGTTGGATTTGCCCCCGACAGTTTTTTATTTATTACCTTGATTCAACTAGGTAAGTCAGTTAAGAACAAATCCTTATTTACAATGACGGCCTACCCCGGCCAAACCCTAACCCGGACAATGCTGGGCCAATTGTGCCCCGCCCTATCACACCCGCCCAATCACGGCTGGGTGTGATACAGCCTGGAATTGAACCAGGGTCTGTAGTGACGCCTCTTAGCATTGAGATGCAGTGCCTTAGACTGCTGTGCCACTCAGGGCAAAAAAGTAGATTTCTTTGCAACAGTGTTTTCAGTATTACTTAAGTGCCTTATTGCAAATAGGAAGGACGCCTGTATCTTTGTAGTGACTGGGTGAATTTATACACCATCCAAAGTGTGTAATTAATAACTACACCAGGGTTATTCAATGTCAGATTATTATAATTTTTTACCCATCTACCAGTAGGTGCCCTTCTTTGTGAGCCATTGAAAACCCCCCCTGGTCTTTGGTTGAATCTGTGCGTGAAATTCACTGCTCAACTGAGGGACCTTACAAATGATAGTATGTATGGGGTAGCCATTTGAAAAATCATGGTAAACACTATTATTGCACACTTTTACTTCTGAATTTACACTGGACAAAAATATAATCACAACATGGTGTTGGTTTCATGAACTGAAAAAAAGACCCCCAAAATGTCCCATATTCCCCAAAAGCTTATTTCTTTTGAATTTTGTATACAAATTTGTTTACATCCCTGTTAGTAAGCATTTCTCCTTTGTCAAGATAATCCATCCACCAGACAGGCATAGCATATTAAGAAGCTGATTAAACAGCATGATCATTAAACAACAGTCACCGTTGTGAACAGAGTGCCCCGTGGTGGGGTTATGGTACTGGCAGACATAAACAACGAACACAATGGTATTTTATTGATGCCAATTTTAATGCATAGAAATACTGTGACGAGATCCTGAGGCCCATTGCCGTGCCGTTCATTCGCCACCATCACCTCATGTTTCAGCATGATAATGCACGGCCCCATTTCACAAGGATCTGTACATAATTCCTAAAAGCTGAAAGTGCCCCAGTTCTTCCATGGCCTGCATACTCACCAGACATGTCACCCATTGAGCATGTTTGGTATGCTCTGGATCGACGTGTACAACAGTGTGTTCCAGTTCCCGCCAATATCCAGCAACTTCGCACAGCCATTGAAGAGGAGTGGTACAACATTCCACAGGCCACAATCAACGGCCTGATCAACTCTATGCAAAGGAGATGTCGCGCTGCATGAGACAAATCGTGGTCACACCAGATACTGACTGGTTTTCTGATCCACGCCCCTACTTTTTTAAGGTATCTGTTGACCAACAGATGCATATCTGTATTCCCAGTCATGTGAAATCCATAGATTAGGGTCTAATTAATTTATTTCAATTAACTGATTCTTATATGAACTGTATGTACAATCTTTGAAATTGTTGCATTTAATGTTTAATAACACAACAAAAAGTTTAACTTAATGAAACATTTAATGTGGAAAAAGTTAAGGGGTGTGAATACTTTTTGAAGGGACTGTACATGTAACATTTCCACATGCAAATAGCACAAGATGCCAATTACAGTAGTAATGAGGGATAGAATTGCACATGAAGACAATTACCTGTCTGATATACCAGCACTCTAATCATTGTTGTTAAAAGACAAATGTCTTTTTGTTTATTTTATCACCTTGTTAACTCCACAAGATATGAGAAATGTATCAAGATGTTATATGGTGGATTAATGGGGCAATCTGCAGTTGCTACATTCATTTTTGGACTTTTAATTAATGAAATGTACCCATTGATTCTTGAAGAATATAACAAATGCCTCATGAGATTAAACTGTCGTCCCCCATCAGAACCCAAAATATAAGCATGTTTTACGCCAATGTTTGTAAACAAAGTAAATGTAAACAAACCCTGTAAAGCCTCAAAATGGACTGACCATCCATGTTGATATGGATGGTTGGTCAATGCATGTGTATCTCTATCCATGCATTTGAGTGGTTACATTTCTCCCACCCAGTCCCTCAGCTTTTTACTGAAAGACTGGTGGGAAGCCTGCTCTCTTATTGTTTCAACTGTGGATTGCTCCTATTAAGGAACTCAGAGGCAAGTATCTATCAAAGTCCTGAGGTGTATACTCGGATGCTAGCTAGATCTATTCAGGATTATTATTTTTTTTTTTAACTAGCCAGCTTCAGATTCACATTCCAACGGGCTTCATCCATTTTAGGAAGGTGGATATTGATATTGTACCTGCCGCTAACGCAAGCCAGGTTTGTAACCGCACGTGCATAGATAGCCCAACGAGTCGAACACCAAACTCTTAATTGAGACAATTCTGAAGCCGCAATCCAAGAACAAGTCAGTGCCACATTTAAATCTCTAAATCAATATGAAAGAAAAGTTATCCTGCAAATAAGCTATTAGAAGTGCTGTCCTTTTATTTATGCCTATCGCTCTTGACGTCTTTGGTGTCCTTATCAAAAAGCAACCTTTTTTTCCCACTGCTATCGATAAAATGATTTAAGTCATACGAAAGTTTACTGCACATGAAGTTTGAAATGCATCCTGTAATTGCTAAATGTTTAGTGTGATGGGTAATTGAATAAGGGCAATTCCACCACTTTTCAACCTCATTTTCATTATTTCCAGTACAATACCAGTGTCTACATATGTGAAAACAGTGCATTTCTAAAAAATATGAAGCTTAAAAGTTCTACCGCGATGACATCATCAAAAGCATGAGTTGGCGCACACCCAGAGATAATTATTTAGTGTAGAGGTGCTGACTAACAGCGAATAAAATGTAAGCTATAAAGAGAGTCTTTTTTTTAACCTTTATTTAACTGGGCAAGTCAGTTAAGAACAAATTCTTATTTTCAATGACGGCCTAGGAACAGTGGGTTAACTGCCTGTTCAGGGGCAGAACGACAGATTTGTACCTTGTCAGCTCGGGGATTTGAACTTGCAACCTTCCGGTTACTAGTCCAACGCTCTAACCACTAGGCTACCCTGCCGACACATTATATATATAATGTCAAAAGTTGACACAGCTACTCAAACCAGGGTTTTTCTTAATTTAAACTATTTTCTACATTGTACAATAACTTAAATAGCGAATGGAGGACGCTTTTCCCCGTGATTTATTTTCATGCCAACCAGTTATACTAGACTCCTCTTTTCAAGAGAAGCAATGTGCTTAATATTACGAAGGTTGAGAAATGAATATAGTAGGCCTCGCCTATAGAAAGCTGATGGGATCCTCTTTTTGATAGAGGCCCATCACTGTTTTCTAACGCAATTGCATAGTCTATGGCAGTGGTTCTCAATCCTGGTCCTGGGGACCCAAAAGGGGTACACATTTTGTTTTTTGCCCTAGCACTACCTGATTCAAGTCAAAGTTTGATGAGTTGATCATTTTAAATCAGCTGTGAAGTGCTAGGGCAAAAGCAAAAATGTGTACCCCTTTGGATAGCCAGGACCAGAATTGAGAATCACTGGCATATAGAAATGTTGCCCAACATGAGCTCATGGGCTCTTATGAAGTGTTTGGTTAGATTTTTGATTACATTTGCATTGATATAAGGGTGATTTGAGAGACCATAGAGTGCTGAGTACCAGGTAGTTAGCAAGTTTGTTAGGCTACTAATGACGTCAGCCACATCAGAGCTTGGAGAAGCCTAAATACTGTGACTAAACGGTTACATCGAATTAGACTGCCATACTCGTGACCGTTGTTGTGGTGGTAATACGGTCACCGTAAGTATTTGGACAGTGACACGTGTTTTTGTTTTTGGCTCTGTACTCCAGCACTTTGGATTTGAAACAAATACATTTGTTTCCCTGAAATGGGGGTGGGGGCGAGAACTACAGTATGTATAAAAAGTGCTGTAATTTCTAAACAGTTCACCTGATGTGGATGAAAATACCCTCAAATTTAAAGCTGAGTCTGCAGTGGTGTAAAGTGCTTAAAAAATACTTTAAAGTACTACTTAAGTCATTTTTGGAGATATCTGTACTTCACTATTTATATTTTTGACAACTTTTACTTCACTACATTCCTAAAGAATATGTGTATACTTTTTTACTCCATACATTTTCCCTGACACCCAAAAGTACTTGTTACATTTTGAAAGCTTAGCAGGACAAGAAGTTGATCAAATTCACACACTTATCAAGAGATCATCCATAATGCCTCTGCACTGATGACTCACTAAACACATGCTTTGTTTGTAAATGAGTGTTCGAGCGTGCCCCTGGTTAACCATAAATTAAAATGTGAAAATGATGCCATCTGGTTTGCTTAATATAAAGAATTTGAAATGATTTTTACTTTTGATACTTAAGTATATTTCACACCAAATACTTTTACTCAAATAGAATTTTACAGGGTGACTTTTACTTGAGTCATTGTCTATTAAGTTATCTTTTACTTTTACTCAAGTATGACAATTGAGTACTTTTTCCACAACTGAGAGTCTGCACCTTAAACCTCAGTCGTTGTAGCGTTTCAAATCCAAAGTGCTGGAATACAGAGCCAAACATGTCACTGTCCAAATACTTTTGGACCTCACTTCATGTAGACACTGGTATGGCGCTGTAGATAATGAATGAGATTGAAAAGTGGCGGAATTGCCCTTTAACAAAAAATATATTTTTCTATTAGTAAAATATTTGAGGGCAGTGAAAAAATATTAGAAAAGCATTGGACCCAGCTATCAATTACATTTATTTTTTTCTAAGTATTGAATACAGTAGTTAATTTACAGAAATTGAAGGATAGATACTGCATACCCTTTACAGTAGAGTAAATACACACAGATGTGAGTTAATCTGATCAAATGCTGTGGTATCACAACCTGCCCTAAAACACAGACTTGTCTTCTTTTGTCAGATTTGAGGTTTTCTTGCTATACCCAAGTATAGAAGTGTAGAATCTAATGGTTGTCAAATCCTATTTTATTGGTCACATACACATGGTTAGCAGATGTTAATGCGAGTGTAGCGAAATGCTTGTGCTTCTAGTTCCGACCATGCGGTAATACCTAACAATTTCACAACAACCCATATGTAAAATGTATGCCCACATGACTAAGTTGCTTTGGATAAAAGCATCTGCTAAATGGCATTGCACCACACACGCAAGAAGTCCAAACTATTCTGCAAGCGTATATCTACACATAGAATTGTGCACTCCATTGGCCACACCCTGGCCACAGTGATGATGCCATCAGCCAATTAGAGACATGGGCAGTCTGGTGTTCAGTCTCAAAGTACTTTCGAAATGGCAGCCTCAATTTACTGCGAATTCTGTATCTTAGTACAAAACAGAGTGACCTTACCAAGCGATTTTGGCCTTTTGGTATAATATATTGGCTTTGGAAGGACAGTCACAGGGACCAGCGTTTGAGCCCTCGTCAGGGTGTCTAATTAAAGAGATCACTTTTTCATGACCTTTAGTCTCTGTTACTACTATGGCCAACACCAGCAGTTGCTCAAGAGACTAAAGAATTCAGTCAATTAATCAATCCAATGTATTTGTATAGTGCTACTTACAAAGTCATTGATCAGTGCGCTCAACAAAACCCAAAACCAAATGCTCCGACATGAATTTCCCCTAGGTAAAGATCTGGCATCTGCTTCCCCTCCCCCAATCCTAACCTTAAAACGACAATCCATATTGGTGAAACTGCGTGTCCATTTGTGATAAATACAACAACAAAGAAGTTACAGCCAACAACAAATACTGTTGCACGGGCGATAGCACAGTATGTATTGCACCTTTTTAATTTTTTTTGCATGTTGCGTGATGCTCAGCTCAGCAACAAAACCAATAACTGTGGTGGAGTGTTCAGTGACGCTGTTTCGCAGATGCTTTAAGCATTAATGGGGAAAACTGACCGAAGATCAGTGTCTAAATGGAACTTGATCCTATGCCACAATAAGTTGTGAGTGAACTCTGACTATCTTTCTCCCCCCTCCAGGCTTGGCAGCGCCATGAAAGGTGGAGGAAGGGGTAAGGAGCCTCCTGTGGAGGTGGAGGTGAGCGGCAAGCGGCCCAAGCGCAAGTGTCTACAATGGCACCCGCTACTCTCCAAGAAGGCCCTGGACTTCTCGGAGGAGGAAGAGGAGGAGGACGAAGAAGAACTGGAGAAGGTTGGCGTCTTCTTTTGCAGATCTGGGATGCATTCAGTAGGCACGTTTTGAAATGATAACATTTGTTATTGGTCAAGTACAGATAGTTTCAGACTAGAGGTCGACCGATTAATCGGAATTGCCAATTTTTTTATTTAATTTATTTCACCTTTATTTAACCAGGTAGGCAAGTTCTCATTTGCAACTGCAACCTGGCCAAGATAAAGCATAGCAGTGTGAACAGACAACAGAGTTACACACGGAGTAAACAATTAACAAATCAATAACACAGTAGAAAAAAAAGAGTATATACATTGTGTGCAAAAGGCATGAGGCGAATAATTACAATTTTGCAGATTAACACTGGAGTGATAAATGATCAGATGGTCATGTACAGGTAGAGATATTGGTGTGCAAAAGAGCAGAGAAGTAAATAAATAAAAACAGTATGGGGATGAGGTAGGTAAAAATGGGTGGGCTATTTACCGATAGACTATGTACAGCTGCAGCGATCAGTTAGCTGCTCAGATAGCAGATGTTTGAAGTTGGTGAGGGAGATAAAAGTCTCCAACTTCGGCGATTTTTGCAATTCGTTCCTGTCACAGGCAGAGAACTGGAACGAAAGGCGGCCAAATGAGGTGTTGGCTTTAGGGATGATCAGTGAGATACACCTGCTGGAGCGCGTGCTACGGGTGGGTGTTGCCATCGTGACCAGTGAACTGAGATAAGGCGGAGCTTTACCTAGCATGGACTTGTAGATGATCTGGAGCCAGTGGGTCTGGCGACGAATATGTAGCGAGGGCCAGCCAACTAGAGCATACAGGTCGCAGTGGTGGGTGGTATAAGGTGCTTTAGTGACAAAACAGATGGCACTGTGATAAACTGCATCCAGTTTGCTGAGTAAAGTGTTGGAAGCAATTTTGTAGATGACATCGCCGAAGTCAAGGATCGGTAGGATAGTCAGTTTTACTAGGGTAAGTTTGGCGGCGTGAGGGAAGGAGGCTTTGTTGCGGAATAGAAAGCCGACTCTTGATTTGATTTTCGATTGAAGATGTTTGATATGAGTCTGTAAGGAGAGTTTACAGTCTAGCCAGACACCTAGGTACTTATAGATGTCCACATATTCAAGGTCGGAACCATCCAGGGTGGTGATGCTAGTCAGGCGTGCGGGTGCAGGCAGCAAACGGTTGAAAAGCATGCATTTGGTTTTACTAGCGTTTAAGAGCAGTTGGAGGCCACTAAGGAGTGTTGTATGGCATTGAAGCTCGTTTGGAGGTTAGATGGCACAGTGTCAAAGGACGGGCCGGAAGTATATAGAATGGTGTCGTCTGCTGAGAGGTGGATCAGGGAATCGCCCGCAGCAAGAGCAACATCATTGATATATACAGAGAAAAGAGTCGGCCCGAGAATTGAACCCTGTGGCACCCCCATAGAGACTGCCAGAGGACCGGACAGCATGCCCTCCGATTTGACACACTGGACTCTTGTCTGCAAAGTAGTTGGTGAACCAGGCAAGGCAGTCATCAGAAAAACCGAGGCTACTGAGTCTGCCGATAAGAATATGGTGATTGACAGAGTCGAAAGCCTTGGCAAGGTCGATGAAGACGGCTGCACAGTACTGTCTTTTATCGATGGTGGTTATGATATCGTTTAGTACCTTGAGCGTGGCTGAGGTGCACCCGTGACCGGCTTGGAAACCAGATTGCACAGCGGAGAAGGTACGGTGGGATTCGAGATGGTCAGTGACCTGTTTGTTGACTTGGCTTTCGAAGACCTAAGATAGGCAGGGCAGGATGGATATAGGTCTGTAGAGTTTGGGTCCAGGGTGCCTCTCCCTTTGAAGAGGGGGATGACTGCGGCAGCTTTCCAATCCTTGGGGATCTCAGACAATATGAAAGAGGTTGAACAGGCTGGTAATAGGGGTTGCGACAATGGCGGCGGATAGTTTCAGAAATAGAGGGTCCAGATTGTCAAGCCCAGCTGATTTGTACGGGTCCAGGTTTTGCAGCTCTTTCAGAACATCTGTTATCTGGATTTGGGTAAAGGAGAACCTGGAGAGGCTTGGGCGAGTAGCTGCGGGGGGGGGGGGCTGTTGGCCAAGGTTGGAGTAGCCAGGCGGAAGGCATGGCCAGCTGTTGAGAAATGCTTGTTGAAGTTTTCGATAATCATGGATTTATCGGTGGTGACCGTGTTACCTAGCTTCAGTGCAGTGGGCAGCTGGGAAGAGGTGCTCTTGTTCTCCATGGACTTCAGTGTCCCAGAACTTTTTGGAGTTGGAGCTACAGGATGCAAATTTCTGCCTGAAGAAGCTGGCCTTAGCTTTCCTGACTGACTGTGTGTATTGGTTCCTGACTTCCCTGAACAGTTGCATATCGCGGGGACTATTCGATGCTATTGCAGTCCGCCATAGGATGTTTTTGTGCTGGTCGAGGGCAGTCAGGTCTGGAGTGAACCAAGGGCTATATCTGTTCTTAGTTCTGCATTTTTTTAGGGACGATTTCAAGTTTTCATAACAATCGGAAATCAGCACCCAAAAATACAGATTTGCCTTTTAATTTTTTAAAATTATTATTATAGTCAAAGGTTAATGACATACAAATGGTATAGAGGGAAATAGTCCTATAATTCCTATAATAACTACAACCTAAAACTTCTTACCTGGGAATATTGAAGACTCATGTTAAAAGGAACCACCAGCTTTCATATGTTCTCATGTTCTGAGCAAGGAACTGAAACGTTAGCTTTCTTACATAGCACATATTGCACTTTTACTTTCTTCTCCAACACTTTGTTTTTGCACTATTTAAACCAAATTGAACATGTTTCATTATTTACTCGAGGCTAAATTGATTTTATTGATGTATTATATTAAGTTAAAATAAGAGTTCATTCAGCATTGTTGTAATTGTCATTATTACAAATGTAAAAAATATTTTACAAATTGGCCGATTTAATCGGCAGCGGCTTTTTTGGCCCTCCAATAATCGGTATCGGCCTTTTTGGTCCTCCAATAAATCGGCATCGGCATTGACAAATCATAATCGGTCGACCTCTATTTCAGACCTACTGAACATGACCCTGGACTTCCAGTCTTTAGTCTTGCCGTAGTCCCACTTGACTATTGCTCCATGATACATGTACACAGTCTATTTGTTAGTTCACTATATATATATGTTGCAGTGACCTTTGACTCCAGTATAGAACCACCAGCGTCAGTACTTAACCACCTCTATGAAATATCTCTCCATGGCTGGATGTGGGGGCGGGCAGACAGACAGTGCTGGTCTGAAAGGATGTGCAGCCATTGGATTTGAAGTCCCTCATTGTTTCTGATCATGTTAAAACAATTTGTTTCTAGGTTAGGGGTCAATTCTGAATTGGGAATTGCTGATTAATTCCCATTCAATTTGATATACACTGAGTATACAGGACATTAAGGTCCATGACATAGCTTTTACCTGGATTCACCTGGTCAGTCTATGATCCATTTTTGATGTCACTTGTTAAATCTCCTTCAATCTGTGTAGATTAAGGGGAGGGGACAGGTTAAAGGAGTTTTAAGACTTGAGACATGGATTGTGTATGTGTGCCATTCAGAGGGTGAATGGGCTAGACAAAATATTTAAGTGTCTTTGAACGGGGTATGGTAGTAGGTGCCAGGCGCATCTGTTTGAGTCTGTCAAGAACTGCAACGCAGTTTCATGCTCAACAGTTTCTCGGGTGTATTAAGAATGGTCCACCACCCAAAGGACATCCAGCCAACTTGACACAACTGTGGAAAGCATTGGAGTCATCATGGGCCAGCATCCCTGTGGAACGCTTGACACTTTGTAAAGTTCATGTCCCGACGAATTGAGGCTGTTCTGAGGGCAAAAGAGGGTGCAACGCAATATTAGGAAGGTGTTCCTAACATGTTGTACACTGTGTATAGTAAATGGGTTGTTCCACCAATTTAGGGGCCTTTTGAGTAGTGTAACTTGGTGAAAAAAGTTTTATTTCACCTGATTTCTACATTCTGTCATAAAGAGCACATGTTGAACTTAATAAAAAAAAACATGTTTTCCCATCTCAAGAGGTTAAATAAAAAGATTAGTATATTAAGTGACAAATAAAGTAACAGGGCTGACAATTTCATCTTAAATCATCCATGAAGCCCCTTGTGACTGGGGGAATGGAAGCTTGTTCTTTGCAACAGGGAGGGACAAGAATGTAATTGTTAGTACATTTCTTCTAGCATGTCCATCTATGGATAACAGGGTTGATGTGGTCGACCCGCTCAGCTTTCCACCACACAACACCAGAAAAATCACCAAAAAGAGTAGAACTAGCTCAACTGCTTTTACACTATGATTTGACTATAAGATGTTCAATGTTTCTTTCGAAAAAATATATTTTAAAAGCAATAGTTTCAACCATATTAAAACGAGATTTAAGTTCAAATAACAGTGTTGACCTTAAAGAGTGATTTAAAAAAAAAAAAAAAAAAAAACTATATTTATGCACAATTTCTACTTAAAATATCAAACGGGGACATAAGGCACTCATTTTGTGGAATGACCCAAATACCTTGTGTAAAATATGATTGAAACATTAATGTAACTGTCCAGTGTTTCCAGATTTCTATGAAATATTACCTAAATATTGATGCGAGTAGAGCGCTGATTGGCCAGCTCAGCCAATGAGCCAACACATCATGTTCTATGAGGAAATGGCAAGCATTTTTAAAGCCCCAGTGCAGTCTAAAATGTGATTTCTGTGTTTTTGAAATAAATAATTCCAAAATTCTGCCAATAACAGCAAGTTTTCTGTTTTCCCCTCCATATTCAGACAGAAATTGGTCTTTGCTAAGAAGCTATTTTTGTTTTAATAAATAATAATAATTGTGATCCAGAAATGATATTGAGATAAAAATGGCTGCATTGGAGCTTTTATTTATTTATACAAATTATTTAACTAGGCAAGTCAGTTAAGAACAAATTCTTATTTACGGCCTACACCGGCCAAACCCGGACGACGCTGGGCTAATCTTGTGCCGCCCGCCCTATGGGACTCCCAATCACGGCCGGTTGTGATATCTTTAAAAGGTCTGTTTAAAATACAAGATTGAGGTAGTGTTTTTTTTCCCTCCCTCCAACTTATGCTTTGGCCACAAAGGAGTATAGGATATGTCAACAACCATTATTTGTGTATGATTTAACAGAATATTCACTTTTTAAACTTTTTTTCAACAGTTACTTAATTTCTGAATCACCGTTTTTGATAACTAGGTTTGTATGTAATCTAGAAGTATTCACTTTCATTTTGTCATATTTTAAAAAATAAAAAAAATAAAGGTAAATCCATTTGAATTCAATCGCTTTTTGACAGCATCCCATTTTGATTTAAATGACCATTGCCCAAATCTTTGCCCATTGTAGAAGTGCTCAGAAAGTGACTTTTTGGACCTGAATGGCAAAACATTCAAGAGATAAGGGTGCTCAAAGTTGACCTATTTTGCATACTCAAACATGATATGAGACATCCATGTCTTCACCACTGGAAAAAATAAACAGTTAAGCTTTTAAATGATAGAAATCTCACAAACTATTGTCATACTATTTTATAATTTCTTGAAAAACAGTTTAACAAATTGTCTTTTTTTATACCTTAATACAATAAAATAATGATGCATATTTGCATATGTTGTAGCTTAGACCCTTATTTTAGATCTGAGGTTGTGTTGTGCCCAGCTTAGTTTGAGATGCTCCTGAATACAGTGTGGGTGTTATGTTTTGGCTTATACATTTACTAAAATGGGAATAAAATTGACATTTCAACTCGCAAATTAGTACAACAAAGATCAATGGAGGTCCATACCAGAGAATGTTGACTTGCGTGGGAATATATGTTTTAAATTATACTCTCAATCCTAGAAATATAGATTATCCAATAGACATGACCATTTTAAGTTGACATTTGACAGTGGGTGGACCGGTTGTCATCTTTGTGGTAGTAATTAGAAGTCAAAATGTCAATTCAATTTAAATTTCAATGGTGTACTAAGGGGTAGGTCCATTCTATGAAATCTATTTCTAAGATTTGAAATGACACCCACCCTGTATTCAAGAGCAGATGATGTAAAGTAGGGTCTAAGCTACAACATACGAATATGAAACAAATCTGAGTTTACATGTTTTTTTAAATAATTTACATTTAAAGTTAAAAGTAATTTTTATATAACCAAGAAATTAAATAGTTTGAGAATCCTGTTTGAAAGCTTTTAAATATCAAAGTCAACCAAAAACCTTTTCAAATGATGAAGACATGGATGTCTCATGGTATGACCACTTCCATGGACAAACAGGTATGGAAAGTTTGGTTAAAATCAAAAGGGATTCTGTCAAAAAGTGATTGAATTCCAATGGATATACCCAAAAATGACATTTTGAATTATTCCCAAAGAAATATCAACTGAAACAATCGAGCCTTACCATTGTTATGATGATGATGATAGTGGTGGGGGTAGAGATGATAAAGATTGAAATATCTATCACTGATGCATCTGTCCACAGCCATTGCTGGTCAGGGAGAGCCGGGGGCCGGAGGTGGCATGCGGGGGGCCCATGGAGGTGGAGGAGGACTCTTCAGAGCAGCGGGCCCGCCGACCCATGAACGCCTTCCTGCTTTTCTGCAAGCGCCACCGTTCACTGGTGAGGCAGGAGCACCCTCGGCTGGACAACCGTGGTGCCACCAAGATCCTGGCTGACTGGTGGGCTGTGCTGGAGCCCAAAGAGAAACAGAAGTACACGGACATGGCCAAGGAGGTGAGCACGACCAAAACCCTGTTCTGGAACTGTCAAACGTTTCTTATTCTCTTCGGGGGCGAATCCTAACTTCAATTAACTAAGTTAAAATTTAACTAAAGTTAGGATTCGCCCCTTTCTGTTTCTCTAAACAGACCATTCCATTTGATTTTGTCATTTGAGGAGAGTACTTTAAATTGCGATTATTTTTCCTCGTGGACTGGCAGAGTTCAGAGAGAATGAACCCTGATTTGTGCGGTGTGACAAGCAAATGAGCAGATCAAGCGCTCCAACACAGGATCACAAGCAAACTCATTTGAAAGACTATACTTAGACAACACCTCTTCAGTATGTATGAGTATGAGTAGGTATTAATTGCTTTGCTGATAACCATTCTGGCTTTGTCATCTTCCAGTACAAGGATGCCTTCATGAAGGCTAACCCAGGCTACAAGTGGTGCCCCACCACCAACAAGCCAGTCAAGAGCCCCTGCCACACTGTCAGCAACGCACGCAAAAAAGTGTGGTCTTTCCCTTCCAACTCCCCTAAGGGCTGTGCCACTGCCAAGAAAGTGCCCAAGACTGACAGCACACCACAGCTTAATTTCGCCATGGCAGGTGCGTCAAGTGATACATTTCTGGGTAAAACAGCTTATAAAATATGAATGTCATGTCTCAGCATAGCTGCCACTGAATTAATGTCAAATTAGTAAAGATTAATCCCACCTTGCCTTCATTTTGTGCCTTCCCAGATCCCACAAAGATGGGTGGCCTAAGCATGCTACTGTTGGCTGGGGAGCATGCCCTTACTGCCAGAGAGGTATGTCACATACTGCACTGAACAAAAATATAAATGCAACATGTAAAGTGTTGGTCCCATGTTTCATGCGCTGATATAAAAGATCCCTGAAATTTTCGACATGAACAAAAAGCTTATTTCTCTCAAATGTGAGCCTTTCTCCTTTGCCAAGATAATTCATCCACCTGACAGGTGTGGCATATCAAGAAATTGATTAAACAGCATGATCATTACACAGGTGTAGTGGGAACTATAAAAGGCCACTCTAAAATTTGCAGTTTTGTCACACAACACAATGCCACAGATGTCTTGTCTCAAGTTTTGATGAAGTGTGCAATTGGCATGTTGACTGCAGGAATGGCCACCAGAGCTATTGCCAGCAAATTGAATGTTAATTTATCTACCATAACCCCACCGCACCATGGGGGGCAGGCATAAGCTATGGACAACAAATACAATTGCATTTTATCGATGGTTATTTGAATGCACAAAAATACAGTGACGAGATCCTGAGGCCCATTTCTTTTTAAGGTATCTGTGACCAACAGATGCATATCTGTATTCCCAGTCATGTGAAATCCATAGATTAAGGCCTAATTTATTTATTTAATTGACTGATTTCCCCAAATGAACAGTATTTCTGTAAAATCAATGAAGTTGTTGCATGTTGCGTTCATATTTTTTTCCCAGTGTAGGTCCTGGGCTGTAGTGCAGCAATTCACCACCAGGGGACATCAGTTATATGGGTTTATAAAATAACGTAAAGGCCCGGTCTAGTGGTTTTTCAACTCGTCAAACTGAGTTTATCCATGTTGTGCAACAACTTTTAATCTAGAAATCATTATTTTAGTGGAAATATATCTGAAGGACTTAAGTCATTCTCTCATTTGTTGGAAAAGCACTGTGAGATGCAAATTCAAAGATCACGTTATTCAAATGTTTGTGGTGAATGTGTGAATTTAAGAGTGAATTAAACCTTCACAGATTTCATCCAGTTCTTCAAAGTCTGGAGCCACAGATGTCACTAAGCACCCTGAGAACTCCTCCCTATTCCAACTTGCTGAGGTAAGACCACATAGAATGGGATGGTTCTCTTGAACGTCTTGTAACACTATTTAGTAGGCCTGTCACGGCAACCGCAGTCTGACACAAGTTTGTTGATTTTATGCCAATATGCATAGATGTATAAGAAATAGCCTACATTACATTTATTATCTATTTGCATAGAAATGGTTCAGTTTGCTCTTAAAGTAACCCTACCATACCCAACACACCAAATATGCCACAATCATAACATTCCCTAAAATAATGGCACTACTATGCCTTTTCTGTGACCTATCCTGCACTGACTTTACATCAAGCTGCAATAGGGAAAAGGAAGTGAGGCTCATTCCTATTGAAATGGGTCAGCCAACCATCAATTTGTGGTGTCCCTTTCCAGCTCTCCTCCAGCACGCTTCAGCCCAGTTTAACGGACACAGCTGGCAAGGGGAAGCCCTTGAGTCGGGGGGACCAGGCAGAAGTGGGTATTCTCAGGAAAAGGCTATTTGTGACTACATCTTTTAGCTCAATGTTATTGACCTGTAACATTCATAGGCGAGGTGCCAACTGCTCAGCATGCTTACATACTGCATGAGTATGTAATTTTATCATTCTACATGCTATTTTAATGTGCTATTAAGTAGTTGGTTTTTAAACCGAGTGGGGTACCTTCCTGCTTACTGAAATCCACATCAACAAAATTCAAATCTGCCAATACTTCCACTATTGGCTCTTCCTAATGTGTGGGCATGCCTTAAGGGAGGGCACAAATGAAAGCATTCAGTATATACCTACCATAATATTTAGTATACACAAGTCACAAATATGAACATACCGGTACATAATCCCAGGATCTTCATCCATTCTCCCTTCCCATTTTTCCCCAGACGTGGTCTGGCACCTCACAGCAGGGAAAATCTGACGTACCCAAGATCAACGTCAAGGCCCCTTTTTTTCAACTGGCAGAGGTACAGTCATTACACTGTCTCAAGTCTGCCACTCTGCACAACTACATGTGCTTTATAGTATTGTCTTTACTATGCAAAGTGATGTTTTGTCTAATTATCCTCTGTTGTCAATTAAAGCAGATCTCCTCTGATTCAAGCCAGTCGACTGCACCGGAGGGAAAGCAGTGTAGCCAGTCGGCTCTCTTCCAGCTCGCTGAGGTACTGCAGGCCCTCCATCACAAAACCTTTAGGGGTCCATTTAAGCCCATTTGATATTACTAAAATCTTCAAAACCCCTATAGTGGAAATGACTAATAGTTATCTCCAGCACTTTCACAATGATGTGACTACTGAAATGTTAATTTATGTGCACTGTTGTGTTTGGTATAGATGTGTTTGGCCTCCGAGGCAGGGAAGATGGAGACACAGGACGATACCTGTGCCCCACACTACAAAACTGAGACGGTGGTCAAGGAGGACACTGGGGGCAACATCACAGATTTTCCTCTTTCCTCTCCCCCATCTTCCTCCACTTCTTCCTCCTCCACGCCCACCAACGTCAGTCCTCCGCTGCTCAGCGGCCAAGCGGTCAGCGTCAAAAAGAAGAAGAAGAAGAAGAAGCAAGAAGCTACTGCCAGAGAGCCACCCAAAGCGGTGGACAAAGACAAGATCCCTCGTCCGGGCTCGCCCAAAAAGACCCTCAAAAAGCGACCATCGTCTGAGTCTGAGTTGGAGAGCCTCCTCTACACTATCGAGGCAGTGGCTAAAGGTGCCTGGGGCGACGCCGAGGAGGATATACCCAAGAAGAAGGCTAGCACCGCCGTCGTTACCATTCCAAGAGAGCCCAGCTCACCCAAAAAGAAGTCCAAAGCCAAGAGGCCCCTGAAGGCTAAGGAAGAGGATGAGATGGAGGAGGACAAAGAGGATGGAAGTCGCACAGAGCTGCCATTGACAGTGGAGACTGCAGCGAATCTAGCAAGCCCCAAGACAGAGGCTGAGGAGGCCAGCATCGGCAGCACCCCGGGCAGCACGGAGAAGCCCACTGCCCCTCCCAGCCCCCCGCACAAAGTCGAGGAGAAGCAGAGGGAAGCGGAGGCCAATGCTGAAGGGTGTGGCTCCAGGAAGTCTGAGAGAAGCTGCAAGGGGGCGCTGTACAAGACCCTGGTGTCGGAAGGGATGCTGACCTCACTGAGGGCCAACGTGGACAGAGGTATGTATTTGTAACCCCCCTGCCCAATCTCCACAATGACTATCAATATGCTGTTGTTTTACACCCATTCTGAGCAAGTTCCTGTGTTTTTATTTTAATTTCACAGGTGGCTCCTCTAAACTCTGTTTTTGTATGTCTGTGTGTGTGTTAATCAGGCAAAAGAGGCTCTTTTCGAAGTGGATCTGATGAAGGGGGCTGGACTGACGAGACCTGGGCTTTCTCACAGATGGGACCCACTAATCCCAAGAAGCTAAAGAAGTCCAAATCCAAAGACGAGACGGCGCCAGGGTGAGTTCCCGGTCCAAGAACATTTTACCCTAAAAAGTGCTAGGTTTTATCACTGAAAACTGAATGAAATATGACTAGTGGGAGCAGAATATAGCGAACGAACAATAAGCCCGTTTGACTGAAGCAAGTTTGCACTCATGGCAGTGGAGATTGGCTAAGTGCGTTTGTGGCTTGATGCTCTTTGCATTTACGCCACAAGTCTGTTTTGTTTATAGACTATTAGTGAATTGTTGGATGTGGAAAATACATTATTCTTTCAGTGTCTATTTAACTCGCACCGCTTTCTTTGCGGTGTACTGGGGTCCTCTGTGTGCAAGTTTACATCTGACTTTGAGGAATCCCTGAAGAGAGCAAATAGGCCAGGTTAGGTTATGGGCACTCCTACGTGTTTGAAATATTAATGTGGGCACCTCCTTAAGCGTTAACAATAATGTTGGTTCGTCCCATTCATATTTTTAGGGGTTTTTGAAGGGTCAATGTTTAATTGGTCAATGTCCTGCTTGAATGACATGGATAATAAGCCACTTCGTAAAACGGTTTATAGCTCAGTAATCGAGGAACATGGCAACAGTGGGCCTTAGTTATCCAATCAAGGCACACTTAAAACACGCAAGAGGGAACGTGAAAAGGTAATATTGTGTTGGCATTTCTATCAAAATATTAAAAACTACAGTGACAAACAAATGACAACGCGCTTCCGCATGATGAAAGCCTTCATGAAAAAAGTGGAGTTGAGCATGTTCCCACCCGTATCTAATCAACAACATACCTTTGCAGTTTGGGGAAACTGGAGGAGGAGTTTGAGAAGAAGTTCAACAGCCTGCCGCAGTACAGCCCTCTGACGTTCGACAAGAAAAGCACCATCGTCACCAAGAAGAAAAAAACAGACGTTAGCACCGCACCGGAGGAACAACCCCCAAAACCTGCCAAGGGTAAGCAGAGAATGTTACTGGAATGTTCACCAAACATTTCAATATGTTTTGACAGAAGCCATCCCTCCGCATCCCATACCGCTCCTGTTGCTCCTCGCTTTCAGGAACTTGACCACATTGTTACCATTTAACATGGCATGCAATGCTTTTTTTTCTATTTTTGTTTTTCTTTTTTTGTTATATCAGGTCCATCTTCATCTCAGAAAAAGACTTTATTCCACAAGATTGTTAGCAAGTACAAGCAGAAAAAGGAGAAACCCAATACTGTGGACAAAGGTGAATTAGAGCATCATGTAATGTGTGTGGATTGTAATCCAGTTGTGAATGTTCTTGGCATGGTATTTACACATAGTTGGAGATAATGGACACATTACTCAATGTAAAAAAGTGACAACGTAAGTACCAAGCGTTTTTATTTCACATTGAATTTAGACACGTGTGAAATATTCTCTCTTTAGTTGTTGAACAAGTTTTAAACTGCAAAGTGAGGAGTAAATAAATAGTGAGCCATCTAGCAGAAAGGGGTCTTGGCCAAATCCATTTTTTACAGTCAATTCATGATTTACACATGAATTATCTTGGAGTTAGGTGCCCACATCTCAAGTTAGAATTTTGGTTCAATAATTCTAAAATGAGTGGATCTTTTCAAATGTTATCCCCTCTCAGACATAGCGATGCATAGTGACTCCCCCATGTCAGACTCGGCTGCCAAGGCCAAGCAGACCCCCGTCCCATGTGCCACCGCCATGCTTTCCCCAGAGGCCATGGGAACTAGCGCTAGCATACCTGTGGGCAGCCAGAAGAGGAAGGCTAGGAAGAGCAAAATAACCCACCTGGTGCGCTCGGCCGACGGCAGGGTGTCCCCAGCAGAGGGTAAGTCTTTCCTAACAGGCAATAGTTTATTCTGTATACCGTATGTGAGCTGGAAAACGCCAAATGAGGGATTAGCTGTGCATGCCATTTTGAGAGGCCATTTTGAATGACATAGCCTCATGGCATCTGCTTTGGTCCGTTTTATCACAGAGGACAAAGTCAGGGACCTGACCCCGGAGCAGGACGACAAGCCATTACCCCGAGAGACTTTATGCAACGAAACAGGGTGCTACAGTGCACCCAAGCAGGAGGAAGCAGATAGAAGCAGTGCACCCGAAGTCCTGCCCGCCTTCTTTAGCCTGTCTGCCCTTGCCGAGGTGGCAGCCATGGAGAACATTCACAGGTAGGCAGCCAGAAATATAGGAAGAGGGACTCACCTTTGCTTCAAGGAAGCTGTTCCTTTTCAACCTTTGTTGAAACACTGTTAAATTCTTCTCTGTACGCTTTGAACGTGAATGCGCTATGTTTTATTTTCTATCAATTTGTGTCCTTAGATAACCAGGGAGTTTCACATCTAATCTATGACCTTAAATTATCAATCAAGTACAAGGGAGGAGACAAAACACTACTTCACTAAGCAGACAAAAAAATCATCCGAACACAAATTCCAAGAACAAGAAGTGCATACCTTGATTGGTTGACCTTTACCAACTTCTCTTCCTCCTGTACCAGAGGCCAGCGTGTGATTGGCGACAGCCAGAAGGAAATGGCCCAGACCCCTGTCCTCATCTCCTGCGCTGACCAATGAAGTGGATCAGCCGCCCTCCTGCCTCCAGCAAAACGAAATGGACGCTTGTGTGTTGTGTGCGTTTTAACTTTTAACCTCCGACTCCTCATCCTGTTCTGGAAGGAAGGAGATGGAACGTGACTTGTGGATGGATCCCTCTGTGGTGAATTAGCTAGAGCTCTGGTCTGAGGGGGAAAGCGGGGTAAGAACCCCCCTCCCATCCACTCACCTTCTAAGTATTCTCCTGAACCCTTCCCTTGGCAGTAGGATGTCGCCTCCCTCCTCTTCCTGTACGGTCCTACCTACTTAGAGTACCCTGAGGAAGGCAGGTTGTGTTCACGTTAATGTGTAATCTTTGTCCGATATTACGCCATTTTAAGGTCAAGTTTTGCGAACAAAAATTGCATTTCAAAAAAAGAAAGGAAACCTACACACGGTCAGCTTGACCACTTGTAAGAGAACATCTTCCCCCTTTCACACACTGTTGCAAAGTCCCCTCCACCTAAGCATACCTCAATGTAGGGATGAGTCGAATCTTGTAGCTTCCTGCACACCTTCCTGCTTGAACAAATTGACACAGCTTGGTAGATAGTCCTTTGTGATTTATTTCATGTGGTACCCTCATTTTGATTTGCCTATTTAGTGTGGTCTAGAGATAAAGCAGACCTCTTAACCTTCCACACCATGGTCAAGTATTCCATATTACTCCATCCCTTGCCTTCCCACCAGCTTAGCAACTGCTACTACAGTGATCTGTGTAACCTTCATTGTCAGTTTGAACTCAACACATTGAGGCTCTTGCATTTGAACTTAAGCTTACGTTTAAGCTTAGATGGGAGGCCTTTGGTTAGCATGTTGTAAGTCTGAACCTGCCTGTTTTTCCTGGCAGTTGGTCCCCTACAGTGGGGGTCAATTTGATGAGAAGCAAAGTTACTGACAGGATGGACGGTTCTCCATGGCCTTAACTCTCTCATTACGACGTTAGCCGTACCTCAACCACTGCCATCCCATCCACCGCGCAACCATTCACATGAATCTTACATCCGTTTGAATATACTTGAATGATGAAAATGCATTTTGTGTCAATACTTGATCTTATCGCAGTCTGCGTAGCATCTACAAGGCTAATCCAAATGTGTGCTACTAGTTTCCTAAGATAGTTTTTTTTAACAAAGAACACTGCACTAACGTAGGAGGCGCTTTTAAGATGTAACTTTTTCTTGGTAGGGCAATGTGTTTTCCCTGGTCTCTTTTTGTTTTTCCTACTAGCCTTTGAGATTTTCTTATGCCAAGTAACGGTCCACTCTTAGGCAATGAGAATAATTAAGGTTTTGATTTTGAACGTATTTGTTTTTCAGTAACAAGACAATTGCTTTTAATGCTTTGTTTGTTTATTTTTTTATTTTGTTAAAAATGTAGTTTTTTTGTATGTTCTAACCGAGGTAGAACAGGCTAGCATCCATTCCATATCCAAATAGCTGATCCTTGTGTCCATTCTTCTGTTTACAGTGTGTGAGCTGTAGTAAGGTTGGGGGACTCTTGACGTCTGCACTGGGTGTAAGCTAATCAGATGGAAAAAGCTGTCTCAGGCTTATACAAGCAGTGCAAGCCAGTTCCAAGGTTGAAGAGTCCCCAATGATATGTCCTCCATGAAATTATCATTATGCTATATTATTATGACTCTTTTGTTTCGAAGTTGACCAATGCTCTTTTTCTTAGGTCTTACATTCAGCCATGCTTCTCTCGCTGTTGCTTTTTCTTTACGTTTATTGCTCTTTTTATATTAGATTCTTCTCCTTCACTTAAGTGTATTATGATGCTGTTGAACTAGATTTTTACTTTTTTTGATTTTATCTTGTGTTCCCAACCTCGGTTTTCTTTTCCTGAGGCCTAGTTTACTGGATTAAGACTGTTGTCAAAAAAGCTCATACACAAAATAATGCATCAGTGCTTACTGTACCTGTTAAGCAAATGAGCACTGAGATGAGATGCACTGCTTCTAGAAAGCATAGTTTCCACCTGTAGTTTCCAGAGTTTGTATTCTTAAAGCAACTGCATTGCCATTTCTGGGCTACGTCTGAATGATGTGTGCTGTCAGGGCACAACATGAACTATTTAAAAAGGCTATTAGCTCAACCCTATTATTGTCCAATGGTGGTACTTAGTTTTAGCCAAGGGATTATAATGCCACAAAGTAGAATATATTGAAACTATATTAAATATATCATTACAAGTCAGGATTGGACTGACTTGTAGGGATACGAGCAATGCTGTATTAGTTTATTTATCCCTAAAAGCAGGCAAATGGACTGTAAACAAGCAGACCTAAATCATGACTTTAAAACTCCCAAGCTTGAAGGAAAGCTTTTAAAACAAACATTTAAGACTTAAATATACTGTATATATTTTCCAGGTTTGAGAGAAAATAAATTGAAGGGTGACTAAAGTCGTCCAAGCAGTAAACTACGCAGTTCTTCCACTGATAGATAGCAGTGTTGTTCTTTCACACAAATGAAGCAATTGTCTTCCCCAAAAAGAGCGACAATGTACATGCTTGTAACTGAGACATTTGCCAAAGAAAAGGGAAAGTTGTCTTTTAAATGAAAATTCTGTTGAAAACTAAGGTTAGCATAGCAGTTGCACTGCATTTTCTTGGTGTATAGATCTTCAGGTAACAAATGTATTATATCAGCACAACTAATCCTATATATCTGATGGGTTTCCTAAGACTTAAACCCCAAGTGGGAATGGTGTACATTGTACTGGCACCTTTTCAATGCCTCTTTTAATAGACAATATTTGCACCTTATGATCCAAACCAAAATGATATCATGATGATCTTTAAAAATGTAATATCATTAAGTGAAATTAAAAGATTACACAGGTATTTATGTCCATCTTATGACATTATGCATTGAAGTATTTTGATCTAATTTGAGCATTTTAGAATCAAGTCGGTAACCAACCCCACACATCGTCAAAAACAGCCATAATATATCACCCTCACTCAACCTTTTCTATTTAGAAAATGCCTCCATAAAATTCCTATATTATTAGTTATTGAAATGACTATAGACTATATCCTTTTGTGCTAGTACTGTCTCTTGAATGTAATCGATTTTGTACATGTATTTTTCTAATTCAATTTAGGTCTTGACTCTACTGTGTGTGTATGCGATGGTGGACTGTTTCCACAGGTGAATAGTTTGTTACAACCTATGGTCCTCATGACGATTCAGCTGCTGTGCTGGGAACTCTGTGGAGGTGTGTGGAGTTGTAAGTCATTGTGACTTACCTGCCAACGTCTGTTAAAGTTATATATGAGAGAGATTTTTTTTTTGTTGTAAGGGACAGTGTCACCCCGGACGGAATTATTTGTTTCTCCTCTGCAGTTCAATGAGGCTCTCACTTCAGGAAAGGGTGAAACCAGGGACACTCATGCAATTACAAAGAACAATTGCCAAACCCTCTGTATTCAAGCTTATTTATTACAATTTCTTTTTTTATAGCTGTTCATTTAGTTACAAAAATAGAAAAACTGAATATGCACCCAGATTTAAAAAAAAAAAAAAAAAAACTTTCTCCCTTTACAGGAATGTAGATCACGGCTTCCCTTTTGTTCTTCTGAAGAGATGACGCCAGATCTTAAGTTTCCTCTGATAGCTTGTATAATGTGTGCTCAATCTTATTTATGTTAATAGTACTGTATCATGACATGTATGGACTTGATTGTTACAGCCCAGTTGTTCAATGCAGCCTTGCCTTACTGGAGCCCCTGCTTAGTGAGGGATCCCTTAGCCATCGCCCTCAGCCCCTTTCACTGAGTCATGTCATAACACTGTCTGCCGACGCAACTATTATTCCTTGAACACCTATTAAAGTAACCTATATTAAACCTTTTCATCTCACCACAGTCTCTTCTTCGACATCAAAGTGTGATTTCTGGAATCTGTTTAACATTTGCGTTACTCTGGTAATTGTTTAACATAAGCATTCTGTTGCAGCACGACGCTCCAACTGTTTGATCTGGCTAAATTGGGGTACTCTAGCATAATGGGCACTTTAATGCAGTTTCGAATAAATGTATGTGACAATTCTCTTCGTCTTCTACTCATTCTGGGATGTGAATATCCACTTGATTAACCCTTATCCCAAACCCCCGATACATTTTTGGATTCCTCTGATCACTGTGACGCCACTTAAAGGTGCTGCTGCTGCATGGTCATTCTGACGTCTGCATTGGCCGTGCAGCATTTACGATGATATGGGCTCTGCAGAAGTCCGGGTACTCATACTTCTAACGCTTCGACGAGCAGCACAGAGCCAATGATTTGTGTAACTAAACCAAGATAGACCACAGCCTGTTGTTTCAAATGGGCGCAAATGAGTCCTAGTGGGTAGAACAAGCAAGGAGGTGGGCAGAACCAAGCATGAGCTAGTGACATCCCCCTATAGGCACGTTCTAGCTTCATTTGCATATATATTTTAGGGAACGCCTACTCTGAAGTGCGCGTGTGCAATAAATCCGTTCGCCTTTGCAATCCTAAACAATATTTACTTTGGCAAAGGGTAAAGTCTACTAAACTTAGTCCACTCTGTTCGTAACATATTCTAGTTTTGGGAGCAGAACTCTATTGAGATCAAATGTTACATCGATGAGAAAATGATCAGTATGTTGGCCAAAATCCATCTCGTTCCATCTTCTCCCACTGCTGGACACTTGGCTTCCTCTCGCTATTTGGTAGTACATCCGGTGAAATATGTCTCATTGTTCTATCTGTGGCAGAACTGTTGTGAAGGAAGTGAGTTTGTGTTTAAACAGGACCTCCCGCCATCACCTACCGTCAACCAATCATGTCAATGCAGAGCTATACAGAGCCCTCCGCATTGTAACAACATTTGGGAGGCGCATGGTGATGCAGAACGAAGCTTAATTTGGCCTATGCGTGCCTCCCTCCGGAGGCTTCGCTATTGTGTCACACCATCAAAACGGTGCCTCCGACCACATTTTTCGGATCAAGCCTAAATTGGCTCTTAGGCTGGCCCGATGGTGGAGTATCCAAAGTCCTCCAGGGGCTCAGTTGTTTTCTGTTTGGAAGGAAGTCTGTGTAGACATGGCAATGGGTTCACCTCTTGTTCAAGCTGCTTCTAGAGGTGACACACAATGCACTGAGCTAAGGCATTAACAATGTCCCACATTGCTTCATTGAGTGACAAAGTAATGGCCCTTTGTTACTGTCATTGTGGTTTTTTTTTACCAGTTAATTTCCAATCTCAGTATACACATGATTCTCTGTCACGGTGGGGTGTCTCTTCTCCTTCCTAAAAATCAATCTGTTTTTAATGGAACGTTAGGTCCTGCATTTTACATTGACTCTTTAGATGCTTTCTTTAAATTATGCTCTGTTAGTACCTTTCCTGTTTCTGACAGGGTTCTGCTCCTTGTTGCAAAGTCCTGTTAAAATCGACAGGAAAATAAAATAATAGAAGGGATGGACTTTTGTCCATAGAAGTACAAAAACAAGGGATAACACTTTCCAGGTATAATGCATTGTACAACTTGTCATAAGCATGCACGAACCCGACTAATAAACAGGCATTTGGAGAACGTGGATGCATAGAGACATCACATTATAAGCCTATTTATAAGAGAGAGTGGCTCCTATTACACAACACATTATAAAGCATCTGGATTTATCGGTTAGTGAGTAAAAACGGAATCTGAAGCACAGCAGGCAATGTTGGGTAGAAAGACAGGGACAGACAAAAATGGATTAGAAGGATAATGTGATGTACTTACAAATGACTGACAGTGATATATTAAATGGGACCATAGTGTTATTTGTATAAATTGTGACATGTAAAGTGTTGGTTCCAATGTTTCATGAGCTGAAATAAAAGATCCCAGAAATGTTCCATATACACACAAAGCAAATTTCTAATTTTGTGCGCACAGTTTTTTGCATCCCTGTTAGTGAGCATTTATCCTTTGCCAAGATAATACATCCCCCTGACAGGTGTGGCATTTCAAGAAGCTGATTAAACAGCACGGTCATTACACAGGTGAACCTTGTGCTGGGGAAAATAAAAGGCCACTCTAAAATGTGCAGTTTTGTTGCATAACACCAGTGGGAATTTTAGCATGTACAGTTGAAGTCAAAAGTTTACATACACCTTAGCCAAATACATTTAAACTCAGTTTCACAATTCCTGACATTTTAATCCTCGTAAAAATTCCCTGTTTTATGTCAGTTAGGATCTCTACTTTATTTTAAGAATGTGAAATGTCAGAATAATAGTAGAGTGATTGATTTCAGCTTGTATTTCTTTCATCACATTCCCAGTGGGTCAGAAGTTTACATGTACTCAATTAGTATTTGGTAGCATTGCCTTTAAATAGTTTAACTTGGGTCAAACGTTTCAGGTAGCCTTCCACAAGCTTCCCACAATAAGTTGGGTGAATTTTGGCCCATTCCTCCTGATATAGCTGGTGTAACTGAGTCAGGTTTGTAGGCCTCCTTGCTCGCACATGCTTTTTCAGTTCTGCCCACAAATTTTCTATAGGATTGAGGTCAGGGCTTTGTGTTGGCCACTCCAATACCTACACTTTGTTGTCCTTAAGCCATTTCTCCACAACTTTGGAAGTATGCCTGGGGTCATTGTTCATTTGAAAGACCCATCTATTTCTCTATTTCCTCCAAACATAACAATGGTCATTATGGCCAAACAGTTCTATTTTTGTTTCATCAGACCAGAGAATATTTCTCCAAAAAGTACGATCTTTGTCCCCATGTGCAGTTGCAAACCATAGTCTGGCTTTTTCTATGGCAGTTTTGGAGCAGTTCTTCCTTGCTGAGCGGCCTTTCAGGTTATGTCGATATTGAACTTGTTTTACTGTGGATATAGATACTTTTGTATCGGTTTCCTCCAGCATCTTCAAAGGTCTTTTGCTGTTGTTCTGGGATTGATTTTCACTTTTCGCATCAAATTACGTTAATCTCTAGGAGACAAGACACATCTCCTTCCTGAGCAGAATGATGGCTGTGTGGTCCCATGGTGTTTATACTTGCGTACTATTGTTTGTACAGATGAACGTGGTGTTTGGAAATTGCTCCGAAGGATTAACCAGACTTGTGGAAGTCTACAATTTTCTTCTGAGGTCTTGGCTGATTTCTTTGGATTTTCCCATGATGTCAAGCAAAGAGGCACTGAGTTTGAAGGTAGGCCTTGAAATACATCCACAGGTACAGCTCCATTTAACTCAAATTATGTCAATTAGTGTAACAGTATAGCTTCCGTCCCTCTCCTCAACCTGGGCTCGAACCAGGGACCCTCTGCACACATCAACAACAGTCACCCACAAAGCATCGTTACCCATCGCTCCACAAAAGCCGCGGCCCTTGCAGGGGGAACAATGACATTTATTGGATATTTCAAACTTTTTTAACAAATCAAAAACTGAAAAATTGGGCGTGCAAAATTATTCAGCCCCCTTAAGTTAATACTTTGTAGCGCCACCTTTTGCTGTGATTACAGCTGTAAGTCGCTTGGGGTATGTCTCTATCAGTTTTGCACATCGAGAGACTGACATTTTTTCCCATTCCTCCTTGCAAAACAGCTCGATCTCAGTGAGGTTGGATGGAGAGCATTTGTGAACAGCAGTTTTCAGTTCTTTCCACAGATTCTCGATTGGATTCAGGTCTGGACTTTGACTTGGCCATTCTAACACCTGGATATGTTTATTTTTGAACCATTCCATTGTAGATTTTTCTTTATGTTTTGGATCATTGTCTTGTTGGAAGACAAATCTCCGTCCCAGTCTCAGGTCTTTTGCAGGTTTTCTTCCAGAATGGTCCTGTATTTGGCTCCATCCATATTCCCATCAATTTTAACCATCTTCCCTGTCCCTGCTGAAGAAAAGCAGGCCCAAACCATGATTCTGCCACCACCATGTTTGACAGTGGGGATGGTGTGTTCAGGGTGATGAGCTGTGTTGCTTTTACGCCAAACATAACATTTTGCATTGTTGCCAAAAAGTTCAATTTTGGTTTCATCTGACCAGAGCACCTTCTTCCACATGTTTGGTATGTCTCCCAGGTGGCTTGTGGCAAAATTTAAACAACACTTTTTATGGATATCTTTAAGAAATGGCTTTCTTCTTGCCACTCTTCCATAAAGGCCAGATTTGTGCAATATACGACTGATTGTTGTCCTATGGACAGAGTGTCCCACCTCAGCTGTAGATCTCTGCAGTTCATCCAGAGTGATCATGGGCCTCTTGGCTGCATCTCTGATCAGTCTTCTCCTTGTATGAGCTGAAAGTTTAGAGGGACGGCCAGGTCTTGGTAGATTTGCAGTGGTCTGATACTCCTTCCATTTCAATATTATCGCTTGCACAGTGCTCCTTGGGATGTTTAAAGCTTGGGAAATCATTTTGTATCCAAATCCGGCTTTAAACTTCTTCACAACAGTATCTCGGACCTGCCTGGTGTGTTCCTTGTTCTTCATGATGCTCTCTGCGCTTTTAACGGACCTCTGAGACTATCACAGTGCAGGTGCATTTATACGGAGACTTGATTACACACAGGTGGATTGTATTTATCATCATTAGTCATTTAGGTCAACATTGGATCATTCAGAGATCCTCACTGAACTTCTGGAGAGAGTTTGCTGCACTGAAAGTAAAGGGGCTGAATAATTTTGCACACCCAATTTTTCAGTTTTTGATTTGTTAAAAAAGTTTGAAATATCCAATAAATGTCGTTCCACTTCATGATTTTGTCCCACTTGTTGTTGATTCTTCACAAAAAAATACAGTTTTATATCTTTATGTTTGAAGCCTGAAATGTGGCAAAAGGTCGCAAAGTTCAAGGGGGCCGAATACTTTCGCAAGGCACAGATAAAGTGGGGCAAAAAAGTATTTAGTCAGCCACCAATTGTGCAAGTTCTCCCACTTAAAAAGATGAGAGGCCTGTAATTTTCATCATAGGTACACTTCCACTATGACAGACAAAATGAAAAAGGAAAATCCAGAAAATCACATTGTAGGATTTTTAATGAATTTATTTGCTATATATGGTGGAAAATAAGTATTTGGTCAATAACAAAAGTTTATCTCAATACTTTGTCATTGCCACAAAGGGTATATAACAGAGGTCAAACGTTTTCTGTAAGTCTTCACAAGGTTTTCACACACTGTTGCTGGTATTTTGGCCCATTCCTCCATGCAGATCTCCTCTAGAGGAGTGATGTTTTGGGGCTGTTGCTGGGCAACACGGACTTTCAACTCCCTCCAAAGATTTTCTATGGGGTTGAGATCTGGAGACTGGCTCGGCCACTCCAGGACCTTGAAATGCTTCTTACAAAGCCACTCCTTCGTTGCCTGGGCGGTGTGTTTTGGATCATTGTCATGCTGAAAGACCCAGCCACGTTTCATCTTCAATGCCCTTGCTGATGGAAGGAGGTTTTCACTCGAAATCTCACGATACATGGCCCCATTCATTCTTTCCTTTACACGGATCAGTCGTCCTGGTCCCTTTGCAGAAAAACAGCCCCAAAGCATGATGTTTCCACCCCCATGATTCATAGTAGGTATGGTGTTCTTTGGATGCAACCTCAGCATTCTTTGTCCTCCAAACACGACGAGTTGAGTTTTTACCAAAAAGTTATATTTTGGTTTCATCTGACCATATGACATTCTCCCAATCTTCTGGATCATCCAAATGCTCTCTAGCAAACTTCAGACGGGCCTGGACATGTACTGGCTTAAGCAGGGGGACACGTCTGGCACTGCAGGATTTGAATCCCTGGCGGCGTAGTGTGTTACTGATGGTAGGCTTTATTACTCTGGTCCCACCTCTCTGCAGGTCATTCACTAGGTCCTCCCATGTGGTTCTTGGACTTTTGCTCACCGTTCTTGTGATCATTTTGACCCCACGGGGTGAGATCTTGCGTGGAGCCCCAGATCGAGGGAGATTATCAGTGGTCTTATATGTCTTCCATTTCCTAATAATTGCTCCCACAGTTGATTTCTTCAAACCAAGCTGCTTACCTATTGCAGATTCAGTCTTCCCAGCCTGTTGCAGGTCTACAATTTTGTTTCTGGTGTCCTTTGACAGCTCTTTGGTCTTGGCCATAGTGGAGTTTGGAGTGTGACTGTTTGAGGTTGTGGACAGGTGTCTTTTATACTGATAACAAGTTCAAACAGGTGCCATTAATACAGGTAACGAGTGGAGGACAGAGGAGCCTCTTAAAGAAGTTACAGGTCTGTGAGAGCCAGAAATCTTGTTTGTTTCTAGGTGACCAAATCCTTATTTTCCACAATAATTTGCAAATAAATTCATTAAAAATCCTACAATGTGATTTTCTGGATTCTGAAATTGTCTGTCATAGTTGAAGTGTACCTATGATGACAATTACAGGCCTTTCTCAACTTTTTAAGTGGGAGAACTTGCACAATTGGTGGCTGACTAAATACTTTTTTTGCCCCACTGTATACCCCCGCTGTTGAGTGGAACAAACTACCACAGAAACTCAAAGCCATACCAACCATAACCACTTCTTAAAATAATGTCAAAAGCTGGTTAATGTGTGAACAGTACAACCTTTTTGTCTGTATCTCTGTAATGTGTCTGTATCTATGTAATTATATATATCAGTGCATTCTTAGAAAAAAGGGTTACAAAAGGGTTCTGTGGCTGTCCCCATAAGAGAACCCTTTTTGGTTCCATGTAGAACCCTCTGTGGAAAGGGGGGGTTCTACCTAGAACCAAAATGGGTTATTTGAAGGGTCCTCCTATGGGGACAGCCAAATAACTTTTTTATTTTTTATAAGAGTGTGCCTTTAGAATGTATTCATACCCCTTGACTTATTCCACATTTTGTTGTTACAGTTTGAATTCAAAATTGATTAAATAGTTTTTTTCTCAACCATCTATACACAACACCTCACAATGAGAGTGAAAACATGTTTTTAGACATTTGAGCAGCTTCAACAGTAAACTTCATTGATCATGCCAATGACATGGATGTCGATTAAGGCAGCCTGATTCAGAGGGGTTGGGTTAAATGCGGAAGACACATTTCAGTTGAATGCATTCAGTTGTACAACTAGGTGTCCCCCTTTCACTTTCCTTTAGAAATAAAAATCTAATATTACAAGCAGAGGCATATCAACATAAATTGATCATGTCCTTTAAGATATGTGAGGGTAGCCAACTATTTGGCATGTAGTCAGCTAGCTAGCTAAGCAGACAACATGTCATTTAGCTGCTTCATCAGAGATTAGGCTTTTGGAAAGACATTCACAAGTTCTCATTCTAGTAAAGTTGTCATCACCACTATAGATGGCAAGCAAATCAAACAATATTTGGATATAGCCATCTAGTTTATTCCCTGGAAGTTAGTTTGTTAATTGGCCATATTGATGTATTATTAGCTAGCTAGCTAGCCAATTTGAGAGAGGGAGCAATAACTCTATAAGGAAGACATCCCGTACAGAGCACCTGGATGTCCCATTGAAAGACCGAGGCGTCTCCGGGTGAGAGTGATGCGTATCGCTCAGCTTTGACTGCTTGGGGAGCCATCGAAGAGAGCAAAAACCAAGCCATGAGGTCGAAGGGATTGACCGTAGAGCTCCGAGACAGGATTGTGTCCAGGCACAGATCTGGGAAAGGGTACCAAAACATTTCTGCAGCATTGAAGGTCCCCAAGAACACCATGGCCTCCATCATTCTTAAAAGGAAGAAGTTTGGAACCACCAAGACTCTTCCTAGAGCTGGCCACCTGGCCAAACTGAGCAATAGGGGGAGAAGGATCTTTGTCAGGGAGGTGACCAAGATCTCGATGGTCACTCTGACAGAGCTCCAGAGTTGCACTGCGGAGATGGGAGAACCTTCCAGAAGGACAAGCATCACTGCAGCACTCCACCAATCAGGCCTTTATGGTAGAGTGGCCAGACAGAAGCCCCTTCTCAGTAAAAGGCACATGACAGCCGGCTTGGAGTTTGCCAAAAGGCACCTAAAGGACTCTCAGACCATGAGAAACAAGATTCTCTGGTGTAATGAAACAAAGATTGAACTCTTTGGCCTGAATGCCAAGCGTCACGCCAGGAGGAAACCTGGCACCATCCCTATGGTGAAGCATGGGTGACAGCATCATGTTGTGGTTTTTCAGCGGCAGGGACTGGGAGACTAGTCAGAATTGAGGGAAAGATTAACGGAGCAAAGTACAGAGAGATCTTTGATGAAAACCTACTCCAGAAAACTCAGGACCTCAGACTGGGGCGAATGTTCACCTTCCAACAGGACAACAGTCCTAAGCACACAGCCAAGACAATGCAGGAGTGGCTTCAGGACAATCTCTGAATGTCCTTGAGCGGCCCAGCCAGAGCCCAGACTTGAACGCGATCAAACATCTCTGGAGAGACCTGAAAACAGCTGTGCAGCAATGCTCCCCTCCCAACCTGTCAGAGCTTGAGAGGATCTGCAGAGAAAAATGGGAGAAACTCCTTGAAATATCCTTGATTTGTTCGTCAAAAGAGAGATCAGGGTCCAGAGTAACGCTGAGGTCCTTCACAGTTTTATTTGAGATGAGAGTGCAACCATCAATATTAATTGTCATATCTAACAGAAGATCTCTATGCTTCTTGGGACCTAGAACTAGCATCTCTGTTTTGTCTGAGTTTAAAATTAAAATATTTGCCTACATCCACTTCCTTGTCTGAAACACAGGGTAGGCAATTTTGGGGCTTCACCATGTTCCATCGAAATGTACAGCTGTGTATCGTCCGCATAGCAGTGAAAGTTAACATTATGCTTCCGAATGACATCACCAAGAGGTCAAATATATAGTGAAAACAATAGTGGTCCTAAAACAGAACCCTGAGGAACACAGAAAAGTACAATTGATTTGTCAGAGGAAAAACCATCCAGAGACAAACTGATATCTTTCCGACAGATAAGATCTAAATCAGGCCAGAACTTGTCCATGTAGGCCAATTAGGGTTTCAATCTCTCCAAAAGAATGTGGTAATCGATAGTGTCAAAAGCAGCACTAAAGTCAAGGAGCACGAGGACAGATGTAGAGCCTTGGTCTGACACCATTAAAAGGTAATTTACCACCTTCACGAGTACAGTCTCAGTGCTATGATGGGGTCTAAAACCGAACTGAAGCGTTTCATATACATTGTTTGTATTTTGGAAGGCGGTGACAACAGCCTTTTCTACGAATTGGAGATTCGATATTGTCCAATATTTTTGTCTTTTCAAGAGAGTCTTTATTCCTGCCACTTTTAGTGAGTTTGGTACACATCCGGTGGATTGGGAGCCGTTTATTATGTTCAACATAGCATATGTTCAACACAGTTTGGTATGGCACCATTTCCATTCAAATTATCTGGAAGCTTGCTTCAGGGCTTGGGTATTATCTGTGTACCAGGGAGCTGGTTTCTTATGACAAATGTTTTCTTTTTTTTAGCAGTACGACTGCATCTAGGGTATTACATTTAATTCCTCAGGTGGTTAACCAATTTTTGTACTCTGACGTCCTTGGGTAGGTGGATGGAGTGTGGAAGAGCATTTAGGAATCTTTGGGTTGTATGAGAATTTATAGCACAACTTTTGATCATTCTTGGTTGGGGTCTAAGCAGATTATTTGTTTGCGATTGCAAACGTAATAAAGTCACAACTGGCCTCATGGTGAAAATTCTTTGTGGTTTCCTTCCTCTCCGGCAACTGAGTTAGGAAGGCCACCTGTGTCTTTGTAGTGACTGGGTGTATTTACAGTATATACACCATCAAAAGTGTAATTAATAACTTCACCATGCTCAAAGGGATATTCAAGGTCTGCTTTTTTTTTAATGACAATTTTTTTTTTTTACCAATAGGTGCCCTTCTTTTCAAGGTATTGGAAAACCTCCCTGGACTTTGTTGTTGAAACTGTTTTAAATATACTGCTTGACTGAGGGACCTTACAGATAATTGTATGTGTGTGGTACGGAGATAGGTAGTCGTTTAAAAATAGTGTTAAACACTATTATTGTACACAGTGAATCCATGCAATTTATGGGACTTGTTAAGTCCATTTTTACTCCTGAACATATTTAGGCTTGTCATAACAAAGGGGTTGAATACTTAACACACCAAAGACTACTTGAAATATAAAACAATGCAATTTCTTCCACATAACAGTAAGTCTATCCTAGAAAAGCACTTTGTATAAAGTTAAGTGTATAAATATTTACAAACAGTTATATACATCTATGCATCCTTATGTCCTCCTTTCCACAAAGTACAGCAATCAGAATGTGGACAATGAAGGCAACATGTCCTTGACTCAACAGGAGTCAGTTGTCTGTCCTCAGTCGAAGGCCAGTGTCTCTGGCTCTCCAGTGGCGGAGCGAGGAGCAGACAGAGTGCCTGACTTCTGACCCTCCGCTAAGGCTTTGAAATGCTGAAACAAGGAGATGTTTTTTAGTAAGGGAGGACTAAACATTATCATTGAAAAATAGCTAAATAAGTTACATTACTATGGACATTTTACCAAATTGTGCTATTTATAGTTTGTTTATGGCGCTGTTCTGCAAAATTGGCTTTATAATCATTTTGTCAGAATAAAACTATTGAAAGAACATGACAATCACAGCAAGGATGATGACAATGTCATCCCAATGGTCCCTGCCTAACTGAAAGTTAGACGAGTAAATACTGTGGTACCTGTGAGTTTTTGAACTCAGAGTAAAGAGTGAACAGCACATGGAGTGAGTGAATCCGGCTCTTATAGATGGGGATGTCGAGGATGCCTTTGAGAGTGGAAAAAACAAGGGTTGTACTCAGTAAGGCATAACAAAAAAACTGAAATTGGCATTTCATAGGAGTCCAGATTGTCCCACCCCATTTTATCCAAATGTGTTACAAAAGCAGACAGACGTTGTTGAATGCATTGTGTGCAGAGAATTTGAAAAACTCACCACATATGACCTCAATATACTCGGTCAGATCACAATTGATATCGGCCGTTGGTAGACTAACCTAGAAAAAGGCGAGAAAGGGTTGCGGGAGGAGAAAACAGAAAACAGTTTTGACAATGGTTGGGCTTTTGCATTCTGTGCAAAGGGAAAGGAACACAGCAACTCATAAAGGACAGCAGAAGTTGATAAGAAAGCTTTATTGTTAGACTGTTGCCCTATATACATAGACATTGAACGCTGGTCACAATTATAAAATGTTAACACTGATTTACCCACTTCATATGTATATACTGTATTCTAGTCAACGCTCATCCTATATAACTACTGCTGTACACACCTTTTCATATACTGTCTATACACACCATCATATACACTGTGTGTACAAAACATTAGGAACACCTGCACTTTCCAAGACAGACTGACCAGGTGAATCCAGGTGGAAGCTATGATCCCTTATTGATGTCACTTGTTAATAAATCCACTTCAAATCAGTGTAGATGAAGAAGAGGAGACAGGTTAAAGAAAGATTTTTAAGTCGAGAGACACTTGAGGCATGGATTGTGTATGTGTGTTCAGAGGTTGAATGGGTAAGACAAAAGATTTAAGTGACTTTGAACATGGTATGGTAGTAGGTGCCAGGGACACCGGTTTGAGTGTGTCAAGAACTGCAACGTTGCTGGGTTTTTCCATGCTCAACAGTTTCCCATGTGTATCAAGAATGGTCCACCTCCCAAAGGACATCCAGACAACTCGACACAACTGTGGGAAGCATTGGGGTCAACATGGACCAGCATCCATTGGGAACGCTTTAGACACCTTGCCGAGTCCATGGCTGTTCTGAGGTCAAAGGGGGGTGCAGCTCAATATTAGGAAGGTTCCTAATGTTTTGTACACTCAGTGTACATATATACTGAACAAAACTATAAACGCAACATGGAGTGTTGGTTTCATAAGCCGAAATAAAACATCCCAGAAATGTTCCATACCTACAAAAAGCTTATTTCTCTCAAATGTTGTACCAATTTCTTTACATCTGTTAGTGAGCATTTCTCCTTTGCCAAGATAACCTATCCACCTGACAGGTGTGGCATATCAAGAAGCTGATTAAACAGCATGATCATTACACAGGTGCACCTTGTGCTGGGGACAATAAATGGCCACTCTAAAATGTGAATTTTTATCACACCACACAATGCCACAGATGTGCAATTAGCATGCTGACTGCGGGAATGTCCACCAGAGCTGATGCCAAAGGATTAAATGTTAATTTCTCTACCATAATTCGCCAACAATTTGGCAGTACGTCCAACCGGCCTCACAACCGCAGACCACGCCAGTCCAGGACCTGCACATCTGGCTTCTTTACCTGTGGGATCATCTAAGACAAGCCACCCAAACAGCTGATGAAGCTGAGGAGTATTTCTGTCTGAAATAAAGCCCTTTTGTAGGGAAAAACTCATTCTGATTGGGTGAGCCTGGCACCCAAGTGGGTGGGACTATGCCACCCATGGCTGCCCCCCTGCCCAGTCATGTGAAATCCATAGATTAGGGCTTACTGAATTAATTTCAATTGATTGAGTTCCTTATATGAGCTGTAACTTAGTAAATTAGTTGAAATTGTTGCATGTTGCGTTTATATTTTTGTTCAGTACACATACACACACATACATACAGTGCCTTGCGAAAGTATTCGGCCCCCTTGAACTTTGCGACCTTTTGCCACATTTCAGGCTTCAAACAAAGATATAAAACTGTATTTTTTGTGAAGAATCAACAACAAGTGGGACACAATCATGAAGTGGAACAACATTTATTGGATATTTCAAACTTGAAAAATTGGGCGTGCAAAATTATTCAGCCCCTTTACTTTCAGTGCAGCAAACTCTCTCCAGAAGTTCAGTGAGGATCTCTGAATGATCCAATGTTGACCTAAATGACTAATGATGATAAATACAATCCACCTGTGTGTAATCAAGTCTCCGTATAAATGCACCTGCACTGTGATAGTCTCAGAGGTCCGTTAAAAGCGCAGAGAGCATCATGAAGAACAAGGAACACACCAGGCAGGTCCGAGATACTGTTGTGAAGAAGTTTAAAGCCGGATTTGGATACAAAAAGATTTCCCAAGCTTTAAACATCCCAAGGAGCACTGTGCAAGCGATAATATTGAAATGGAAGGAGTATCAGAACACTGCAAATCTACCAAGACCTGGCCGTCCCTCTAAACTTTCAGCTCATACAAGGAGAAGACTGATCAGAGATGCAGCCAAGAGGCCCATGATCACTCTGGATGAACTGCAGAGATCTACAGCTGAGGTGGGACACTCTGTCCATAGGACAACAATCAGTCGTATATTGCACAAATCTGGCCTTTATGGAAGAGTGGCAAGAAGAAAGCCATTTATTAAAGATATCCATAAAAAGTGTTGTTTAAAGTTTGCCACAAGCCACCTGGGAGACACACCAAACATGTGGAAGACGGTGCTCTGGTCAGATGAAACCAAAATTTAACTTTTTGGCAACAATGCAAAACGTTATGTTTGGCGTAAAAGCAACACAGCTCATCACCCTGAACACACCATCCCCACTGTCAAACATGGTGGTGGCAGCATCATGGTTTGGGCCTGCTTTTCTTCAGCAGGGACAGGGAAGATGGTTAAAATTGATGGGAAGATGGATGGAGCCAAATACAGGTCCATTCTGGAAGAACCTGATGGAGTCTGCAAAAGACCTGAAACTGGGACGGAGATTTGTCTTCCAACAAGACAATGATCCAAAACATAAAGCAAAATCTACAATGGAATGGTTCAAAAATAAACATATCCAGGTGTTAGAATGTCCAAGTCAAAGTCCAGACCTGAATCCAATCGAGAATCTGTGGAAAGAACTGAAAACTGCTGTTCACAAATGCTCTCCATCCAACCTCACTGAGCTCGAGCTGTTTTGCAAGGAGGAATGGGAAAAAATTTCAGTCTCTCGATGTGCAAAACTGATAGAGACACCCCAAGCGACTTACAGCTGTCATCGCAGCAAAAGGTGGCACTACAAATTATTAACTTAAGGGGGCTGAATAATTTTGCACGCCCAATTTTTCAGTTTTTGATTTGTTAAAAAAGTTTGAAATATCCAATAAATGTCGTTCCACTTCATGATTGTGTCCCACTTGTTGTTGATTCTTCACAAAAAAATACAGTTTTATATCTTTATGTTTGAAGCCTGAAATGTGGCAAAAGGTCGCAAAGTTCAAGGGGGCCGAATACTTTCGCAAGGCACTGTATATATATATATATAGCAAGTCAGTTAAGAACAAATTCTTATTTACAATGACGGCCTACCAGGGAACAGTGGGCTAACTGCCTTCAGGGGCAGAACGATAGATTTTCACCTTGCCAGCTTGGGGATTCGATCCAGCAACCTTTCGGTTATTGGTCCAACGCTCTAACCACTAGACTACCTGCCACCCCTATATTCCGGACTTTGATATTGCTTGTTCTGATTTCGTAATTTCCTTATTTTTATTTCTTGGATTTGTGTGTATTGTTTTGTATTGTTCGGTAACACTGCACTGTTGGCGCTAGAAACATAAGCATTCCACTGCACCTGCGATAACATCTGCAAAATATGTGTACACGACCAATAAAATAAAATCTGAGTATCCAAGGTGGGGTATGAAAATGAACCGTGGCCACAATGTGTCCAATTAAGGCTGCAATTACACAAGTCAACGCCAAAACAGGAAATGATAGACAGGAAGTAGCTAGCTAGCAGGTCAAATTGCTTGCTGTTTAAAATATCCATTGTTCCATAGATAGATGAGCAGATTCAGCTCAGGTTTGGTGACTAACCTTTCCAAGCAGCTCTTCAAATTCAGGTGGCCACTCCTGCATTAGAGTATCAATGTCTGGCATGGACCTGGAAAAATAGAATGTCACCCATCCTTTCATGCATATCAGTGGATACATTCCAAAGTCCATACTAGCACACCACATACATACATTCCTTCCTTCTTAGTAGTATGCACATTTGGCACAGAGTTTGGCACAGAGCCAGTGTCTATTTACCTTCACAGAAATCACAGAACTGACTTAGAATCAGATAATGGTCAGAGTCTGTGACAGTATCAGTACCAGTTCTAGCCAGTCCCAGATCTATTTGTGCTGTATAGCCAATTCTTATGGTCGTTGGCTACACAGCACAAACAGATCTGGGACCAGGTTAGGGCAGCACCAGTACTGTGAGGTAAAGTAAACATTTGCCTGGTGTAGTGGACGGTTGCTGGGGGTTTGGAGCGATGGAGCTCACTGATGCTCTCGATCCAATTCTCAATGGCTTTGGGGTTCTTCTCCGGGTTCTCCACACTTTTCACTTTCACCTCCTGTGCAGCGCACGGAGAGAAGGGATCAATGCATTTGCAGTGTGTGTCTGTCTGTCTGAAAGCAGTACCCATAGTTATGTGCACAGTCTGATGTAAATTGTGCCCGACTGTGGGGGATTTATAAACCGCACTGTGTTATACTTGTTGTACTTACAGCAATGTTGTGCTGCTTGCTGTTCTCAGAGAGCCACAGTGACAGGACAGTGGGGTCTGACTGCTTGGTGCAGGGCTCATCCAGGACCAACAGCCCCAGGTTGTCTGCTTTGCCATCGGGACGTGGGACCTGAGGTTACAATGGAACAAAGTCATTGACAGTAGCCCAGCTCGGAGAACTTATTATTAAAGTTTACACAAAATTGGACATTTCACCAGTGTGAAAAGCAGGGAAGAAAAGAATTGGCACCATAAAATAAATGTGAAGCTAAGAGAAAATGTGTTTGCTTGGTAATGCTCACTTTAAGGAAGGCATCAATGTCTCCCACTGCTGGGATGAAGTCGGGTATAAAGGGTTTAAGCTTGTGGTCTAGTTCAATGGTCTGAGGAGTATACCTGCAGATTCACAAACAATGTTACTAAAAAAAATATATATATATATATATATATATATATATAATAATAATATTTTAGTATATATATAATAATTCAGCGGAATTGTGGCTTGGAGCAGGGGCTGGTTTTCAGCCTGTGTAGAAACGTCAATAAGTGGCATATTCAGCTTGGTCAGCTGTAAATAAACACACACAGCTCTGTAGCTGAGCTGCAGGCGCCACTCACCGGGTAATGTACTGAAACAGCTCTTTGATCTCTGCAGTGACAGGAAGGTGGTCGTAGTCTGCCGGGTCATATGCCCTGCAAAGAAAAGCATCAGATTTGGGATGTTCGTCTGTTTACAATTAAAATTAACTACAGTGCTGTGAAAAAGTACTTGTCCCTTTTCTGATTTTCTCTATTTTTGCATATTTTTAAACTGAATTTTATCAGATCAACCAAAACCTAATATTAGATCAAGGGAACCTGAGTGAACAAATAACACAAAATGTTGATACTTCTTTCAATTATTTAATTAACAACATTATTCAAAACCCAATGCCCCTGTGTGAAAAAGTGATTGTCACCTTTAACTGCAATGACCGGAACCAAACGCTTCCTGTAGTTGTTGATTGGTCTCTCACGTCACTGAAGGAATTTTGTCCCACTTTTCCATGCAGAAATGCTTTAACTCAGCGGCAATAGTTGGTTTTCGAGAATTAACTTCTTGTTTCAGGTCCTACCACAACATCTCAATCAGGTTGAGGTCTGGACTTTGACTAAGCCAGTCGTAAACAATTTTTGTTGTTGTTGCTTTTCAGCCATTCTGATGTAGACTTGCTTGTGTGTTTTAGATTATTATCTTTCTGCATGACCCAGTTGTGCTTCAGCTCACAGACAGATGGCCTTTCATTCTCCTGTAGAATTCTCTGATACAGAGCAGAATTATGGTTCCTTCAATGATGGCAAGTTATCCAGGTCCTGAGGCAGCAAAACATACCCAAACCGTCACACTACCACCATCATGCTGAACAGTTGGTATGAGGTTCTTCCTGTGGAATGCAGTGTTTGGTGCCTTAGGACCTGGAGCACTTGCCATCATTGAAGGAACTATGGATACTGCCCTCTATTAGTACGTTTACATGCACACTAATCATTCGATATTAAATGGACTATGGCTTTAAGCCGAATACGGCATTAGTCATGTAAACACCTTACTCTGCTTATCTTAAATCAGTGTACGGTCATAATCGAAGTAAGCATACGCCGATTAAAACAACAGGTTTTCTGAGCAATCATTCAAATGATCAGGACATGTTAATGCCTTAAATTAGAATTACAGTGGTGTATTAGATCTGTGCATGTGCTAGCACTAGCAGCTCAAGCTTCCTTTTTTGCCGAAGTCAAAATTTGTTTTGGAAAAACTAAAAGTATGCATCTTAAAAATGGTTTTCCCATACGAACTTACAAATGTCCGAACTCAGAATCAAATAGGCATCACAACAATAACATGGTCGCTGTGGTGGAACGTTTATTTTGATTGACGATTTTCTGCAAGGTAGACTGATTTCAGATGTGTCCATGTAAACAGGCTTATTAGGGAAATCATTCTTCTTGCAAAGCATGTAAACGTTTTAAACAAACTATTATATTAAAATCGTATTATTGTGTGCATGTAACAGTCAGGCCATCCGTTCGTGAGCTGAAGCGCAGATGGTTCATGCAGCAAGACAATGATCCAAAACACAAACAAGTCTAGTGCGGACCCATCACACCTTTTTGCCCACATCAGAAGGTTTGAAACAAAGAATGGCTGCAACAAATGTAAAGTTTTCGAATGGCCTAGTCAAAACCAGACCTAAACCCAATTTAGGTGGCGGGACCTGAAACAAGCAGTTCATGCTCCAAAACCCACAAATGTCACTAAGTTAAAGCAGTTATGCATAGAAAAGTGGGATAGAATTCCTTCAAAGCGATGTGACACTGAAAAACAACTACAGGAAGCGTTTGGTTGCTGTCATTGCAGATAAAAAGGTGGCACAACCAGTGTTAGGGGGCAATTCTTCTTTCAGATAGGGGTTGCATAACTTTGTTTATTAAATAAGTGAAATAAGTATGACAAATGATTTGATATTTATTCACTCTGTTTCCCTTGATCTAATTTTAGGTTTAGGTTGAAGAACTGTTAAAATTCAGTGTCAAAAATATACAAAAATAGAAAAAAATCATTAAGGGGGCAGATACTTTTTCACAGCACAGTAAGTGAGTATGGGATGAAACAATATTTCTGTGATAAATGTTGAACACAGGACTGAGGGAGTTTTTCAGGATAAAAAAAAATAAAAATCACAGAATGGAACAAAGTAATGGCAAAATCCTAGAGGAAAACCTGGTTGTCTGATTTCCACCAGACACTGAGATGAATTCACCTTTCAGCAGGACAATAACCTAAAACACAAGGCCAAATCTACAATGGAGTTTCTTACCAAGAAGACAGTGAATGTTCCTAAGTGGCCGAGTTACAGTTTTGACTTAAATCTAAGACCTGAAAATGGCTGTCTAACAATGATCGACAACCAATATGACAGAGCTTGAAGAACTTTGAAAATAATAAATGGGCAAATATTGCACAAACCAGGTGTGAAAAGCTCTTAAGAGACCTACCCAGAAAGACGCTACCAAAGTTGCTTCTATAAAGTATTGACTCAGGAAGCTGCATAAAGCATTTTGTGAAATTATCCTCCATTCAGATTTGTTCCTATTAGAAAATATGACTTTTCCCTGTACCTGGCCTCAATAGAACTGCCACTTATTCAATTCTAAAACTGACCTGCACGTATAGCTCGGATCATCTTCTGTTGTCTTCTCCCTATCGAGATACTTAACCATTTCTGGCCCTGGCTGTCTGCTCACAAAATGTACATGGTTATTATTATGAGCATATAGGACCTTCATGTAACAACTCAAAGACCTCTCTCCTCACCTCCTTCTTAACCCGCATAGGGGGAGAAGATCCAAAGTCCCTTCAATCGGACCTTCTCCTCCAATGTGTTTTAAGATACTCAACTATCTCGGACTCTGGCTGCCTGCTCACAAAATGAACACAGTTATGATGAGCATACAAGACCTTCATTTGACAACTCAAAGATGTTCATGCCAAGTTTGAGGCCCTAAACACTGGCATCAAAACATTTTGTGGGTCCGCCTACTTTGGATCCAATGAGCTGAGGATTTAAAACACTATGTGTCCAACTTACTAAGATGGTATAATGGTGTGTGTGAAAAATATATATATATCGTTGATCAACATTTTAAGCTAAACATTCTGATCTGTCGCATGAGCCTCATTGCTTTTAGAGCGTTTTCTGCATGTAGCCTAAAGGCCTAGGCTATTATATGAAATAGGCTATTTCATTCTCGCACAGAACAACATACTTTTCTACTATGGGGTGAGGTAGATTGACATACATACTTTTCTACTATGGGGGATAGTAGATTGACATAGGCTAGTGATTTACTGTTCGTTACTCGCCTTGATGGCTGAGGAAAAGTAAATGTGGACAGTTATTGTAACATAAGCGGCACTTGAGTTTCAAGTTTGGGGAAGCTATTCTTACCATAAAAAAATGCACCTTTATAATAAACCATTCCATGCATCCTCGCATTTGCAGACTTTCTACTATAACTCAAATCTCTGTTCGCAAAAAGACTGTTCAATACGGCACATAGTGGTGTAGAGTTGGCCTAGGCTATTTCATGTGGGCCTTTCATAAACACATTTCATGCAATTCTACTACATTTTCTATGACTGGAGACATTAGCAGAAACCTTTTTTAATACGACAAAAATTCAGTTGTGGAAAAAGTACGCAATTGTCATACTTCAGTAAAAGTAAAGATACATTAACAGAAAATGACTGAAGTGAAAGTCACCCAGTAAAATACTACTAGAGTAAAAGTCTAAAAGTATTTAGTTTTAAATATACTTAAGTATATTTTTGAAATTACATTTACTTTTGATACTTAAGTATCAAAAGTAAAAGTATAAATAATTTCAAATGACTTCTATTCGGCAATCCAAAGCAGGACAATTTCCTTTTTATTTATTTAAATTTTTTAATGTTGATTTACTGATAATCAAGGGCACACTCCAACATTAAGATATAATTTACAAATGAAGCACATATTTAGTGAGTTCGCCAGATCAGAGGTAGTAGGGATGGCCAGGGATGTTCTCTTGATAAGTCTGTGAATTTAACAATTGTCATGTCCTGTTAAGCATTCAAAATGTAATGACTACTTGTGGGTGTCAGGGAAAATGTATGAAGTAAAAAGTACATTATTTTCCTTAGGAATGTAGTGGAGTAAAAGTAAAAGTTACCCCAAAAAACTACTTAAGCAGTACTTTATTTTTACCTAAGTATTTTACACCACTGCAAAAATGACAAGGTAGCCTACTCTGGGCCTACGTAAAGGGGAGAAACAAATACAATGACATCCATTTAACCTGAAGGAAGAAGAATTATTGTCCAAAAACACACGAAAGTGGCACTGACTCAATGATAAAGACAGTGAATATCCACATTCACCGTGGATATGGCTGGTGTTCTCCGCTGGTGCCAATAAGATAGCCTTTCGCTCAAATAAGTTGAGAATTGTCATAATTAAAATATTGAAGTCTTTTCATTGTCTTCCATTTAGGCCTACAGCAATAGCCATTTTGCTTTCCAAACTGCTTTTCTGTGATATTTTTTTATTTTTTATTAAAAACTATTGCGATATGCCTGGCTGGGTCTCTGCTTTTCACTAATAGTTGAAACTAAACAATCATTTATTTGATATTTGCCACTCTCTCTTGCACAAATTGCAGGCCCTTCCGACTGTAGGCTATGCGATTTAAAACAAACCTTAGCTTTTTGGTGTAGTAACCCATTTGGAATGATTTTACTTATTTCAGTATAGACAGGAGTAAGCTATATACATTTGGCAATTTAAATCCATTTACTTTAGGGAAAGACTAGCTTCCCCTAACCTAATGCACGCACAGCCTTTGTATTCTAACATCTTCAAAATGCTCATCGGCAAGAATGACATTGCATTGGTGTTGCATGTTTTGTTAAGATTAATTACCATAAACTAAATGTGATTTCTGGCCTTCTGAGTACCTTGGCTGGACGCCCTAAACAGGTTGCGCAACCAATGCATATGGATCTGGTAAATTTCTTAAATGCATGGAAAAAAACGTAAATGCTGCCAGTCAAATGTCCTGCGCCACATTTTCCTAATGGAAACCCTGGTGTGTGTGTGTTTACAGAGTTCTGTACATAGAGGCATTTTTTGTCTACTAGCAAACGTCACATTTGAGTGATGCGCATGCATACTCGCAACAAACAGCTTTGTAGCAGATAACTAGCTACAGTATACACTGATATTGGGACCATGACAAACCTAGCAGTGAGTGACCATGAAAACACGTTTGACCCAAGTTAAACAATTTAAAGGCAATGCTGCCAAATACTAATTGAGTGTATGCAAACCTCTGACCCACTGGGAATGTGATGAAAAAATACAAGCTGAAATAAATCACTCCACTATTATTCTGACATTTCACATTCTTAAAATAAAGTGGTGATCCTAACTGACCCAAGACAGGACATTTTTACTAGGATTAAATGTCCGGAATTGTGAAAAACTGAGTTTAAATGTATTTGGCTAAGGCGTATGTAAACTTCCGACTTCAACTGTGTGCGTGTGCGTGTGTGTGTATGTATATATATATATATCTTCATTCATTCCTACTTAGATTTGTATGTATTGGGTATATGTTGTGTAATTTGTTAGATATTACTGCACTGTTGGAGCTAGAAGCACAAGCATTTTTCTACACCCGCAATAACATCTGCTAATCACGTGTATGTGACCAATACATTTTCATTGATCAGCTTCTTAATATGCCACACCTGTCATGTCAGGTGGATGGATTATCTTGGCAAAGGAGAAATTATCACTAAAAGGGATGTAAACAAATCTGTGAACACAATTTGAGAGAAGTATGCTTTTTGTGCATATGAAACATTTCGGGGATATTTTATTTCAGCTCATGAAACCAACACTTTACATGTTGTGTTTATATTTTTGCTCAGAATATATTATTTGTCCGGTTCTATTTGTGACCATTTACCTTGCCTCACTGGCTTGCTAGCGTATTAGGTAATCAATCCTCCGATGAAATCTGCGATGTTGTAGTAGACGATAACCATCTGATTACTTGTTTGCTGACTTGCATGAGCTGCATCTAAAGTTGAATGTGATCATACTCACTTCCATGTAAACAAACCAGATTCTGATTCGGAACTGCGCACATAACTATTCATGACGGGATCATATATCAGTATATGTGTCTATAACCTACTCAGTGTGTGCACTGAGATTTGACTGCACTCACCCTTCCGGGGCGGATCCCGGCTCACCCTCCTCTTCATCAGACTCAGTCTCATCCGAATCATCATCTTCCTCCTCCTCTTCTTCCTCATTCTCACTCAAGCCAGGCTGGCCGTTCCTTTGCTCCTTTTTTGGCTGTCGTTGGTAGAACACAAAAGATTGTCATAAAATATCTACCTGAATGTGTTGGAATAGATACCTCTAGCTAGCTAATATACTTGGTCTGTCACCACCAGTCCAGTTCATGATATATTTAAGCAGTAAGGATCGAGCGGGTGTGGTATATGGCCAATATATCACAGCTAAGGGCTATTCTTATGTGCAACGCAGAGTACCTGGATACAGTCCTTAGCCTTGGTATATTGGCCATATACCATCAACCCCAGAGGTGCCTTATTGCTATAATAAACTGGTTACCAACATAATTAGAACAGTAAAAAAAATGTATTTGTCATACCTGTGGTATACCACAGCTTTCAGCCAATCAGCTTTCAGGCCTCGAACCACCCAGTTCATAACAATTCTTATACCATGGCATTGTTGAATGCTCGTTTCTGATTGGCTTGAAGGGCATTATAGCATATGCATCATCGTCTCTCACTCACAGCATATAATCAGCATGGTAGAATTCAATGACTAGTTCAGTCTTACATGTTCTACAGTACCAGTCAAAAGTTGACACACCAACTCTTTCCAGGGTTTTTCTTTATTTTTACTATTTCCTACATTGTAGAATAATAGTGAAGTAATCAAAACTATGAAATAACACATGGAATTATTATGTAGTATCCAAAAGAGTGTTAAACAAATCAAAATACATTTTATATTTGATATTCTTCAAAGTAGCCACCCTTTACCTTCATGACAGCTTGCACACTCTTGGCATTCTCTCAATCAGCTTCATGAGGTAGCCACCTGGAATGCATTTCAAGCTTCTTAATGCATTTGAGGCAATCAGTTGTGTTGTGAATCGTACTACACCGGCTCAGACGCTCGTTGGATCTGCCAGGGCTTGCAAAATATTACAGACTACAAAAGGTTTTACAGCTGCACCATCGAGAGCATGGTTGCATCACTTCCTGGTATGGCAACTGCTTGGCCTCCGACCGCAAGGCACTACATTGGGTAGTGCGTATGGCCCAGTACATCACCGGGGTCAAGCTTCCTGCCATCCAGGACCTCTATACCAGGCGGTGTCAGAAGAAGGCCCTAAAAATTGTCAAAGACTCCAGCCACCCTAGTCATAGAGGCTTCTAAACAGCTTCTACCATAAGACTCATAAACAGCTAATCAAATGGCTACCCACACTATTTGCACCACCCGCTGCTACTCTCAGATATTATCTATGCATAGCCACTTCAATAACCCTACCTGCATGTACATAATTACCTCGACACCAGTGCCCCCGCACCCTTACTCTGAACCGGTACCCCCTGTATATAGTCCCACTATTGTTATTTACAGCTGCTCCTTAATTATTTGTGTTTATCTCTTACTTTTTAAAATGTATTTTGTTAAAACTGCATTGTTGGTTTAAGGGCTTGTACAGGTATGCCTGTAAAAGGTTGTTTGTGGAATTTCTTGCTTCTTAATGCGTTTGAGCCAATCAGTTGTGCTGTGAATCGTACTACACCGGCTCAGACGCTCGTCGGATGTGCCATGGCTTGCAAAATATTAGACTACAAAGGAAAGCACAACCGAGACCTGCACAGTGACACGAGCCTACCAGACGAGCTAAATCACTTCTATGCTCGCTTCGAGTCAAGTAACACCGAAACATGCATGAGAGCATCAGCTGGTCTGGATGACTGTGTGATCACGCTCTCCTCAGCCAATGTGAGTAAGACCTTTAAACAGGTCAACATTCACAAGGCCAGACGGATTACCAGGATGTCTACTCTGAGCATGCGTCGACAAACTTGCAAGTGTCTTCACTGACATGTTCAACCTCTCCTTGTCCGAGTCTGTAGACCACCATAGTCCCTGTGCCCAAGAACACTAAGGTAACATGCCTAAATGACTACAGACCCGTAACACTCAAATCTGTAGCCATGAAATGCTTTGAAAGGCTGGTCATGGCTCACATCAACATCATTATCCCAGAAACCCTAGACACACTCCAATTTGCATACCGCACTAACAAATCCACAGATGATGCAATCTCTATTGAACTCCACACTGCCCTATCCCACCTGGACAAAAGGAACAGCTATGTGAGAATGCTATTCATTGACTACAGCTCAGCGTTCAACACCATAATGCCCTCAAAGCTCATCACTAAGCTAAGGACCCTAGGACTAAACACCTCCCTCTGCAACTGGATCCTTGACTTCCTGACGGGCCGCCCCCTAGGTGGTAAGGGGAGGTAACAACACATCAGCCACGCTGATCCTCAATACCCTACGACTAAACACCTCCCTCTGCAACTGGATCCTTGACTTCCTGACGGGCCGCCGCCTAGGTGGTAAGGGGAGGTAACAACACATCAGCCACGCTGATCCTCAATACGGGGTCCCCTCAGGGGTGCATGCTCAGTCCCCTCCTGTACTCCCAGTTCACGCATAACTGCACGGCCAGGCACAACTCCAACACCATTATTATTTTTGCTGATGACAACAGTTTTTAGGCCTGATCAGCGAAAACGATGAGACAGCCTATAGCGAGGAGGTTAGAGACCTGACCATGTGGTGCAAGGACAACAACCTCTCCCTCAATGTGTTCAAGATAAAGGAGATGATGTGAACAACAGGAAAAGGCAGACCGAGTACGCCCCATTCTCATCGACGGGGTTGTAGTGGAGCAGGTTGAGAGCTTCAAGTTCCTTGGCCTCTGCCATCCAGGACCTCTATACCAGGTGGTGTCAGAAGAAGGCCCTAAAAATTGTCAAAGACTCCAGCCACCCTAGTCATAGAGGCTTCTAAACAGCTTCTACCATAAGACTCATAAACAGCTAATCAAATGGCTACCCACACTATTTGCACCACCCGCTGCTACTCTCAGATATTATCTATGCATAGCCACTTCAATAACCCTACCTGCATGTACATAATTACCTCGACACCAGTGCCCCCGCACCCTTACTCTGAACCGGTACCCCCTGTATATAGTCCCACTATTGTTATTTACAGCTGCTCCTTAATCATTTGTTTTTATCTCTTACTTTTTTAAATGCATTTTATTAAAACTGCATTGTTGATTAAGGGCTTGTAAGTAAGCATTTCACTGTAAGGTCTACACCTGTTGTATTAAGCACATGTGACAAATACAATTTGATTTGACAAGATAGGGGTGGTATACGGAAGATAGGGCTATTTGGTAAAAGACCAAGTACATAGTATGGCAAGAATAGCTCAAAAAACCAAAGAGAAATGACAGTCCATTATTACTTCAAGATATGAAGGTCAGTCAATGTGGGAAATTTCAAGAACTTTAAAGGTTTCTTCAAGTGCAGTCGCAAAATGAATCAAGCGCTATGATGAAACTGGCTCTCAAGAGGACCGCCACAGGAAAGGAAGACCCAGAGTTACCTCTGCTGCAGAGGATAAGTTCATTACAGTTACCAGCCTCAGAAATCACAACCCAAATAAATGATTCACAGAGATCAAGTAACAGACATCTCAACATCAACTGTTCAGAATAGACTATGTGAATCAGGTCTTCATTGTCGAATTGCTGCAAAGAAACAACTATTAAAGGACACCAATAAGAAGAGACTTGCATGGGTCAAGAAACACGAGCAATGGACATTAGACCGGTGGAAATCTGTCCTTTGTTCTGATTCATCCAAATTTGGGATTTTTGGTTCCAACCACTGTGTCATTGCGAGAAGCAGAGTAGATGAATGGATGATCTCCGCAAGTGTGGTTCCCACCGTGAAGCATGGAGGAGGAGTTGTGATGGTGCTTTTCTGGTGGCACTGTCAGTGATTTATTTACAATTGAAGGCACACAGCCTTCTGCAGCGACGCTTAGTGGGACTATCATTTGTTTTTCAACAGGACAATGACCCAACACACCTCTAGACAGGGCTATTTGCACAAGAAGGAGAGTGATGGAGTGCTGCATCAGATGATCTGGCCTCCACAATCAACCGACCTCAACCCAATTGAGATGGTTTGGGATGAGTTGAACCGCAGAGTGAACGAAAAGCAGCCAACAAGTGCTCAGCATATGTGGAAACTCCTTCAAGACTGTTGGAAAAATATTACAGGTGAAGCTGGTTGAGAGAATCCCAAGAGTGTGCAAAGCTCTCATCAAGGCAAAGGACGGCTACTTCGATGAATCTCAAATATATTTGGATTTGTTTAACAGTTTTTTGGTTACTACATGATTCCATTTGTGTTATTTCATAGTTTGGATGTCTTCACTATTATTCTAAATTCAGCAAAAAAATAAACATCCTTTTTTCAGGACCCTTTCTTTCAAAGAATTCGTAAAAATCCCAAAACTTCACAGATCTTCATTGTAAAGGGTTTAGACACTGTTTTCCATGCTTGTTCAATGAACCATAAACAATTAACTCTGAAAAACACCAAAAGAAAGATGCCCAGGGTCCCTGCTCATCTGCGTGAACATGCCTTAGGCATGCTGCAAGGAGGCATGAAGACTGCAGATGTGGTCAGGGCAATAAATTGCCATGTCCGTACTGTGAGACGCCTAAGACAGCGCTACAGGGAGACAGGATGGACAGCTGATCGTCCTCGCAGTGGCAGACCACGAGTAACAACACTTGCACAGGATTGGTACATCTGAACATTACACCTGCGGGACAGGTATAAGATGGCAACAACAACTGCCCAAGTTACACCAGGAACGCCCAACCCTCCATCAGTGCTCAGACTGTCCGCAATAGGCTGAGAGAAGCTGGACTGAGGGATTGTAGGCTTGTAAGGCAGGTCCTCAACAGACATCCCCGGCAACAACATCGCCTATGAGCACAAACCCACCGTCGCTGGACCAGACAGGACTGGCAAAAAGTGCTCTTCACGGTTTTGCCTCACCAGGGGTGATGGTCGGATTCGCGTTTATCATCGAAGGAATGAGTGTTACACCGAGGACTGTACTCTTTAGCGGGATTGATTTGGAGGTGGAGGTTCCGTCATGGTCTGGGGCGGTGTGTCACAGCATCATCAGACTGAACTTGTTGTCAATGCAGGCAATCTCAACGCTGTGCGTTACAGGGAAGACATCCTCCTCCCTCATGTGGTACCTTTCCTGCAGGCTCATCCTGACATGACCCTCCAGCCTTACAATGCCACCAGCCATACTGCTCATTCTATGTGTGATTTCCTGCAAGACAGGAATGTCAGTGTTCTGTCATGGCCAGCGAAGAGCCCCGATCTCAATCCCATTGAGCACGTCTGGGACCTGTTGGATCGGAGGGTGAGGGCTAGGGCTAGGGCCATTCCCCCCAGAAATGTCTGGAAACTTGCAGGTGCCTTGGTGGGAGAGTGGGCTAACATTTCACAGCAAGAACTGGCAAATCTGGTGCAGTCCATGAGGAGGAGATAGATGCACTGCAGTACTTAATGCAGCTGGTGCCCACACCAGATGCTGACTGTTACTTTTGACCCCCCCCTTGTTCAGGGACATATTATTCAATGTCTGTTAGTCACATGTCTGTGGAACATGTTCAGTTTACATCTCAGTTGTTGAATCTTTTTATGTTCTTACGTGTTAAGTTTGATGAAAATAAACGCAGTTGACAGTGAGAGGACGTTTATTTTTTTGCTGAGTTTACAATGTAGAAAATAGTAAAAATAAAGAAAACCCTTGAATGAGTAGGTGTGTCCAAACTTTTGACTGGTACTGTATGTTTGAGCTGCCTTTGAAAGCAAAAGTCAAATTGAAAACATGGTTGAATTTGATTTCATAATAGCAAGCTAGGACCAATGGGCTCTCCAGAAGGTGGTGCAGTCTGCCCAACGCATCACCGGGGGCACACCGCCTGCCCTCCAGGACACCTACATCACCCGATGTCACAGGAAGGCCAAAAAGATCATCAAGGACATCAACAAAGCATCCTTCACTCATGCTGCCAAACATACCCTCGTAAAACTGACCATCCTACCGATCCTCGACTTCAGCGATGTCATCTACAAAATACCCTCCAACACTCTACTCAACAAATTGGATGCAGTCTATCACAGTGCCATCCGTTTTGTCACCACTGCGACCTGTACCGCCTCTCCTTCCAGTTCTCTGCTGCCAATGACTGGAACGAACTGCAAAAATCTCTGAAGCTGGAGACTCTTACCTCCCTCACTAGCTTTAAGCATCAGCTGTCAGAGCAGCTCACAGATCAATGCACCTGTACATAGCTCATCTGTAAATAGCCCACCCAACCTACCTCATCCCCATACTGCATTTATTTATCTTGCTCCTTTGCACCCCAGTATCTCTACTTGCACATTCATCTTCTGCACACCCTACCTTTCCAGTGTTTAATTGCTATATTGTAATTACTTCGCCACCATGGCCTATTGATTGCCTTACCTCTCTTATCCTACCTCATTTGCACAAGCTGTATATAGATCTTTCTACTGTATAATTGATTGTATGTTTGTTTATTCCATGTGTAACTATATGTTGTTGTATGTGTCGAACTGCTTTGCTTTATCTTGGCCAGGTCGCAGTTGCAAATGAGAAATTGTTCTCAACTAGCCTACCTGGTTAAATAAAGGTGAAATAAAAAATGTTTTAAAAAAACACCCGAGCCATGGGCCTATTCACCCTGCTACCATCCAGAAGGAGAGGTCAGTACAGGTGCATCAAACCTGGGACCGAGAGACTGAAAAACTGCTTCTATCTCAAGGTCATCAGACTGTTAAATAGCCATCACTAGCCGGCTACCACCTGGTTACTCAACCTTGCACCTTAGAGGCTGCTGCCCCATATGCATAGACATGGGATCACTGGTCACCTTAATAATGGAACACTAGTCACTTTAATAATGTTTACATACTGCTTTACTCATTTCATATGTATATACTGTATTATATCCTACTGTATTTTAGTCAATGCCACTCCAACATTGCTTGTCCTAATATTTATATATTTCTTAATTACATTATTTTACTTTTAGATGTGTGTGTTGTTGTGGATTGTTAGATACTACTGCACTGTTGGAGCTAGGAAGACAAGCATTTCGCTACACCTGCAATAACATATGCTAAATAGGTGTATGTGACCAATAACATTTTATTTGATGGTTTGGTTAGCTAAACTAACACGTCTGTTTGTTTGGTTACCAGGGCAACTACTGTAGCTATCTAGTAAACTTGCTAGCTAATTCAGTGGCTGTTGGTGACATTTCGTGCATCAAATGTGTTAAATTATAGCCATAGCATAAATGGGATAATCAGCTCGGGGCTCTATGCGTTCTCCAGAATATAATGTTACTGCGTGGGAGGTCAGTTCCACTCTGCTTGCGCGTCATGGAACACACCTTCCACGTCATCCATTATTTTCTATAGAACGCGTAGCCCCTTGTTGATTGTTCCTTACATAATCACCTTTACATCGTCGTCAAATTCATCACTGCTGTTGTTCGCCATTTCATACAGCGGTCTGTTCTTTTTCCTTGAGACTTGTAAAGGGGAGAAAGTTGAGATGTTGTTAGCGATGAGGGGGTACAGTCGCAGCAGGGGTTGAACCAGCAGCAACCCTGTGCTTATGGTGAGAGTGCACTACCACCTGACTGTGCCATAATAAAATGTCCAGATATATTGGTAGAGGCCATAATGAACTCATATCGGGGTTAGGGTTGCTATAGGGTCTAATAAATAGCATCACGCAATTTGCTTCTGAATTGCATGAAATACACTTTTAGTACCTGGTCTTCGTGGAGTCGGTGTGTACACACTAGCGATTTCCTCGTAGTCGTTCACCTCCAGGCTCTCGTCATAGGGCTGGTTAGTTATGAGCTTAGTCTGAAGATGCGACAAATCACTTAATGACTTAACAACATGCAAACTATCCGAATGTAACATTAATGTTAAGGAATGTAGTAGGCTACATGCAAACTAGCTGGGCACGTTGGGTAGCTGGATAGCTAGCTAGCCAGTTAGCTAATGTGAGTTGTTGGCAGTACTTGTTGACAAGGCCACAGGAATTACATGTAAATAAACCCTGTTGGCTAGCTAACGTTGGCTAGCTAGCGTTGCCATAAAAGTTGGATACATGAGCAAAACTAGCATAAAAGGAGGAATGCATGAAATACCAATTCTGTACAGAATGTAGTGTGAACAATTATTTCGTGAATTTGTGAAAGATAATCTGATTTTTTGGTTACCTTCTGTTTCTCTGCTCTATCCATGAAAGCCAGTATACCGTCACCAAGGGATACCAAGTCTCGCGATGCCATCCTTTGTTGGCTCTCTTGGAGAGGTTAGAAATGGGAAATGGTACCACAAATTGTATACAAATCTTAGCACTACCACAGGAGGTTGGTGGCTCGTGGTAATGGCTGGAGCAGTATGAGTGGAATTGTATCAAACACATAGATCCATGTGTTTGATGCTATTCCATACTCTCCATTCTAGCTATTATGAGCTGTCCTCCCCTCAGCAGCCTCCACTGAGATGTACCATACATTGGTTAATAAAACAAACGGTCACACAATGATTACACAGACCATTGACTTGAGTATCTGTGCACATTTATTTAGATAAGCACAAGCACAAACATTTTTAAACAAGATCATTTATGTGACACATTTCAAGTATGCTAATGCATAGAACTAGAATTCTAAGCATATGACATGTAGCTAGTTCATTCATTATTCAGGTAATGTGCAGGTCAAATCTATATACAACATTAGTGGATTGATACAAAGACATTGCAGAATCACTGGTTGATACCACACTATCTAGGCAAAATGTTTCACCAGCCACAACATGCACATTTCTGGAAGTCACCTTGAAGAGAAGTGTATAGACATTAATGATGTTTAGGTTTAGCCAAATTCAGACTTTAAAAAGTGAAGCGTGGGATGGACCACATTTTTATAAGGAAGGGATAATTAACGAGGGGCTATGCGTTCTATGGAAGATAATGAACGACATGTAAGGTGTGTTCCACTATGCCCTAGCTGAGTGGAACTGACCGTCCATGGAGTTGCAATATTTTACAGAGGATGCATAGAGCCCGGAGTTGATTATCCATTTTAAACCATGGCTATAATTAAGCATAGTTTCCACTAGAAATGTGTTGGTAGAAATGTGTTCAACATCCACTGAAGTACCTAGTAAGTTTACTCAATAGCCACAGTAGTTTCTATGGTAACCAAACAGACATGTTAGTAACTAACCAAACAGACATATTAGTTTAGCTAACCAAACCATCAGTCCTAGAATGCTATTATGAACATCAAATTCAACAATGTTTTCAATTCGACTTTTGGTTTCAAAACCAGCTCAAACAAAACATGTAAGCATGAACTATAGCGATTAAATTTTACATGCTGATATACCGTGCTTCATAGGGAAATAATGCACGCTTGAGAATGCCCTTCAAGCCAATCAGAAACGAGTATTCAACAAGGCCATGGTATAAAATCCAAATATGAGATGGCATGACACATCTCATATGGAAAGAAATACATGCACACAGCATTTCAAGGCACAACAAGGAATAAAATGCATCTATCTGTACACTCCCAGTATCAATAAGCCACATTTCAAGAGATAGCCTTCTTTTAAAAAATACAAATTCTAACAGAGTGCTCAAAGACATTACACAATGCACATAAATCAAGTGCATAAAAACAAAAATCCACCCAACCACCCTTCATTCTGAACCTCTGTGCTTGGACCAGGGTTGTTTATTAGGTGCCATATTGAAGAAAACAGCAACTACCTGTACAATAAGTAATGCTCATATTCATTGCACGTTGCAAAAACGTTTTCCGTTAATTTCACCTAATAAACACAACCCAGATGCACAGATGTGTAACATGCATCAGAAACTATCAACACATCTCTTACTGGTGTTACGACAGGAGCATGACTGATTCATCTTGACTAAATATTGTGGCATCGTGTACTACAGAACAAAGCACGATGGGTCAGGGACCCCATTGCAGCTGGGTATAGTAGTTTATTCTTAGCTTGAGCAGCAGACAGCAAAACACAGAACCTAAGGGCTTTTCACACAATGGAGTTGAACCAAGCCGAGCCACACAAACCAACTGTGCTAAAAAGGACAATCTGAAAATAAAATATCAGAACCAGCCCAGCTTGGTTTGGGTCAGCATGATAGTGTGAAAAGGGTAATAGTGTACAGTTGCAAGCTGTTGTATCCATTGTGCCCTGTGGCCCTCAAGTGTTCCTCTTGGTGTGGATGAGTAGGTCCCTCTGCAGGTCTGCCTCCAGGCTTCCCACCCCCACCTTGCTGCCCGGCGGGTCGGTGACCAGGGTCAGCTTGTTGAACACCCCACGGCCAAAGTAGTCCGCCACCACGGAGAAACCATCATTGGAGCACCGCAGCTGAAATGCATAGAAATAAGTGAGCCAGGATAAAGAAATGATAGTGTACACATCAGTTCTGAAAAAAAATATGATAGTGTTAAATTTACTTTCCTCTTATAGTAGTGAACCTTATATTGATCTTTGGACTTGATAGATTAAGTGTTGCACTATTACTACATCTTATTGAATGACTATTGACTACTACAGTATATAAAACTTTGATGTAGTTTCAAGTCATGTGCCAATAAAACATACTTGAACACAAAAGAGGGAGCGAGAGAGAACAAGAAAAGGCAAGCAAAGAGGGTATTTTCACTTTAGTCACCCCCCTCAGTTACCACAAAATATCAAATCAAATGTTATTAGTCACATGCGCCGAATAAAACAGGTGTAGATCTTACATTGAAATGCATACTTACGAGTTCCTAACCAACAATAATAATAATAATAAATGCCATTTAGCAGACGCTTTTATCCAAAGCGACTTACAGTCATGTGTGCATACATTCTACGTATGGGTGGTCCCGGGAATCGAACCCACTACCCTGGCGTTACAAGCGCCATGCTCTACCAACTGAGCTACAGAAGGACAATGCAGTTTAAACAAATACAGATAAGAAAAATAAATAAAAGTAACAAGTAATTAAAGAGCAGAAGTAAAATTACAATAGCGAGACTATATACAGGGGGGTACCGGTACAGAGTACCGGGTTAGTTGAGGTAGTATGTACATGTAGGTAGAGTTATTACAGTGACTATGCATAGATGATAACAGAGAGTGGCAGTGGTATAAAAGAGGGGTGGATGCAAATAGTCTGGTTAGCCATTTGATTAGATGTTCAGGAGTTTAGAAGCCTCTTGGACCTAGACTTGGCGCTCCTGTACCGTTTGCCGTGCGGTAGAAGAGAGAACAGTCTATGACTAGGGTGGCTGGAGTCTGACAATTGTTATGGTCTTTCTCTGATACCGCCTGGTAGAGAGGTCCTAGATGGCAGGAAGCTTGGCCCCAGTGATGTACTGGGCTGTTAGAAACTACCCTCTGTAGTGCTTTGCGGTCAGAGGCCGAGCAGTTGCCATATCAGGCAGTGATGCAACCATGCTCTCGATGGTGCAGCTGTAGAACCTTTTGAGGATCTGAGGACCCATGCCAAATCTTTTCAGTCTCCTGAGAGGGAATAGGTTTTGTCGTGCCCTCTTCACGACTGTCTTGGTGTGCTTGGACCATGTTAGTTTGTTGGTGATGTGGACACCAATGAACTTGAAGCTCTCAACCTACTCCACTGCAACCTCGTCGATGAGAATGGGTGTGCTCGGTCCGCCTTTTCCTGTTGTCCACAATCATCTCCTTTGTCTTGATCACGTTGAGGCAGAGGTTGTTGTCCTGGCACCACCCAACCAGGTCTCTGGCCTCCTACCAATAGGCTGTCTCTCGTCGTTGTCGGTGTTCAGTCCTACCACTGTTGTGTCATCAGCAAACTTAATGATGGTGTTGGAGTTGTGCCTGGCCGTGCAGTCATGAGTGAATAGGGAGTACAGGAGGGGACTGAGCACGCACTCCTGAGGGGCCCCTGTTTTGAGGATCAGCATGGTGGATGTGTTGTTACCTACCCTTACTACCTGGGGGCAACCCGTCAGGAAGTCTAGAATCCAGTTGCAGAGGGAGGTGTTTAGTCCCAGGGTCCTTAACTTATTGATGAGTGTCGCAAGCAATTCATGGCTACAGACGTGAGTGCTACGGGTCGGTAGTCGTTTAGGCAGGTTACCTTAGTGTTCTTGGGCACAGGCACTATGGTGGTCTACTTAAAACATGTACTGGTACTACAGACTCAGACAAGGAGAAGTTGAACATGTCAGTGAAGACACTTGCCAGTTGGTCAGTGCATGCTCGCAGTATACGTCCTGGTAATCAATCTGGTCGTGCAGCCTTGTGAATGTTGACCTGTTTAAAAGGCCTTACTCACATCGGCTGCGGAGAGAGTGATCACACAGTCTTCCGGAACAGCTGGTGCTCTCATGCCTGTTTCAGTGTTATTTGCCTCTAAGTGAGCATAGAAGAAGTTTAGCTCATCTGGTAGGCTCGTGTCACTGGGCAGCTGAACAAACACACAAAGATGAAAGTGGAGTGACTAGGGCTGTCAGTGTGTGTCACCTGTCTGGTGAAGTGGTCGTGCAGGTCTCGTTTCTGGTCCTGGGCCCGCAGCATGTCCATGACCTTCCGGTTTTCCGGTGTGCAGGTGGGACACTCGGCCTCACTCTCTGCGTAGCTCTCAAAGCAGTGCTGGTGGAAGGAGTGACTGCACAGAAAGTGAACAGAGGGCAGCTCGAGGGGGCTGTTGCACATGCTGCACTTGGTCTTCTGGAAAATCTTTGCGCTGTGAGAGAGAAAAAATTAAAATCAGTACAGTTTCATGTAATGGTCTTCATGAGTTCAAATCAAGAATTCAAAATACAGCAGGGCTTGACATTAACTTTTTTTTAGCCATTTATTCTTTGGACAAGTAGGGCACATTTTTTACTTGTCCGAAAGCTCAAGTCACTTGTTCCCCTCCAAAAAAGGTCTGTAAGAACATGGGCCAAAAAGGTGACAAAATTGTGTTGTGGTTCCTTGCATCATACTTCACAAAATCAAAATAATTATTAATCACTGGTATTGACAATAGAAAGCTGCTGGTCTCTGATCCCATGTATTATATCACCTGCCGGTGTGGCCTTGAGCAAGGCACTTAACCCTCCATGAAGTAAAATACTGCACTGATAGGCTACTATATATATATAACCCTCCATCTGAAGCGCTACTGGGTGTGCAGGACTTTGATCCAACCCTGCTCAAACATACCCAAGTCAGCTTATCAAGGTCCTGTTGAGCAGCTGATTTTTTGTACAATCTGGTGTGTTAGAGCAGGACTGGAGCAAAATCCTGCACATCCGGCCAACAATCCACCTTGCAACATTACAATTATAACCAAATACTGTTTGTCTTTATAAAGTAATTCCCTCATTTAATGAACCAGGGATCAAATGGCTAAGGTGGGCGACTTCAAAGCAAAGTAGCTAACTAAGACAAGTTCATCTATACTGAACAAAAATATGAATGCAACATGTAGTGTTAGTCCCATGTTTCATGAACTGAAGTAAAAGATCAGACATTTTCCATATGCACAAAAAGCTTATTTCTCTCAAATAGTGCACAAATTTGTTTACATCCCTGTTAGTGAGCATTTCTCCTTTGCCAAGATAATCCATCCACCTGACAGGTGTGGTATATCAAGAAGCCGATTAAACAGTATGATCAATACTAAGGTGCAGCTTGTGCTGGGGACAATAAAATACCACTCTAAAATGAGTAGTTGTCACACAACACAATGCCAACGATGTCTCAAGTTGAGGGAGTGTGCAATTGGCATGTTGATTGCAGAAAAGTCCACCAGAGTTGTTGCCAGAGAATTGAATGTTCATTTCTTTACCATAAGCTGCCTCCATCGTTTTATCAAATTTGTCAGTACGTCCAACCGGACTCACAACCACAGTCCACAGGTAACAACTTCAGCCCAGGATCTCCACATCCAGCTGCTTCACCTGCGTGATTAGCGGAGACCAGCCACCCGGAGAGCTGATGAAACTGAGAAGTATTTCTGGCTGTAATAAATCCCTTTTGGTCAGGAAAAATAATTCTGATTGGCTGGACCTGGGAGGGCATGTACCTGGCTCCCCACCCACTGGGGATCTAGGCACATGCCCTCCCAGGTCCACCAATGGCTGCACCCCTGCCCAGTCATGTGAAATCCATAGATTAGAGCCTAATTAATATATTTCAATTGACTTATTTTCTTATATATAAAACTGTAACTTTGTAAAAACATTGAAAATGTATTTATATTTTTGTTCAGTATATTTACACGTCTAGAATATTATGTTTTCAGGGAGACCTTGACAGCATAGGAGTTACTTGTCAATTAGGTTTTTCTTTTAGGTACTTTTTACCCCTTTTTCTCCCCAATTTCAGGATATGAAATTGGTAGTTAGAGTTTTGTCCTATCACTGCAACTCCCCTACGGAAATCGGGAGAGACAAAGGTCGAGAGCAATGCTTCGTCCGAAACACGACCCTGCCAAGCCGCACTGCTAGCTTAACCCGGAAGCCAGCTACACCAATGTGTCGGAGGAAACACTGTCCGACTGGCGACCGAAGTCAGCTTGCAGGCGCCTGGCCCGCAACAAACAGCACGGCGGGACAAGGAAATCCCGGTCGGCCAAACCCTCCCTTAACCCAGACGACGCTGGGCAAATTGTGCACCACCTCATTGGTCTCCCGGTCACGGCCGGCTGTGATACAGCCTGGGATTGAACCTGGGGCTGTAGTGACACCTCAAGCTGCCTTACACTTTGAACACACAGACAGTGTCACTGCGCAAAATAGTATGCATCGTCATCTGGATATGTATGCAACAAAAGTTCAACATTCAAATTTGAGATTTACAATGCAATCTGATACACATCAAATCAGTTCTTGATCTTCTGATCTTGTGTGAAATAATGTTCCATACACTAATCTTTACAGGAAACCTACTGATCGTAACAGTTTGTCGAGGGCTGACAGTTGTCACCCACTTCCCTTGAAAAATAGTTTGCCTTACAGCCAATTCTGCCGAATCAAAAGAATTTGCAAAAAACAAAAACAAAGCTGAGACGCAAAGAAAATTCAAGGAGAGGAGGTACAAAAATTATCAGATTAATACTGCCATTGAGAAAGGTCATGTTTTGTTTAGAGTTTTTTCAAGGTCAGTCTCGTAATAATAAGTATTCTTGCGTTCTAACTACCCGCTATTCTAAGTGCTCTGAACAAATTAAGGGAATTGTTCAAACACCGGCACATTCTTAAATCCGATGATCGTCTCGGTAATGTGTTTTCTGACCTTCCCTTGGTCGTATTCTCACGGGGCAGAAATCTCAGAGACCAATTGGTACACTGATTTACCACCCCAAGATATCCCTGCACAATGTGTATTTGCGCCCCTACTGGATGGAAACTACAAGTGTAATGGCTGTGCTCAATGAAATGGCACTTACAAATGAAGATCCTTCAAACACCCCCAAACAGGGAAACAGATCCCAATCAAAGGTGTTATTACGTTCTCCACAAGGCAGTTATTTATCTTATAACTTGCCATTGTGGTAAAAATTGTGGGTAAAACAAAAACGCAAATTAAAAGTACGCATCTCAGAGCATCGTAGCACCATTGGGTGCAAAAACTCGACTTACCCAGTTACGACCCACTTTTTTGAAGCAAACCACTTGATATAGTCTCTGCGTTATATTGGCATCGAACATGTCACCCTCCCTAGGAGAGGGGGTGACCTCAATAACTTATTGTTAAAACGTTCATTTGTTCATTTAAAGACCCTTGCTCCCTTCGGTCTCAACGTTGACTTTGATCTGAACCCATACTTGTAATTATTGTGACTTTGCCATTGTAATTGTTTGTAGGCTTATGTAGTCTAAATTGATTCTATGATCGTATGCTATTCATTTGTTTTTTGTATGTTATTTGCATGTCATTTTAATATTTGAGAATTAACCACTCCCGCCCCGTGGCTCGACGACTCATTGCGAGCTCACAGAACAGGGCTCCGGGCAGCCGAGCGAAAATGGAGGAAAACTCGCCTCCCTGCGGACCTGGCATCCTTTCACTCCCTCCTCTCTACATTTTCCTCTTCTGTCTCTGCTGCTAAAGCCATTTTCTACCACTCTAAATTCCAAGCATCTGCCTCTAACCCTAGGAAGCACTTTGCCACCTTCTCCTCCCTCCTGAATCCTCCTCCTCCCCCCCCCCCCTCCCTCTCTGCAGATGACTTCGTCAACCATTTTGAAAAGAAGGTCGACGACATCCGATCCTCGTTTGCTAAGTCAAACGGCACCGCTGGTTCTGCTCACACTGCCCTACCCTGTGCTCTGACCTCTTTCTCCCCTCTCTCTCCAGATGAAATCTCGCGTCTTGTGACGGCCGGCCGCCCAACAACCTGCCCGCTTGACCCTAGCCCCTCCTCTCTTCTCCAGACCATCTCCGGAGACCTTCTCCCTTACCTCACCTCGCTCATCAACTCATCCCTGACCGCTGGCTACGTCCCTTCCGTCTTCAAGAGAGCGAGAGTTGCACCCCTTCTGAAAAAACCTACACTCAATCCCTCCGATGTCAACAACTACAGACCAGTATCCCTTCTTTCTTTTCTCTCCAAAACTCTTGAACGTGCCGTCCTTGGCCAGCTCTCCCGCTATCTCTCTCTGAATGACCTTCTTGATCCAAATCAGTCAGGTTTCAAGACTAGTCATTCAACTGAGACTGCTCTTCTCTGTATCACGGAGGCGCTCCGCACCGCTAAAGCTAACTCTCTCTCCTCTGCTCTCATCCTTCTAGACCTATCGGCTGCCTTCGATACTATGAACCATCAGATCCTCCTCTCCACCCTCTCAGAGTTGGGCATCTCCGGCGCGGCCCACGCTTGGATTGCGTCCTACCTGACAGGTCGCTCCTACCAGGTGGCGTGGCGAGAATCTGTCTCCTCACCACGCGCTCTCACCACTGGTGTCCCCAGGGCTCTGTTCTAGGCCCTCTCCTATTCTCGCTATACACCAAGTCACTTGGCTCTGTCATAACCTCACATGGTCTCTCCTATCATTGCTATGCAGACGACACACAATTAATCTTCTCCTTTCCCCGTCTGATGACCAGGTGGCGAATCGCATCTCTGCATGTCTGGCAGACATATCAGTGTGGATGACGGATCACCACCTCAAGCTGAACCTCGGCAAGACGGAGCTGCTCTTCCTCCCGGGGAAGGACTGCCCGTTCCATGATCTCGCCATCACGGTTGACAACTCCATTGTGTCCTCCTCCCAGAGCGCTAAGAACCGTGGCGTGATCCTGGACAACACCCTGTCGTTCTCAACTAACATCAAGGCGGTGGCCCGTTCCTGTAGGTTCATGCTCTACAACATCCGCAGAGTACGACCCTGCCTCACACAGGAAGCGGCGCAGGTCCTAATCCAGGCACTTGTCATCTCCCGTCTGGATTACTGCAACTCGCTGTTGGCTGGGCTCCCTGCCTGTGCCATTAAACCCCTACAACTCATCCAGAACGCCGCAGCCCGTCTGGTGTTCAACCTTCCCAAGTTCTCTCACGTCACCCCGCTCCTCCGCTCTCTCCACTGGCTTCCAGTTGAAGCTCGCATCTGCTACAAGACCATGGTGCTTGCCTACGGAGCTGTGAGGGGAACGGCACCTCAGTACCTCCAGGCTCTGATCAGGCCCTACACCCAAACAAGGGCACTGCGTTCATCCACCTCTGGCCTGCTCGCCTCCCTACCACTGAGGAAGTACAGTTCCCACTCAGCCCAGTCAAAACTGTTCGCTGCTCTGGCCCCCCAATGGTGGAACAAACTCCCTCACGACGCCAGGACAGCGGAGTCAATCACCACCTTCCGGAGACACCTGAAACCCCACCTCTTTAAGGAATACCTAGGATAGGATAAGTAATCCTTCTCACCCCCCTTTAAGATTTAGATGCACTATTGTAAAGTGACTGTTCTACTGGATGTCATAAGGTGAATGCACCAATTTGTAAGTCGCTCTGGATAAGAGCGTCTGCTAAATGACTTAAATGTAAATGTAAAATGTAATATTAGGCCATACTTGGCCATGATTAGACACCTCTGTGTGTGTCTTTTGACACTATATAAACGAGTCACCCTGCAGTGTTTGATTATACCCTGATGAAGACAGCTTGCCTGTCGAAAAGTTGGAAATACTTTTTTTTGCATCTGAGCTCTTAGTGTGCGGCTCTCCTTTATTTTCAACTTCTACCATTTCTGTCAAGCTGTCTATGCATACAGTTTGACGCATACTTTCGATAAACACAATGTATGCACCACACCGAAGGCACTGCAACTGCCTCTGCAACGCAATACTGCAAGAGATTTGAGATTTGGCAAACGCAGCATTTCATTGGAAATGAATGTAATTCTGGTGTACAAAAATGCAATGACGCTGTCGGTGTGTTCTTAGCGTTAGACCACTGTGCCACTTGGAAAGCCAATTAGGCTATTCTAAGAATATATTTTTTTACAAGTAAATGGCCCGTATTGAATAGAGAAGAATGCCATCTCTCCAACAATGTCAGAACACATTTTCAACACCCAATTTTGAGGGCTTGAGGGAGTTTTACAAATCGGAGTATGCAACATTGGTTTCAACTGCGTGTCGGTCATTTTCAGTTATACACGAGTACCGGTGGAAAGTTTTAGGACACCGGATATGACAATTACATTAATATATGCAAATAGCTAAATAGTTAACTAGCGAAACAGCCAACTCAAAGCTTATTGTGTAGTTTGGCTGGTAATCTAGTTAGTCTGTTGTATACCAATATTTTACCTGCTGCTGCAATCTCTCTTTCTCTGGCAACGGTGCACTCGCACACACAGGTGATACAAACACCATGACTTTTCCAGGGTTTTCTGTGTAACATAAAATGTGCTATAACTGGGCAAATAACTCACTAACTAGCAATGATCAACTCACGTTGGTCAAAAAAAAAAAAATACCGCTCGTGCAGGTCAATGCAGGCCTACAATAATTCTAATCTGATGCGCTCTGCAGAGATTGGGAGGACAGTGCGCAACACATCGCATCCAGAGGACACTTTGATCCAATTGTGATTGGAGGAACCTAATTGTTTGTCATTGTGATTTGAGTGTCTTTTTGTCCATTCAGACAACTTAAATCTATAATCTGCTTGTCCAACAAAATGTTTTACATGCGCCGGGCAAGCGTTAATGTGGAGCCTTGTACAGTAACAATTTGCATCGAAGTGCAGCCACCAAAAAAAATGAGATTGTGTTTCTTAGACACTTCTCACCCCTTATACATGTCAGATGAACTGGATGGATGGAACATGGAGGAAACTGAACAAGACCCAGCTCTAGGGGATAGGTGTTTTAGGACTGGACTTTGGTTAGGATGGTCCTGTCCCTCACCTGCTTCTGAGTTCCTGGATCTCGGCGCGGAGGTGGGCCGTCTCCTCGCGGTACTGGCGGATCTTGCGCTCATCGTCCTCAATCTGCTGGCTCTCCCTCTGCAGCTTGTTGATCAGGTAGTCCTTGATGACCGACAGCGTGGCTGTGGAGTTGTGTGCCAGCGTCTGCACCACTGTGGACACAACATGCGTGCACACACACAAACTTAGCAACAGTGCCCAATAAAATGATCCCACTCTGCTATAATAATGCGGCAAGTACTTTTCCTTTTCCTTTTTTGCAGTATTACTTTAGTGCCATGTTGCAAACAGGATGCATGTTTTGGAATATTTGTATTCTGTACAGGCTTCCTTCTTTCACTGTCAATTAGGTTAGTATTGTGGAGTAACTTAACAGAGGCTGGCTCAACAACATTGTTCTCCTTTGGAAAACCTCTCTGGTTAAATCTGTGTTTGAAATTCAGTGCTCAACTGAGGGACTTCACGGATAATTGTACGTGCAGGGTATAGAGTTGAGGTAGTCATTCAAAAATCTGGAAAAACACTTATTGCACACAGAGTGAGTCCATGCAACGTATGTGACTTAACAAAGGGGTTGAATACTTATCGACTTAAGACACTTCAGCTTTTCATTTGTAATGAATTTGTTCCAAAAGAAAAATGAACAATTCCATTTTTACATTAATTCAGGAATTGCATGTATGCCAGTGACAAAATCTAAATTGAACCCATTTTAAATTCAGACTATAACAACAAAATGTGGGAAAAGTCAAGGGGTGTGAATACTTTCTGAAGGCACTTCCAGGTTAAGGTTCACTTAACCTGGAAAGTTCATCATGGATGTGCGCATGTGATGTCAAAATAGAACTGAACACTAGCCAGTGAGACATTCAATGACAGGAAGTGGAGGAAAAATACCCCAATGAAAGTTTGAGTTTCTTTTAAGTTGGTGAGTTCTGATATAATTCAGGCAGTGATTAGTAGGCAAATCTCTACAGAAAGCCCCAGAGTCTTCATCTATAGAGAAGGAGAGATACAGAGAAAAACTGCAAATATAGCCACTGGCTCACGCTCACCCAATAGGGGAGGCATCAGGTTGTTCTGGTCGATGTGCTCCAGGACTTGGCTGATGTAGGCCTTGCAGTCCTCCTCTTTGCGGGCAAAGTATCCCAGCGCCTGCTCCCACAAGCATACTTCCTGGTCACCGTAGCGCTTGCAGGCCTCCACCACTTTGCCATACTCCTCATTCTGCATGTGGTAGTGCATGATCTGTTGGTACCTAGAGAAAGAGGGACATCAGCAACTATATCAATCAAATTAAATCATTGACAATATCAGTACACCAATAAAGTCCAAGAAGTCCAGTGGTGTAAAGTACTTGTGTAAAAATACTTTAAAGTACCACTTAAGTCGTTTTTTGGGGTATCTGTACTTTACTATTTATATTTGACAACTTTTACTTTAGAATATTCCTATAGAAAATAACGTACTTTTTACTCCATACATTTTCCCTGGCACCCAAAATAACTTATTGCATTTTGAATGCTTAGTCGACAGGAAAATTGTCCAGTTCACGCACTTATCAAGAGATCATCCCTACTGCCTCTGATCTGGCAGACTGATTAAACACACATGCTTGGTTTGTAAATTATGTTGGAGTGTACTGATAGCTATACGTACATGCATATTAAAAAAAAACAAGAAAATGGTGCCGTCTTGTTTGCTTAATATAAAGGAATTTGAAATTATTTATACTTGCACTTAATACTTAAGAATATTTTAGCAATTACATTTACTTTTGATACTTAAGTATATTTCAAACCAAATACCTTTACTCTAGCAGTATTTCACTTGGTGACTTTCACTTCAGTCATTTTCTATTGAACAAGTGTAGACTTCAGGGAGAAGCAGAAATATTGGAATCGTGTGTTTCAGACTGGAGAGGTTTAGAGACAGGAATACTCACAGTTTGCCCTTCTCATAGAGGTATAGGACCCCTTCTTTGAAGTTGTGCATCTGGCACAGGACGAGGGCCTTGTCAAATACGGTGTTGTCGCTCCTCAGCAAGGACAATGCTGCCCCCTGCAGGACCTTCTTCCTCTGCCAGACAAAATAGAAAGAGGACAGTCAGAAAGACCAGACAAAACCAAACATTTGATACTCCAGACAAAAAGGTAAGGAAAGGTGTTTGTTCAGAAAATGTAATAAATAATTTAGGCTGCAGGTATGTCTTCTAATATGAAACATTTGGTAAATGTATATCTACGTGAATTTAGGTTGAGTGAACACGTGGCAGTTTTCCATACAAATTATTGTCTGTGTTCCCATCACCTCAGAGTCTTGTTCATGTGCCCAGTCCTGCAGCCGTAGTTCTAGCAGTGTGTCATACACCCCCTGAGAGGAGAAGGGCTCCACCTCAATCATGTGCTCCAGGAAGGCCCTTAGCTCCCGCGGGTTATTAGCAAACACAGAGATGAACTCCTCTGAATTTGCCTAGGAGATAAAGTTAAGTACAGTGAGTGCTGGTACTATTACCACCATTATTATCCATGATACATGCATTTTATCATCATTGTATCATCATTACCATTAGAAGTAGTACCATCCTTATCAATAGAAGCTGTATTACTTACACGTAATTGATAAAGCCACTTTAATTAGAGAAAGGATCTCAAGTCCAAAGTGCTAATGCTGCTAGACTAGTAACGCTAGGACTAATGTGCTCAGCTGCCCGGGAGGTGAGGCCGCCTGTTAAGGTTAACCGCTTACGGCGTACCTTCTTGGCCACCGCCGGGCCTCTGTCCAGGCTGTCTCTTTCCATGGCATCCCGGCTGGGCTGGTAGTCGGTACACAGGCCCTTGAGAAGCAGTGTGGTGCCATCGGGGACGTGGTGCATCAGGGTCTTGCCGTAGCGTTTCATGTTGCTCTCTGCCTGGTCGAAAGGAAGTCGTCCAATGTAACGCAAAGCCTCCTGGTAGTTCTGTATGGAACATAGAGGGAAACAAAGGGGTTTGAATTTCAGTAAAGGCTCGTTCGAATCAGGTAGACTTTACCCAAGGGTATTAGAGGTTCTTTGTCCAATTATAATCACCAATTGTAAAATGTGTTTATTCCCTCAATGTGATAAATATTTTAACTATCCTTAAATGTAGATTTTGACTCAGTAATCTAAACACAGTCAAATGACATTGCTGCGCATTTCAACATTGTCCAACAGCCTGAAACAGACACAAAGCTCTTCTATCTTATTTTATCAGGGACAAAATTAAGAGATCTGGCAGTTAGGCCATGTAAGCAGGGGGGACCCGGTGTCCATTTATCTAGCTCAGACAGCTAATCTTAACACTACTACATCCACTATTACTTTCTAGTCTCTTTCACCTTCAGGTCCTCAAGCTGGATCTTCAGGTACCACTTGTGGTGCTGGTGCCTCTCGGCCAGGAAGACTGCGTGACTGTGGTAGCCTGCCTGGCGCAGCACCTTGATTGCAATCTCCACGTCGAAGTGGACCTCGCTCTCGCTGCTCTGAAGGGGGTTGAACGGGAAAGGAGATGTCAGAGTGTTGAGACCTTCTGTGCATGATGTCATACATACAGTATCTGTCCATTCCTTGTCCATATCCATACACAGCAATAGGTTTTCGATCATCATTTTCTAATCCAAAATAGTATTCTGAAACCCTGGAATCCTTCTCAGGTCAATGATTATGATCCTGGAAAGCTACTCTGTGTGTATGCTTTTGTTCCAGGCCATCACTAAAACATCTGCTTCGACTACTCCCAGACTTAAGTCTGGACAAGAGATCGACATATTAATTGGCATGGCAATCCACGAGGAGATTGCGTGGCAGGCTGACCACCTGTTACGTGAATGCAGCATCAAAAGGACCTTGTGGCTGCAAGAAGGCAAGGTAAGTTGCTAGCTATCATTAAACTTTTTTGTTTTTAAACAATCTTCACATAATCACTAGTTAACAACAAATGGTTGATGATATTACTAGGTTAACTAGCTTGTCCTGCGTAGCATATAATCAATGCGGTGCCTGTTAATTTCTCATCGAATCACAGCCTACTTCAATTTCGCCAAACGGGTGATGATTTAACAAAAGCGCATTCAGGAAAAAAAGCACAACCGTTGCACAAATGTACCTAACCATAAACATCAATGCCTTTCTTAAAATCAATACACAGAACTATATATTTTTATAAACCTGCATATTTAGTTAAGATATTAATGTTTAGCAGGCAATATTAAGTAGGGAAATTGTGTCACTTCTCTTGCGTTCAGTGCAAGCAGAGACGGGATATATGCAGCAGGGCATAGCAGGATTTCTTGTAAGCTTCCGGGTTAGAGTACCGCACCTTAAAATGGGCAACTCTACCCTTTAGCTCAGTGAAAATGTTGCCTGTAATCCATGGCTTCTGGTTGGGGCATGTACGTACAGTCACTGTGGGGACGACGTCCTCAATGCACTTATTGACAAAGCCAGTGACTGATGTGGTGCACTCCTTAATTCCATTGGAAGAATGCCGGAACATGTTCCAGTCTGTGACAGCAAAACAGTCTTGTAGTTTAGCATCTACTTCATCTGAACACTTTTTTATAGATCGAGTCACTGGTGCTTCCTGCTTTAATTTTTGTATGAAAGCAGGAATCAGGAGGATAGAATTGTGGTTGGATTTTCCAAACGGAGGGCGAGGGACAGCTTTGTACACGTCCCTGTGTGTGGAGTACAGGTGATCTATAATGTTTTCTCCCCTCTGGTTACACATTTAACACGTTGGTGGAAATTAGATAAATCAGTTCTAAGTTTCCCTGCATTATTTACCGCCACTCATTTCCTTATACAGCTGACTGAGTGCGGTTTTAGTGCCAGCATCGTCTGTGGTGATAAATAAACAGCGATGATACCTCCCTAGGAAAGTAGTGTGGTCTGCTATTTATCACGAGATACTCTACCTCAGGCGAGCAAAATCTAAAGATTTCCTTAGATTTCGTGCACCAGCTGTTATTTACAAATATGCACAGACCGCCCCCCTCATCCTGCTGTTCTATGTTGCCGGTGCAGCATATATCCCGCTAGCTTTAATATCCATTTAATCCTTCAGCCGCAATTCTGTGAAACATAAGATATTACAGTTGATGTCCCGTTTTTAGGATATTTGTCATTGTCCAAAGATTGCACGTTGGCGAGTAATATTGACATTAACTGCAGCTTTCCCACTCGCCTTCTGCAGATCCTTGCGAGGCATCCCGCTCTGTGTCCTCTGTACCTGCGTCTCTTCCTCTTGCAAATAACTGGGATGTTGGCCTTGTCGGGTGTTAGGAGAATGTCCTGTGCATCCTGCTTGTTGAAGAAAAAAACTCTGTCTAATCCAAGGTAAGTGATCGCTGTCCTGATATCCAGAAGCTCTTTTTTTGCCCTAAGATAATTATATTATCTTAGGGCAAATATTATGTACAAAATAAGTTAAAAATAACACGAACACATAATAGCACAATTAGTTGGGCGCCTGTAAAACTGCTGCCATTTCTCCCGGGGCCATTTTAGATCAAGGCTTATGATGGCCACTCCAATACCTTGACTTTGTTGTGCTTGAGCCATCTTGCCACAGCTTTGGAAGTATGCTTGGGGTCATTGTCCATTTGGAAGACCCATTTGCGACCAAGCTTTTAACTTCCTGACTGATCTCAAGATGTTGCTTAAATATAGCCTTATAATTTTCCTACCTCATTTTGTGAAGGGCACCAGCCCCTCCTGCAGCAAAGCACCCCAACAACATGATGCTGCCACCCCCGTGCTTCATGGTTGGGATGATGTTCTTCGGCTTGCAAGCATCCCCCTTTTTCCTCCAAACATAACAATGGTCATTATGGCCAAACAGTTCTATTTTTGTTTCATCAGACATTTCTCCAAAAAGTACAATCTTTTCCCCCATGTTCTATCTGGCATCTCTAGGGAGACATATAGATACTTTTGTATCGTTTCTCCTTCCTGCTGTTGTTCTGGGATTGATTTTCTACATTCATCTCTAGGAGACAGATGACTGCTGCTGCGTGGTCCCATGGTGTTTATACTTGCGTACTATTGTTTGTACAGGTGGACATGGCATTCAGGCATTTGGAAATTGCTCCCAAGGATGAACCAGACTTGTGGAGGTCTACAATTATTTTTCTGGGCTCTTGGCTGATTTCTTTTGATTTTCCCATGATGTCAAGCAAAGAGGCACTGAGTTTGAAGGTAGGCCTTGAAATACATCCACAGTGTATGTAGTGTATGTAAACTTCTGACCCACTGGAATTGTGATACAGTGAATTATAAGTGAAATAATCTGTCTGTGAACAATTGTTGGTAAAATGACTTGTGTCATGCACAAAGTAGATGTCCTAACCGACTTGCCAAAACTTGTGGAGTGGTTGAAAAAGTAGTTTTAATGACTCCAACATAAGTGTATGTAAACTTCCAACTTCAACTGTATATGTATATATAAATTGTCCAATTATTCATTATCTGCTTTTTTTGGGTCCTCCAATAATCGGTATCGCTAGTGAAAAATCATAGTCGGTCGACCTCTAAGTCGGAACCATGATTATCTGAACCCCCGGAATGAAAGCCTGCACACAGTTAACTCCCCTGCACACACAGTTAACTAACCCTTGGCTTACAGTTTAAATGCTAACCTTGATGAACTCTTCAAGCTTAGAGCTGTCCTTGAGCTTGGTGTAGCAGTTGAGCAGCAGGGTGGTGTGGTCGGCATTGGCCAGCGACTGCCGGTGCAGGGCCTGGAGGTAGGCCGTCAGGTTGTGGATCCTCTGAGCATCCAGAAACTTCCGGATTACGTAAGAAGGCTCCAGCTTCCTGATTGTGCTGAGGGAGGAAGTGGGAAAAGGTTGCGTTTTCAATTTACATTTTATGGAACACAACAGCAGAGGCTTTTGGTGCTGCCTTCTGTCTGCATTCAGTGTTTACTTCAGGCAGCCAGTCTACTCCCATTGTTGGAGCACAAAACCCATTTTCTCTTTTAATTAAACACCAGTAGATTTTCCATTTCATTGTTTTTCTCTGATACCAACATGTTCGATTTAAAGCAATTGAGTTGGGAGAGCCCACCTTGCCTATACAACGGTAGTGGGAACACTGACCTCTCACAAATCCCCACCAAGAATCCAACTGACAATCTAAATGCTTAAGGATTAGCAAAAAAGCAACTTGTTGATCATGTTAACAGGACTTGATTGAATAAGACGAGGGTGGGTAGCTTTCAGTACATCCAAGTTTGTAAACATAGCTGCAAAGAAACCACTACTAAGGGATACCAATAAGAAGAGACTTGCTGGGCCAAGAAACACAAGCAATGGACATTAGACCAGTGGAAATCTGTCCTTTGGCCTGATGAGTCCAAATTTGAGATTTTTGGTTCCAAACACCTTGTCTTTGTGAGACACAGAGTAGGTGAACGGATGATCTCTGCATGTGTGGTTCCTACAGTGAAGCATGAAGGAGATGGTGTGGGGGTGCTTTGCTGGTGACACTGTCAGTGATTTACTTAGAATTCAAGGCAAACTTAACCAGCATGGCTACCACAGCAATACGCCAGCCCATCTGGTTTGCGCTTAGTGGGACTATCATATATTTTTCAACAGGACAATGACCCAAAACACATCTCCAGGCTGTGTAAGGGCTATTTGACAGAGAAGTAGAGTGATGGAGTGCTGCATCAGATGACCTGGCCTCCACAATCACCCGACCTCAACCCAATTGAGATGGTTTGGGATGAGTTGGACCGCAGAGTGAAGGAAAAGCAGTGCTCAGCATATGTGGGAACTATGGTTTGGGATGAGTTGGACCGCAGAGTGAAGGAAAAGCAGTGCTCAGCATATGTGGGAACTCCTTCAAGACTGTTGGAAAAGCATTCCTCATTAAGCTGGTTGAAAGAATGCCAAGAGTGTGCAAAGCTGTCATTAAGTCAAAGGGTACCTACTTTGAAGAATCTCAAATATATTTGGATTTGTTTAACACTTTTTTGGTTACTACATAATTTCATATGTGTTATTTCATAGTTCGTAGAATACTAGTGAAGACATCAAATGTAGAAAATAGTAAAAATAAAGAAAAACCCTTGAATGTGTCCAAAATGTTTACTGGTACTGTATGTATGTATGTATGTATTATTATTATTATTATTATTATTATTATCATCTATGTATTATGAAGTTGAAGTTAGATACATCAACCCCTGGATGAGATCATACCGGATGTACTGTTGGATGGCTCCATCGTGGTCACCCTTCACGTAGAGGTGGTCACCGTACTGCCTGAAAATCTCAGACAGCCCGTCACTGTCCAAGTGCTGGCTCTTAGCCAGGTTGATGGCCATCACAAACAGATTCTTCTTGAAGAGCATCTAAAGACAGATTGAAGCGTTAAGTGCCTTGCTCAGGGGAACAATGGTAGTAAACAATACTTGGGATCTGAAACCTGTCGTTTCTAGTTCAATCTGGTGCCGAGTTGAACATAATACATTGGAGGGGAAAAGAAGGCATGATGTCAGTCAGTGTATTTTGGGCTAACCTCTAGCTTGGTCTGAGTGTCTTTCTCCTGCAGCACAAACATTTTTCCATCCCGAGTCAGGATGTAGAAGGAGCCCCATTCAGCCAGGACGTCAATGATGTCATCAAAGGAAGCGCTGTAGGCAATGAACTTGTTGTCCAGGTCGTAGATTGTCAAGATTTGTTTCTCCGAAGGAGATGTCTCTCTACTCCCAAATTCAGACCTGAGTAGAGAACTTGTATTCAATACATTGTCATAGGAGATAATATATCACCTAAAAATATGCATGTTTGGTTGAATCTTTAAGGGGTGTTCTTCACAACAACAAAAAATTACTGTTTTTTTCTTTCTACTTACAGTCAACATAAATTGATTTAGTATAAAATTACTTGCGTTTCATTTCAATAAAAAAAGGAAATGACCTGGCTAACCTTTGACCTTTATAAGGACTCATACTGACCCTGGCCTTGAACCTTAGGGGACCCATTCAATAGATATGGCTGCTGTGCCACCCTCAGAGAGTTGTTCTTACTTGTTGGGAGACTTGGTGTCCCTGGTGAGCAGCAGGAGGTAGCCCCGGTGCCAGTGGGCCAGTAGCTTGTGCCCATCGAAAGCGAAACAGGGCCCCCGTTCATCAGGCTGGTAAAGGTACACACACTCATCCCCCGCGACAATAAACTGGGAGTCCTGGGAGGGGTCTGTGAGTGCAGAGCAACGCAGCGCACAGCCGTGGGTGTCCAGTTCCAGTTTAGGGTACTCCTTCACCGACAAAGTGTAGCACTAGTCATGGGGTGGAAACAACACCAAATGAAACAGAAGTTAGATAGTGCTCATGCTCCAAGGGAAAAGTAGTATGGCGACAGGCATGAGGTCAATGCCATTTCAAATCTATCAATTCAAATCCTCCTTGAAAATATGACACTGTCAAATATTGAATTGTACATGAATAACCTGAATTGATCTTAAACTTGTTTCTATGGATTTCACTTATCAGAGTGACATTTGAAAAGCTCAAATTACTTACATGGACTTTTTCCAGAGTGGCAACAAATAAGTGAGTGACTTTGTTCTGCTGACGAAAAGCGAGGCCTGTGATTGGACAGGTGCCCTCATGCAGTGTCAGGGTTTTACTGTGCCTGTCCCGGGTTATGTCACCCTTTGTCAACACCACACTGCCATCTGTGAAGCCTGCAATGACATGGGTATTATCAATTTATAACAGGGAGCAAACACAAATGTCAAAACCAAATCTCAACTATAGGCGACATAGGTAGTACTGAAGAACTGCCACTTACCAATAGCCATAAAGTTTAGGTTCTCGTGTACACTGAGGCAGGACACCTCTGTCGGTTTGTTCCCAGGAATTGCTGGGAATATTCTGGTACACAGAGGATTCCCGCTGTCACGCTTGTCCGGATTCCATACCTTCACCTGGCAAACAGTAACACAGCTGGGTTTCTAGTAACAGTTCACAAACAACTACCAAGGAAACTAAAACACTGTTTTTTGATAGTCAGTATTAAATATATCCTACTAAATGTCTTACCAGGGGGTTAATTCCTTGCTCGTCCTGCCCAACCGTGACCAAAATGCTGTGTTGTTTGAGCTGGTACAGGTGGGTCACTCTCAGCTTGTAAGCCTGAAAGGAGGACAACTGTAGGGAGCGTGTCAAAAACCAGATCTGACCGTCCATATGTAATTTATTCTGGCTCAAGGAAGCATAATCATTTCAGATCAAGAGAGATAAATGGTCATTTGCATGGTTAGGGACAGAGGAGACAATTAAAGGCAGGGCCATGTTCGAATACTCTTAAAATGTATATAAATTAGCCATAGGAATAAGAAGTGTAATGAATACAAGCAATGTAAATATGTACTCTTCTTAGTCGTATGACTAGCATGTATAGCAATAATAATTTCCTTATTTGCAGCCATCCAAAGAGCATAATTTGGGCATATAAACTCAATTTCATTAACGTTCTTAGTTAACTTGCTTAAAAAGACTACTTGAGAGGGATGTCTGGTTAGCAGGTTGGTTAGCTAGAATTGGCCAACTAAATTAACTATGCTATGTTAACATCATGGAAACCACCGAAAGGATATCTCCAAGAACGATGTGGCCTCGGCCCGAGTCACATGCAGATATGCCAACCGGGAGGACAAAGTTCTTCCCATTATCTCCAGCGTCCTTCACGGTCTCTTTATCAAAAAACACAAATCGTCTCCACTGTAAGAACGCAGCCATTTTCTTTGCACTGTCTGTATCCTCAGGGAAGAAATCATGTGATACACATCACAAGTCATGTGAGAGAAGGGGAGGAGGAAGAAGATAATTGTAAATTATATATATTTTTTAAATAAAATGTCAATCAACACACGAAATGAATATGTTTATCAATGTAGGTGGCAAGCAATAGGGGTGAGCGTCACAAAATAAAGTGGTTAACTGTTGATCATGTTAATTTTGAAATATCACCCATTCAATAGTGTTTTCCCCGCACTTATTTATTTTATGTATTTGACAGGGACAATTCAAATCAATTAACATTTCTAGAAATGTGCCAGATTTAGCCCGTTTGCCAATTTTCATCTGTAGTCCCTGGGTTACATATTAAAATATATGTAGCGTCACAAACATTACTTACATAAAGTAAAGCTAAGAACTCGCTCAAATCAAGAAACCAGTAAGTAACAGATCAATCAATCAGTAATTAAAAAAAAGAACATTGACTTCCACATTGTTTTGACTACAACAACTAGTACTCGACGACTCAATAGGTCACCTTAATACGATGTCATATAATTTACGCCCATTAATTGAACGTGGACCAATCACATATTGACAAAAATGTTGTTCTCGACAGCCATCACCGAAATGACCTATCACTCTGTAGTATTTGGAATGTGGACGACGGGCTCTTGCCGCTATCATAACAACTGGGAAATCGGAAATCTCTGACTTCCGACATCAGTGCGTTCAAAATAACCTCGGGGAAAAACGAGCTCCGACTAGTGAAAATCGTTTAGCGCGTCAGACTAGTAACCGGAAGGTTGCAAATTCAAATCCCCGAGCTGACAAGGTACAAATCTGTCGTTCTGCCCTTGAACAGGCATTTAACAGGCCGTCATTGAAAATAAATAACAATTTGTTCTTAACTGACTTACCTAGTTAAATAAATAAATCAAACTCGGAATCCTAAATCCGTAACTCAGGTATTTCTTTCCGACCTGAATATCACTGACGTCATGATTCCGCCTTGTTTATTTCCGAGTCCCCAACAGTCTTGAAAGCACCAACAGGGTCAGCGCTGTCCTCGCGGAACACTCTAGTGGTTTCCACTAACTAGATAGCGCAACCACAAAGTCAACATCGAATATTATCGTGAAAATAATTGAAAGCAAAAATGAACTTTTTGGTGTAAATTTATGGTTATGCATAAGGCTAACCGTTTGGTTAAGGTCAGGTTTAAAGAATATACATTGTATAAATAGGTGGGGTTTACGATTTGTGTCTGTGGTAACTACTGACGACCGACTCGAGTGGATCCAATGAGATCACGCCGCGTTCTGGGCCCTATGGCGAGAACAAGCAGGTGATAGCAAGGGAAAAATCAAGAAATCTTTATTAGAGTGCCTACGAAGAGGTTTTTAGTTAATAGATCAAGCCAACAGTAAGAAGTATCACCTAAAATAATACAGTTTAGCTTGCTGCATGTAAAGGCGTGCACTTTCATTTTGTTTATATTGTTGTTTAAACTAGTCTGCTTCAAAGAACTGAACTGCTGGACTGGAGAAGGTAAGGTTCTGCTCTGTCAGCGATGTGCCTAGCTAGTTAAGTAATTGTGTTTCCATTATATTCTAATTACCAGCAATGGGGTCCATTGACGCAGTCCTAGTTACCGGTTATTTGCTAACATAGTCTCTCATTTCAAATTAAATGGTTGAGGGATTTTAAATGTGAATTTTAGCTAGCTGTGTTTCTAAAAAGCATTATTTGTATTGTAGGAAGCTACCTAACTGACGGAACCCGTTTACAGAACCCAAGACTTCTCTTTGTTTTTGAATGAATGGTCAAGGCATCACCTGCGCTGGGCGTCCATGGCATTCATACTGTACGCCAGTGCTCCATGATGGGGCTAGAAGTTTCCACGATCATGTATTTGAATATGAATGCTATATAGCCATTAGATTGCGGATTGCCTATTGTTTTCTACTTGATATAGACATTAGCTAGCCTAAATCCTTTATTTCGCGAAACGTGCCCTAGTCCGTAGATATAAAAATAATTGCCTCACGGTTTCATCATGCTTCCTGACTTTTCATCAGCACTTGAATTAAGTCACAGAACTAAACTGAGTCACAGAACATCCACTTATCTGAACAGTGGTAGAAAAAGTATCCAAAATCATACTGGAGTCATTTTCTATTAAGTCATCTTTACTTATACTACAGTGAAAGTCACCCAGTGATATACTACTTGAGTGAAAGTCAAAGTATTTTGTTTAAAATATACTTTACTTGGAAACTTAATGTAATTGCTGCAATGTACTTTAAGTATCAAGTTAAAGTAGCAAAAATCGTTTCAAGTTACTTATATTACGCAAAGCAGATGGCCACTTAATATTTATTTACTGATAGCCAGAGGCAGGCTCCCACTCAGACGAAATTTACTTACGAAGCATGTGTTTTTTTGTGTGTCTGCCAGATCAGAGGCAGTAGGGATGACCAGGGACGTTCTCTTGACAAGTGTGTGAATTACACTATTTCTGTCCTGCTAAGCATTCAACATGTAACTAGTAGTTTTGGGTGTCAGGGAAAATGTATGGAGTAAAAATTACACTGTTCTTCAGGAATGTAGTGAAGTAAAAGTTGTCAAATATTAATAGTGAAGTACAGATATTCAAAAAAACTACCTAAGTAGTACTTTAAGCATTTTTACTGAAGTTCTTTACACCACTGCCTGAATGCACCTGGACAGTGAAGGTGGCATATTTTATTTTTATTTCACCTTTATTTAACCAGGTAGTCTTGTTGAGAACAAGTTCTCATTTACAACTGCGACCTGGCCAAGATAAAGCATAGCAGTGTGAACAGACAACACAGTTACACATGGAGTAAACCATAAACGAGTCAATAACGCAGTAGGAATAAAATAGTCTATATACATTGTGTGCAAAAGGCATGAGGAGGTAGGCGAATAATACAATTTAGCAGATTAACACTGGAGTGATAAATGATCAGATGATCATGTGCAAGTAGAGATAATGGTGTGCAAAAGAGCAGAAAAGTAAATAAATAAAAGCAGTATGGGGATGTGGTAGGTAAATTGGGTGGGCAATTTACAGATGGACTATGTACAGCTGCAGCGATCGGTTAGCTGTTCAGATAGCAGATGTTTAAAGTTGGTGAGGGAAATAAATGTTGTCCCCAACTAGAGTTTGGAAGTCTGAAGAACCGTTACAGGCTGACTACACAGCTCGTGTGAGTTGTAAAATATATTTAGACATTTATATTAAATTATTGCACCCACACTGCTCGCGCGCGCCAACGAGCGTCTGTATTGCCAAGGTCTAAAATAGAAGTCGGTGCTATTTGTGATGAGGATTGCACTGCAAGTCCTGCCTCTCCCATCTCCTCATTGGTTTATAGAAGCAGGTACTCACTTGCCAGCTCCTCATTGGTTATACCCACTTGGGTGACTAAAAGACGAACAAGGTCAGTGGCAGTAATGCACCTATTTTATGAAAGTTGCCAATTGCAATATAAAGTCCAGAGAAGAGAAGGCTTGGAAGGAGGAGAGATGACTAGAAATGATGCGTTTGACCGTTTTATGTGTTGACTAATTAGAGGACCTTGTGCATTTCAGTTAAAATAACAACTCAATGTTTATATTCCGGGACAAATTAGGAATTGCAATCTGGGAGACGGATTTACATAGGAACAATAGAGCCTGGGACCTAATTTAAAAAATTCTGCTTGGTTTTTCTTCATTTTCTTGCCTGCCATATCAATTCTGTTATAGTCTGAGACATTATTTTAAGTTTTAGAAACTGGGCCTGAGTAACAGGCAGTTGACTTTGGGCACGTCAGTCAGGCTGAAATTCACGAAATTAGACCCTATCCCTAACAAGTTACATTACATTTACATTACATTTAAGTCATTTAGCAGACGCTCTTATCCAGAGCGACTTACAAATTGGTGCATTCACCTTATGACATCCAGTGGAACAGCCACTTTACAATAGTGCATCTAAATCTTTTAAGGGGGGGGGGGTGAGAAGGATTACTTTATCCTATCCTAGGTATTCCTTAAAGAGGTGGGGTTTCAGGTGTCTCCGGAAGGTGGTGATTGACTCCGCTGTCCTGGCGTCGTGAGGGAGTTTGTTCCACCAAGTTCATGCTTTTTGACCAGTTCCCAAATTAACGTAATTGGTTCAGAGTTTGTTTTGATATTTTAACCTGCGTTTGGTGTGGGGGGGGACAAAATACATTTATGCACGATGGAGCACGCATGCAGCCGGTTTGGTTTCATGCTGAAGAATGGCAGAGCATTATCTAAGTATTCTTGTGGACTTCATACATCTGCACTGGTATGAAAAGTTTTGTATAGGTGAAAGCAATGTGGTGTATGACCACCATGCTTTGGCTTTCACCGCTCCTCCTGTTCAACAGTGCAGGTGACTGAATGGACACACAAGAACAGGAGTCATCTTTGAGATGTTCCTTTTACCTTACTTGCTGCTCTAGAGCAGTGGTTCCCAAACTGCGGCACCAGGTTTTTTTTGGAGCTCAACACTGCTTTCAAGTTGTAATAGTAGAATTCACAAGGTGCTATTTCGAAATTGGGTAGTGCATCAGTGTTCCTCTTCTCATGCCAGTCATTGCATAGCGTAGAGCTATTTATAACTTGTTAGAAATTTCCAGCTCAACTAGCCCATGTCAGTTAATGTTTTTTAGCAATGTTTTTTTGCCTATAGATTTTGTTGGAATGTTTGAGTCACTCAAATATCACATAAATAAACATTAGGCATGACAATGTGTAGAACTGCAGGGAATAAGCTTTAAACTTGCTAAATGTTCTCTGCCAACAAGAGGGGTGTGAACAATGTGTCACGTACAGGACTTGTGCCCATAGAAAGATATAAAGACATGGTGTGCGGTGGGGTGTTGTGTGATGTTCCCCAATTCTGGAAGGGGGGCCTGAGTGGAAACACTCTAGAGCAGGGTTTCCCCAAAATCAGTCTGATTCAAATAAAGCTTGTTGTGTTGGTTTTAATCAGCTGTGTAGTGCTAGGGCATTAAACAAAATGTACTACCGGGGGATGTGCTCACTCTATTTCCTTTCTGAAACATTACTTTTTACTATTTGCTGATATGCATTGTATAGAGAAATTGATGTTCTTGTGCATTTTTTTTAAGCACCTGCCAAATTGATATTTGATCCCCCAAAAATACTTCTAAAACAAATGACAACATTTGTAGCTAACTGATCTGTACAGGATGACAAAACCGAGTCGAGGATAATGAGTCTTTATGAGGTCTCAAAATATTGAACCAATTATTTCTTCAGCACACTTACCATGTCACTAGGAAGGCTGCTGTTAGCATTTGAATATCTGTTTTTGTTCTGCTTTGTGTGTACAGGTCACCATGAGGAGGAAGCTGACTTTATGGGCTCGCTTCTGTCTCGTCTTGGCTCTGCTGCCTTCACAAACAGGTACTAACACCACATGGTTATTCCATCCAAGACACCTGCCCGCATCAAGCACCGGCAGATTCGCTTAACACCAAATTCAAATTTCAACGTAAATCGGAATGCCTCCATTTTGAGTGCGAGAAGGAAATGGACACGTGCAGAGGTTATAGTTAATCTGTCACATTACTATGATGCATTGTCTGTATTTGTACCTATTTACACATTCATTTACTGATGCACGGATGAACATTGATTAAGTTCTATGTCAACTGATGCAAAAGACTGATTAATCACTCACATTGCCACCATACCACTGTAGCCAGTGAGAAATCATTGAAGCTAATCACTTTTAGTATTGTCTCACTTAGTCTGTAATAGAGGTTGACCGATTATGATTTTTAAATAGCGATTTATTGGAGGACAAAAAAAAGCCAATACCGATTAATTGGATGGTAAAATAAAATGTATTTGCAATGACAATTACTGAATGAAAACTTAATTTAACTTAATATAATACATCAATAAAATCAATTTAGCCTCAAATAAATAATGAAACATGTTTAATTTGGTTTAAATAATGCAAAAACGGTGTTGGAGAAGAAAGTGGAGTATGTAAGAAAGCTAACGTTTCAGTTCCTTGCTCAGAGTATGAGAACATATGAAAGCTGGTGGTTCCTTTTGACATGAGTCTTCAGTATTCCCAGGTAAGAAGTTTTAGGTTGTAGTTATTATACCATATACCATTTGTATTTCATTAACCTTTGACTATTGGATGTTCTTATAGGCACTTTAGAATTGCCAGTGTCACACTATAGCTTCCGTCCCTCTCCTCGCTCCTCCCTGGGCTCGAACCAGCAACACAACGACAACAGCCACCATCGAAGCAGCGTTACCCATGCAGAGCAAGGGGGACAACTACTCCAAGTCTCAGAGCGAGTGACGTTTGAAACGCTATTAGCGCGCACCCCGCTAACTAGTTAGCCATTTCACATCACATCGTTACACCAGCCTAATCTCGGGAGTTGATAGGCTTGAATTCATGAACAGCAGAGCTGCTGGCAAAACGCACAAAAGTGCTGTTTGAATGAATGCTTATGAGCCTGCTGGTGCCCACCATCGCTCAGTCAGACTGCTCTATCAAATCATACACTTAATTATAACTTAACACACAGAAATATGAGCCTTAAGTCATTAATATGGTAGAATCAGGAAACTATAATCTCAAAAACAAAATGTTTATTATTTCAGTGAAATACGGAACCATTCCGTATTTTATCTAACGGGTGGCATCTATCAGTCTAAATATTCCTGTTACATTGCACAACCTTATATGATATGTCATAATTATGGCAAATTTGTTCGCAATGAGCCAACGGCCCAAACTGTTGCATATTCCTGACTCTTGCATGCAATGAACGCAAGAGAAGTGACACAATTTCATCTGGTAAATATTGCCAGCTAACCTGGATTTTTTTTTTTAGCTAAATATGCAGGTTTAAAAATATATACTTCAGTGTATTGATTTTCAGGCATTGATGTTTATGGTTAGGCACACGTTGGAGCAACGACAGTCCTTTTTCGCAAATGCGCACTGCATCGATTATATGCAACGCAGGACACGCTAGATAAACTAGTAATATCATCAACCATGTGTAGTTATAACTAGTTATTATGATTAAGTTTAATGCTAGCGATCAACTTACCTTGGCTTCTTACTGCATTCACGTAACAGGCGAGCTCCTCGTGAGGCAGGTGGTTAGAGCGTTGGACTAGTTAACCGTAAGGTTGCAAGATTGAATCGCTGAGCTGACAAGGTAAAAAGCTGTCGTTCTGCCCCTGAACAAGGCAGTTAACCCACCGTTCCTAGGCCGTTATAGAAAATAAGAATGTGTTCTTTAACTGACTTTCCTAGTTAAATTAAATAAAGGTGTAAAAAATTATCAGAACTTGAAATCGGCCGTAATTAATCGGCCATTCCGATTAATCGGTCGACCTCTAGTCTGTAATCATCACTTTATTACAAAAGTACAGGTAATGGAATAATCATACCCATTATTTTGTCCATACAGCCTCTGTTGCAGTCATGTCAGTTGACCTGGGCAGTGAGTGGATGAAAGTAGCTATAGTAAAACCTGGCGTGCCAATGGAGATTGCTCTAAACAAGTGAGTATTGCTATTTTCATTCTCTAGCCAGGTCATCGCAATGGGTTTAGGACTTTGTGCTTTTAGACCAAAATCCCTATTCTATTTCATGTTTGATAAGTATTCATGTGTGAGTACGCTAGCTGTTCTTTAGTGTTTACAATGCATGTAAACATGGCAATACCTAAATGGGCCCGTGTTGAATAGTGAACGAAAATTGGCTGAACTAAGGGTCAGTTTATGATAAAGATTTTTTTTAAAGCTTTCTCAAAGCTTTAACTTGTTTCAAATAGTCTGTCTTATCCTTCTTTGTGTTGCAGGGAGTCCAGGAGGAAAACGCCAATAGCTGTGTGTTTAAAAGAAAACGAGAGACTTTTTGGAGACAGTGCATTGGGAGTGGTAAGGCACTTTGTCATAGATAACCTACCAGGTCACATGTTTTAAAATGTCTATCATACAGTTAGTGCTCTGTACTCCCCCATGTGAATCAATGAAGTTCATGAATTAATATCTACACTGACATTGATTTGTTCTTCTTTCTCCCGCAGTCTGTGAAGAACCCCAAATTTGTCTATAGGCATCTTCAGAGCCTCCTTGGCAAGAAGCATGACAACCCACAGGTGGCGGTCTATCAGAAACGCTTCCCCGAGCACCATCTGGTGACAGATGAGAGTCGGGGCACAGTTCTCTTTAGCAACTCGGAGTAAGTCGTTTTTGATTTCATCTCATTGGTTCCCTTTTCCTTTGTTTAGCAGGAGATGATTGAGCCAAGTGATTTGTTGACGAGTACTAATAATACGGACTTCTATGGACGATATGGGGAAAAATGCTGACCCATTTAACTTATTGTTTGTCAGTGTACAACGTTCATTTGTGTACTGCCCAAATAGCACATTTTAAACCGCCTGTGACAATGTCATTGATCCAGTATGTCCTATGCTGTAGTTGTGGATAAGAGTGATTGGTTCTGGGGCCTCGTTTCTCTAAGGCATTGTGGCACAGCGGTCTAAGGCACTGCATTGCAGTGCTGGAGGCATCACTACAGATCCAGGTTCGATCCCAGGCTGTGTCGCAGCCGGCCGCAACCGGGAGACCCATGAGGCGGTGCACAATTGGCCCAGCGTCCAGGTTAGGGGTGGGTTTGGCCGCCTGGGATGTCCTTGTCCCATCACGCTCTAGCGACGCCTTGTGACGGCTGGGTAAATACATGCTGACTTCCGTCACCAGCTGTATGGCGCTTCCTCCGACACATTGGTGCGGGTTAAGCGAGCAGTGTCAAGAAGCAGTGTGGCTTGGTTGGGTCGTGTTTGGGAGGATGCATGGCTTTCAACCTTCGCCTCTCCCGAGTCTGTACAGGAGTTGTGGTGATGGGACAAGACAAACTGGATATCACGAAATTGGGGTGGAGAAAGGGGTTAAAAAAAATAATATATATTTTATAAAAATATGAAAAGTGCTTGGCTGTAATGTCTACTCTGTTTTCCTTGCAGAGAAATGCAGTACTCTCCAGAGGAGCTCCTGGGCATGGTTTTGAACTATTCACGTGGACTTGCTCAGGACTTTGCAGGTTTGTCTGTTCACGAGTAGTACGGGGAAAAGGTTTTCTCTCAACATTGTTGCGCAATTATTTTGAAGCCCCCCTTGAATGTATTTTACTCTCGCTTACAGAGCAGCCCATCAAAGATGCAGTGATCACCGTCCCAGTCTTTTTCAATCAGGCAGAGCGTAGAGCAGTCCTGCAGGCCGCACAGATGGCAGGTGTTAAAGTCCTTCAGCTCATCAACGACAACACGGCGGTGGCACTCAACTACGGCGTCTTCAGGAGAAAAGACATCAACAGCACAGCACAGGTGCGCTAACTAGGCTGCTTTTACAAGCGTTTTTTAACTAGGTTCAGTCTTTTTGAGTTTTTGAGCGCTTCATAAGTTGTTTCGTGGGTCAGAAAAGTTGCTTTGTGTAACCCTAGACGTATATTCCCGTTGTCTCTCGCTACAGAACATAATGTTCTATGACATGGGTTCAGGCAGCACAACGGCAACCATCGTCACATACCAGACAGTCAAAACCGAAGAGTCTGGTTCCCAGCCACAGCTCCAGATACGAGGAGTGGGGTAAGACAAAAGGACCTGTATACCCACTTTTACACACACACACACACACACACACACACACACACACACTGCAACACAGGATGTTGGGGAAAGCACACGCCTTGCACTCTGCTCTAATCATTATGAAATAAGTACTAGTTTTGTTTTCATTCTATATACAGTGAGCTCCAAATGTATTGGGACAGTGATTAAAAAAATACGTTTTGGCTCTCTACTCAAGCACTTTGGAACTATAGAATGAGTATGAGGTTAAGGTGCGGACTGTCCACTTGAATTTCAGGCTTTTCATCCATATCGGGTGAACTGTTTCGAAATCACAACACTTTTGTACGTAGCCCCCCCTTTTTAGGGGACCAAAGGAATTGGGACTAATTCCGCTGTGTAGTTAAGTATTTGCTCTCATATTCATGGTACGCTATGACCACATCAAGTTTGACTCGACATTTGTTGGATGCATTTACTGTTTGTTTAGGTTGTTTCAGATTATTTTTAGACCAATAGAAATTAATTGTAAATAATGTATTGTCATTTTATTGTAACTAAATGTTTCGAAACACTTCGACGTTCATGTGGATGCTACCATGATTACGGATAATCCTGAATGCGTCGAGTATTACAAAAATATTATATCCCCCCCAAACATGCTAACCTCCCCTGTTATTGTAATGGTGAGGTTATCATGTCTTGGGTGTTTGATATTTGTGCTCCTAACTTTATAATAAACCATATAAGTGAATTTGTTAGGGGGGATTATGTACAAAAAGGTGTTCTCTAAATGGTTCATCCGATATGGCTGAATATACCCTCACATTAAAGCTTAGTCTGCACTTTAACCGCATAGTCATTGAATCTTTTCAAAACAACATGTCACTGTCCCAATTCTTTCGGAGCTCACTAAGTATTTATATTTTCAATGTCTTATTGTGGATCGATGACAAGCACATTTCTCAAATGTTCCTAACCTAACAATGTTCTGTCTTTGACCAGGTTTGACCGCTCTCTGGGGGGCTTTGAGATGGAGCTGCGGCTGCAGGACCACCTGGCCAAGCTATTCAACGAGCAGAAGAAGACCAAGAAGGACGTGAGGGAGAACCACCGGGCCATGGCCAAGCTCCTCAAGGAGGCCCAGAGACTCAAGACTGTGCTGAGCGCTAATGCCGAATTCATGGCACAGGTGACGGGAACTTCGCTAATCCCAGTCTTACGCCATTCTCCTTACCTTTGCTGCAGTTGAGAATAGTTACCAGTTACTCCCATGTCACCCGTAGTGTTCTACTGTAGATGTGTAACCTTGTAAAATAATTACACAGGTGAAGCCATCGCATTGCTTCTTTATCCCTCCATTCCCTGTCACTTCCAGTCTTGCACTGTTCTGCATATTTAGAGAAATATGTTATTTTTTTGTAATGTTTCTTATGTATTGATGTTCTGTCAGGTCTGTGTTAGATCTGAAAGTAAGCACCCATTCATTTGGGGAAATGTTTTTAGCTGCACTTTTACAGTTACCCATATTGTTCTACTGTAGATGTGTATTACAGTACATGTGTAACCAAATATACTCGCACTCTCTTTGTTGTTCAGGTGGAAGGGCTGCTGGATGACATGGATTTCAAGGCCAAGGTGACCCGTGTGGAGTTTGAGACCCTGTGTGCTGACCTTTTTGAGAGAGTGCCTGGCCCTGTACAGGATGCCCTCAGCTCTGCAGAGATGTCCCTGGTGAGTCACCGTAGCGTGTGTGCATTCATTAGGCACCAAATGGACGTAATCAGGAAGGGACTCCCTGGATTTGTCCAATAATTAGATTTTTGGTTTTCCATTGAAAACCTTAAAACATTTCCCATTGAGTGCCTTAATGAACATGACACTTGTTTGTCCATTGATATTTTAGTAAAGCAGTGGCCAATTTTATTTTACATTTTGGGGAGACTTGGGACTTTTTATGAACGACAGACAAAAGCATCAAAAGTCACAGGAAAACCAGCATTATCAAAAAGAAAACTAAAGGATATTTGTTCTGAAGTGTCTTTGATCTGAGATGACAGATTTTTTTTTTTGGCACTGAAGTCTCTATATACTTCCATTCATTTTTTTTAAAAACTGGTACCGGGGGACCTTCAGGCGAGTCTTGTGAGGCCTGTGGGCATCCTAGAGCAAAACAACCAACGTGTTTGAGTCTCACCTTAGCAAAGAGGGCTCATATTAGTGTGTAGCCCAAACTGTTTTGACGCTACAGACCGAACTTGGCAGATCGGCTGTACCGACATCAGACGAGTCCCAAGATGCTTGTGGGGGTCGACGAGAAAGTCTTAACTTTCCATAGAGGGGTCATAATATACCGAACAAAAATATAAACGCACCTATTTAGTTAGTTCATATAAGGAAATCAGTCAATTGAAATAAATGTATTGGGCACTATTCTGTGGATTTCTCATGACTATTTCTCATGACTAGGAATAGAGATATGCATCTGTTTGTCAGACCCCCACCCCCCAAAAAAAAGTCTGTACATGATGTGACCAAATGCCTCACGCAGTGCGACACATCTCCTTCGTGTAGAGTTGATCAGGCTCTTGATTGTGGCCTGTAGATGCTGGATATTGGTGGGAACTGGAGTATGCTGTCGTACAGGTCGATCCAGAGCGTCCCAAACATGCAGACCATGGAAGGACCATATGCAGTCCACTGAAGAACTGGGACATTTTCAGCTTTCCGGAATTGTGTACAGATTGTTGCGACATGGGGCTGTGTATTATCATGCTGAAAATGAGGCGACGGCGGTGAATGAAGGGCAGGACAATGGGCCTCAGGATCTCGTCACGGTATCTCTGCATTCAAATTGCTGTAGATTTAAAATGCAATTTTTTGTCCGTAGCTTATGCCTGTCCATACCAAAACCCCACCGCCACCATGGGGCAAACCGCTCGCCGACACAATGCTTTACACATTTCATCAGCTGTCCGTGTGGCTGGTCTCAAACGATCCCGCAGGTGAAGCCGGATGTGGAGGTCCTGAGCTGACGTGGTTATACACGGTTGGCAGTTGAGGCTGGTTGGACATACTGCCAATTTCTCTAAAATGACAGAGGCGGCTTACGGTCGAGAAATTAACATTCAATTCTCTGGCGACTGCTCCTGTGGACATTCCTGCAGTCAGCATGCAAATTGCACGCTCCCTCAAAATTTGAGACATCTGTGGCATTGTGTTTTGTGACAAACCGGGATATAAACACATTTTTGCACCAAATTTGAGAGAAATAAGCTTTGTGTGGCACAATTTGGGGATATTTTTTATTACAGCTCATGAAATATGCGACCAATGCTTTACATTTTTTCAGTAGTTTGTAGGCCAACCCGTTTGGACGCCACAGACTATTTTGTAAGACTGATTTGCAGGATGTCTCATGGTCTGACTCACTGCAGATGTGGAAGTCCGACAGGCAGATGTGGAAGTCCGACAGGCAGATGTGGTGGATTGAGATGGTCCAATGCAAAACAAAAACATATCTTGCTTAAACTGAACAGATTTTTATGGGATTGTTGTATTCTGCTAATTAGATTTCCACGAGGGTGTGGACATTGACCTTACGGGGTTAACCATGACATGTTTCAGCATGTCAAGCCTTCAGATTTCTACAGAGATTGAACCAACACATGTTTGTTTATTTGCAAGTACTGTAAGTATATCTTCCAACATTGTTTTCCAACAGGATGAGATCGAGCAGGTGATCCTTGTGGGTGGCTCCACCCGAGTGCCTAAGGTGCAAGAAGTGCTGCTCAAAGCCGTTGGGAAGTATGTCAACAGTTTCACTTGACACTGTCAATACTTGGGGCTCTACACTACATGAGGGACATATTGTCCAGGGTTTTGGCTGTAAGATGTCATATTCACAACAAATCTCCCTAGACAATGGAACACAATAGAATAGAGTAAGTGCTTTACCTGAAAGTGTCATAGGTAGTATCTACTAGAGTGATGGTATGTAACTCACATGTTGGAAATGCTCCATCTGGGATGAAAAGGCTTAAAGGGATAGTTAGTATTCAGTATTCCCCCTTGGCGTATTTCCTATTTTTGTTGCATTACAACCTGTAATTGATTTTTATTTGGATTTCATGGAATGGACATACACAAAATAGTCAAATGGTGAAGTGGGGGAAAAAATTTACTTGTTTACAAAAATTCTACAAAATGAAAAGAGTTGTGCATATGTATTCACCCCCTTTGCTATGAATCCCTCTAAATAAGATCTGGTGAAACCAATTACCTTCAGAAGTCACATTAGTTAGATTGCCCACAGGTGGACTTTATTTAAGTGTCACATGATCTGAGTATGTGCGTATGTGCTGAAAAGCCCCAGAGTCTGGTGCACCACCAAGCATGCGGCACCATTAAGACCAAGGAGCTTTCCAAACAGGTCAGGGACTAAGTAGTGAAGTACAGATCAGGGTTGGGTTATAAAAAAATATCAAACTTTGAATGTCCCACATTAAATGAAAAGAAAATGGCACCACAACAAACCTGCCAAGAGAGGGCTTACCACCAAACTCAGACCAGGCAAGGAGGGAATTACTCAGAGGCAACAAAGAGACCATGAAGGAGCTGCAAAGCTCCACAGCGGAGATTGGAGTATCTGTCCGTAGGACCACTTTAAGCCGTACATTCCACAGAGCTGGGATATATTGGAGAGTGGCCAGAAAAAGCCATTGCTTCAAGAAAAAAAATGTGGTTTTTGCCAAAAGGCATATAGGAGACTCTCCAAACATATGGAAGAAGGTACTCTGGTCAGATGAGACTAAAATTGAGCTTTTTTTCTTTAACACAATCACCCTGAGAACACCATATTTTTCATTGGCAGGGACTGTTCAGAATTGAAGAAATGATGGATGTCGCTAAAATACAGGGAAATTCTTGAGGGAAACCTGTTTCCGTCTCCCAGAGATTTGAGACTGGGACGGAGGTTCACCTTCCAGCAGGACAATGAGCCTAAGCATACTGCTTAAGCAAAACTTGAGTGTGTTAAGGGGGAAACGCATTTAAATGTCTTGGAATGGCCTAGTCAAAGCCCAGACCTCAATCCAATTGAATATGTGGTATGACTTAACCATTGCTGTACACCAGTGGAACCTATCCAACTTGTAGGTGCTGTAGCAGTTTTGCCTTTAAGAATGGGCAAAAATCCCCGTGGCTAGATGTGCCAAGCTTATAGACATACCCCAAGAGTCTTGCAGCGGTAATTGCTGCAAAAGGTGGCTCTACAAAGTATTTACGGGGGGGGGCACGCTCAATTTTTTTTTTTTTTTGTAGTTCTGGTTTGTTTCAGAAAATAAAATATTTAGCATCTTCAAAGTGGCAGGCATGTTGTGTAAATCAAACGATACAAACTCCCCCAAAATCCATTTTAATGCCAGGTTATAAGGCAACAAAATAGGAAAAATGCCATGGGGGTGGGGGGGGGTTGAACTCTTTCGCAAGCCACTGTACAAGAGTGGCCTGCCATGAAACAATGGTGAAAATGCATCCCATAACATTTAAACATGGAAATAGTTGTTCTATCATTCAGCCTACAGTAGCAGCCAATGTAGGCCTACATTCCATGAGACTTTTGAAAGAAACATGCAGGGATTGACATTGACCTGTTATCTAGTCCTTCAAACAAGGTTACTGAATGTGGTGGTTGCAAGAAACCACTTTACGTTATTGTTCCCGACCCATTTATTATAATGAATCAGACAAATGGTGCTAACATCTGCCTATTGGCTACTTGGCTTAGTCAAGCTAACCTCAAAATACAGCAGACACTTTTTTAAGACCAAAAATAGCTCTATACCGGACTTGCTTTTCAACGATGTCAACGAAATGTACATGTTTTGTGCTCTTCTATGAAGCAGTGACACCCCTATTGCTGACTAGAAATGAGCTTTTAACTGGGCTAATAGTTCACTAACTAGCGAAGGATATTAATCAAATGTGCACACGTGGCTACAAGCAGCTCTTGCTTTGATCTCAAAACAAGCACATCTAAGCCTGTAAACAATCCACTTCAAAAAATGTCACATCTGTATATGGCAATGGTCTATTTGCATATAGGCCTACTGCAGCTCTGATTGCTTATGCTGCACCGGTCTGTGTAGAGTACGGGCGCAATAGCATCCTACTCCAACGCGGTCTGCCTACAGAAAAATCTCTTATTTGTTACATTATGTTGCATTGAAAGTGGCTATTGCTTTGATCACAATTGCCACAGTAAAGGGAAATGATAGTTAACACCAACTGGTTCAACTCTAGAAGGTTGAGTGAAGTTTTCTTGTGCACCTCTTCGTTCTGCGGTAGTCCCGGGGAGCTGCACGGCCGTCTCGGGCTACACCGCAGCTTCGAGTGAACATTGGTTGAGGCATGTAGTTTCATATACCTAACCATTTGACTACTTTTGAGGCCTGAAAAAGTATCTGGCCAACCTTGTTTTTGAAGTGATATTTCACTTTGACCTGACTGTGTAGAGAGGAGCTAGGGAAGAACCTCAACGCAGATGAGGCTGCAGCCATGGGGGGTGTGTACCAGGCCGCTGTCCTCAGCAAGGCCTTCAAAGTCCAACCTTTCCTGGTTAGAGAGGCAACCGTTTTCCCCATTCAGGTAACACAGCCCATTCTTTAACATTGAAACCCACCCCATAAAAAATAAATAATAATAATTGAATTGCCTCAATCCAAAATGAAAGTAAAAGCTAAGCACCACACAACTGCATGTCATACGGTGCTCATCTTTTACATTTATTTTGGATTGTAGCATACAGCTGTGTTTGTTTCTCTCACTCTCCAGGTGGAGTTCACAAGTGAGATGGAGGAGGATGGTTCCAGGATCCTGAAGCACAACAAGCATATTCTGTTCCAGAGGATGGCCCCCTACCCCCAGAGCAAGGTCTTCATCTTCAACCACACTGACGACTTTGCCTTCAACATCAACTACGGCGATCTCAGTTTCCTGGGCCAGGAAGACCTCAGGTGAACACCACCCAAAATAAAGTTGGATTTAATTGGTCGGAATTTAGGTTCGGTTTCCTGGAGACAGATTAAGCCTAGACATGGACTAAAGCATGCTGAATGGATGTTATTACGATCTCTTTAAGTCGGAATTTGGACTAATCTTCCACGAGTCCTCAAACATTAAAACACAACTCATCATAAGATCACATTTTCACATACAACACACTAACAGACATAACACTGACATATTGACCAGATAAAGTCTGAAATTCTAGTTTGATTCCTTCATCTACCATAGTCCTGCACAACCTTCCAATTTAAAATGGTTCTAAAGTATTGTTTGAATTTATATTGGAAGGTTTCTGGTTTGCTCAGAAGTTATTCCATTTCTTTATGGCTCTAAATCATAATGTTCTTTTGTCTTCTGTCTGGATAAAACATAGCTGGTGGACAATCTATTCCTAATATTTACTGAAAGTCTGTCTCTTACCAACTGAATACTGTTGTGAATAGAGTTTGGCTGTTTTTTAAATGGTGTACATTGTGAAATAAAATAAACATGTTTTTTAATTATCTTGATTGAGGACCAACAACTCATTGAGCATGACTACAACAGAAGAACCATATCTCCACATTTAAACAATCCTTGTTGCTTTGTTCTGTGCGATCTGCAGCCTCCTAATGTCACTTGCTGATGCATGACCACAGAACAGTAGGTCACCTGACTACCAATTAATGCTTGGGTTGTTTGCTAAAGAACATTTCCCAGTAAATATTTGGCTATACTTCTGATCATGCATGCAGTTTGAATATATTTTTTTTACATGAGTTTGAGAACCTTGCTAAGCAGTTGTCTTGCTGCACCCGTTGTAGTTTGGTTTCTGACACTTCCTCTATTTGTGGTTCCCCCCCAATACTTAATTGTATCCCATGCTTTGTTGGCCTTTTGCTGATGGAACAGACCAACATAACCTTGGTTTTCCTGGTGTTCAAAACAAGTTTGTTCTGGGAAACCCACTCCATTATTTCCTGGATCTACTTGTAGAGCCTGCTGTACCTGTTGAACCAGTTGTCTTGCTGTATAAATTGTAGGATAATCTGCAAATATAGTAGTTTGAGATGACAAAGGGAAGGTTATATATATGTGTGTAAAGTGGCCCAATGGCGAATTTTGTTTTTTTTAGCCTAGGATTTGATTGTCTTGTGTCCAGGAAATCGGCCCATAGATTTACCCCACTCTGTGAGCCAACGCGGCTAAACGGCAAGGTCTGAAAAGGTTTTATGTAGACCGCCTGGAAAATTAAGGATATGCTATAGCAGCGTTTGTTCGGCCATTTATATTAGGGCTATAGACACTAGGGGGACAAATAAAGCTGTTTTGAATTTAATGGAAGTGACTTACAGCTAACTTACCTGTTGCATTAACTTTCAATTATCATCAGATGCATTAACTTGGAGGGGTCTGATTTTGAATTGTAAATAAAAAGTGTAATTTCTTTCTTCCACCAGTGTCTTTGGCTCTCTCAACCTGACCACAGTGCAGCTGTCTGGGGTGGGCAGCAGCTTCCAGAAGCACACAGATGCTGAGTACAAGGGCATCAATGCCAGCTTCAACATGAACGAGAGTGGCGTGCTCCTCCTTGACCGGGTCAGTACCATATAATTACTTATCGAATGTGAATTATATGAACTCTATGGTCAGTGCAATCCTCTAATGCTTATGGAGCTCCTCTCTGGAAGTACAACTAAACCTCAAATACAAAACACATCAGGCTTTTTACACTTTCAAGATGGTTGCAAAATACATCCAAATAATATTTTATATTTACGTTAAGGTTTGATGCAATTTCTTTTTATTTTATGTCAATCTACATTCTGAGGTTTGTAAATGCCTTAATCTACCCACATAAATCCAATTAAAATTGGCTTGGTTTGAAGTTATTTTGAGTTGATTTAGACACTATTGAACTCTGTTTTGGGGTAATCGACATTGACCTATCGCTTGAACTAAGTTGCTTTCTTCAGGTGGTGTCTGTCTTTGAGACCGTTGTGGAGGAGGAGGAGTCTACTCTGACAAGTAGGTTTTATGCTAACATCGTAATCATTTGACATCTGATCACCCCTTTAGTCATAATCATAGTAGAGGTGGGCGACAGACAAAATTGCCTGAATTGATGCAAGAAATACGTTTAACGTTAATGTGCATCACTTTTTAAATGATCTTTTAAAATATTGTTACTAGTTTGGTTGTATGAAAAAGGAAACCGCACACTGCTCTTGATAGTATCACTGATTTTTAAAAGCCTACGTATCGGCCTCACTTCTGACGAAGGCCGTGCGACCGATATGTAAGCTTATTAAAGCTCAGTGATACTATCAAGAGCCGTGTGCGGTTTCCTTTTTCATTCATCAACTCTTGCCATGAACCTGCAAAAAGTTTGTTCAGATGTGCGAGTGCCTTTTGAGTTACTAGTTTGGTTGTAGCCATCAATTGTCAAATTAACAATCGCCCATATTAGCATACTTATTTAATTTCAAGCTTCACATTTCTCTAGTATAGGCCATGAACTAATGAACTATATCAGCAAAATGCCTGCGATAAGGATCTGTATGGTAATGTCGATAATTTTCAGGTTATTGTCCCAGCTCTAAATCAGTCTCTTCCATGTCTTAATTCTGTCTCTTTTGACCTGTCAGAACTGGGAAATACAATTTCCAGCCTGTTTGGAGGGGGATCCTCGGAACCCAACACAAATGTGACTGAACCAGTTCAGGTAACCCTCTACTAAGTTACCATTCTAATGTAACAAGCACCCAAGTTCCTCCTTAACACTAGTTCATGGCTGTCTAACTATCTCTGCTGCTCCCCTATTGTCTCTGAATCCAGGATGAGGAGAAGGTTCATCCGGAGTCTGTGAAGGAGCAAGAGGAGGCTGCGCCCCAGGAAGAGAAGCAGGAGCCTGGGGAGGAACAACAGCAGCAGGAGGAGGTGGCCCCAACCCACGAGAAGACTGAGGGAGTAGACAGTAAGGCTGACCTTCAGGTAAGAGCTTGGCTCAGTTTGATTCCACATAAATGCCTGGGATGTGGCTGGGCCTAGCTCAGTTCTCCTTGTTCCACATTGTGGAATATTTAGATGGAAATATGTAGAACAAAAATGCCTCTGGCATGTTTAAGGAATCCGGACAGCTCTATTCGTGACATTTCGAACTGCAACATTCCACATTGTTTGCCTTCTAAACGTGGCCCTGGTTGGTTTAGCTCAGCCCTGGGGTGTATTCAGTCATTTTGTGTTTAATGAACTTTCCAAAATGTTAACAATGTTGAATGGAATGCTTGGTAAGAGAATGTTGTCAAGAGTGGGGGGGTTTGTATACTAACCTCGCATGAATGAGTTTTAACTCATTCTCTTTTTGAATTCAACATTAAATAACTCATTACCGTAATGTAAATGAGGCTCTCTTGAATAAACCAAGATTCCATGAACTATTAAATATTTTATTTTTCTGAGCAGGATGAAAAGGAGGGAGCCAAATCTGGAGAAGAGGAGAAAACGACAGAGGAAGCGGCAAAGACTGAGGCCGGGAAGAAAGCCAAGCATCAGAAGAAAAACGAGATCTATGAGGATGTCACAGTGGAGCTCCAAGTGAAAGACATCCTTAACCCTCATTTAGAAGCCATCACCTCCTCAAACAAGAAGTGTGTTGCTCTTTCCTTATGACATTTTAGTTGGGCTCAAATGTGCAGGGTGGGGAAGTTGAAAATACATTTTTCAAGCTGTAATAATGCTGATATTGATGTAGCGTTGTGACTTGTCAAACACCTAGTGATTCAGAGGCTTTGAATCTGTTGGTGTAATGGCTAAGTTGTTTGACAGACTCATAGACCGAGGTTTGAGTCCCGGCTACCTCCACATTTGCTGCAATAATGTTTGTTTTCTTCCTGTCAGGCTCCAAGACCTGACTGATGGAGACCTGAAGAAACAGGAGAGGGAGAAGACACTGAACAGCCTTGAGGCATTCCTTTTTGATACCCAGGTTAGAACAATACCTTTACAGTACAACATCAGTATATTCTGTCTGGCGCTCTCACACGTGTATATGTGTGTGTGTGTGTGTGTGTGTGTGTGTATATATATATATTTCTCTTCCCCCCTCCATTAGGAGAAAATGTACCAGGAGGAGTACCAGGCAGTGGTGTTGGAGGAAGAGAAGGAAATCATCCTGGCCAAGCTGAGTCAAGTGTCGACCTGGATGGACGAGGATGGCTACTCTGCGTCCACCAAGGAGTTGCGGGAGAAGCTGCAGCATCTCACAAAGCTGTGCAGGGCCATGTTCTTCCGTGTGGAAGAGCGCAGGAAGTGGCCTGGCCACCTGGCCACCCTGGAGAGCATGCTCAACCGCTCCAGCTTCTTCCTCAGGTGGGTCAAAGCAGCGATGTTAGAGAGCTCTAGGATCTGCTTCCCCTTCACCATTCATAACCTGGAATGGAAAAACTGACCCAAGATGTATTTATTTACCCTTATTTTACCAGGTCATTTTTATTTATTTAATGAGGCAAGTCAGTTAAGAACATTCTTATTTTACATTGACTGCCTACCCTGGCCAAACCCTCCCCTTACCCGGACGATGCTGGGCAAATTGTGCTCTGCTCAATCACGGCTGGTTGTGATACAGCCCCAGATCGAACCAGGGTCTGTAGTGACGCCTCTAGCACTGTGGTGCAGTGCCTTGCCTGAAAACAATCTTTTACAGCAATGACCTGGGGAGGATATGAATTAACAAATTGGAAGCTGGGGGTGATTAGGTGGCCATGATGGTGTAAGGGCCAGATTGGGGAATTTGGGATCTCTTTCCTTTGACCAGAGGAAAGGGGGATCCCTACTGGCCCTGTAACACTACTTTCGGCAGCATCTGGTTTCCCATCCAGCGACCGGCCAGGACTGACCCTGCTTAGCTTCAGAGTTTAACATTTTAGAGGTGAATCATGAGATGTACAATGCATCCATTTGACATGGGTCTTCTGTGGTTTTTCCTTAAGGAGCTCCAAACTTGTACCAGAGGATGACCGAATCTTCACTGACGTGGAGCTGAAGATGTTGGAAAAAGTCATCAACGAGACCTCTGTATGTAATGATGTTTAATAATGTCCTATTTGTTTTACTCAGCGCATTTGTCAATTATATTATTTTGATTGACCATTATTACTCAAATTTTAGATAATGTGGTTCAAAACAATCTATATGGAAGTGATTCACTTTGAGTGCCATCGTTTGTAATCTTTGATTCTTTTTTTCATTTTAACCACCAATACCTCCCCCTCTTCCACAGACGTGGAAGAACAACACAGTAGCTGAACAGGAGAAGAGTTCTCCCACGGAGCCGCCTGTGCTGCTGTCCAAAGACATAGAGTCCAAGTGGGCTTTGCTGGACCGCGAGGTCAACTACTTGCTGAACAAGGCCGCCAAGCCCAAGGCCGCCAAGCCCAAGGCCGCCAAGCACAAGGCCGCCAAGCACAAGGCCTCCAAGCCCAATAACAACAGCACCACAGAGAGCAGCAGCAGCAAGGCCAACAGCATCAAAATGGAAGAGAAAGTCATACTTCCCAATGAGGAGACCAAAGACGAAGGTGGGAAAGCGGGGAAAACCAACACATTTCTGTTATGGAACATGTGCTTTATATATAGAGGTCATGTTCAGTAGGGCGCAGCGTAGCAAAACATTTTGAAACTAATTTGAGTGTATGGACTGTAGGTAGTCCCTCCCTGTTTAAGTACATTTCCTTTCGTTAGCTATGTAATGAAGGGGGTTCCTCCACCTTCTCCTCACTCCTGAATCCTCCTCCCCCTCCCCCCCCCTCCTCCCTCTCTGCAGATGACTTCGTCAACCATTTTGAAAAGAAGGTCGACGACATCCGATCCTCGTTTGCTAAGTCAAACGGCACCGCTGGTTCTGCTCACACTGCCCTACCCTGTGCTCTGACCTCTTTCTCCCCTCTCTCTCCAGATGAAATCTCGCGTCTTGTGACGGCCGGCCGCCCAACAACCTGCCCGCTTGACCCTATCCCCTCTCTTCTCCAGACCATTTCCGGAGACCTTCTCCCTTACCTCACCTCGCTCATCAACTCATCCCTGACCGCTGGCTACGTCCCTTCCGTCCTCAAGAGAGCGAGAGTTGCACCCCTTCTGAAAAAACCTACACTCAATCCCTCCGATGTCAACAACTACAGACCAGTATCCTTTCTTTTCTCTCCAAAACTCTTGAACGTGCCGTCCTTGGCCAGCTCTCCCGCTATCTCTCTCTGAATGACCTTCTTGATCCAAATCAGTCAGGTTTCAAGACTAGTCATTCAACTGAGACTGCTCTTCTCTGTATCACGGAGGCGCTCCGCACCGCTAAAGCTAACTCTCTCTCCTCTGCTCTCATCCTTCTAGACCTATCGGCTGCCTTCGATACTGTGAACCATCAGATCCTCCTCTCCACCCTCTCCGAGTTGGGCATCTCCGGCGCGGCCCACGCTTGGATTGCGTCCTACCTGACAGGTCGCTCCTACCAGGTGGCGTGACGAGAATCTGTCTCCTCACCACGCGCTCTCACCACTGGTGTCCCTCAGGGCAATGTTCTAGGCCCTCTCCTATTCTCGCTATACACCAAGTCACTTGGCTCTGTCATAACCTCACATGGTCTCTCCTATCATTGCTATGCAGACGACACACAATTAATCTTCTCCTTTCCCCCTTCTGATGACCAGGTGGCGAATCGCATTTCTGCATGTCTGGCAGACATATCAGTGTGGATGACGGATCACCACCTCAAGCTGAACCTCGGCAAGACGGAGCTGCTCTTCCTCCCGGGGAAGGACTGCCCGTTCCATGATCTCGCCATCACGGTTGACAACTCCATTGTGTCCTCGTCCCAGAGCGCTCCATTGTGATCCTGGACAACTCCCAACTAACAGAGCCCGCTGTAGGTTCATGCTCTACAACATCCGCAGAGTACGACCCTGCCTCACAGGCGGTGCAGGTCAATCCCCTTGTCATCTCCCGGACTACTGCAACTCGCTGTTGGCTGGGCTCCCTGCCTGTGCCATTAAACCCCTACAACTCATCCAGAACGCCGCAGCCCGTCTGGTGTTCAACCTTCCCAAGTTCTCTCACGTCACCCCGCTCCTCCGCTCTCTCCACTTGCTTCCAGTTGAAGCTCGCATCCGCTACAAGACCATGGTGCTTGCCTACGGAGCTGTGAGGGGAACGGCACCTCAGTACCTCCAGGCTCTGATCAGGCCCTACACCCAAACAAGGGCACTGCGTTCATCCACCTCTGGCCTGCTCGCCTCCCTACCACTGAGGAAGTACAGTTCCCGCTCAGCCTAGTCAAAACTGTTCGCTGCTCTGGCCCCCCAATGGTGGAACAAACTCCCTCACGATGCCAGGACAGCGGAGAATGTATGTAATATGGTCATGTTCAGTTTGGCACACCGTAACAAAAGGTTATGGAGCATTTATTGGACAAATCCAGGTAGTCCCTCCCTGTTTGACCATTTTTCTTCTGTTTGGTACGTAATTAAGGGGGTTCCTCGGCAATGAGTTTCATCTGTAATGAATGTCATTTGCAAAGGAAGTGTTTTTGCAGACTTGTTCACATGACATGAACTTGTCAATGATCCCTTTTAAACAATTCTAATCACCGATCAGTTCTCTTTTCATTAGCAACATTTGTTTTCATTCAAGAGGGCACTGAGGAGGTGCAGCAAGAGGAACCGCCCATCAAAGAGCCCACTGGACAGAACACAGACACACTCAGCCAATCAAAGCCTACAGATAAAACTACAAGGACAGGTACGTCTGCCATAGAAACTACCTTTTTGCGTATGTGAATTGGCACCCAGTTGCCTTTACAATTTCTTGCTACATAAGTGGGCATCTGATGGAAAAGAATTGACATAGCATTCAAGCTAGAGCAACTGTCTGCAACTATGAAAAGGAAGGGCATTTTAGTTTTCTTGTCCTTTAGTCTTTATTTTGGTTTTATACCTGGTCATATTTGTAAAACTGTGCTGCTACATATTTGAGTATAATATTGTATTCCTCCTTCCAATTTTCAGAACCAACAGAGAAGAAACAGTCAGAAAACCACAAAGGGGATGAGTTTTAACAGCTGGAACGAGATGTCATTGTATTTGTTGACTGTTTAATTGTTTCCTACATATTTCGGGTGTTTTGTTTTTCCAGCCTTTTATTTTGAAAACTGTAAAGTCATTGGATCAGCTCAGACTTCTTGAACTGTCTTATTCCCACTACCTACCTCTCGTTCTCACTTTCTGTTCACCTTCATCTCCCTCTGCGGCCGAACATCTTTCCCCTCTTACTGACATGAGCAAGGAGCGCTGACTAAGCCTGGAATAACCAGCGAATGAAATGACACAAGACTTCAAGTTTGTATTCTACCATCCTGCCCTACAGGTTTAGGCATACTTTCCCACATGCAAACAACTACTTGGACAACTGTATATTTGCCCTGCATTGAACAAAGAAGTGTTTAGTTTTGGTAGGACTAATGATAACAGGACTCAATGTTTCCTCCACTGGAACTCTGTTGCATTGCATCATTTGTCGCTTTCTGAGATCAGGAAGGGTAGTTATGATTTGACCTCTCAAGCAGGCTTGTTTTCACGTAGGAAGTCTTGCTTTTATTTTATTTTTTTGTGGGTTTGCACTGGTTGTTGAGAAATATATCAAATGGGCTGGAGCTAATGTATGCTCTTGGGAAATGGAATGGGTTTTAGTTGTATTTGAATATTGAATGCCTTAATACCTTGTATTGTGGCACATAAACAATCTGTGATTGTGTGTGTATACAATATCCTACAAAGGGGGAATTGATTTGTCATCCAAATATTACTGATGACCAGTCGTTAAATGTGTTCATAAGTGTAAAATCTATTTCATGCTTTTCAGAACCTTCTTGCCATGGTCTTCTGACAATTCATCAATGAATTAGCTTGAGGGAAACATTTTTCACTGAAGTACATCTATCTTGATTTCTAGTTTCTCTAAATTGTACTCCAATACATAAAGTTAAATAAACTTCAATTATCAAGGTGTAATTTGGGCTTGCCGTTGGTTGTGTTCAGTAGGTGAACAACATAAAATGGCATTGATTATCGTTTTGTTATGCTGTGCCCTACTGAACACAACCCTGGTCTGCACTGACAGAAGTAGATATTATCCACGTCTCAAGCTGCTTGAATCTCTACCAGAGGAGTGTGGTTCCTGTTCTTCGCATCACCTCAGATGGTTTGAGGGGGAATAAACTAACGGATTGGGGGATGCCAATGCTTTTCTTTCTAAACTGTTAATAGTATTTTTTTTAAATATGGTGATGAAAAGTGGAATGTTTTTGTTTTTTCAATCCGTGTCTAAAAATAAGATGTGTATTTGAAGACCCACGTCATCTAACAAATACAAATGTACCGTTGTAACTCTGGGCTAGGGTTGATTCTGTAACTCAAATCTAAGTAATGGTTTCATTGCGTTTCAATTCCAGATTGGTCTGTGTGAATGTGTAACTGACCAACTTGAAGAGCAGCAGGACAGATTATGAAGAAAAATTGGACCATTTCTATTTTACTTGTATAAAAGATGTCAAGTGTTTGAGTATGGTCTTATACACCGGTATCTGTAAAGACTGGGACATTTAAGGAAAAGACAACTATAACATTTAAATATGAATTGATGGACCGCATCAAAAAGGAGCCTTTGAAACCCTAATACACATGTAGTCATTTTGAATTGTGACATTTGGTTATATTGCATAGCATCCATTGACACTTGTCCCTAAACAAAGAGAACCCTTAATTCCAATAACAATACTAGACTTTCATTGCTTAAAAAGGAAATAAACTATTTAAACATGCAATGCTATATGTGCAGGTTACACAGATATATTCACATGAAAAAGTGTTTATTTCAGCCTGAAATTTGCCAGACATTTTTTGGACTTAAAAACCTTCCTACCTCAAGGGCTAGTAGCCTAGACGTGTTAAGACCAGCCAGCCATGCCCATGTCCCAAAACTGAAAGTGAAATCCTTGCCCATGTGCTATTTCCTTGAATAAGCTGTGTGGATGAAAGCAATATAGTCAACTGGTATGCTAATTTATTGCCAGATTGTACTGACCCACCTAGTCCTTTAGGTCAGTGAGCATAAAAACTATGATTTAGGGAAAGAAACCACGTATCCAACAACTGTCACTTGTGTAGTGTCGTCTTCGACATGATCCTTGGCTCAACGATCCAGTATGACATAAAGGCTACCATAGAGATACAGTGTGCACCAATGACCCCTGCTGCAATGGCAACCTCCTGCACAGATTCATGTTTTCCGCGACTGCAGGTTCAGAGAAAAGACATCACTAAGATTTGTTTTTCGACAGAACTTCAGTTATATCCGTTGAAATTCAAATATGAAGTACTCAATATTGGGAAAAGGTTGCAGTGTCTATTTACAGCATGCATTGCCTTCAGAAAGTATTCATACACCTTGACTTAATCCACATTTTGTGTTACAGCCTGAATTAAAAATGGATTACTTTTCTCAACCATCTACACTACCCCATAACGACGAAGTGAAAACATTTTTTTTTTTTTTACATGTTTGCAATAATATTGAAAATGAAATGCGGAACTATTTCATTTACATAAATATTCACACCCGTTTGCTATGACACTGCAAATTGAGCTCAGGTGCATCCAAATCCTTTGATCATCCTTCAGTTATCGCTACAACTTGATTGGAGTCCACCTGGCCATCTGACAAACTGAGAAACGATGCAAGAAGGACCTTGGTCAGGGAGGTGACCAAGAACAAAATGACCACTCTGGCAGAACTAAATTGTTCCATGGCTGAGATGGGAGAACCAGTCAGAAGGACAACAGTCTCTATAGCACTTCACTAATCCAGGCTTTATGGGGGAGTGGCCATAAGGAAGCCACTCCTGAGAAAATGGCACATGACAGCAGGTGAAAGACTGAGCATAATGCATAAGATTCCATTGTCTGGTTAGATACATTTAACTCCTTGGCCAGAATGCAAAGTGCTATGTCTGGAGAGAAAAAACAGGCACAGCTCATCACCTGTCTAACACCATCCCTACCATGAGGCATGGGTGTGGCAGCATGCTTTGGGGATGCTTTTCAGCAGCAGTGACTGGGAGACTGGTAAGGTTAGAGGGAACAATGAATGGATGCAAACACAGGCAGATCCTTGATGAGAACCTGCTTCAGAGTGCAAACAACCTTAGACTGGAGCAATGGTTTGCGTTCCAACTGGACAATGACCCTGAGCATACAGCAAAGCAACGCTGGAATGGCTTCAGAACAAAAATATGAAAGTCCTTGACTTGAATCCCATTGAAAATCTGTGGAAAGACTTGAAGATTGCTGTCCACCACCGCTCCCTATCTAAATTAACAGAGCTTGAGAAAATCTGCAAGGAAGAATGGGAGAAAATCCCCAAATCCAGATGTGCAAAGCTGATACAGACAACCAAGATGACTAAAAGCTGTAATCGCCGCCAAAGGTGTTTATACAAAATATTGACTAGGGTGTAAATACGTATAAATGAGAAATGTCTGTATTTAATTTTCAATACATTTGAAAAAGCTTTCAAACATGTTTTTACTTTGTCGTTATGAGGTATTGTGTGTAGATGGGTGAGGGGGGAAAGATCTATTTAATTCATTTTGAATTCCGGCTGTAACACAACAAAATGTAGAGTGTCAAGGAGTGTGAATACTTTCTGAAGGCACTCAATTTAATGTATAATACTGTATGTGCATTTCATGTAGATATCATATCAATGATTATGATTTTTAAAAAGATGATTACCTTCAGATAAGATTGAGACAGGATCACCTGCGTAAAAAAATAAGGAAATTCTGTGTTCATAACATTTACATTTACATTTAAGTCATTTAGCAGACGCTCTTATCCAGAGCGACTTACATCAAAACCCCCTTAACCAAAAAGGAATTACTGGTATATGAACGTGCAGTAAGTAAAAGTGATCCATAAATTGTTACTGTGTCGGCAATATTTTGCTGATGGGCCATTGAATGCTGACGCGAATGATGATCATGAATGATCAGTGGTTTTTGCTCACCATAGTCCACTTGGGTGCGGATGGGTCCGAAGCTGACTGTGGCTGTGTTGGTCACAGCCGTGTACTGGACCTCCCGCCTCCTTCTTGAGCAGATGATGTTGTCCGTTCAATTCTGGGAAGAATAGGGGTGGTTGGAACAGCTTCCTTACACAAGGTCATAGGCTATAACTAGCATCATATACAGTGCCTTCGGAAAGTATTCAGACCCTTTGACCTTTTCCACATTTTCCACAAGTTAAAGCCCTTTCTAAAATGTTTTTTTTTTTAAATGTTCCTCATCAATCTACACACAATACCCGATAATGACAAAGCAAAAACAGGTTTTTAGAAATGTTTGCAAATTTATTTTAAAAAATGTAACATTTACATAAGTATTCAGACCCTTTGCTATAACACTTGAAATTGAGTTCAGGTGCATCCTGTGTCCAATGATCATCCTTGAGATGTTTCTTCAACTTGGTGTCCACCTGTGGTAAATTAAATTGATTGGAGATGATTTGGAAAGGCAGACACCTGTCTATGTAAGGTCCCACAGTTGATGTCAGTAAAAATCAAGCCATGAGGTCGAAGGAATTGTCCATATAGCTCGAAGACAGGAATTTGTCGAGGAACAGATCTGGGGAAGGGTACCAAAACATTTCTGCAAAATTGAAGGTCCAGAAGAACATAATGGCCTCCATCATTCTTCAAATGGAAGAACTTTGGAACCACCAAAACTCGTCCTAGAGCTGGCCGCCCGGCCAAACTGAGCAATCAAAACAGTTTTTGCTTTGTCATTGTGACGTATTGTGGGTAGATAAATGAGGAGAAAAAAAACAATTTAATCCATTCCAGAATAAGTCTGTGGAAAAGGTCAAGGAAGCAGCAACTGACATGGAGCAGGGAGGTGCAGACAGTCCTCTCGCAGATTCTGGTAGAGCAGTGCAGGTGGTAGGTGGACAGCGTCCTGTTCTTGTGCTTGACAAAGTGGAAGACCTCGAACGAGAAACAAGCTTCCTGCTGTTGCCCGTTCACACCCAACTCTGGCCATTCCGGTTACACCTGAGAGAAGCAATGCGGTAAGTAATGTCAAGTAAGAAACGATGTGATCAATAACTTGATAATGAATCAATGACTATAATGTAGCTGCAGCTGAGTTTCTAGTCTATTCCTCAACGCAACAGGCAACAGTTTCAAATTACAGTTCATATTAGGAAATCTGTCAATTGAAATAAATTAATTAGGACTGAATCTATGGATGTGACATAACTGGGAATACAGATCAATCAAATTTTATTGATAACATGCAGAATATGTACATAAAAAATATGGATGAGCGATTGCCGTGCGGCATAGGCAAGATGCAGTAGATGGTATAAAATACAGTATATACATATGGGATGAGTAATGTATGCTATGTAGACATTATAAAAGTGGTGTTATTTAAAGTGACTAGTGATACCTTTATTAAATCAATTTATTAAATATATTAAAGTGGCCAGAGATTTGAGTCTGTATGTTGGCAGCAGCCACTCTATGTTAGTGAAGACTGTTTAACAGTCTGAATGTCTTGAGAGAGAAGCTTTTTTCAGTCTCTCGGTCCCTGCTTTGATGCACCTGTACTGACCTCTCCTTCTGGGTGCTAAGCGGGGTGAACAGGCAGTGGCTCGGGTGGTTGTTGTCCTTGATGATCTTTTTGGCCTTCCTGTGACATCGGGTGGTGTAGGTGTCCTGGAGGGCAGCTTGTTTGCCCCCTGTGATGCATTGTGCAGACTGCACCACCCTCTGGAGAGCCTTGTGGTTGTGGGCGTAGCAATTGCTGTACCAGGCTGTGATACAGCCAGACCGGATGCTCTCAATTGTGCACCTGTAAAAGTTTGTGAGTGTTTTAGGTGACAGGCCAAATTTCTTCAGCCTCAGAATCAGAACAGGACGGGGAGGACTGTCATTTGAATAGAGTTTAATGAAATGATGAACATTCATACCAGAAATACTTGAGGAAATCTGAAAGTAAAGGGAGGGAATAATAAGTCAAATGTTGCATGCACCTGTTATTCCCTCCAGGTCTATTTGGAAACTGCTATAGTTGTGCTAAGGGGAGCAGTCGAAATTTACACAATTGTTACCCGGAGGGAAATGGGGGAGGGCAATGTTTTTTAAATTTCAGTCAGGGGTAGGGTATAGTTTTTTGTCGTTTTTTTTGTCCAGTGTAGGGTCATGCCCTTTGTAATTGATTAAATGTCATATCGCTTAGGGTTCGAGAATTAGTTGCTTATCATGATATCTCGGTGTGCTTGATGATGCCCCTCATCCCTGATTCTCTGATGGGCTCTCAATATCATGTACATCTAGTGTGGTCTCAATCAAATGACCCATAGCCTATTCTATAGGCTATAGGCCTAGGCTATACGAAGAGCATGCTCGGAGAAGCACAGGTCAAAGTTACAGTATATTTCTAAGAAAATGTACTTCCTGAGTTTTTGTGCTGCTGGGATGGTTTATGTAAAACTAAGCTACACTGCATTACACACTGTAATGGATAGGTGTTCCTAATCAGGAGCCCCTGCCTGCCCTGCTCTTGCTGACATAAACCCTTTTGTGCTGCCTAACCAATGACTGTGATGTGTACGTGGCACTTCAGGAGACAAGTCAAAGGCTTCTTCCGGATTTTAAAAATGTGTTTGTCCATAAAATGCAGTGTATGTGCGTGCGGACTAGGACTACTGATGTCCTGTTCAGTTTGAAAGGGAGAGCGCGACGATGAGAAGTAGGACCAGAGGTAAGCTTCCTCCTGCTATAATTTATTTTAGTAAAAAAACAATATGTTTCGTTGCCCAAGGTTAAGCTATTTCTCAGAGTTATTGACCTAACAATAGCCATATTACAGTAATTTACATAACTTGCATTAATATGAAGCGGCAGCCGTTGAGATGGACAGCGCATGTGTGCTGAAAGTAGAGTAATTCGAGAAGACCTAATTAATTGAAACAGTCCTCATTTAAATTTGACTTTAGGCTACTAACAACAAGAGGGCTTTGTGTTGGTGCCTATTTCTTTCTATTAAAACAATAAGAGGTACACTCTGCCTGACAGACGAAACTATAGTCTACTATCCATAGATTTTGTCAGCCAGGTCCTTCAGTCAGCATGCACTCCTTAAATATCGCAGTGTTAGTGAAAAGCTTGATGTGTTAAGTTAAAACCAGGGCTCGAATTGAGGGGGTATGTGAGGTCTTGTTGTTTTTGTCAAAAGAAATTGCTAAAAGCTTCGGCCTACCCCTGTATAAAAAAAACTATGGAACTTATTATATAAAGCGATCTACACTGAGTGTACTGAGTGTACAAAACAGTAGGAACACCTGCTCATTCCATGAATAGACTGACTAGGTGAATCCAGGTGAAAGCTAGCTATGATCCCTTATTGATGAAACGTGTTAATTCTTACAAGTCTAAGCTGTGATAAAGTCTAAGCTGTGTTAAACGTATACAAAGATTAATTGATCAAATAATGAATTTGGCCTTTACTATCATAGATGAGAGAAATTGAATAACACATTCATAAAAGGACAAAAAGACAGTCTTAAAATAAATCATAAGTCTAGGAGATAAGAAAGCTCAGGAAATATATATATATATATATATATATATATATATATATATATATATATATACAGTACCAGTCAAAAGTTGACACACCTAGTCATTCCAGTGTTTGTCTTTCTTTGTACTATTTTCTACACTGTAGAATAATAGTGAAGACAAAAAAATTACTGTAAAACGTGTGAGATGAAAATAAACAAACTACAGGGTGTGCAATGTGTAGGCCCACTGAGTGGACATTCTGAACCTCATTTGAAGTCACTAGGTCACATGACCAAGGAGCTATTGAAATGTTAAATGTAGACAAATTCATGTAAAAACATGTGAGATGAATATGGACAAACTATATGATGTGCAATATTGAAGGGTAGTCAGTGGACATTCTGAACCTTGTTAAAAGTCAGTAGGTCACATGATCAAGGAGCTATTGAAATTTTACATTTTGAAAAATACATGTAAAATATTGTGAGATGAAAATTGACAAACTAAAGGGTGTGAAATGTGTAGGCCAACTCAGTGAACATTCTGAAACTTGTTTGAAGTCAGTAGGTCACATGACCAATGAACTATTGTACTCAGGCTTGTACTTTGTTTTCGCTCCCTAACTAATTCAACTATGAATACAAAATGCAAAGAATTAATGTCCAAATCGTGAAAATAAGACCTGTACAATGTTATGGCATAAGTTACAGGAGAGAAGTTTTGCTCCTTTCGAAAGTGAAACATTACTTGGGGCAGGCGAATTAGCCGTCATCGAAATCTGCGTCTGGAATAAATGCAAGCAGTAGTAGCCAGGCATGCATTAGGATAGTTATTCGTCTATTTAGTTGATAATTGAATAGGACTAAGTAAGTAAATCGTGTGCATTGTCATCCGTCGAGGTCGTTTTTTCAATGTGTGTGAATGAGTTGCGCATAACCATGCACTCTGAGATGCACCTTGAGTGATAGCACATTAATGCGCACTTGAGGTATAGCCTCCTATCACGAGTAAATCCCATTACGAGTATCAAGTGTAATAAAACGTTTACGAGTATGACGAGATTGGCACAACCCTTTGACCGTGTATTTTCAGATAGAGATACACCACGAAGCAACTGCTCTCTCGATTGCACATTCTTCTGTCTATTCTACCGAGGCTGGACAAATTGGCACTCAATGGATTATGGTCATTTTAGTTAATTGCCGCGTTTTCTGCGCTAAACTATGTATAGTATTGGAAACTACAACTCCCCAATACATCGCACAGTTCGGGCTTGACCTGATTTATCGCTAGAGCAACAGTGCAATATGCCCATTGAACTCACAGAAAAAAACGAAATAGCAAGGGTCAACCTGCCCGCTTGACCCTATCCCCTCCTCTCTTCTCCAGACCATTTTCGGAGACCTTCTCCCTTACCTCACCTCGCTCATCAACTCATCCCTGACCGCTGGCTACGTCCCTTCCGTCTTCAAGAGAGCGAGAGTTGCACCCCTTCTGAAAAAACCTACACTCGATCCCTCCGATGTCAACAACTACAGACCAGTATCCCTTCTTTCTTTTCTCTCCAAAACTCTTGAACGTGCCGTCCTTGGCCAGCTCTCCCGCTATCTCTCTCAGAATGACCTTCTTGATCCAAATCAGTCAGGTTTCAAGACTAGTCATTCAACTGAGACTGCTCTTCTCTGTATCACGGAGGCGCTCCGCACCGCTAAAGCTAACTCTCTCTCCTCTGCTCTCATCCTTCTAGACCTATCGGCTGCCTTCGATACTGTGAACCATCAGATCCTCCTCTCCACCCTCTCCGAGTTGGGCATCTCCGGCGCGGCCCACGCTTGGATTGCGTCCTACCTGACAGGTCGCTCCTACCAGGTGGCGTGGCGAGAATCTGTCTCCTCACCACGCGCTCTCACCACTGGTGTCCCCAGGGCTCTGTTCTAGGCCCTCTCCTATTCTCGCTATACACCAAGTCACTTGGCTCTGTCATAACCTCACATGGTCTCTCCTATCATTGCTATGCAGACGACACACAATGAATCTTCTCCTTTCCCCTTCTGATGACCAGGTGGCGAATCGCATCTCTGCATGTCTGGCAGACATATCAGTGTGGATGACGGATCACCACCTCAAGCTGAACCTCGGCAAGACGGAGCTGCTCTTCCTCCCGGGGAAGGACTGCCCGTTCCATGATCTCGCCATCACGGTTGACAACTCCATTGTGTCCTCCTCCCAGAGCGCTAAGAACCTTGGCGTGATCCTGGACAACACCCTGTCGTTCTCAACTAACATCAAGGTGGTGGCCCGTTCCTGTAGGTTCATGCTCTACAACATCCGCAGAGTACGACCCTGCCTCACACAGGAAGCGGCGCAGGTCCTAATCCAGGCACTTGTCATCTCCCGTCTGGATTACTGCAACTCGCTGTTGGCTGGGCTCCCTGCCTGTGCCATTAAACCCCTACAACTCATCCAGAACGCCGCAGCCCGTCTGGTGTTCAACCTTCCCAAGTTCTCCCACGTCACCCCGCTCCTCCGCTCTCTCCACTGGCTTCCAGTTGAAGCTCGCATCCGCTACAAGACCATGGTGCTTGCCTACGGAGCGGTGAGGGGAACGGCACCTCAGTACCTCCAGGCTCTGATCAGGCCCTACACCCAAACAAGGGCACTGCGTTCATCCACCTCTGGCCTGCTCGCCTCCCTACCACTGAGGAAGTACAGTTCCCGCTCAGCCCAGTCAAAACTGTTCGCTGCTCTGGCCCCCCAATGGTGGAACAAACTCCCTCACGACGCCAGGACAGCGGAGTCAATCACCACCTTCCGGAGACACCTGAAACCCCACCTCTTTAAGGAATACCTAGAATAGGATAAGTAATCCTTCTCACCCCCCCTTTTAAGATTTAGATGAACTATTGTAAAGTGACTGTTCCACTGGATCTCATAAGGTGAATGCACCAATTTGTAAATCGCTCTGGATAAGAGCGTCTGCTAAATGACTTAAATGTAATGTAAATGCAAGGGGAACCATTACTTCAAGGGCTCAGCGCGAGTGACGTCACCGATTGAAACGCTATTAGCGCGCACCGCCGCGCTAGCTATTTCACATCGGTTACAGAAACACAGAGCAAAGTATTTCTAAGATAGCTGCTGGGATGGTGTAAATACAACTAGGCTGCATTACACACTGCAATGGATATTCCAACCCTGAGCCCTGGGCCTGCTCTGCTCTTGCTGATCAAAAAACAATGGCTGTGCAGTGTAGGCCTGTGGTGGCAGTTCAGGGGGAAAGTCAAAGGTTTCTTCCAAAAATAATAGGCGATAGGCGGACTAGCATATAGCCTATGTTCTGTTCAGGTTAAGAAAGAGAGTGCAAAGATGGACCAGAGGTTAACTTTGGCCTACTTTTAATGAAAGAAAATTGCAAAAAGCATAGGCCTACCCTTGTTAGCTTAAGATATTGAAGAAAATAAAACTGATCGACTGATTATATACAGTAATATATAACAGCATTTTGGTCAGCGATGCTTTATGCTAGAAAAAATATGTTAAATACCCGGGAAAAATGACGATGCATATGAGGATATCATTGTTTTGTTTCTTTGAGATTCAGAGGCTGATCTACAGCCGAGGAGATAAGATATAGACTTTGCTTGGGAAGTAATCTAATTCTGTCACTATCAATTGATTAAGCTATTAACATTCTGTACAATAGATGTTTAAACCCAGACAGCTTTTAGGGAAGCACTTGTGACCCCTCGTTAGTTTAAGCCACGGAAGAAAAGTAGCCAGCAGTTAATGGTTCCATTTTTCTGCGTCGGTAGGCCTACACTGTCTGGGGTAGAAATGTAGGCCTACACTGTCTGGGGTAGAAAGGTAGGTCTACACTGTCTGGGGTAGAAAGGTAGGCCTACACTGTCTGGGGTAGAAAGGTAGGCCTACACTGTCTGGGGTAGAAAGGTAGGCCTACACTGTCTGGGGTAGAAAGGTAGGCTTAACTTTTGAAAGTACCATCCTCAGATTCCTAATGACATCGCAGAATTAATTATTTGCAAACAGGGACAGTTTAGTTGCAAACAACACACACAGATTTGGCATTGGAGAAATATGATAACATAAACAAACAGGCCTACAGTGCCTTCAGAAAGTATCCATAAGCCTTAAATTATTCCATATTTATTTGTTTTACAGCCTGAATTCAAAATAGATTAAATATACATGTTTCTCACCCATCTACACACAATACCACCCCATAATGATAAAGTGAAAACATGTTTTTAGAAAATTTTGCAAATGTATAAAGAAATTGAAACAGAAATATCTAATTGACGTAAGTATGCACACACCTGACTCAAAACTTTGTAGAAGCGCCTTTGGCAACAATTACAGATGAGAGTCTTTTTGGGTAAGTCTCTAAGAGCTTTGCACAGCTGGATTGTACAATATTTTTTATAATTCAAACTCTGTCAAGTTGGTTTATGATCATTACGAGACAACCATTTTCAAGTCTTGCCATAGATTTTCAAGCCGATTTAAGTCAAGGCTGTAACTAGGCTACTCAGCAACATTCAATGTCGTCTTGGTTTTATATTTTTTTATTTAACTTTTATTTAACTAGGCAAGTCAGTTAAAGAACAAATTCTTATTTACAATGACGGCCTGCCTCAGCCAAACCTGAACGACGCTGGGCCAATTGTGCACCGCCCTATGGGTAAGCAACTATTGGTAAGCAACTCCTTTATATATTTTAACTTTTGTTTTAGGTTATTGTCCTGCTAAAAGGTAAATTTGTCTCCCAGTATCTGTTGGAAAGCAGACTGAACCAGATATTCCTCTATAATTTTGCCTATGCTTAGCTCTATTCCGTTTATTTTTATCCTAAAAAACTCCCTTGCCGATGCCAAGTATACCCATAACATGATCCAGCCACCACAATGCTTTGAAATATGAAGAGTGGCACTCAGTGATGTGTTGTGTTGGATTTGCCCCAAACATAATGTTTTGTATTCAGGACAAAAAGTGAATTTCTTTACCACATTCTTTCCAGTCTTGCTTTTGTGTCTTATTGCAAACAGGATGCATGTTTTGGAATATTTTTTATTCTGTACAGGCTTTCTTCTTTTCACTCTGCCATTTAGGTTAGTATTGTGGAGTAACTACATTTTTATTTATTTATTTTATTTCACCTTTATTTAACCAGGTAGGCAAGTTGCGAACAAGTTCTCATTTACAATTGCGACCTGGCCAAGATAAAGCAAAGCAGTTCGACACATACAACGACACAGAGTTACACATGGAGTAAAACAAACATACAGTCAATAATACAATAATAATACAACAATGTTGTTGATCCATCCTCAGTTTTCTTCTATCACTGCCAGTAAACTCTGCAATTGTCACCAATCCATGAGCTGCTTCCTTCCTCTCCGGCAACTGAGTTAGGAAGGATGATAAAAGTTATTAATTACACTTTGGATGGTCTAACAATACACCCATGTCACTGTAGTGACATTCTTAAAGGAATATTCTGTCTGTTTTTTCTCATTTCTACCCATCTACCAATAGGTGCCCTTCTTTGCGAGGCATTGGAAACCTCCCTGGTCTTTTTGGTTGAATCCGTTTTTGAAATTCACTACTTGGTGAACCTCTATTATTGATCCATGCAACTTATTATGTGACTTGTTAAGCAAAGGTTTGTTAAGGATTGCCATAACAAAGGGGTTGAATACTTGTTCACTCAAGACATTTAAGCTTACATGTTTAATTAATTAGTAAAAATGTCTAACAACATTATTCCACTTTGACATCATGATGGGTTATGGTGTGTAGGCTAGTGACAAAAAAAATCTCAATTTAATCCATTTTAAATTCAGGCTGTAACACAAAAAAATGGAAAAAAGTCAAGGGGTGTGAATACTTTCTGAAGGCACTGCATATCTCTGTTCATTCTTAGCCTGTAATTTTGGTAATTTGTGTGGTATTAAAAAAGATTCTGCTAATATGTAAGATGACGTAGAATTGCATTGCATTTTTTCTCGGACCTGCAAATACGTTGATAGATTCATGCAGTGCTTATACTATGAAGGAGATCTTTCTACCCCTACTCTTGTCCACAGTGATCTGCGAATGCACAACCTTCTGGCCCGCAGCCCTGTGCGCTATCAAAATTCCTGTATTGCCGTGTAATGCTGACAGGACGAAGAACAGTTTCTAAAACTGCATATCTAAGGCTCTGGTCTGTCCAAGAAGTGAGGGTAAATAGTAGACATGTTCTCTGCTATCCACTTTGTTTGAATTATTATTTTTGGTATAGGGGATGGTCACTTTTTCAAGCATTCAGGGAGGGTTTAGGTCAAATATATTTTGCTGAAGGGAGAGCCATCCATTTTCATTACAGATAGGTCCGATTTTCTTCATGTAACCCCTTTTATAAATAACGTTCCCTCCCTATTCTGTCAAAACAGTCCACAAAATCTGAGTTTATAGTATTCCATGTCCACAATTTTATGAATTTCCATTTGGTTTCATTATCACCACCTGCGGGCAGACACCCTTAATATGCAGCTAATACACGATTAAGTCTTGTCCTTCCATTGTATGCTGTAGTAACAGGATCTGAATTAGATCACAGACTTGTACTGTCTTAGATGTGACTTTGTCCTAATTTCATGGATATTTGAGTTCATAAAATTATACCATACATTGATTATCTTATTGTATTCAAATGGACATGAGTGCTTTCTTTGGATTGCATATAATATGGTTCCTAATATTATTAAGTGGCTTTCTTTCCTCAACTCTTTTCCCTCATTATTATCCCAGATAGATTAAAGGGCAGAAGAGGTTTTTTCAACATGTTGCTTTTAGTGTTCTACTTCCTCCAGATTAGCGGTTATGTACTGAATGAAAGGAGGTGAGGAGAGGAAGATATTTGGGATAATTCTACACACTTCTCCCAACGTGGTCACTTGCACACTCCATCTCATGGATTTAAAAGCATTGGATTGGGAAGAGCATTGGCTGGAAAGGGTTTCCACCACTTTTAAATCCATCAGGCAGAAGCACCTGATGAAGAGACCACATATAAAAGGAGACAGTGTTGCAACACTACAAACATTTTCATCATATGTACTTTGAACATATCACGTGTAAGGTGAATTCATAAAAAGCAGGGCACTTTTTGCATTTCTGTCTTCTGTAATGTCTTTTGACATCTATCTAACATACACTTTATATACAATAGTATGCGGACACCCCTTCAAATGAGTGGATTCTGCTATTTCAGCCACTCCAGTTGCAGACAGATAAAATCAAACACATGAAAAAAAAAAAAGAAACACGTTTTTTTCTTTGTATTATCTTTTACCAGATCTAATGTATTTTATTCTCCTACATGAATTTCACATTTCACAAACTTCAAAGTGTTTCCTTTCGAACGGTATCAAGAATATGCAGATCCTTGCTTCAGGTCCTGAGCTACAGGCAGTTAGATTTGGGTGTCATTTTAGGCCCAACATTTTTTAAAGGGGCGGATCCATAAGAGTTTGTACGTAAGCATTTTACGGTAAGGTGTTGTTTTAAGGCACGTGACAAATACAGTTTGATTTGATTTTAAATGTAATAATTAATTGCAAAGTCCCTCTTTGCCAAGCAAATGAACTGAGTCCCCCAAAAACAGTAACACTGCATTTCAGCCCTGCCACAAAAGGACCAGCTGACATCATGTCAGTGATTCTCTTGTTAACACAGGTGTGAGTGTTGATGAGGACAAAGCTGGAGATCACTCTATGTCATGCTGATTGAGTTCGAATAACAGACTGGAAGCTTCAAAGGGAGGGCGGTGCTTGGAATCATTGTTCTTCCTCTGTCTACCATGGTTACCTGCAAGGAAAAAGTGCCGTCATCATTACTTTGCACAAAAAGGGCTTCACAGGCAAGAATATTGCTGCCAGTAAGATTGCATCTAAATCAACCATTTATTGGATCATCAAGAACTTCAAGGAGAGCGGTTCAATTGTTGTGAAGAAGGCTTCAGGGCGCCCAAGAAAGTCCAGCAAGCGCCAGGACCATCTCCTAAAGTTGATTCAGCTGCGGGATCGGTGCACCACCACTACAGAGCTTGCTCAGGAATTGCAGCAGGCAGATGTGAGTGCATCTGCACGCACAGTGAGGCGAAGACTTTTGGAGGATGGCCTGTTGTCAAGAAGGGCAGCAAAGAAGCCACTTCTCTCCAGGAAAAACATCAGGGACAGACTGATATTCTGCAAAACGTACAGGGATTGGACTGCTGAGGACTGGAGTAAGTAATTTTCTCTGATGAATCCCCTTTACGATTGTTTGGGGCATCTGGAAAAAATATTTTCCGGAGAAGACAAGGTGAGCGCTACCATCATTCCTGTGTCATGCCAATAGTAAAGCATCCTGAGACCATTCATGTGTGGGGTTGCTTCTCAGCCAAGGGAATGGGCTCACTCACAATTTTGCCTAAGAACACAGCCATGAATAAAGAATGGTACCAACACGTCCTCCGAATGTAACTTCTCACAACCATCCAGAAACAGTTTGGTGACGAACAATGCCTTTTCCAGCATGACGGAGCACCTTGCCATAAGGCAAAAGTGATAACTAAGTGGCTCGGGAACAAAACATAGATATTTTGGGTTCATGGCCGGGAAACTCCCCAGACCTTAATCCCATTGGGAACTTGGGTGGACAAACAAAAACCCACAAATTCTGACAAACTCCAAGCATTGATTATGCAAGAATGGGCTGCCATCAGTCAGGATGTGGCCCAGAAGTTAATTGACAGCATGCCAGGGTGGATTGCAGAAGTCTTGAAAAAGAAGGGTCAACACTGCAAATATAGACTCTTTGCATCAACTTCAGCATACTTTGTGAAAATTAATATTTGTGTCATTCTCAAAACTTTTGGCCATGACTGTATATATTTTTATATTTATATTTTTAAATGTTTGGATTATTTATTTGTGTTGTTCCAAATGTCTGAATAAAAATAAGTTAGTCGGTGCTTTTTTGTTTTGTTGGGGAGGGGGGCTGAAGAGGGGGTTCGCACAGGGAGCCATACAAGCTAGAACCGTCACTGCTCCAGCCTTTGGGAATCTCGCTCCACGCTCCAGTCAAATTGGGCACGCTCCGCTCCTCGCTCCACTCACTTACTGTGAATAGAACACGACACGCTTGTCTTCTATATATAATATCGCAATGCAGAGCTGTGTGGAGAGCGGCGCTCTTGCTATTGGACATTTGAATGGTGTAGTTCATCACCATTGGTTAAAGCGTTTCCATCCTATCCGTCCAATCATAGGGACACTTGAGGTATATTAGTACAATAATCCTCAACTGCATTACGTAAAGGCAGACAGAAAATTCGCTGTATAGCTGGTTGGTATTTGGATTGATAGGTGACAATAGAATAATTAACATGTCTGGTAGAGGCAAAACTGGAGGAAAGGCCAGAGCGAAGGCAAAGTCCCGTTCTTCCCGCGCCGGCCTTCAGTTCCCCGTAGGACGTGTCCACAGGTTACTGCGCAAAGGCAACTATGCGGAGCGTGTCGGTGCCGGAGCTCCTGTCTATTTGGCTGCTGTGCTGGAATACCTAACGGCTGAGATCCTCGAGTTGGCTGGCAACGCTGCAAGGGATAATAAGAAGACCAGGATCATCCCTCGCCACCTTCAGCTGGCTGTCCGCAACGACGAGGAACTCAACAAGCTTTTAGGTGGTGTCACCATCGCGCAAGGAGGAGTATTGCCTAACATTCAGGCGGTCCTCCTACCCAAGAAGACTGAAAAACCAGCAAAGAGCAAGTAACCAGCTAGATACAGATCACAAAACAAAACCTGAGCTCCGTTAAGAGACACCCACTTCTGTATAAAGAGCCTCCTTTTCAAATTAATGACAGCGCAACCCGATACTGGATGCTTGCAGAAGGACAATGCTTCATGTTATTGGTTTCCACGATGCGCAGGCACCGTCATTGGACTATTCATATACATGTATGGACATTTTCTTAGATCATAAACCACATTTGACACGGTCTCTTGGATATGAGCTATAAATGGTGGTTCATTTGAGGGTGGGGTGAATAACGCAGAGATCTCATTGTTTTTATTTAGTAGTGCTGTATCAACACATTTTGTGCTAAACAAAGTGATGTCATGTCTATTTGACAGAAATTGTTGATTTCAATAAATGTTCTGTACTGATACTGGGAACGCGCACAAACGTCATCACCAGTCTGTTGTTTTCACAATCCGGGAACTTTCCATCAGGGAGCTCATGAACAAAGGACAGCGCATTGAAATGAATATAGAATTGGTTCTTTGAAGATCTGTGGGCAATTATGCAGTGCAGTGTTTTATTATAGAGAAGGTATTTATACAAAGGCAAGGTACACGAACAAAAGCCGACAATCATTTGTATACAGCAGCCAGTGTATATTTTTTATTTATTCCCATTGAACAGGACACATCAAGATAAATGAAGGACAATTCAACCGGTCTATTACACTGAATCAGAATCACATTAACAACCAGATGCAAAAACACTTTCAATTGCATTATATTAGTGCATTTTTCAACAAAAAAAAATGCATACTTTACTAATCAAATTATAAACATTGATTGCTTTATTTTAAATAAGATCTCACTTTTCAACCATATTGTGCTCAAATATCAAAACTGCAAGACATCAGTCCTTGTGAACTTCAGTGAGGGCAATTGTCTCAAATTAATTTCCAAAGAATGCATTGTTTATGTAAGATCAACCCTTCTGCTGCAGAAGTCCTTATTTCTGATAGCCCTCTGTCTTCATGTCATTCAGACCAAGGTCTTCGTTCTGCTCAAAGGTCCTGGTGTACTTCTCAGTTGTCATCTCTGGGTCTGGGTCAGGCGCATAGATGTTCTGCAGACAAACATGAGACAAATACATTCTAATTCGTTACATTCAGACAGTACATCAATGAACAAGGGCAGGAAATGAAAATGTGATTCATGAAAAATGACAAATTTATCCAGTGGGAGGAGACTTTGTGTTTGAACCTTAAAGGGATAGTCCTGGATTTGGGCAATGAGGCCCTTTATCTACTTCCCCCGAAGCAGATGTGGATACCATATCTGTCCAGTATGAAGACCGTTTCTAACTAGCATTAGCGCAATGACTGGAAGTCTATGGGCACAGCATGCTAGCTGTTCCTGTAGACATTCAGTGCTAACACAAGTTAGCATTGGATTGCGAAACATCTTACTTCCTTCATCCTGGATGCATTGCCGAAACCCCAAATTATCCCTTTAAAGACCTGAGAAAGAGAAGTGCCCTAGTACCTGGAGATAGCTGTTCCCTGCAGGGTCATCGAGAACAATGTGAACATCCATGTCTCCATCCATGATCTACAGTATTTTTCAAAAGAAGAGGCATTTTAAAGAACCCACTCCAGCCTCCATTTCACTTTTAGATACAGTTTCAGCATGGGTGCCGTCAGACTGTTCTGCATTTAACAACTACTTTATTGTCTAGCCAAACATACTTAGATACAGCATATGTACCCTAATAAGCAGTTCACTCAAGTTTGATCAATCAAATGTGAAATTCTTGCATGAGATTTTCTGAAGTCTAAATAAAATATCTGCAGGGCAGGTAGCCTAGCGATTAAGAGCGTTGGTCTGGTAACCGAAAGGTCACTGGTTCGAATCCCGGGCTGACTAAATCTGTTGATATGCCCTTGAGCAAGGCACTTAACCCTAATTGCAGTGTAAGTTGCACTGCATAAGTGTGTCTGCCAAATTACTAAAATGTACAAAAATGTCATACTAACAGTTATTTGATGATTGAGGGCCAGAATACACTTACTGTATGAAAGTGATAAATGCCTCCTATTTATAAACTATAAAAACTAGTTTCCCAATACATGAAATGTCCAAAAAGCCCTATTAACATGGTAGTTACAATGCATTTACAGTGTACATACACATTGTTAGTATTTACAACTGTTATGCCAATTGGTAACATTCCGTTTAAAAAAATTGCAATAAGCTCAAAATGGAAAAAATGGATCTTAAACAACAATTACAGAGTGAGACAATACGCCAATGAGTTCACCTGAGTAAGTTACGATAATCAAATGAAAATAAATGTAAAAACATTTAATTCCACACATCACTAACAGTTGTAAGTACACTCAAGCTATAGATGTAGTGGAACCAAAACTAGATCCAGACAAAACAGTAGTGATAGACTTATTCAATAATGGTATGCCTCTAACCTTGTCAATCTTCTGGCCAAAAAGCTTAAGTTTCTCTGTTCGATCTGAAGTGGAGCTGTCTCCACAAGTGAAGGGATTTTTAGAAACAATCTGGAGGAAAACAAAGTGGAGGAGAAACATGAATTAAAAATAACAAGTCCACAGTGAAAAAACGCAAACCAGGAGTGAACAACTCAAATCCTTGAAGCAGGCCTGCTGGTTTTGGTTTCTACATAGAAGTTAACTAATAAATGAATGTAAATGATTGGCCACACCTGGCTTCACAGCAGACACAGCATCCCTCACAGACTGGAGTTGTGTACCACTGCCTTAGAATTACAGCACAGCAGCCTTGGCAAAAGTATCCACCAAGCCAAAAGTGCACCTAGTGCAGAGCCAGTGGACTAGAGCTAACACAAGCGGCGTTAAAACATATACAACTCTCCAGTGGAGACTGGAGTTCAATCCCTGTGATCACCGTTCATAATGCATCTTCCCTTCATCCAGTTCCCCCTATAATTCTCAACCGATTGAATAAAGCATTAAAAGGGTTTACCAGATCTTTGATGTCTTTGAGGAGTCCCTCCAAGGTGGTGAATTTGCCACCGACAGCCGCCATTCCCAACTCAAATTCCAGCTCAGGTATGAGGATGCTACACGTCTCCGACTGCACAAACAACCACAACATGACACAACTGGCATGGTTGAGTCAACTCCAACATGATTCAGGAATAGGATTGCTCTCCTGTGAAAAAGTTCCATGTTCCTCTTCGTAAGCTTTATTCGAGGACCACAATGGAAACAAGTCCTTTGACTTTATTATGTTTATATCCTCCACAGTTATGGGTGTATGTCAGGGTTCCCCAACGGGCGAGCCAAATTTGGGCCAAGGTGGTCCAAATAAAAAAAACACGTTTTTTATTGTTGTAAATAAGACTGGAAAAACACCAGCAAATCAGCTCCAAGTGACTTACAGTTTGGAAATCTGTTCCAAAGTATTCCCCTGCATAATAGAGCGATACTGTACATGTGATCGTATACAAATGTAAGCAAGGTTTGAAATGATTGTTTTTTTGTCAAATATATCTGTTTGGGTTTCTTACGGTCAATTTTTTGCCAACAAATTATTTCTAATTATGTTCTGTCCCCCTGACCATCCACTCAAAAAAAGAAAAGTGGCCCACGGCTGAATCTAGTTGATAATCCCTGGTGTATGTATTGTTTGGCATGACAATGGCAGCAACGGAGTTGGAAAAAGCACAAACAGACCTGGGACCAAGTTAATGCAATGACACAATAAAAGGAAACTAGTGAATGCCAGATAAACAGGCAGTACAATGGAGGGGGCTACCTTGAGAAGATCTCTGGACATGTCAGACACGTCAGTGAGGTGAAGGGTTATCTTTGTGCCCAGCTCTTCTGTGGCTCCACCAGATTTCACCTTAACCACAGAATAGATAGTCATACAGTCATATTAGCAAATCTATGAATATGCCTTGAAAATAAAATGTGCCTGACAATGAATTAATGGTTAAATAAAAGGGAAAAAAAATAGGAAATTTACTTCGTTGGTTCGATGTCCACAGTCATCACAGTTTGTTGCCATGATAATGACTTCTTTGAAATGGGGGATTTCTGAGTTATTGTAAAGGAGGATACCTACACCTTACAAATTGAAACTTTATACACCACCTTTATCATAGGACACTACTGGGGACCAGTGGTGTAGTGGTAAAAATAGATGGTAAACACTGATCGCCATTCGCATTGATTAAAGTAACGGTCCCTATAATTTCAATGTATTTTTCTACAAAAGGAGAAGAACACTTGCGCAAAATGAAAAAGGTGTGTAAATGGCTTTTGAGTGAACTAGAGTTGTCGCCATACCTACATTTTGACTTCGATACCGCTACCAGGTTAAGCATCATGATAATTAATACCGAAATGATACCACATCAAAAAAAGAAAGGGTATTAGCTAGTCACAAAATAAACATTGAACCAAAATATTGATAAACAGTAGAAAGCCAAAATATATTCTATATTTAATTTCCTTAAAAAATAATATGAAATAACAGAAGAATATCTTACATTTTCTTTATGCAAAACCATATTAGATTCTGAGCATACAAAATATTTGTACAATACATCTAAACTATTGTAAAATGTATTTTATACATAGGGTTAATTTGCATGTCTATTGGCCATAATATTGGGTCAAATTACATTTATTAGACCTATGATTAATTACAACTAAATAATTTGATGTATTAAAGAATATTTTATTTCCAAATCGACATAAAACATTAAGCTTCTATAGTGCAAGTCTCTACAATGGACTTCACACAGCATACCACGATTCCCAGAATGCATTTCAACTCTGAAGGTAGAATGCTCCGCCCGGGCCTGCTGGCTGGCTACTGCTAGCAAGCTCAGACAAACACGAAGTGGGTTTAGTCTAAATGTATTCCTGTCATAGGTGCATTTCACATTACCTTTGGGTTGTAAATCATATTATAAAGCTCACATTGTCATGCTGAATATATGTTGATGTCATTGTCACTTAAAAATCATTTGAATTGCTAGTAGAATAATGTTAAAATGTGTAAAATAGTTTTGATATGTCATTTGGGACCTAAACCTCCCTTTCACTGCACTGCTTTGTAACACCTTTTGCTTAGTTGTTTCAGTGTGCTGGCCCTCATCTGCTTTATAAGCAAAGAATTCCCCTAGTTCGCTTCTGGAGCCAATTTTGTAAGCGAGCTGTGGACACAAAGGTATGATTTTATTTAGTTAGTAGCCATGCTGTCGGCATTGTCACTCGCCTCTTGTTTGCTTCTCAAAAGTGGCTTGCGCTGTGGCAGCTGCATCCGCAAGCACAAGTAGCCTGGCTAGCTTGGAAAGATGGCGCCGGAAGAAATGGCAGCCGTTTTACGGGCGCCTAACCAATTGTGCTATTATGCGTTTTTTTTTTTCTTCTTCACGTTATTTGTAACTTATTTTGTACATAATGTTTCTGCCACCGTATTTTATGGCAAAAAATTGCTTCTGAATATCAGGACAGCGATCACTCAACCTCAGATTAGACTAAGATTTTTTCTTCAACAAGCAAGACGCACAGAATTTACTTCAGACACCCAACAAGGCCAAAATCCACATCATGGTGCCTCGTAAGGATCCGCTGACGGTAAGGGCAGATTTCAAACAATATTACTTGCCAACGTACAATCATTGGAAAATAAATTAGACATGGTACGATCACGAATATCCTACCAACGGGACATCAAAAACTAATATCTTATGTTTCAACGAATCGGGGCTGAATGACGACATAGAAAACATTCAGTTGGCGGGATATACGCTGCATCAGCTAGATAGAACAGCACACTCCGGTAAGACAAAGGGGGGGCGGTCTGTGTATACTTGCAAACAGCTGTTGCACAAAATCTAAGGAAGTCTCTAGATTTTGCTCACCTGAAGTAGAGTATCTCATAAGCTGTAAACCACACTTTCCTGAGAAAGTTCTATTTTTTCATGGCTGTTTATTTACCACCACAGACAGATGCTGGCACTAAGACCGCACTCAGTCAGCTGTATAAGGAAATAAGCAAACAGGAAACCACTCACCCTGAGGCGGTGCGCCTAGTGGCCGGGGATTTAATGCAAACTGTTAAATGTTAAATGCGCAACCAAAGGGGGTAAAAAAAAATTATAGATCACATGTACTCCACACAGACGTGTACAAAGCTCTCCCTCGCCCTCCATTTGGCAAATCTGCCCATAATTCTATCCTCCTGATTCCTGCTTAGAAGCAAAAATTAAAAGCAGGAAGCACCAGTGACTCAGTCTATAAAAAAAAGTGGTCAGATGAAGCAGATGCTAAACTACAGGACTGTTTTGCTATCACAGACTGGAATAAGTTCATGGATTCTTCCGATGGTATTGAGGAGTACACCACATCAGTCACTGGCTTTATCAATAAGTGCATCGAGGACGTTGTCCCCACAGTGACTGTTTGTACATACACCAAACAGAAGCCATGGATTACAGGCAACATTCTCACTGCGGTACTCGAACCCAGAAGCTTATAAGAAATCCTGCTATCACCGCCAACAAACCATCAAATAGGCAAAGCGCCAATACAGGACTAAGATTGAGTCGTACTACACCGGCTCTGACGCTCGTCGGATGTGGCAGGGCCTACAAACTATTACTGACTACAAAGGGAAGCACAGCCGCGAGCTGCCCAGTGACAAGCCTAGCCCTGATAGTCTGTAATACCAACATATTTCAAGCAGACCACCATAGTCCCTGTGCCCAAGAAAACAAAGGTAACTTGCCTAAATAACTACAGACCCGTAGCGCTCACGTCCGTAGCCATGAAGTACTTTGAAAAAGGCTGGTAATGGCTCACATTAACACCATTATCACAGAAACCCAAGACCCACTCCAATTTGCATTCCGCCCAAACAGATTATGCAATCTCTATTGCACTCCACACTGCCCTTTCCCACCTGGACAAAAGGAACCCCTACGTGAGAACACTATTCATTCTATGGGGGTGCCACAGGGTTCAATTCTCAGGCTGACTCTTCTCTGTATACATCAATGATGTCGCTCTTGCGTCTGGTGATTCTCTGATCCACCTCTACGCAGACGAAAGGTGAAATAAAAAGCTCAGCATTCAACACCATAGTGCCCTCAAAGCTCATCACTAAGATAAGGATCATGGGACTTAACACCTCCCTCTGCAATTGGAACCCGGACTTCCTGACGGGCCACCCCCAGGTGGTGAGGGTAGGCAGCAACATCTGCCATGCTGATCCTCAACACTGAAGCCCCTCAGGGGTGCGTGCCCAGTCCCCTGTTTACCCACGACTGCAACAGGCACGACTCCAACACCATCATTAAGTTTGCAACAGCCTATAGGGAGGAGGTCAGAGACCTGGCTGGGTGGTGCCAGAAGAACAACTTATCCCTGAACAGAATCAAGACAAAGGAGATGATTGTGGACTACAGGAAAAGGAGGGCCGAGCAAGCCCCCATTCTCATCAACGGGCTGTAGTGGAGCAGGTTGAGAGGTGCAAGTTCCTTGGTGTCCACATCAACAAACTATCATTGTCCAAACACACCAAGACAATCATGAAGGCATGACAAAACCTATTCCCCCTCAGGAGACAAAAGATTTGGCATGGGTCCTTAGATCCTCAAAAGGTTCAACAGCTTCACCACCGAGAGCCTGACTGGTTGCATCACTGCATGGTATGGCAACTGCTCGGCATCAAGGCACTACAGAGGGTAGTGCGTACTGCCCAGTACATCACTGGGGCTAAGCTACCTGCCATCCAGGACCTCTATACCAGGCAGTGTCAGCGGAAGGCCCTGAAAAGTGTCAGACTCCAGCCACCCCAGTCAGACTGTTCTCTCTGCTACCGCATGGCAAGCAGTACCGGAGCGCCAAGTCTAGGACCAAAAGGCTTTTCAACAGCTTTTACCCACAAGCAATAAGACTCCTGAACAGGTGATCAAAACGGCTACCTGGACTATTTGCATTGTGTCCCGCCACCCCCTCTTTTAAGCTGCTGCTACTCTCCGTTTATCATCTATGCATAGTCACCTTAACTATACCTACATGTACATATTACCTCAATTAGCCTGACTAACCGGTGCCCCGCACATTGACTCTGTGCCGGTACCACATGTATATAGCCTCGCTACTGTTATTTTCACTGTCATTTTACATCTTTTTTTTCTCCTCTTTACTTATCTTTTACCTAATACCTATTCTTTCCTTATAAATTGCACTGTTGGTTAGGGCTTGTAAGTAAGCATTTCACTGTAAGGTCCACACCGGTTGTATTCGGCACACGTGACAAATAAAGTTTTGTTTGATACTGCCCCCTTGAGAAGATTCACACAAATTACTAGACAGACTCGATCCTCTCAATCCGTATAAGACGTGAGGCACATTTGACAGAAGTACCGAAAGAAACAATTCTCATACCAAACTGTTTTTCATGTTCTAGTAGTCAAAGGAACAGAAGTTTCAGCGTAGCGTGCAACACTAGCGTTAACCCTCCACTACACCACTGCTCGGGACAACCAAAGAAACTGGAAAGGATACGGACAAGCTTCATGTTTGTTGAGGCTGGGGCATTGCACTCTGGACAGTTCGTATTAAATGTCAACACCTGAGGGAGAAATTACATATATTACTCAAGGGTAAATTGAGGAAAAACTCAACCTAAATTGAGGCATAAAGTCTGGAAATCACACCTCATTTCTCATACTGTCAATGTCATTAATGGGCTTTTCCTCTTCCTCCTCTTCTTCAGCCTGAATAAAAAAATAAAAAATAAAATGTAAGTCGCATTATTCTTATGCTAGATGAAAGTTTATTGGTGAACATGTGCCAAATTACAAAATGGCATCTGCAGTCTTGTTTTCTTCTACCCTGTGAGGATTCCACACGCATTGGCACAAGACATGAGGACAGCAACCGAGGCACTGCCTTTCTAACACAGATATGTCCCCTTACAGGAGTAGTGATGTGTCAAGTCAAACTACTCGCCTTTATTCCTAACTGGGCATCCTGTTGCGGAGTTCTTGTGTAGTTGCAGACTGAGAGAGCCTCATCCTTCTGCGGAGCAAAGGGGTTCTCCACAAAACTGTTCCCAGATGGATCATCAATGACCTACAATAACACACATCACATACTCATGCATCTTAAACAGAGGATCATTCTATAAGAAATCCAGAGTAAAGAAAGAACATTGTACTTTTATTAAACCTGTGCCTTGATTGTATTGCTAGAAATGTTTAATTGCATGTAACTTCAATCTTGTACACAGATGAGAGGCTTGAGCGATACGATTGGACATACCAGTGTGAATCCACTTTCACCTTCTTTCAACTTCTTCAATTTATCAATGAACTCACTGATTTTCACAGCAACTTCTGGTACAGTTTCCTTCAAGCATAAACATGATTTAGTCAACAACACGCAGTAAAGTACACTACTGGATAAGAGCGTCTGCTAAATGACTTAAATGTAAATGTACTGTTCAAAAGTTTGGGGTCACTTAGAAATGTCCTCGTCTTTGAAAAGCTATTTTTGTCCATTAAAATAACATCAAATTATTAGACATTGTTAATGTTGTAAAATACTATTGTAGCTGGAAACAGTTGATTTAAAAAAATGGAATATCTACATAGGTGTACAGAGGCCCATTATCAGCAACCATCACTCCTGTGTTCCAGTGGCATGTTGTTTTAGCTAATCCAAGATTATACTTTTTAAAGGCTAATTGATCATTGGAAAACCCTTTTGCAATTATGCTAGCATAGATAAACTGTTGTTCTGATTAAAGAAACAAAAACGGGCCTTTAGACTAGTTGAGTATGTGGAGCATCAGCATTTTTTGGGGTTTGATTACAGGCTCAAAATGGCCAAAAACAAAGCCTGGTTAGGGCCAATTTGCGTTGTTCTGTGAAGGGAGTATTATACAGTGTTGTACGAGATCTTCAGTTTCTTGCATGGAATAGCCTTCATTTCTCAGAACAAGAATAGACTTGACGATTTTCAGAAGAAAGGGCTTTGTTTTTGGCCATTTTGAGCCTGTAATCGAACCCACAAATGCTGATGCTCCAGATACTCAACTAGTCTAAAGGCCATTTTTATTGCTTCTTTAAATCAGGACAACAGATTTCAGCTGTGCTAACATAATTGCAAAAGTGTTTTCTAAGAATCTATTAGCCTTTAAAAAGTCTAAACTTGGATTAGCTAATACAACGTGCCATTGGAACACAGGAGTGATGGTTGCTGATAATGGGCCTCTGTACGCCTATGTAGATATTCCATAAAAAATATACTGTTTCCAGCTACAATAGTCATTTTCAACATTAACAATGTCTACACTGTATTTCTGTATTTCTGTGGTCCTTCTGTAGCTCAGTTGGTAGAGCATGGCGCTTGTAACGCCAGGGTAGTGGGTTCGATCCCCGGGACCACCCATACGTAGAATGTATGCACACATGACTGTAAGTCGCTTTGGATAAAAGCGTCTGCTAAATGGCATATATTATTATTATTATTATTATTATTATATTATTTCTGATCAATTTGATGTTATTTTAATGGACAGACATGTGCTTTTCTTTAAAAAACAAGGATATTTCTAAGTAACCCCAAACTCATGAACGGTAGTGTACGTATGGCATTTAGTCAAATCAAAGTAAACAAAGCTTATACATTTCTTAGTGGCTGGTCTTGCTCCAACCCTGCAACTGCACGGTCTAAGAGGCCTTCGATGGTAGAAAGTGCTAGGGAGCAAGAGGAAAAGTTAATGGCTACTGTACAACTGTTCTTCATCTCCTAAGCACATGAAGATTCATTTACTACAACAGTTGGATTAATGAAGTCAAGTTTAGCCTACAACACTGTGCTGCCTTCGGAAAATACCTGTATAATAGTGATATGCATCTTTCTCTTTCCAGACAATTCTCAGATACAGGAAAGATGGGTTTTTAGTTTGAAACGATTCAGTGGAATTTGGTTTGATTAGAGGAACGAACCGATGCAACTTTTGTTGCATAAACACATTCATTTTCCAATTTTAAAATCTGATGCTGATGGAGCTCAGGAGCTGGGCCTCTCTGTGCTGGATCTGTGTGTTTGTGTGTATTATGTACTGTCTAGGTCTTTGGTTTATGTAGGCACCTGAGAGAAGCCATTAGGGAACTACCACAAAAAAATTGTTAGCGCTAATAATGTATCAATATTTATCTTAGAAAACTAGCTATGACATAGCCAATGAATATATAGCACAACTTTGGATTTCTCCCCCGTCTCAAATGGTTTAGACCGTTTGAAAGTTGACAGACTTCGAGTGACCTTTTCTTCTCAGATTAGACCATGCAGCGTGCAATGTTCCCTCTCCCTCTGGGACTGCAAGCTCAGAAGAAATAGCAAGAGAACTTTATAGTTATCACTATCAACGTTTCCCTTTACTGTGGGAACTGTGATCGAGTCAATGCAATATCAGCCACTTTCAATGCAACATACAGAGAAAATAAAATAACTATGTAAGAGATGTACTTGTATGCAGAGCGCATTGGAGTAGGATTCTATTGCATTGACAGGCGCGACTAAGGCCCATACACTACACAGACCCGTGTGCTTTAACTTCTTATGGCTGGGGGGCTGTATTGAGTAGCTTGGATGAATAAGGTGCCCAGAGTAAACTGCCTGCTACTCAGGCCCAGAAGCTAAGATACGCATATTATTAGTAGATTTGGATTAAAAAAACTGAAGTTTCTAAAACTGTTTGAATGATGTCTGAGTGTAACAGAACTCATATGAAAGGCAAAAACCTGAGAAAAAAATCCAACCAGGAAGTGGGAAATCTGAGGTTTGTAGTTTATATCCAAGAGTGTAAATTTGGCCCGAATGCACTTCCTAAGGCTTCCAATAGCTGTCAACAGAACCTTGTTTCAGGCTTCTACTGTGAAGGGGGAGAGAATAGGAGCTGTTTGACTAAGGAATCTGCCAGAAGGCCATGAGCTCAATCAGGCGCACGCCCGTGAGAGGTAGCTGTGTTCCATTGCATTTCTAAAGACAAAGGAATTCTCCGGTTGAAACATTATTGAAGATTAATGTTATAAACATCCTAAAGATTGATTTTATACATCATTTGACATGTTTCTACGAACTGCAACGGAACTTTTGACTTTGTCTGGCCTGCGCGTCGTGAATTTGGATTTGTGAACTAAACGCGCAAACAAAAAGGAGTTATTTGGACATAAATGGACTTTATCGAACAAAACAAACATTTGTTGAACTGGGATTCCATTCTGATGATCAAAGGTAAGTGAATATTTATAATGCCATTTCTGACTTCTCTTGAATCCACAACATGGCGGGTACCTGTATGGCTTGTTTGTGTGTCTGAGCGACGTACTCAGATTATTGCATGGTGTGCTTTTTCCGTAAAGTTCTTTTGAAATCTGACGCAACGGTTGCATTAAGGAGAAGTGGATCTGTAATTCCATGTATATCACTTGTATCTTTTATCAATGTTTATTATGAGTATATCTGTAAATTTATGTGGCTCTCTGCAAAATCACCGGATGTTTTGGAAGCAAAACATTACTGAACATAACGCACTAATGTAAACTGAGATTTTTAGATATAAATATGAACTTCATCAAACCAAACATACAGTACATCACAAAAGTGAGTACACCACTCACATTTTTGTAAAGATTTGAGTATATATGTTTTCATGTGACAACACTGAAGAATTGACACTTTGCTACAATGTAAAGTAGTGAGTGTACAGCTTGTATAACAGTGTAAATTTGCTGTCCCCTCAAAATAATGCAACACACTGCCATTAATGTCTAAACCACTGGCAACAAAAGTGAGTACACCCCTAAGTGAAAATGTCCAAATTGGGCCTAATTGGCCATTTTCCCTCCCCGGTGTCATGTGACTCGTTAGTGTTATAGTCTCAGGTGTGAATGGGGAGCAGGTGTGTTAAATTTGGTGTCATCGCTCTCACACTCCCTCATACGGACTGGTCACTGGAAGTTCAACATGGCACCTCATGGCAAAGAACTCTTGAGGATCTGAAAAAATAAATAATTGTTTCTCTACATAAGAAGATTGCCAAGACCCTGAAACTGAGCTGCAGCAGTGGCCAAGACCATACAGCGGTTTAACTGGACAGGTTCCACTCAGAACAGGCCTCGCCATGGTCGACCAAAGAAGTTGAGTGCACGTGCTCAGCGTCATATCCAGAGGTTGTCTTTGGGAAATAGACATATGAGTGCTGCCAGCATTGCTGCAGAGGTTGAAGGGGTGAGGGGGGTCAGCCTGTCAGTGCTCAGACCATACGCCGTACACTGCATCAAATTGGTCTGCATGGCTGTCGTCCCAGAAGGAAGCCTCTTCTATAGATGATGCACAAGAATGCTTGTCTTCAGCAAACTGTTTGCAGACTGACTAAGGACATGGATTACTGGAACCATGTCCTGATGAGACCAAGAAACGTATTTGGTTCAGATGGTGTCAAGCGTGTGTGGCGGCAACCAGGTGAGGAGTACAAAGACAAGTGTGTCTTGCCTATAGTCAAGCATGGTGGTGGGAGTGTCATGGTCTGGGGCTGCATCAGTGCTGCCAGCACTGGAGAGCTACAGTTCATTGAGGGAACCATGAATGCCAACATGTACTGTGACATACTGAAGCAGAGCATGAACCCCTCCCTTCGGAGACTGGGCTGCAGGGCAGTATTCCAACATGATAACGACCCTAAACACACCTCCAAGACGACCACTGCCTTGCTAAATAAGCTGAGGGTAAATGTGATGGACTGGTCAAGCATGTCTCCAGACCTAAACCCGATTGAGCATCTGTGGGGCATCCTCAAACGGAAGGTGAAGGAATGCAAGGTCTTTAACATCAACAGCTCCGTGATGTCGTCATGGAGGAGTGGAAGAGGACTCCAGTGGCAACCTGTGAAGCTCTGGTGAACTCCATGCCCAAGAGGGTTAAGGGAGTGCTGGAAAATGGTGGCCACACAATATTGACACTTTGGGCCCAATTTGGACATTTTCACTTAGGGGTGTACTCACTTTTGTTGCCAGCGGTTTAGACATTAATGGCTGTGTTGAGTTATTTTGAGGGGACAGCAAATTTACACTGTTATACAAGCTGTACACACTACTTTACATTGTAGCAAAGTGTCATTTCTTCAGTGTTGTCACTTTTGTGATATACTGTACATGTATTGCATAACATGAAGTCCTATAAGTGTCATCTGATGATGATCAAAGGTTAGTGATTAATTCTCTCTCTGCTTTGTGAATCCTCTCTTTTGCTGGAAAAGTGGCTTTTCTGTGACTAGGTACTGACCTAACAATCGTTTGGTGTGCTTTCGTCGTAAAGCCTTTTAGAAAATCAGACACTGTGGTGGGATTAACAACAAGTATATCTTTAAAATGGTGTAAAATACTTGTATGTTTGAGGAACTTTAATTATGAGATTTGTTTGAATTTGGCGCCTTGCACTTTCACTGGCTGTCATATCGATCCTGTTAGTGGGATTTCAGCCGTACAAAGTTAACCAATCAGAGCTGCAGTATCCCTATACGCAAATAAACCATTGCCATACATGGATCTGCGCCATTCACTTTGATCTGGACTGTCTTTACAGCATAAGTGGTCACGAGTAGATGCGCTTGTTTTAAGATCAAAGCGAGAGCTGCATGTAGTCACGTGTGCACACAGTTCATATTCTTTGCGAGTAAGTGAGCTATTAGCCCAGTTATAGGTAATTGCTTGTCAGCAATGGTTGAGTGGTTGCTTCCTACAAGAGCACAAAACGTGTGCATTTCTATCCTTTGAAAAGCAAGTCTGGTAAAAAGCTTTTTCTGTCTTAAAGGGGCAGTGTTACAATTTGAGACAGGCTTGAATAAACCAAGTAGCCAATAGGCAGGTGGTAGCATCATTTGTCTGATTCTTAATAATAAATGGTATGAAAATAATAATGTAAAAAGGTTTCTTGCATCAACCACCACATTTTCAGTCACCTTGTCTGAATGACCAGTGGGAAAACAGGTTAATGTCAATCCCTACAGGTTTTTTGGAATTCTTATGAATGTAGGCCTACATTGAACACCACACATTGGCTGAATGATAGCAGTTCTATTTCAATGTTCAAATTTGATGGGATGCATTTTGTCCTTTATTTTTTTTTTTTTATAATTAAATGGTAGACCACTGATCAATTGGCGACTGTTATAACGATCTTAAACGGGTACAGCCTCAGTGTTCACAGTAGAATTTTGACAACATTGAAGTGTGCGCAACTGACCTGAAATTTGCTCAGTGCCGAAAAAAATGGAGGCAACATTGAATGCCGGTAGCAAAAGTGATTGCTGTCCTCATGAAATTGCTTACATAAAAATGACCATATATACTGATTGTTTCAAGCAAAACCACCAAAACTATTGCTTATGGTGAACCGGAACAATCAAAATAAAATACAATGTAAGCCCCGATCAGAATGTAGGCTATAGTATAGCCAGATGAGTTCTCTCCAGGGGTAGCATAGGCTACTTTTATTCCGGTAAAACACAATTTAACAATACATTTGATTTAAAAAATGACATAGCAAATGACATTGGTTATCAATTAAGCACAAGCCATTTAACATATATTTGATTGGTGACGGTGATACACAGATGTGCCAGATCAGAATAAAACCAGCACACAAAGCTGCGCAGTTTGACTAGGCTACTGATATTGCCTGGGGTTGTTATGCATGCTAAATTACTTGGAGATCAATGACTATCAACATGATTACATGCTTAGTTCCACACTGAAGGAGAGGATGCAGTTGTCACAAAATTAGGTATTTTCGGAAGGTAGAAAGTAATTGGAGCCAATTGTTCAGATTGAATTGAATCAGATTTTGAACCGACTTTGACCGATGCATGCTACAATTGGATCATTTTGGATGCCCAGACTGACGCACTCATATCTTAAACATTTGAACAGCGGACCAATACATATTGGTGAATTGTTACATTCCTACTGTATAAACAAAAAGGATAACTGATTCTAGTAATATAGCTAAGAGGAATCTCAACAGTAAAATACAGTTATTGGATGAAGAGACGAGGAAATTCTCTAGATCTGAGACCAAGCTAGCAATTCTAAGGCCGACAACAGGTGACCCTAATTTCTGGAATCAATGGCAACCTGACAGTGGTACGTATGTATGCCTGAAAAGTGAAAATTGTTATCCAAATCAACAAAAAGTTGAGGGAGTACTTACAGCCCTTTTGTGTGTATGGGGGTATTTCAAAATCCAGTTCAGGGATTCTGGTGGTTGCACTGTCTGCTTTGACAACTTCTCGATTCATATCCTACAAAACACGATATAAAAAAAACAGACTAAATATACAATAAAAGATCAAATAAAGTTAGTTGGCTAAGAAAACAGTATGAATCTATATAAAATCAACAGTGTGCTGCATCTAGCCTGGTCCTAAGTGAACCCTCTTGGGTTCTCATGGGAAACATTGACGACGGCACAAACAATATGTACAACAGTCCCGACAATCTGTCTAAACGTTAACAATTCTCACTTGTGATAGTTTTAGATATGAAAGTAACATTCCAAAGGCTTCCTATCATCAATAAATAATTGTCGAAAAACAAAAAAGGTAAAATTAATCTAAACCTTATTTTCTTTTTTTTTTTTTTACACAAAACCCACACAGCCACTGTTAAACGGTTTTTCCATTACAGCACCAGTGATTGTTAATGTTAGCTCTAGTGTTATTTTTGGAGGAATTGTGTGTGTCACAGAGTGACAATACTTGTGATGAACAGAATCAACCACCTCTGCATTATCACCATAGTTGCTTTGCGAGGTGTTAACAGTGGAAGGGGTTCACTTCTTTGGGACTGGGGGGGCAGTATTGAGTAGCTTGGATAAAAAGATGCCCAGAGTAAACTGCCTGCTAATCAGGCCTAAAAGCTAGAATATGCATATAATTAGTAGATTTGGATAGAAAACACTGACGTTTTTAAAACTGTTTGAATGATGTCTGAGTATAACATAACTCATATGGCAGGCAAAAACCTGAAACAAATCCAACCAGGAAGTGGGATATCTGAGGTTTGTAGTTAAGTCATTGCCAATAGAATATAGTATCTATGGGGTCATATTGCACTTCCAAAGGCTTCCACTAGATGTCAAGTCTTTAGAACCTTGTTTAAAGGGCGAGAGAATGAGAGCTGTTTCAACCAGGTGTCTGGCATGAGCTGATCACGTGCGCTCCTGTGAGAGGTAGCTGCATTCCATTTCTTTTCTTTCAATTTAAAGTTATTAAGTTCTCTTGTTTTTCAACCAACAAAACACATTCAGATGTGACAGGCTTAAAAAAAATGTAACAGTCCAAATATAATAGTACATTTTTAAAAATTCAAATGAAAGATTAAGAAAGTGTGTTTTTGACTATCTATTTATTATCCTTGGTAATATATACATACACACACAAAAACAAAATTAAAATAAAACACACAACAAAAAAAAACATAACACTTGCAGCAGCACTATCAAGGTTCTCATCAGCTATTTCTAGCATTCGCTGAGACGGGCAAATAATTTGTTTTTAGGTTTTACAGTACCTTACACAACATGTATCTGCGCATTTCCCTAGTCACCCCGTTCACTCTGTCCAGTTTGAAATATAGTTGAGTAGTGGAGACCAGAGTCTATCAAACTTGGGCTGTCTCTTGTGGAGGTCATAAGTGAGCTTTTCAAGAGGGAGAAAGTCAACAATCTGGTCAATCCACATTTTAAATGTAGGAGAGGTATTAGAGGCCCACAATAGAAGAATACATTTCTTAGCAATGCATGTAATAGTCATAAGCAAATTTTCTCAGTCAGGATCAAGAACAAAGTCCTGATGGGCATTAAGAAGATAGATACACGGGGTCATATCAAACTGTACCTCTAGTATTTTCTGTGCAGCAGTATGTATAGTATTTTCTGTGCAGTAGTATGTATAGATTGCCAGATTCCCTACAGCCCCAAAATACATGCATATAGGTTCCACTTTCAGAGGTACATCTTTTACAGTTAGGAGACACATGTTTTCATTCTATGGAGTCTCAAAGGAGTATAATAACATTTGTAAAATTAGTTGTAATTAGATTTATTTTTACATTGGTAGAGGAGCAGTATACCCTGTCGCATACCTCCCTCCGCCCATAACTCATCGCTGATAGTCAGACCAATGTCCTTTTCCCAGATTATTTTCAAAGGAGTAAAGGAGGAGCCTCCTTTCTCAGAAAGGAGTCTATAGATGTAAGATATTTTGCCTTTAATGGATTGTGCTGTGACAAGAAGGGTTTCAACTTCATTCAACTGAGTTCTAAACCTCCTCTTGGAGGTAAATGAGGAAATTACATGTCTAATTTGAAGATATATATTTTTTTAAATGGATCTTGGCACATTGAATTCACTGCAGAGCTCTTGAAAGGATTTCAGTGTAGTGGTTTTCTGATGAAATAGGTCTGAAAGGTCCTGATTCCTAGAGTATGCCAAAGATTAAAGTTGGCATCCCTCAGGGCTTTTGGCAAGTCTGGGTTGCCTACTATAGGCGAGTGAGAACATATTTGGGAGGAAATGCACAGGTATTTCTTACAGTCACTCCACGCTAGTAGGGTGCTGTGAATCACAAAGGTTTTGGCTATGTTGCCCACTTCACTAAAGTTATTAATGAATATAATTGAGCTGAAGGACAATGAACCACAGGATTGGGCTTCTATCTGAATCCACGTTGACTCTTGTCGGTTTGTGATCCATGTTAGCATGTTGCGGATTTGGGCAGACCAGTAGTACAATTGAAGGGAGGGAAGGGCAAGACCACCCTTAGATTCAGGTTTTGATACAGTGGAAAACTTGATCCTAGGTTTTTTATTGCCCCATATAAATTTGGTGATGCTTTGGTTAGTTGGTTTGAAGAAGGAAATTGGGAGATAGCATGAGAGCATCTGAAATAAGTAGTTCAGTCTAGGGAGGATGTTCATACGGATGACATTAATTCTTCCTAATAAGCTAATTGGGAGGGAGATCCAGGTTTGGAGATCGTTCTTGATTCAATCCAGGAGTGGAAGATAATTTTCCTTAAAAAGGCTATTCAGATCTGGTGTTATGAAGATCCTGAGGTATTGAAACCCCTGTGTTTTCCATTGGAAATGTCATAGTGTCTTCAGAGCTGGTGAGTGTAATATTGAGAGTGCAGACAGTGGATTTGTTCAAATTGATCTTATAACCTGAAAACTTGCCATACTGAGCAATTGTCTAAAATGAGGGAGGGATTTCTCAGGGTTGGATATGTAGAGCAAGACATCATCCGCGTAAAGCGAAATCTTGTGCTGCAGGCCACCTGCAGAAACACCCATAATACTTGGATTGCTCCTTATCAGCTCTGCCAGAGGCTCCGCCCCCAACAAGTAGAGCAGGGGGGACAGCGAGCAGCCTTGTCTTGTGCCCCGTTCCAGAGGGAATCTGTCAGAGTTCAGTCCATTAGTAGTCACCATGGCATTTGGATGAGAGTATAGTGATTTGATCCATTTAATAAAATTTGGGCCCATATTGAACTTTTCTAAGACTGAAAACAGAAAGCTCCACTCCATCCTGTCAAACGCCTTCTCAGCATCCAGTGAAGCCAGCAGGACAGGGGTCTTCTGTGCGTTGACTTGATCAATAATATCAAAAAGAATAAATGTTATCAGAAGAGTATCTGTCTCTAATAAATCCAGTTTGTTCCGCTTTTATTATTTTGGGAAGAAGAGTGTTTAGTCTTTTGGCGAGCAATTTGGTAATTATTTTATAGTCGAAATCCAACAAGCTTATGGGCCGGAAGGACGAGCAGCATAGGGGGTCCTTGTCCTTTTTTAGCAACACTAATGCGGGCTGTGTGCATTGAGTCTGGGAGAACTCCGTTTTTGCAAAATCCTCCAGCATTGGCATGCAGATAGGGCGGAGCTGGGGCCAAAAAGCTTTGTAGAACTCTCTGGGGAATCCATCTGGGCCTGGGGACTTATTAGGTGGCATGGAGATAATTGCCTCCAGGATCTCCTCAGGAGTGAAGGGGGAGTTGAAATCTTCTTGGTCGGTCTCTGATAGTTTAGGTAGTGAGATTCCCTCTAGGAAAGAGTGGAGTTCTGCCTCCGTGTGTTCTCTCAGAGGTGTGTAGTTTGCAGTAAAAATCATGAAAAGTTAAATTGATATTTTTTGGGTCGTATGTGACCTCGTCCTCTGCTGTTTGGATAGCCATGATTGTACGCTCTGACTGCTCCTTTTTTTAATTGGTAAGCAAGCAATCTACTGGGCCTATTGCTATACTCATGGTATTTCTGTTTAGTAAAGAAACCCTTTTTTTATCTCCCGAGTGTAGTCCAAATTCAGTTTGGCTTTGGCTGCTTTAAGATGACTCCAGGAGGTGCTGTCTGGGGATTGTTTATGTATTCTTTCACAGCATTCCAGCTCCCTCTCAAGATCTAGCCTGTGTGCTTCCATTGCTTTTTTCTTAGAGGAAGCATATGCGATTAGATGACCTCAGTGTGGCTTTAGCAGCGTCCCACATTGTGGCCAGAGAAACAGGAGAATCTTTGTTGTCTTGTGTGTAGTTGTCTATCCATGTAGTTACCAATGTATGGAACACTTCATTTGATAGCATGGAGGTGTTGAATTTCCAGCTCTTTGACCTCGGGATGTTTTTGCAGAGGTCAAAGCGGAGGTGGATAAAGGCGTGATCTGAAAGTGCTATGGGTCCGATTGTACATGTAGCTGAATTTATTAAACTCTTTGGGATAAAAATGAAATCTATACGGGAGTAGGTGTTATGGACATTAGAGTAGTATGTATAGTCCATAGATTACCTATTATTCTCTCTCCAGATATCTAGCAGTCCCATCTCTTTAGTAGGAGAGTTCAACATCTTTGCAGATCTAGGATTTGTGGTGGGCACTTGAGATGATTTGTCTAGGGTTGGGTTAAGGGTACAATTGAAGTCTCCGGCCACCACACCAAAGGAGACACAATGCTCATTTAACAGGGTTATAATTATTTTTACATGAAGGCAGGAGTATCTGTGTTAGGGGCGTATATGTTTAATATAGTTGGTCATTGGTTGACCATATAGTGACCCAGTTATCAAAAGAAATCTCCCCTTCGGATCAGATATGTTTTTGTCAATTATGAATGGAACATTTATGGATAAGTATGGCTGTGCCTCTACTGTTTGATTTGAAAGATGAGAAATACACCTGTCCCACCCAAGCTCTGCAGAGTTTAGCATGTTCAGCATCAGAGGTGTGTCTCTTGTAATAATAGCGCGATGTCTGCTTTTTCCTTTTTTAGAGCACATAGTATCTTTTTCCGTTTTATTGCATGCCCTAGAGACCATGGCAGTTCCATGTCAATAGATTTAAGGTACTAGTCATCGAACAGTAATCGAACTTTAGTGCAAGTCATCGCTGGGTAAAAGTGGATAGTAGTTACAGCTGCGTTCACATAAAAGGAAAATAAATGGTTTACATAAAATAATAATCTCTGAACACCCCAGCCGAGTTCCCAAACAACACACATCCCGTTGGATCTATTACCACCCCGCTCAGTCTCAATTCTGTGTTCCGAATAAAACAAAAACTGGGAACAGTTAGCAACGCACAACGTCTCCCTCTCCCTTTCAAAGAAATGCCTCATCCTCTCCACCCCGCATTGAGTAAATGACACAGTTGCCATCGTCCAGACCACAGTAAAAGAGGGGAGAAAAATAAAATCAATAGCCCAGCATACATATATATACCTTCCCCAAGGGACATAGGGAACCCCCAAGTAGCAACAATAGCAACAATAAAAAACAGGGAAATAAAAGTAGGCTGAAACATTAGTAGGCCTAGGTTAGGCTATACAGCCCATCCCTCTCAGTTAAAGGAAAATAAATATAAATTTGACGGCTATAATGACATTTAGGGGGTGGGTCTCTGGATATCGGCTACATGTTGTCTTTCCCCCTTTAGTAATGGCATTAAATCGCATTTAGTCATTGGTCTGTTTCTCATTGACCAGGATTGTCTTTCAAAAAACGTTTTGCCTCTTCGGGAGTTTTGAAGAGTCGCAAGGCTCCTTGGTGAAGAATCCTGAGCTCGTTTGGGTATTTGAATCCCCTGAAGATGCCTCGGTCAATTGAGTATTTCTTCACTTCGTCAAACTCTCTGCGCTTTCGGCGTATTCCAGCTGACAGGTCCTGGTGTAAAGCGAGTTTGGCGTTTCCCACTGTGATGGTGTTGTTTTTCGCCACCTGTAGGACTCGTTCCTTGTCGGTGAATCTCAGGAAACGTATGGCGATTGGGTGCGGTGGTTGTCTGGCTGCTGGTGGGGGCCTCAGTGCTCGGTGAGCTCTCTCGAGTTCTATGGGCCTGTCGGTGGACAGGTGGAGCCACTCGGGAAGTTTGTCTTACAGGTAGCGAGCGGATCAGTGGCATGTTTCCCGCTTCTTTTTCGCCCAGATTGAATAGAACACAATTATTCCTTCGCCCCCTGTTTTCCAGGTCCTTTGTTTCTCTTCCAGATGCTCGATTTTCTTTTTAGCATATGCTATTGTTTCCATGGCATCTGTCAATAAGTTTTCCATGGATAGGATTCGCCCCTCTGCCTCAACCATAAACACGGGGCGCCTGGACATCTTGTTGTTGTCAGGCAAAGCGTTTTCCAGGATTGTCACCTTGCCCCCTATCGCACTGAGCTGAGAGTTAATGGCATCTAATTTGGTGTTTAGTTCTGTACGTTGGGATCTCAACTCAGAAAGGATGTCTTCGACAGAGTGCGAGGTTGGCATTCGTTGTGCCTCGGGGGGGGAGCGGGTTCTCTTGCTCCTGGCTAATGGCGCTAGTTTTTTCTGAAGCTAGCTTCTTCTTGGAGGCTTTTTCCGTCGCTAATACTCGAGTCCGGGTAAAAATGTCACCTGTAGTGTCGCCTTTTGTAGCCGCCATGACCTTTTCTTACTAAAGCTAAATGAGTTTGAACTTGGAGTGGAGGTAAGATTAGGAATTGGAAACTACTTGTGCGGAGCTCTTAGTTCATGCGGCCATCTCGTTCAAGGGTCACGTGATCCCCCCATTGCATTTCTAAAGACAAAGGAATTCTCCAGTTGGAACATTATTGAAGATTTATGTTATAAACAAAGATCGATTCTACACATCGTTTGACATGTTTCTACGGACTAACGGAAATTTTTGACTTTGTCTGGACCTACTGATCGCGACTCATGCATTTGGATTTGTGAACTAAATGCGAACAACAAGGAGGTATGACAAATTATGGACTTTATCAAACAAAAACTATTGTGGAACTGGGATTCATGGGAGTGCATTCTGATGAAGTTCAAAGGTAAAAGTATTTATATTGCTATTTCTGACTTCGGACTCCACAACATGGCGGGTATCTGTACGGCTTGTTTTTGTGTCTCAGCACTGTGCTTTTTCCGTAAAGTTTTGGAAATCTGACACAGCAGTTGCATTATGGAGAAATGGATCTAAAATTCCATGCATAACACTTGTATATTTTATCAATGTTTTATGAGTATTTCTGTAAATTGATGTGGCTCTCTGCAAAATCACCGGATGTTTTGGAACTACTGAACATAACGCACCAATGTAAACAGATTTTTGGATATAAATATGAAATTTATCAAACAAAACATACATGTAGTGTGTAACATGAAGTCCTATGAGTGTCATCTGATGATCATCAAAGGTTAGTGATTAATTCTCTCTGCTTTTTGACTCCTCTTTGGCTGGAAAAATGGCTGTTTTTCCATGACTAGGTGCAGACCTAACAATCGTTTGGTGTGCTTTCGTAGTAAAGCCTTATTGAATCGGACACTGTGGCTGGATTTATAACAGGTTTATCTTAAATGGTGTAAAATACTTGTGTTTGAGGAATTATAATTATGGGATTTCTGGTGTTTTGAATTGGGCGCCCTGCAATTTCACTGGCTGTTTGTGAGGTGGGACGCTACCGTCCCACATATCCCAGAGAAGGTTAAGAGTTAGCCATTGTTATGTAAAAAAATAAAAATATTTTACCTTTATTTAACCAGGCAAGTCAGTTAAGAACAAATTCTTATTTTCAATGACAGCCTAGGAACAGTGAGTTAACTGCCTGTTCAGGGGCAGAACGACAGATTTGTACCTTGTCAGCTCGGGGGTTTGAACTTGCAAACTTCCGGTTACTAGTCCAACGCTCTAACCACTAGGCTACCCTGCCGTCTATTTGAGGTTAGATTGAGTATCAGGCTGTTTTGGCTGCCAGAGTCAGTTTACCTCTGAACATAATGGTTTATTTCTCATGTTTTCTTATTATTATTTAACTCTACAACATTGGGAAAGAGCTTGTAAGTATTTCACTGTATGGGCTACCTACACCTGTTGTATTTGGTGCATTTGATCTTGGACAGTAAAGGAATAGGCTATCCCACACTCCTTAACAGCTCATCTTGAGCTCACCTAGTCGCAGATATGTTTCTTCTCTTGCCAATGCCAACTCCATTAATGTTTGGCATGACAATGAGTGACATGACAGCTAGCACAGACGGGCAATCAGGCTAGCTAGTATTCCCAATTGTTGCTAGCCACGCACATATACATAGAAAAAAAAACGTCCCTTGTTGGTCACAAATGTCAAATAAAATTATTTGAATTTACTCTGCGGATTGGGTTGGTCCTAGAGGGTCGAAATTCTTGCCAATATATAAACAGGAAAGTATTAAACCGACTTCAAAAAAAGAGTCTGTGTGGCAAATAAGATTTCTTTGCTCGTTACCAAAAGCATATGCACAAGACGCAAGTACATGCACGCATACTAACAGAAATCTTGCAGGTGTTTATGGTTTTGCACAAGTGCCAAGTGATTGAAATTTCAACAGCAGTACCAGTGCTCTAAAATGTTGGGTAATAATACTTTCCTATAGATATTGTCTCAAATTATTTCTACTTACTGAAGGACCAACCTCACAGACAACCAGTAGAGTAAATTAGTGTAATTCTAAACATTCTGGCTTGTAAGGAAACTTACCAAGTTTTGTTTCAGACTGTATACCAAGAATTGGTATCACAGGCTGATTTTAGGCAAGCTACATCTTAAAGCCTACCACGTGTCAGTGGTTAAGCATATGCCTGGGAAAGGAACTGCATCCTAGCTAGATTACACAGGACAAAGTTGTATTCAAATATTTTTGGTATATTAACCAAATAAATCCAAGCAGATTTTTTAGACACATTCAGCAGATTTTCGCTGATTAATTAGAAAACTACTTTTAAACATTCCATTTTTATTCCTAAAACAACTTAAACGATGCTGTCGCTGTTTCCTCTTGACAAGTGAAAATAAGGAATCCGGTACAGAATACAAATATTCCAAAACATGCATCCTGTTTGCAACACAGAACTAATGTAATATTGCCAAAAATGTGTCAAAGCAAATTCACTTTTTGTCCTGAATAAAAAGTGTTATATTTGGGCAAAATCCAAAACACATTACTGAGTACCACTCTCCATATTTTCAAGCATAGTGGTGGCTGCATCATGTTAAGGGTACGCTTGTAATCGTTAATGACTGGGGAGTTTTTCCAGGATAAAAATAACCCGAATGGAGCTAAGCATAGTCATATTCCTAGAGGAAAACCTTGTTCAGTTTGCTTTCCACCAGACTCTAGATGAATTCACCTTTCAAAGGACAATAACCTAAAACAAGGCCAAATCTAAACTGGAGTTGTTTACCAAGACAACATTGATTGTTCCTGAGTGGCCCAGTTTTGACTTAAATCTGCTTGAAAATCTATGGCAAGACTTAAATGGTTGTCTAACAATGATCAACAAGCAATTTGATAGAGCTTCAATTTTGAAATGAAGAAACGGCCAAATGTTGCACAACTCAGGTGTGGAAAGCTCTTAGAGACCCAGAAAGACAGCCGTTTTCGCTGCCAACGGTGATATTGAATCAGGGCTGTGAATAGTTACGCAAATTAGATATTTCTAATGTATTTCCAAAAATGTGTCATTATGGGGTATTGTGTGTAAATGGCTGAGAAATTATTGAATCAATTTTGAATTCAGGTTGTAACAACAAAATGTGGAATAAGCCAAGGGGTATGAACACTTTGAAGGCATTGTACATTTCACTAGTTTTATGTTTTTTAATGTTTTAATGCAAAATTTTACTGGCCCTAGAATGAGTTTCCATACATAACTAGTTGATTGTAACGGGCTAATGTAATGCTCCATTAGCTGTTACAAGATAGTCCAATTCTGTTCTACGCCAAACAGTACCGATCATGTAACGGCTAAAATGGAGCATCACAATAGCCCATTACAATCTGCTAGCTACTTCCCATATATATAGTGAGTGACCGTGTAGCAGTTAGTTAATTTCCCCTCCCTAGTTAGATAGGCTACCTGTTTTGACTTGACATTGAGTGTGTAGGTGATGCCTTGATCCTGTATGCGACCAGCTGATTGGATTTCAGTGTTTGACCAACTGCAGTTGGGGCAGGTGAAAGAACTGACGATAATTTCTTTGAAGAAAGGAATCTTCGTAAGAAGAATACGTGTCATTCCCTACAAAGAGTGAGAGAAAACATGTTGGATGACAGTCAATCATACAGAATTAGACAATTCAATGTTTACTTAACTGGTCTGTGTGTTGGCTAGCTCGTTAACGTTACCTAGCTAGCTACTTACATTTTGGTAACAATTCATGCACAGACTCTCGATTTCGGTGGGTTGACTGTCTTCATCATCAGCATTGATCTCCTTGAAAACACTACCGCCACGGACATTTTCCTCTGCGATGACGGACATTATTTCACTTCACGAGAGTTGTCGATAACAAATGAACTGTTATTTTGTATATACCGTCCACTGTTTCTGGAACTTTCTATTACAACTGAAGGTGCGGTTCAAAACGCACGTTTCAACTCTGCGTTTCTCCTTGTCCCAGAAATAAACGTGAAATACATCTACTTCTTTGGTGGAAAATGTCACATGTTATGCGCGCATGCGTCAATGAATGTTTCGTCATTTTGCAGGAAGTGGCCTTGTTAGTTATTTAAAGCGTCTAAACGGGATCCTTAGAACGTCCCATTTTTTTATGTTATTTACTTATTTAACCTTTCTTTAACTAGGCAAGTCAGTTGACATCAAATTCTTATTTACAATTGACACCCTACACAGTCAAATGTGCGGTGCCCTATGGGACTCCAAATCACGAGTTTGGGGAGTTTCTCCCATTCGTCTCTGCAGATCTGCTCAGGCTCTGTCGGGTTGGATGGAGAGCGACGCGGATGTGATACAGCCTGGATTCGAACCATGGTAGTGACGCCTCTTGCACTGAGATGCAGTGCCTTAGACCGCTGCACCACTCGGGAGCACATACTGTAATGGTCATGGATTGTTCAGAAAGTCGTTTTATTCATTGAATTGTTATTGTCAATTTAAAAAGAATATGAATAATGGGCAAAAATGTAGCGCAATCAAGCCAAAAACGCAATAAAAGTCCCCAGACAGAAGTAAATTAATTCACAAATATAATTTTATATATATCTTGAATGACCACTTTTTCACGAATGTAATGACATAATCGTCAAGCACATTCAAAATATTAGGGGACATGACCCGGAAGTAAAGTGGAAGATGTCATCACGAAAAATGGAATCAATTAAGATGTCTCACTCAGGCTGTTAACCCTTTTTTTTAACGTCTGTCTGCTTAATGGGGTGTCTGTCCCATAGGCACCAATGTGATAGCAGTTGGGTCTGGTCTGCTTAGTTAATTGATTCGATATGAACCAGTAAGAATAATAGAGTAGGATGTCTCACTTGCTTCTGACATCTCTTTCACAGAGAATATCCCATAGAAATAGTTACACATTGTATCTGTCCCATGATGGTGTCTGTGAGAACATGGACAGTGCCATTGAGGCCATCTCAATTTTGAACAGAACCCTGGATGGAATTATGGGATCCTTAACCCACAGGGAGTTCCACCCAGTTGACTACTTAAAAATTGTGAAAGTCCTCAATTGTGCTGCCCATGCAAAAGCAAACTTTTTGGCACTAGAGTCCTCTAGCTCTATGGTATATCAAGAACTATGGAAAATAAGTTTTGCATAACCTGATACCCCAGGTAGGCAGATTATGCACATTTCAGGCCTTTTGAAGGCCCTCGGATCAAATCTCCCACTTAGTCTTAGTCTCAACTGTGGCGAGTTAGAATAAACAAGGTTCCATTGAAAAATGTGGTTGTGCATCAGCAGTATTCCTCATGTCAGTCACTGATAGTTTATTAGCCCATGTCAGCAAATATTTTAGATTGCTAAATTAGCTGACCACTATCTAAACGTGTTATCAAAATCAAACTACTGGCCCCATTGATTTTGTTAGGCAGTCTCACTCAGATATATTCAAAACATTTCTCTCCAACCTATGGCAAAATGTGTAGAATGCAGGTAATTAGTAATACAATTGCAAAATCCTCTGCCCCTTGGCAAAATGTGTAAAATTGAAGCAAATTTGCTTTAAAACTGAAACATTTTCTCTACACCCCACGACAGTGTGGAGAATTCCACAACATTAACTCTAAAAAAATGTCTCTCCAGTAGCAAGAGGGAGTCCACTAAAATGTTTTGCTTGCAATATGGGGGAGAGTGAGGTATGAAAGTTTGGTACAGACCAAACCTCCATGCCAAAACTCTACTTATTTCTGGCAGACCTCAAACAAGAATATAACCAAATGGTCTACTCACTGCATCTTTATTTAATGGAAACTGTTACATTTACATTACATTTAAGTCATTTAGCAGACGCTCTTATCCAGAGCGACTTACAAATTGGTGCATTCACCTTATGACATCCAGTGGAACAGCCACTTTACAATAGTGCATCTAAATCTTTTAAGGGGGGTGAGAAGGATTACTTTATCCTATCCTAGGTATTCCTTAAAGAGGTGGGGTTTCAGGTGTCTCCGGAAGGTGGTGATTGACTCCGCTGTCCTGGCGTCGTGAGGGAGTTTGTTCCACCATTGGGGAGCCAGAGCAGCGAACAGTTTTGACTGGGCTGAGCGGGAACTGTACTTCCTCAGTGGTAGGGAGGCGAGCAGGCCAGATGTGGATGAACGCAGTGCCCTTGTTTGGGTGTAGGGCATGATCAGAGCCTGGAGGTACTGAGGTGCCGTTCCCCTCACAGCTCCGTAGGCAAGCACCATGGTCTTGTAGCGGATGCGAGCTTCAACTGGAAGCCAGTGGAGAGAGAGGAGGAGCGGGGTGACGTGAGAGAACTTGGGAAGGTTGAACACCAGACGGGCTGCGGCGTTCTGGATGAGTTGTAGGGGTTTAATGGCACAGGCAGGGAGCCCAGCCAACAGCGAGTTGCAGTAATCCAGACAGGAGATAACAAGTGCCTGGATTAGGACCTGCGCCGCTTCCTGTGTGAGGCAGGGTCGTACTCTGCGGATGTTGTAGAGCATGAACCTACAGGAACGGGCCACCGCCTTGATGTTAGTTGAGAACGACAGGGTGTTGTCCAGGATCACGCCAAGGTTCTTAGCGCTCTGGGAGGAGGACACAATGGAGTTGTCAACCGTGATGGCGAGATCATGGAACGGGCAGTCCTTCCCCGGGAGGAAGAGCAGCTCCGTCTTGCCGAGGTTCAGCTTGAGGTGGTGATCCGTCATCCACACTGATATACTGTTCATATGGTAAACTAAACAAAGCAGTTATTTTGTGAGATTTGGGCCTCAAAACATTGTCAGTGGGTCATTGGAGTGTTAGCTACGATATGGTCCTTCTGTGGCTCAGTTGGTAGAGCATGGCGCTTGTAACGCCAGGGTAGTGGGTTCGATTCCCGGGACCACCCATACGTAGAATGTATGCACACATGACTGTAAGTCGCTTTGGATAAAAGCGTCAGCTAAATGGCATATATTATTATTATATGAGACTACAATAAGTCACCGGATTCCATTATCATGCGCACTCTTATTTAGATAATTCCCCTCACAAAAAATAAAATAACTGTCCTTCTCAATCTGTGTATAAGGGAAGCCTACTTAATTTCCCTTCATTGAATTGAGGAATTGGGTGTGAAAACACATTTAAAAAAAAAAAAGTCAAGGCCAATGACAAATAATTTATTCTCCAGGACTCAAAATGTAGACAAACTTTTGTTCCTTAAAATCTCACTGTCTTGGACAGTGTACATCTTCAAGTATCTAAAACATACATAGCAGCTATTATCAGTTCAAATTACTGACCAGCCTTGGCTTTACAGATTGGGCCACTGGGGTTATGTGCTTTGTGTTTACAGGGTAATGACATTGGGTTTAATCGACTTCCTCAATGGTGGGGCCTGAGGATCCACCACCTCCAGGAGCAGTTCCGGCACCGCCAGCACCTGGGAAGCCTCCAGGCATTCCTCCGGGCATACCGCCTGTCATACCACCGGCACTCTGGTACAGCTTGGTGATGATGGGGTTGCACACCTTCTCCAGCTCCTGTTGCTGGTGCTCATACTCTTCCTTCTCCGCAGTCTGAAACAAAGACACAGGTTAAGATTAATTGATTTCCCTTCTTGACACGTTACGGTAATAACTTAGTTTTAAAATAATGGGCACATCAATATACTGTACCTGGTTCTTATCCAGCCAGGCAATGATCTCATTGCACTTGTCCAGAATCTTGGTCTTGTCCTCGTCGCTGATCTTGCCCTGCAGTTTCTCATCCTCCACGGTGGATTTCATGTTGAAAGAGTAAGACTCTAGTGAGTTCTTAGACGAGACCTTGTCACGCTGCACATCATCCTCACACTTGTACTTCTCAGCCTCCTGGACCATGCGCTCAATGTCCTCCTTGCTCAGGCGACCTAGTTAGACATTTTTTGAAGGGTTAAGTTAAGGATCATACACTATCCAAGTGTGCATATTGTAATCAAATTTCACTTTGGTCACATATGCTGTTGTTTACCTTTGTCGTTGGTGATGGTGATCTTATTCTCCTTGCCAGTGCTCTTATCAACGGCAGAGACATTGAGGATGCCATTAGCGTCAATGTCGAAGGTGACCTCAATCTGAGGAACACCGCGAGGTGCAGGGGGGATTCCAGTCAGCTCAAACTTGCCCAACAGGTTGTTATCCTTGGTCATGGCCCTCTCACCCTCATACACCTGGAGGATACAGTCAATATTAGCAAAACATACATGTCTTCAAATGAGAAGTAAATTTCACTAAAAGCCGCTCAAGACATCCAAGGAATGTATTGGCCAATTTGTCTTTCAACCGCTGGTGGAAACTACAAATAGCAGGAGTAAACAGCATCACAGATTGTGGCCAAAGGAATGAGGAAACATTGTCCTGAAATTGACCTTTCTTGCAGGCCCCCCCTCACCTGAATGAGCACACCAGGCTGGTTGTCTGAGTAAGTGGTGAAGGTCTGGGTCTGCTTGGTTGGGATGGTGGTGTTACGTTTGATCAAGACTGTCATGACACCGCCAGCGGTCTCAATACCCAGGGACAGGGGTGTGACGTCCAGCAAAAGCAGGTCCTGGACATTCTCAGACTTGTCACCCGAGAGTATGGCTGCCTGGACAGCTGAAAATGAGATTGGGAGGTTAGACACATGGAGAAACATGACTGTAGACGCACTGTGCCATTGTCACTCAGACATCCAAGGAAGGTATTGGGCCATCTTTGGTCTTTCAACCTCTGGTGGAAACTACGAATGGCAGGAGTAAACTTCATCACAGCGAAACTATTGATTTAAGGCTCATTATAGAAGCCCATTGGCCACAGAGCAAACAAGATGATCAGTGATTCACCTGCGCCATAGGCCACAGCTTCGTCGGGGTTGATGCTTTTGTTGAGCTCTTTGCCGTTGAAGAAATCTTGGAGCAGTTTCTGGATCTTGGGGATACGAGTGGAGCCTCCGACCAGGACGATGTCGTGTACCTGGGCTTTGTCCATCTTGGCGTCACGGAGGGATTTCTCCACTGGGTCAAGGGTGCCACGGAAAAGGTCTGCATTGAGCTCCTCAAAGCGAGCCCTGGTGATGGAGGTGTAGAAGTCGATTCCCTCGTACAAAGAGTCGATCTCGATGCTGGCCTGGGTGCTGGAGGACAGGGTGCGCTTTGCCCTCTCACATGCGGTGCGGAGACGGCGAACAGCCCTCTTGTTGTCGCTGATGTCTTTCTTGTACTTGCGCTTGAACTCCGCGATGAAGTGGTTGACCATGCGGTTGTCAAAGTCTTCTCCACCCAGATGAGTGTCTCCAGCAGTGGACTTGACCTCAAAGATACCATCCTCGATGGTCAGGATGGACACGTCAAAGGTGCCGCCACCCAGATCAAAGATAAGGACATTCCTTTCAGCACCGACCTGAAACAGAAGAGAAATTCAGTATTTGCACACAAACTACAAACCAAATGGCTATGCATTCCAGGGCTGTGGTCAATTAAAATGGAGTATAATCTATTTATTTCAAAAGTTATTCAATTGAGTTTAAACAATTACACTTTTAAGTTTTGAATTCTTTTAAAAATCACTTCCTGAATTAACCGCCATCAAAATCGACCCTAGCTGGTGTATTCACTCCGACATCCAGGAAGGTGTTGGGCCATCATTGGTTTTACAACCTCTGGTGGAAACTATGAATGGCAGGCATAAACTTAACCATAGGGACAAACTAGATTTAATGTGCTATCAACTAATTGAAATTAACAGATTATCTTTAAAGGATCATTACAATTTCAATAAAACATAACTGGACCTTAACCTCTAAAAGATATGAGTCTCACCTTCTTGTCCAAGCCATAAGCAATAGCGGCAGCAGTTGGCTCATTGATGATTCGCAAAACGTTCAGACCAGAGATTGTTCCAGCATCTTTGGTTGCTTGGCGCTGAGAGTCATTGAAGTAAGCTGGAACTGTTACAACCGCGTTTGATACAGTCTACAAAGAAAGATGGGGGGGAGAAAGGGTGGGAATGAATATACTTTGTCAATAATACCCTGAAATGGACTGAACCCACCACAATTTCAAAGTGGAACATTTTGGGATGAGATCAATTTGATGTCAACCTTTTCACCCACTCAAAAAGGACAGCCAGAAGTTTGAATTCCCAATGTGTTATCACTATGCTTTCAACCATCTAACCATGTGTACAGTCTTAAAGCGTAACCAAATTGCAACAAAAACAGTGTCTAATTTCTGGTTAAGTTGTCATCCAAATGTGTCATCACTGCACATTCAACCATTTAAAAGTTCAAATGGGAATAAAATGTGCTTCATATAATGGCACAACCAAATTACCTGGATTGCAGTTGAGATTACAAGTCATCAATGCTGATCTAGATTCTGCGCAGATTATTATAGCAATTGTGATGATTCACCGACCTGCAACCTTTGCACACTTTATGATTACACAAGACATGTATAGTTAGTAGCCTCAAAATGTGGCCATGGATGGGTTACTCATTTAAGGTTGAATAAATATGGTTATATTAGTTTGTAAAATAGCCTTAACTTCTGTTAATAGGCCTTTTACTGGATTCAAAAGTGATATTAAATTGAGTTAGGTTGTCAAAGCAAAAAATAAACATTTGAAGGAGATGTGTCTTTTGTGCCACTGACAGTCTGGCTTAATTCCAGTTTGTCAACAAATGTATAATTGAGATGTTGGATTCACGTCTCAATCAAAAATAAGGAATAGGACTGAATCAAACTACTGTATTTAAAGTGCATTTAAAGGTTGATTTATTCATATTCTTTATCTTTTTGGTTGAGATGGAGACGAGAATCCAACAAGTTACCATGACTAAATTAGAAGAAATGAACCAACGCTTCAAACCCTAGGACGCATTAGTGAAAACATATACACACACAGTTGAAGTTGGATGTTTACATACACCTAGGTTGGAGTCATTAAAACCTGTTTAACCGCTCCACAAATCTCTTGTTAACAAACTATAGTTTTGGCAAGTCTGTTAGGACATCTACCTTGTGCATGAAAAGTAATTTTTCCAACAATTGTTTAGACAGATCATTTCACTGTATCACCAATTCCAGTGGGTCAGAAGTTTACATACACCAAGTTGACTGTGCCTTTACAGCTTGGAAAATGTCATGGCTTTCGAAGCTTCTGATTGACTCAAATGATGTCAATTAGCCTATTGGAGGTGTACCTGTGGATGTATTTCAAGGCCTACCTACAAACTCAGTGCCTCTTTGCTTGACAGCATGGGGAAAGAAAATCTAAAGAAATCAGCAAAGACATCAGAATATTTTTTTGTAGACCTCCACAAGTCTGGTTCATCCTTGGGAGCTATTTACAAACACCTGAAGGTACCACTTTCATCTGTACAAACAATAGAAAGCAAGTATAAACACCATGGGACCACGCAGCTGTCATACCACTCCTAAAGATTAAAACACTTTAGTGCAAATCAATCCCAGAACAACAGCAAAGGACCTTGAAGATCCTATAGAACATTTGGGGGCAGAACTGGAAAAAAAAAAATGTGCGAGCAAGGAGGCCTACAAACCTGACTCAGTTACACCAGCTCGGTCAGGAGGAATGTGCCAAAATGCACCAGATTTGCCATTAATTTCTGTGAGATGTCACCCCCCCACAACGGAACCTGCAGGTTCCCGGACACTTCTGGGGGGATGGCCTTAACTCTAACCCTCCGAGCCAACAAGTCCCAGACATTGAGCCGGGCTCGTCACTGACCATGGCAGGACACTGACATTCCGGGTCTTGCAGGAAATCAGAGGCAGAGCGAGCAGTATGGCTGGTGGCATTGTCATGCTGGAGGGTCTGGTCAGGATGAGCCTGCAGGAAGGGTACCACATGAGGAAGGAGGGATGTCTTCCCTGTAATTTACAGCATTGGGATTGCCTGCAATGACAACAACCTCAGCCCGGGTGATGCCGTGACACACTGTCCCAGACTATGACGGACCCTCCACCTCAATCAAGCCTGCTCCAGAGTACAGGCATCAGTGTAATGCTCATTCTTTCAATGATAAACGCGAATCCGACCATCACCCCTGGTGAGACAAAACCGCGACTCGTCAGTGAAGAGCACTTTTTGCCAGTCCTGTCTGATCCAACAACAGTGGATTTGTGCCCATAGGAGACGTTGTTGCCGGTGATGTCTGGTGAGGACCTGCCTTACAACAGGCCTACAAGCCCTCAGTCCAGCCTCTCTCAGCCTATTGCGGACAGTCTGAGCACTGATGAGGGATTATGCGTTCCAGGTTTAACTCTGGCAGTTGCCATCCTGTACCTGTCCCGCAGGTGTGATGTTCGGTGTACCGGTCCTGTGCAGATATTACGTGGTCTGCCACTGCGAGGACGATCAGCTGTCCATCCTGTAGCACCGTCGTCTCACAGAACGGACATTGCCATTATCACAATACATTGACAAATGACATAGAAACAATGTTGATTCAACCAGTTTGTGCCCAGTGGGAAACTCATTTTTAAACTCACCTTCCCGAGGTAGGCCTCTGCAATCTCCTTCATCTTGACCAACACCATGGAGGAGATTTCCTCAGGGTAGAAGCTCTTGTTCTCGCCTTTGTATTCAACCTCCACTTTGGGGCGTCCGCTGTCACTGATGACGTTGAAAGGCCAGTGCTTCATGTCGGATTGAACCACGGTATCCTCAAACCTTCTGCCAATCAAACGCTTAGCATCTGGAATACACAAATAAGTCTTAATGATTGCATTATAGACATACTCCAATCATACCAACTGACCTTTGTTTTCTCACTCAGACATCCAAGGAAGATACTAGAACCATGTTTGGTTATAAAACCTCTAGTGGAAACAACAAATGTCAAGAATCAACTGAATCCAAGTGAACCAAGTTATATCGTCAAATTGAACCATCATTAAAAACACACCTTCAATGACATCTAGCAGAACTAACTTACCAAAAACTGTGTTGCAGGGGTTCATGGCAACCTGATTCTTAGCAGCATCACCAATGAGCCTCTCAGATTCAGTGAAGGCAACGTAGCTTGGAGTGGTCCTGTTGCCCTGGTCGTTGGCAATGATTTCAACCTTGCCATGCTGGAACACACCCACGCAGGAGTAGGTGGTCCCGAGATCGATGCCGACCGCTGTTCCCTTAGACATGGTTACTGTGACAAGAGATAAATAAATATGTAATGCTGAGAAGTCTTATCAATAGGTGGCAGTCATGATCACTCAAGGTAAAGTATGAGACTTGGACTGTGGATTATGAGTCACAAAGATCATAGAGCAACTTCCTATATGGGGAAATACGCCTACTCATTCAATTTCTAAGAATGGTGACTAATCCTGTTCGAGGAAAAGTAATCGGCATTCAGTGTCATTGGATGGGCCAGACAGACATATGCATGGTGCCCTGCCAGGCTGAATCACAATTCACCCACTTCGCCTCCCCATCTGCGCGTTCACCGCCGCCATTTGTACAAGCGTCCCAAAGTTGGAGGGAGTGAAAATTATCGAGGGTGTAGGGGCTAGTTAGACACTTAGTTGGCCAATTCGATCAAAGGCAGCAAGGCTGCGTGCCTCAGTGCTCTCCCGACAGGCACTGCAATATATTTGGAGTTAAATAAAAAAGAACGGAGAGACATGCCTAATTATGTCACGTGCATTTGTTCATGTCTGATCTCGAGACATGACACATGTAACTGATGAATGATGCTCCCGAGTGGCGCAGTGGTCTAAGACACTGCATCTCAGTGCAAGAAGTATCACTGCAGTACCTGGTTTGAATCCAGGCTGCATCACATCCAGCCGTGATTGGGAGTCCCATAGGGCGGTGCACAATTGGCCCAGCGTCGTTCGGGTATGGCCGGGTAGGTCGTCATTGTAAATAAGGATTTGTAATTAACTGATTTATCTAGTTAAATAAAAGATGAAATACTTCCCAAATTAAATGTTACTGAGGTTTATAGCTTATTTCATGCTGATTTTATTATTGAAAAGTGGAACATTAACTGTATCATTCAAGTCAGGATTGTGTCCCAAATTTGATGGGTTTCTTGATCCAATCGCCACTCGTTGGAAGTCAGTTTCATCAGCCACACCTTCCGAACGAGGGGGTGGATTGGGATTCCCAACGGACTATTGTAAAGGCTAGGCAACCGTTAGCCTATTCATAGATACTAACTACCGTTAGCGCCTATTGATGAAGGCATCTTCTACCTGGAGGACTTTGTTAAGAGTCCTGATGCTTGCTCTAAACATATAAATGCGTCAATTAAGGAAAATATATTTCATATCAGCAATCATTTCCATAAAACAAATGACTTCAATATTGTTTTTGTAATTAGTACAACTTCATAGGCTGTGTTCCCATGATCTCCATGATACAGCGATTGTTTACGTTAGACAAGACGACACACAGCTATTTAACCATCTATAGCATGCTCAAACACCTGTGTATATGGGTAACTGGGAGGAAGTGTAGTTCGTCTGCTGGAGGATATATTATTTTTTGCTGATATTAAAGGACCAGCCGTTTAAAAAATAAAAACAACTTTCGAAAGCGATGATTGACTTTCCTAAACGTTAAAACACAGCATCGGCATTGTACTTCACAAGTGGCCAGCAGCTGGCGCCGAAAACCCTATGGAGAGAAAGGTTTGCGAGAGCTCCGCTACTGCAGTTCCATGGAGGAATTCGCCATGTAGCATGAGGTTAATATAATTGTGATGGCAGTTGGAATGGCGTACAAGCCCGTAGGTAAAGACTGTAATGGCGCACGTATAAGTCTCCATTTAATAGAAAAACTTCACAATACCAGTGAACACAACACCATTCAGCCTAATATTATTATCTGTTATTTGGAATGTCTGGCCTTGGCATCATTCCACTTTCACCCAGGTTGACATAGTTCGTCAACGCGATTAATCTAGGATGATCCCTGACCATCTGGGAAGGGGGAGGCACGTGCTTTACACCCTCCCCAACCCGGCTCCTGAAGGACAACGCTGAGTGCTGCAGTACAGCTGGCTCCGCAGCCAAGCGCATTAACATTGCGGCCATTTCACTGGTAGGCTATAACATTTTCTACAGACTAATCTGGCATCAAAGGCTGTCGTCTCGTAGAATTGTTTAATAGACCTACACTGAACATAACAATATTAACATAAATCTTAATCGACAAATAAGTATATTACATCTAATAAGGACACACTGATACCGAAGCGAATATATAAACAATTTTAGGAAAAATACATCACGTTACATATGCCTATAACTGGCAATGACGTAGGCTATAACAGATTAAAATGTTTCCTTGTATTACCTGGATGTGATGTAGGCAATTCTGTATGAAAACTGTTCAGTCTCCGCTACCCGATGAATGAGAAAAGAAGATGCCGGCGAAAGCGTTCATGTATCTTCCGGATAACTTGTGAACCAATCAGCTTCCAAGAACTCCTCTCTCACCTGTCTGTAAAATTCTGCACTTCTAGTACGTTCTAGCAGTCAAAATGATCTACAATCAGAATGTAACCACTTTTGTTCAATGCGGAATGGCCACATGTAAGGAATCAACCAGCACTAGGATCAGTTGTAAAAAATATATATACCCCTCAACGCATTGATTGGTTGAAATCTAGCTCGTGTGTTGCATAAATCACTTGAAAAAAGACGAAGGTCGGTTGAGGATGATAGAATCCCGGAAATAGCAAGAGAATATTCCAGAGCTGTCCTAATCAATGTACTGGCACGGTGTCAAAATAGTCTGACCCACTGTGGGTCAGGTAATAGGTTGGTCAAAGGTTGACATGCAGAGCCACCAGTTTCCATTAACGTGTCCAGGGATTTATTTTGTACGTGTATAGAAAGTTTGCATAGAAAATGCAGTGCGTCTTCATTGAAATTATAATGCCCTCGAATACAGTGTTTGGAGGATATATTGGCACGGTTTTCTGGCCCTTGACTAACTAACAGCTGTGCCAATATATCCTCCGAACACTGGCTTCTTGGGCCTAATCACTAAAATGAAAACACACCGCAGTAGGATATTGTCGCATCTATTTTCAATGCAAACTTTCAAAACGTCTACAAAATATATCACTGGAGAAGTTAATAGAAACATAGCTGGTGTCACATGGTAATTTTGGCTCTGCATGTCAACCTTTGACCAAGCAATTTCATCAATTTATATGGGGGGTTGTGTTACTTTAATACAGTATAACGGGTTACCAAGGGGGGTGTTACCATATGATTGTGATATTACCAATTAGATCCCAGCAACTACATTTCTGATTAGTCAGGAGACAATACAAAAACAAATGAAAATAATGTAATTAATTTTTTATTTTATTTTAAGCCAGGGTGGTCAATGTTCAATCAGATAAAATAAAATGTGTAGTTTTATTGGTCACACACATATTTAGCAGATGTTATTGCTGGTGTAAAGAAATGCTTGTGGAGCCATAAGTAGAGCTGTCTGTCGGTGCCATCTTGATCAATCTAGCAGGCACCCTGCCCAGCCAGGTACTGCCATGGCTTCGCCTCTAAATTTGTGTCATAAACATTTCAATTTGCTGCTAGTTTCGCGCTAGGGCGGGGCTATTGTGAAACACTTCAGTTAGCAATTTCAGCTTGTAAAAACTGTCCCTCTGGCATCTTCCACCCCTTGCACCAGGTTCAGCAATTTACCTGTCTAATACACAGTTCAGACGCCGAATTTATGGAGAGTTGAACTGAATAGAAATTGATATCGGGCTGGCATGTTTAAGATTTAAGAGCTTTACTTGACATACCGATCGATTTCATACAACCTCTCAACACTGCAGCAGACTTCATCGTAGGGTCGAATTCAGGCGTGACAGCGACCTCTCACAGAAGTCCTCCACCTACATAACCGAGGCCATGATTGTGCTTCTGTTATGGGTGTGGTAGAGAAGCAACCTTTATTTGCATGCAATTAACATACTGTATATTAACATACAGTGCCTTCAAAAAATATTCACACCCCTTGACTATTCCACATTTCGTTGTGTTACAGCCTGAATTTAAAATGGATTACATTTAGATTTTTGGATCACTGGCCTACACACAATAACCCATCATGTCAAAGTGGAATGATGTTTTTCGACATTTTTGTAAATCAATTTCAAATGAAAAGCTGAAATGTCTTGAGTCAATAGCTATTCAACTCTTGCATTTTGTTATGGCAAGGCTAAATAAGCTCAGGAGTAAACATTTGCTTAACAAGTCACATAATACGTTGCATGGATTCACTTGGTGTGCAATAATAGTATTTAACATGATTTTTGAATGACTACCTCATCTCTGTACCCCGCATATACAATTATCTGTAAGGTCCCTCAGTCCAGCAGTAAATTTCAAACACATATTCAACCACAAAGACCAGGCATATTTTCCAATGCCTCGCAAAGAAGGTCAAATATTCCTATATGGGTAAGAATAAAAAAAGCAGACAATGAATATCCCTTTGAGCATGGTGAAGTTATTCATTAGACAACAAACAAAGAGGTGTAATGGGTTCGCAATACAAATATGTCGCATAAAGCTCACCTCAAATTTTTTTTTTTTACTGCATCAGGGATACCGTACACAGACTTTCTTCAGTGTGTAGGTACAATTTTCTTTAATTCAAAACAGCATTTGTAAACCTGTCATGGTTCCACCTGTCACCAGAAGGCGGCAGAGACTGTCCTAGAGACATTAATGACAGTCAGGTGTGTCCTATTTACTAATTATGATTTCCCTGTAAAAATAAGTGTTTTTTGTTGTTCTTTGCTGAATATTAATCATTACCTTTAAGCATATTAATTCCCTTAATCAATCCACCCTTAATGACTAAATAATACACACTGATACATCCACCATCATATGGAATCAAAAATGTTACACAAAATCAAACAAAACGAATACATGTATTTACAACAGATTCTTATCATCGACTGCTCTAGGCCTATATCCAATTATAACTCTTCTTTTTGGGATTTGTATTATAATCTTCATTAAAGGAACAGTCTCTCTAAATATTGAAGACAGTCTCATCTAACATTGGCTCCTCGTGGTTAAAAGAAACGGAGCCATCTCCTAGGCCTGGACGCCTGTATTTGTCATCCCACTGGTCGGAGCTCGGAATCGGTCCATATCTCACCATCTGTTGCGTCATCGATCTCTCTAGAGTTCTGGTGATTAAACCTCTCACACATGGGACCAAACAGCATCCACACAACACCAACACACTCATACAGGTGAAAGCAGCCCACAATACAGCACTTACGATATTTTTCCATTTCCCAAACATGCTATCGAACCACCCTGTCAGGGAAGTATCCACCCCAGAGTTCTCTGCTAACTCATGAGCTAATGTGGTCAAACTTGACAGGGCCTTGGTCACTGATCCGTCTGGAGCTGTGTTATTAAAAAATAAACGTACAGCAATGAACCCCAATCATTCTACATACCCCGCTCTTTTCTGCCAATAACATATCGAGAGTCAGTCTATTTTACCAGGTCATGAGGGAGGTGGCGGATAATTGTTCAGAGAAGTTAAGAATTTTCTCCTGTACTTCCAAACCTAAGTCAGTCACATTAACGATTAACTTTCAGCCATTAAAATCTCGGTGCCATTCTTGTATCTATAACACTGGTACTCATCGGGAGTTAAAGTGAACCGAGGTGGGTTGGCCGAGTACTTATTTATTTATTATTTATTATTACTTCAATCTGGCCAACCCAATCCCTGTAAAGTTATTTGCTTTCCTAGGGAATTGTTTAATGTTTACCTTCTTGATCTTCTTTGACTCCTTATTCTGTAAGTCACTCATGAGTGTATTATATAGTTTATCTTTTACTTCTTATCAATGACAACGGCATCATATAATTAGTACCGGAAGGTGGTGGGTCTGGATGTATCAGAAAGGTTACCAAGACTATGATGCAGCTCAGAGTTCCTTGTCTTCCCAAAAACCGCCAACCCTATCCTGCCCTTCGTCGATCTGCTAGGTACCACCCCTTACTCACGCCTCTAGGAGCACACACAGTGATGAAAGGTCGGGATAGGGAATCTTCGTTAAGGAGGTGACCCCTGGACCCTGTTGGTACTCGGTTCTTCACCTAACTCTGTGTGTGAGCAGCAGTGCTTGTATGTGTACATACCCTTTTGCAGTGGGTAACGTGGACCCAAGTGACTCTCTCAGCTATTCTAATGGCAAAGCTGGTGGTTTAACAGAACCTGCTATGGGCCTTACCAACGGGGCTGCTTCCAGTCTTTTCTCCTCAGGGACTGGATCCACACCCAGTCTCCTGGTTGGATTGAGTGAATCACCTTCTCCTGTCATTCACCTGTTCGACACAAAATCTTGGACATACGGGTTTGGTTAACAAACAGTCTTCTCATGTGTTCTGCTAGTATATCTTCAACTTCTATGTCTACCTGTCCTGTTCTGGTCCCTAACTCTGGCATTCTATTTGTTCTACCTGATTAGCTAAAATGTCATCCATTATTTAAAGAAATAGATCCTAGTAAACCAACTCTAGGGATAATATCTTGACCTAATATTTTAGCTACCATAATCTACCATAATCGCCAAGTAAGTTCGAAACGCTTCTACCCATTTGCTATACTTGTCTATTATTGTTAAACACCCCTTCTTCCCTTCACTTCGAGAATAGTTCAATGAAGTCCATTTCCAAATGTTGGAATGGATATTCTACAATTTTTATTTTTTTAAGTAGTTATCTTCTAGGCCACTAAGTCTTTCCTAACCTGCAGTGTTTCCTAACCTGCTCTACCACATGGTGTTTCCTCACCTGCTCTACCACCTGGTGTTTCCTAACCTGCTCTACAATCCTTTCTCCCTGTTGGCACATGGCTCTGCCCATGTGTCAATATTGCTGCATATCTAAACAATGACTTAGGTAAGATTAGTAAATTATCCTTATGTCTGACATTATCTTGTAGGATCGCCCCTTTCATTTTCCACATGTCCAATTCTCCCTGGGGCGTTCGTTCTTGGCTATCCTGTAACAATTCTCTGTCAAGTGATTTATCTACTTTAAAAATGTATCTGTGCTGCTTTGTATGGTTTTAAATGCATATGTGTTGTCTGTGTAAATAGTAACCTTTCTCTCTTTTCTTATTTCGCAGGCTCTAGTCAATGCTACTATTTCGGCCCGTTGTGCAGAATAATTTCTAGGCAATGGTTCAGTGTCTAACTCAAATCAAATGAAATGTATTTATATAGCCCTTCGTACATCAGCTGATATCTCAAAGTGCTGTACAGAAACCCAGCCTAAAACCCCAAACAGCAAGCAATGCAGCTGTAGAAGCACGGTGGCTAGGAAAAACTCCCTAGAAAGGCCAAAACCTAAGAAGAAACCTAGAGAGGAACCAGGCTATGTGGGGTGGCCAGTCCTCTTCTGGCTGTGCCGGGTGGAGATTATAACAGAACATGGCCAAGATGTTCAAATGTTCATAGATGACCAGCATGGTCGTATAATAATAAGGCAGAACAGTTGAAACTGGAGCAGCAGCACGGTCAGGTGGACTGGGGAAAGCAAGGAGTCATCATGTCAGGTAGTCCTGGGGTATGGTCCTAGGGCTCAAGTCCTCCGAGAGAGAGAATTAGAGAGAGCATATGTGGGGTGGCCAGTCCTCTTCTGGCTGTGTCGGGTGGAGATTATAACAGAAGAGAGAGAGAAAGAGAGAAGGAGAGAATTAGAGAACGCACACTTAGATTCACACAGGACACCGAATAGGACAGGAGAAGTACTCCAGATATGACAAACTGACCCTAGCCCCCCGACACATAAACTACTGCAGCATAAATACTGGAGGCTGAGACAGGAGGGGTCAGGAGACACTGTGGCCCCATCCGAGGACACCCCCGGACAGGGCCAAACAGGAAGGATATAACCCCACCCACTTTGCCAAAGCACAGCCCCCACACCACTAGAGGGATGTCTTCAACCACCAACTTACCATCCTGAGACAAGGCTGAGTATAGCCCACAAAGATCTCCGAAGGGGGGGCGCCAACCCAGACAGGATGACCACATCAGTGAATCAACCCACTCAGGTGACGCACCCCTTCCAGGGACGCCATGAGAGAGCCCCAGTAAGCCAGTGACTCGGCCCCTGTAATAGGGTTAGAGGCAGAGAATCCCAGTGGAAAGAGGGAAACTGGCCAGGCAGAGACAGCAAGGGCGGTTCGTTGCTCCAGAGCCTTTCCGTTCACCTTCCCACTCCTGGGCCAGACTACACTCAATCATATGACCCACTGAAAAGATGATGAGTCTTCAGTAAAGACTTAAAGGTTGAGACCGAGTTTGCGTCTCTGACATGGATAGGCAGACCGTTCCATAAAAATGGAGATCTATAGGAGAAAGCCCTGCCTCCAGCTGTTTGCTTAGAAATTCTAGGGACAATTAGGAGGCCTGCGTCTTGTGACCGTAGCGTACGTGTAGGTATGTACGGCAGGACCAAATCAGAGAGATAGGTAGGAGCAAACCCATGTAATGCTTTGTAGGTTTGCAGTAAAACCTTGAAATCAGCCCTTGCTTTGACAGGAGAGGAGAGTGTAGAGAGGAATTTTTTGGGTTCTAGTCAGGATTCTAGCAGCCGTATTTAGCACCAACTGAAGTTTATTTAGTACTTTATCCGGGAAGCCGGAAAGTAGAGCATTGCAGTAGTCTAACCTAGAAGTGACAAAAGCATGGATACATTTTTCTGCATCATTTTTGGACAGAACGTTTCTGATTTTTGCAATGTTACGTAGATGGGAAAAAGCTGTGCTTGAAATGGTCTTGATATGTTCTTCAAAAGAGAGATCAGGGTCCAGAGTAACGCCGAGGTCCTTCACAGTTTTATTTGAGACGACTGTACAACCATTAAGATTAATTGTCAGATTCAACAGAAGATCTCTTTGTTTCTTGGGACCTAGAACAAGCATCTCTGTTTTGTCCGAGTTTAAAAGTAGAAAGTTTGCAGCCATCCACTTCCTTATGTCTGAAACACATGCTTCTAGCAAGGGCAATTTTGGGGCTTCACCATGTTTCATTGAAATGTACAGCTGTGTGTCATCCGCATAGCAGTGAAAGTTAACATTATGTTTTCGAATAACATCCCCAAGAGGTAAAATATATAGTGAAAACAATAGTGGTCCTAAAACGGAACCTTGAGGAACACCGAAATGTACAGTTGATTTGTCAGAGGACAAACCATTCACAGAGACAAACTGATATCTTTCCGACAGATAAGATCTAAACCAGGCCAGAACTTGTCCGTGTAGACCAATTTGGGTTTCCAATCTCTCCAAAAGAATGTGGTGATCAATGGTATCAAAAGCAGCACTAAGGTCTAGGAGCACGAGGACAGATGCAGAGCCTCGGTCCGATGCCATTAAAATGTAATTTACCACCTTCACAAGTGCCGTCTCAGTGCTATGATTGGGTCTAAAGCCAGACTGAAGCATTTCGTATACATTGTTTGTCTTCAGGAAGGCAGTGAGTTGCTGCGCAACAGCCTTTTCTAAAATATTTGAGAGGAATGGAAGATTCGATATAGGCTGATATTTTTTTTATATTTTCTGGGTCAAGGTTTGGCTTTTTCAAGAGAGGCTTTATTACTGCCACTTTTAGTGAGTTTGGTACACATCCGGTGGATAGAGAGCCGTTTATTATGTTCAACATAGGAGGGCCAAGCACGGGAAGCAGCTCTTTGAGTAGTTTAGTTGGAATAGGGTCCAGTATGCAGCTTGAAGGTTTAGAGGCCATGATTATTTTCATCATTGTGTCAATAGATATAGTACTAAAACACTTGAGCGTCTCTCTTGATCCTAGGTCTTCGTAGAGTTGTGCAGACTCAGGACAACTGAGCTTTGAAGGAATACGCAGATTTAAAGAGGAGTCCGTAATTTGCTTTCTAATAATCATAATATTTTCCTCAAAGAAGTTCATGAATTTATCACTGCTAAAGTGAAAGTCATCCTCTCTTGGGGAATGCTGCTTTTTAGTTAGCTTTGCGACAGTATCAAAAAGGAATTTCGGATTGTTCTTATTTTCCTCAATTAAGTTAGAAAAATAGGATGATCGAGCAGCAGTAAGGGCTCTTCGGTACTGTCTTTCCAAGCTAGTCGGAAGACTTCCAGTTTGGTGTGGCGCCATTTCCGTTCCAATTTTCTGGAAGCTTGCTTCAGAGCTCGGGTATTTTCTGTGTACCAGGGAGCTAGTTTCGTATGAGAAATGTTTTTAGTTTTTAGGGGTGCAACTGCATCTAGGGTATTACTACGCAAGGTTAAATTGAGTTCCTCAGTTAGGTGGTTAACTGATTTTTGTCCTCTGGCGTCCTTGGGTAGACAGAGGGAATCTGGAAGGACATCAAGGAATCTTTGTGTTGTCTGTGAATTTATAGCACGACTTTTGATGTTCCTTGGTTGGGGTCTGAGCAGATTATTTGTTGCAATTGCAAACGTAATAAAATAGTGGTCTGATAGTCCAGGATTATGAGGAAAAACATTAAGATCCACAACATTTATTCCATGGGACAAAACTAGGTCCAGCGTATGACTGTGACAGTGAGTGGGTCCAGAGACATGTTGGAGTCGATGATGGCTCCGAAAGCCTTTTGGAGTGGGTCTGTGGACTTTTCCATGTGAATATTAAAGTTACCAAAGATTAGAATATCATCTGCTATGACTACAAGGTCCGATAGGAATTCAGGGAACTCAGTGAGGAACGCTGTATATGGCCCAGGAGGCCTGTAAACAGTAGCTATAAAAAGTGATTGAGTAGGCTGCATAGATTTCATGACTAGAAGCTCAAAAGACGAAAACGTCATTTTTTTTTGTAAATTTAAATTTGCTATCGTAAATGTTAGCAACACCTCCGCCTTTGCGGGATGCACGGGGGATATGGTCACTACTGTAGCCAGGAGGTGAGGCCTCATTTAAAACAGTAAATTCATCAGGCTTAAGCCATGTTTCAGTCAGGCCAATCACATCAAGATTATAATCAGTGATTAGTTCATTGACTATAATTGCCTTTGACACCTTCGTTCCTGAAACCAACTAAGTTTTCTCTTTTAGTTAGGGTAACAACTACTTTCAACAAAATCATCATATCTCTTCCTAGCGAATTTACTAAACATACACTTAAAATAAAAAATAAAATACCTGCCTGCTCTGTTAACTTGTCATATTTTTAAAACAAATGGAGCAGAAAGTCTTTCCACAAATGAATATCCTAAAGCTAAGTGAACCAAATTCTCTTCCCCTTTTATTCTTATTCTGTCTTTTCTGTCTGTCACGGTATTATTTATGTCCCCCATTTCTCGGGAGAGCCTTACACTCTGCCATCTAATCCTGTTTATAATTTAACTATGCTGGTCTCCACTCAGTAATTGTTATCTACCCATTCTGTGTCCCTTCTATTTTCTCTCCTCATGCTACTGTCACTCTTATGGCTAACGAGACGTGGTGTAGTCACAAAAACATACAGGAACTCAAGTCCTTCTGTTCACCTGATTTAGAATTCCTCACAATCAAATGTGGACCGCATTATCTACCAAGGGAATTCTCTTCGATTATAATCACAGCCGTATATATTCCCCCCCAAGCAGACACATCGATGGCTCTGAACAAACTTTATTTGACTCTTTGCAAACTGAAATCCCTACATCCTGAGGCTGCATTCATTGTAGCTGGGGATTTTAACAAGGCTAATCTGAAAACAAGACTCCCTAAATTGTATCAGCATATCGATTGCGCAACCAAGGCTGGCAAAACCTTGGATCATTGCTATTCTAACTTCCGCGATGCATATAAGGCCCTGCCCCGCCCTCCTTTCAGAAAAGCTGACCACGACTCCATTTTGTTGATCCCTGCCTACAGACAGAAACTAAAACAAGAAGCTCCCACGCTGAGGTCTGTCCAACGCTGGTCCAACCAATCTGATTCCACACTCCAAGACCGCTTCCATCATGTGGACTGGGATATGTTTCGTATTGTGTCAGACAACAACATTGACGAATACGCTGATTCGGTGTGCGAGTTCATTAGAACGTGCGTTGAAGATGTCGTTCCCATAGCAATGATTAAAACATTCCCAAACCAGAAACCGTGGATTGATGGCAGCATTTGTGTGAAACTGAAAGTGCGAACCACTGCTTTTAATCAGGGCAAGGTGACCGGTAACATGGCCGAATACAAACAGTGTAGCTATTCCCCCCGCAAGGCAATCAAACAAGCTAAGCGTCAGTATAGAGACAAAGTAGAATCTCAATTCAACAGCTCAGACACAAGAGGTATGTGGCAGGGTCTACAGTCAATCACGGATTACAAAAAGAAAACCAGCCCCGTCACGGACCAGGATGTCTTGCTCCCAGGCAGACTAAATAACTTTTTTGCCCGCTTTGAGGACAATACAGTGCCACTGACACGGCCTGCAACCAAAACATGCGGCCTCTCCTTCACTGCAGCCGAGGTGAGTAAAACATTTAAACGTGTTAACCCTCGCAAGGCTGCAGGCCCAGACGGCATCCCCAGCCGCACCCTCAGAGCATGCGCAGACCAGCTGGCTGGTGTGTTTACGGATATATTCAATCAATCCCTATCCCAGTCGGCTGTTCCCACATGCTTCAAGAGGGCCACCATTGTTCCTGTTCCCAAGAAAGCTAAGGTAACTGAGCTAAACGACTACCGCCCCGTAGCACTCCCTTCCGTCATCATGAAGTGCTTTGAGAGACTAGTCAAGGACCATATCACCTCCACCCTACCTGACACCCTAGACCCACTCCAATTTGCTTACCGCCCAAATAGGTCCACAGACGATGCAATCTCAACCACACTGCACACTCCCCTAACCCATCTGGACAAGAGGAATACCTATGTGAGAATGCTGTTCATCGACTACAGCTCGGCATTTAACACCATAGTACCCTCCAAGCTCGTCATCAAGCTTGAGACCCTGGGTCTCGACCCCGCCCTGTGCAACTGGGTACTGGACTTCCTGACGGGCCACCCCCAGGTGGTGAGGGTAGGCAACAACATCTCCACCCCGCTGATCCTCAACACTGGGGCCCCACAAGGGTGCGTTCTGAGGCCTCTCCTGTACTCCCTGTTCACCCACGACTGCGTGGCCACGCACGCCTCCAACTTAATCATCAAGTTTGCGGACGACACAACAGTGGTAGGCTTGATTACCAACAACGACGAGACGGCCTACAGGGAGGAGGTGAGGGCCCTCGGAGTGTGGTGTCAGGAAAATAACCTCACACTCAACGTCAACAAAACTAAGGAGATGATTGTGGACTTCAGGAAACAGCAGAAGGAACACCCCCCTATCCACATCGATGGAACAGTAGTGGAGAGGGTAGCAAGTTTTAAGTTCCTCGGCATACACATCACAGACAAACTGAATTGGTCCACCCACACAGACAGCATCGTGAAGAAAGCGCAGCAGCGCCTCTTCAACCTCAGGAGGCTGAAGAAATTTGGCTTATCACCAAAAGCACTCACAAACTTCTACAGATGCACAATCGAGAGCATCCTGGCGGGCTGTATCACCGCCTGGTACAGCAACTGCTCCGCCCACAACCGTAAGGCTCTCCAGAGGGTAGTGAGGTCTGCACAACGCATCACCGGGGGCAAACTACCTGCCCTCCAGGACACCTACACCACCCGATGTTACAGGAAGGCCATAAAGATCATCAAGGACAACAACCACCCGAGCCACTGCCTGTTCACCCCGCTATCATCCAGAAGGCGAGGTCAGTACAGGTGCATCAAAGCTGGGACCGAGAGACTGAAAAACAGCTTCTATCTCAAGGCCATCAGACTGTTAAACAGCCACCACTAACATTGATTGGCTGCTGCCAACACACTGACTCATCTCCAGCCACTTTAATAATGGGAATTGATGGGAAATTATGTAAAATATATCACTTGCCACTTTAAACAATTCTACCTAATATAATGTTTACATACCCTACATTATTCATCTCATATGTATACGTATATACTGTACTCTATATCATCTACTGCATCTTTATGTAATACATGTATCACTAGCCACTTTAACTATGCCACTTTGTTTACATACTCATCTCATATACTTTACTCGATACCATCTACTGTATCTTGCCTATGCCGCTCTGTACCATCACTCATTCATATATCTTCATGTACATATTCTTTATCCCCCTGCACTTGTGTGTATAAGGCAGTAGTTTTGGAATTGTTAGTTAGATTACTTGTTGGTTATTACTGCATTGTCGGAACTAGAAGCACAAGCATTTCGCTACACTCGCATTAACATTGCTAACCATGTGTATGTGACAAATAAAATTTGATTAGACTCTTTCTTATAACAGTCAGTATCAAATATGGGTTCTGTTTCCAAATATTGACTAAATGTCTCACTGTCTCCCTGTCTGCAATGATGGATTTTTAGAAAAATCAACATGTCTATGGTAGTAATCTCTAAGATTATTACCTAGTTGATCAAGTTTATCTCGATACTCTCAATGATCCAGAATCACCACAGATGTCATATTTCCCTGTCTTCTTGGCTTAGAATATGTCCTAAATACTTAACATATGTCTACCATTATTAAAACGCATTCTTACTAACTTTGTAACCTTATTCAACAACAAAATATAATAATACTATTATATCATTTGCACAGCCTTGTTGTGTTAAATGTATTACACTGCATACAACAACAGCTGACTACCTAAGGGAAAATAAACATTTTCTAGATTACTAAACATTACTTAAGCCAAAATAGTGGGAGTTTCAAAATAACCTTATGATAGTTTTTTATAAACCCAACTTCGCCCCATTTTTAACCCATAATTCTCCATGAGAGTATTGTATAAAAAATACTACTACTGGTCAAAAGATAAAACAAAGTTTCAAATAACATAATCAGATCCAAATCACTACTCTGAAACCCTCCACGAAGAATAATTATTTTACCCTTATGCCCATAGGAAGAGAGACTTAAGGAAGTCTACCCTTAGTCAAAGGCTATTCCCTTTCTTTCTTCTCATTGGTTCAAATCACAAATATGTTAAAGAACTATAAACTCTATCATAATTATCAATTACACAAATGACTTTAAAATCAGTATTACAAATGACCTTAAATTCATTATCCAAATGGCCCTCCAATGATGCTGATCAGACCACAAAGGAAAGCCATTATAGAGGTCAAAAGTCATACCACCCCTTCAAAGAAATGTTTCTTACTATATTAGACAAATTAAAGAAAAACTGTCAAACATTTTCTACATGTTGTATCCCAGGTTCCCAGAACATTCCTTTATCAAAAGAATTCACGTGTTTAATTAAAACTCAGAAAATAAAACTTCTAAAATTCCATGTGTGTGTACCCCTTTAAGATATCGTGGTTCTAGGAGAAATGGAAAACTCCTCAAACCCAAAGGAATTAGAACATACCAATCCAAACATAGTATTTTTTTTAAAAATGTAATATCAACTAATAGTAATTAGTTAGTAAAAACAATTAGTAAAAACAACAAACATTTCCAGGTTTCTTCAATTTGGTAGAAATATACCTCTATCTCACTCGCTCCCTCCAAGATTACAGCCCCAGAAAGCATTCCAAAGAGAGACAATGAAGCACTCCTTTTCCCAGAAAAAAAACACAACCACTTGGTCAGCGTTTCATTATACTACATCAATTCAGAAACCCAAACATTGACTACAAACAAAAAACCTAATAATAACAATAATTGCATTGTACTCCCTCCAATCATTAGTTTTAAACTTCCTCAATGGTTATATGTACTTAATTGAACATTCGCTACCCTTGGATACAATACTGTACTTCAAATCTATGAAATTCCCCTCATTTACATATTACTTGACTAATTTGGCCCAAGCTTGCTTTACAACATTAAAACCCATTGTCTGTCTTCAAACAGGCTCTCAAAGTGCTTGATAGGGATCCCCTGCCATTAGACACACACAACTGTGATTAATGTGCACTGTCCCTGTAAAATAAAATTAACTCATAATCAGAAACTATCACAAAACTTTTATGATTCAACTATTCAGACCTGAATCCCTTACAGCTAAATATAGCCCAGCGAGCACAACTAACTCACCTATTCTTACCAGTAGGCGAAAATATAACCGCTACTCAAACAACGTTCTGCCTTACCTATATCGTAAGAGTAAAACCAAACTTTACAGCTTTCTCTTCTCTTTCAGCTTCACACTTATGAAATGTCCAAGACTTAAAAGTAACATGTAAATCGCCAAATGTATAACATACTTCAGTCAACCCTTTAGAATAAAAACATTTCGGTGGACACAACTCTATCGCCATACCTAAATCTAATGCAGATAGGTAAACTGTCTCTTCTGTGATTCAGTTATTCTCAATACACCCTTTCTCTACACTTGCCTTCTTACCTTCTTTTTTCCGGGCTTCAGACAGCCAGGTATCTAACCCTCGACCCGCTGTTTCCCTTGACTATCTACACATGTCCTATGTATCTACTTTATCATTAATTCAAATTTTTCTACATCTAGACGTCTCTCAAAGTCATACTTCTTTCTCCATTTTGGGCATTAGATGTACCTCTCATCCCCGGTTAATTCTTGTACCTCCTTTGAGGATTTACCACCCATGTTATTCAATTACCTTTCCTTCTTATTCTGCTTCTTCTCACGATCTATGTGTATCTGCTTTTTACCTTCTATGTGTGTGTGCTTTTTACCGTTATTATCCTTAACCTATGTTGGTTGATAAATACCTCCCGTTAATCTTTCCTAGAATTTTAGAATCATTATTTGTATGAATCCTGATATATTATTTAGATCTCACAGTTCTACTTATTCCTTGTTGTTCCTTGTGACTTTTGACTGATCAATATATCTATCTCACACGCAAATAATGATCTTCTTATTCTATGTGTGTGCTTTTAAAACTCTGATCTCTTCTCACAATCTATGTGTCTCACAATTGATCTGTATGTATGTCCCTCCTATGTGTGTGCTTTTTCCTTTCTTGAAACTTTATCTATAGAGCTCTCTTTCGATCGACATTAGGTCTCAGACGTATACAACTTGTAAGCTATATCCCAGGGTTTGTAAAGTCCTAGTTAACAGCCTATTTTTTTGTTGCTCCTTGTGATTTTGACACGTTAATATCTCGTACCTCACCCCTATATTAGGCTTCCCTTCTTCAATGGATAATCAGACCTAGATAGGCGCCTCCTAAAGATCTGACCATCCCCTCCTAAGCGTATTTATACAGGCGACCTATATTAATATAATTATGCCTCCTCTCTCATAATTCTATTATTATATTTCGCCTTTCAACCAATTTTACGTTTAAGGTCTCAACATTTAGCTAGTTTATATTGGTAGTGGCCACAGATATCTTGGAATCATTCTGGACCCCCCTCCTCCTTTTTGAATTTATACCCGATTCCTATCTTCCATATGCACCGAGTACTTGGTTCCCTTTAAAACAATTTTCTCCACACAAAATTCTAAAGACAGGTCACCAGATATAAACTCCTCTGGATATTTTAGCATCTAACACCCAGAATACATTAAACAGAAAACAGGAATCCGGCTTCGGAGGACCAAGCTGTCACGAGAATTTTCAATCACAATGATAATAACTAACAATCAAAGTTTGCCCAATCCCCAAGATTTGTAAGACCCTGGGTTTAATAATAATTCGGCAAAGACTCAGCTTATGCAAACGGTTAGTACAGTTTATTCACAAGAGCGCTCTAAAGTCAAGAATGCAAACACAGTCTTTATAACACACACACAAACAAGTTCAAATCTTAAGCCATGCCTTGCTCAGACAGTCAGTGTTTTTCCACTACACAGTTACATTGTTTCTTTAATCTGCAACATGTTTCATAATCTTCTGCAAGCCTAACAGTTTCTCCACTCCACAGGTGGAGACAGAATGTCCTATAAGGAACACAGTAATACAACTTGTCTGTCGATAGCTCCTCTTATCATTTGTTTCACACTTGCAGCCTGCTTACATACGAACAAGGAGCAAAAGGTCCTTGTTCTAATTCTGACTAAATCTACACCCATCATCAGATTATAGTTTTATGATTCTAATAAATTTCATACAATTATATGGTTTCAGAGTGGAATATTTTAATCATTACCTTTAAGCATATAATCCCCTTATCAGACGGCCACCCGGGAGGAGGCAAGGAGTTCCTCACACAGTGCTGTCTGGTGTTCGAGCTACAGTCCTCCTCATTCCACACCGATCGGGCCATGCTCGCCTACATAATTTCTCTACTCTCGGGCAAGGCCCTGGTGTGGGCAACGGCGGTGTGGGAACAGCAGCCACCATCCTGCAGCTCCATATAAGCCTTCACTACCGAGCTGCAACGAGACTTTGACCACCCTGTCGGTGGAAGGGGAAGTGGCCAACATCCGCCAATGGGCCAGACTAGTGGCTGGCTTCGCCATTGACTTCCGCACCTTCACGGCCGGGAGTGAGTGGAATACAGAGGCACTGATCACCGCTTTCCACCAGGGGTTGTCTAACTTCATCAAGGATGAACTGGCCTCTCGGGAACTGGGAGAGGACCTCGAGTCCCTGATAACGCTGGCAATCAGGATTGACAACTGTCTCCGAGAACGTGTGAGACAGCAATTTTTTTGACACCATCCTGGTTTCCTGAGCACCCCAAGCCACCCAAACCCAGCATTGAGGAGCCCATGCAGCTGGGATGCACACGTCTGAGACCACAGGAGCGTGACACGGGCATGCACAAAGGCTGCTGCCTCTACTGCGGAGGTCTCTGTCATCTCCATGCTACATGCCCACAGCTGACGGGAAACGCCAGGGCTCACCAGGACAAGGGGAGATCCTGACGAGCTGTGCAGTTACCCCCCGGCTACCCTGTCACCGTCTGTCACTATCCGCAACCCTCCACTGGGACAACCGTCAGCACCAGATTCAAGCCTTCGGGGACTCTGGGCCGCAGATCATTTAATTGATCAAGACTTCGCCAGAGAATTACAAATCCCCTACGTGAAATGTCCCATCCCTCTGCAGATTCAAGCCCTCGATGGATGCTCTGGCCAGGTGGAATATCAGACCAATCCCATTCTACTGCAGGTTGATGTGAATCACTCAGGCACTTAGTTTTCTTTTGATCACAGCTCCCAAGAACCTCCTTATACTAGGGTACCCCTGGCTAGCGTTACATAACCCACTACTCTCCTGACCCAGAGGGTTGGTGTAACGCCGTTCTTCGTTTGTCGAAAGAGAGTCGGACCGAAATGCAGCGTGGTGGTTACTCATGTCTTTAATAAATGAATCGCGATACATGAAATAACTTATACAAATACAAAAACAACAAACGGAATGTGAAAACCTAATACAGCCTGTCTGGTGAACAACAACACGGAGACAGGAACAATCACCCACGAAATACACAGTGAAACCCCGGCTACCTAAATACGGTTCCCCATCAGAGACAACAAGAATCACCTGACTCTGATTGAGAACCGCCTCAGGCAGCCAAGCCTATACTAGACACACCCCTAATCAACCACAATCCCAATGCCTACAAAAACCCCAATACGACAATACAATAAACCCATGTCACACCCTGGCCTGAACAAATAATGAAAGAAAACACAAAATACTAAGACCAAGGCGTGACAGTTGGGTGATCTTGCTCTCCGAATAAGTAAGGTCTTTAAAACTTCTTGGTGATTGAGTAGCTTGGATGAATAAGGTGCCCAGAGTAAACTGCCTGCTACTCTGTCCCAGATTTTAATATATGCATAAAATCTGTCGTTCTGCCCCTGAACAGGCAGTTAAACCGCTGTTCCTAGGCCGTCATTGAAAATAAGAATTTGTTCTTAACTGACTTGCCTGGTTAAATAAAGGTAAAATAAAAAATAAAAAAATTAGTAGTATTGGATAGAAAACACTCTGAAGTTTCTAAAACTGTTTGAATGATGTCTGTGAGTATAACAGAACTCATATGGCAGGCGGGAACCTGAGAGAAATCCAACCCGGAAGTGGGAAATCTGAGGTTTGTAGTTTTTCAACTCTTTGCCATTCCAATATACAGTGTAAATGGGGACATATTGCACTTCCTACGGCTTCCACTAGATGCCAACAGTCTTTAGAACTTTGTTTGAGGCTTCTACTGTGAAGTGGGGGCGAATGAGAGCTGATTGAGCCAGGTGTCTGGCAGGGTGCCACAGGCTCTGAGGCACGGTCACGAGAGAGTTAGCTCTCGTTCCATTGCTTTTCTACAGACATTATCGAACAAATCAAACATTTATCGTGGAACTGGGATTTGTGGGAGTGCATTCTGATGAAGATCATCAAAGGTAAGTGAATATTTATAATGCTATTTCTGACTAATGTTGACTACACAATATGACGGATATTGATATTTTTGGCTGCTTTGTTGTCTGAACGCTGTACTCTCATTATTGCATGGTTTGCTTTTTCCGTAAAGTTTTTTTTAAATCTGGCACAGCGGTTGCATTAAGGAGAAGTATATCTCTAATTCCATGTATAACACTTGTATTTATCAACATTCATGATTAGTATTTCTGTGAATTGATGTGGCTCTCTGCACAATCACTGCATGTTTTAGAACTACTGAACGTAACGGGCCAATGTAAAATTAGATTTCTTTTATATAAATATGCATTTTATCGAACAAAACATACATGTATTGTGTAACATGAAGTCCTGAGTGTCATCCGATGAAGATCATCAAAAGTTAGTGATTCATTTTATCTCTATTTGTGCTTTTTGTGACTCCTCTCTTTGGCTGGAAAAATGGCTGTGTTTTTCTGTGAGTTGGTGGTGACCTAACATAATCGTTTGTGGTGCTTTCGCTGTAAAACATTTTTCGAAATCACACACTGTGGCTGGATTAATGAGAATTGTATCTTTAAAAGTGTGAAATACTTGTTTGCTTGAGGAATTTTAATCATGAGATTTTTGTTGTTTTGAATTTGGTGCCCTGCACTTTCACTGGCTGTTGGCGAGGTGGGACGCTACCGTCCCACATATCCCAGAGAGATTAATCAGGTCAACACCTGTAAGGCTGCGGACCCGAAGGTATTCCATGGAGCGTTCTCAGAGCATGCGCAGAACAGCTGGCAGTAATTTGGACATAAAGTAATTTGGACATCACTGTAATTTTCAACCTCTCCTTGGCCCAGTCGGTAATCCCCACATATTACGATAACTAACATCAATTCTGTTCCCAAGAACTCTAAGCATTCATGCCACAATGACTAACGCCCTGTAGCACTTACATCTGTAATCATGAAGTGCTTTGAGAGGCTGGTTATAGCACACAAGTCCATCATCGCAGACACCCCTAGACCTACTTTTCATACTGCCCCAACAGATCCATAAACAACGCAATCTCAATTGCACTCCATACTGCCCTCACCCACCAAGATAAGAGGAATACCTACATGAGAATGTTGTTTATTGACTACAGCTCAGCTTTCAACACCATTGTCCCCTCCAAGCTCATCACCAAGCTTAGGACCCCAGGATTGAACACCTCCCTCTGTAACTGGATCCTGGACTTCCTGACGGACTGGCCCCAGGTGGTCAAGCCAGGCCATGCAGTCGTGAGTGAACAGGGAGTACAGGAGAGGACTGAGCACACAATCCTGAGGGGCCCCCGTGTTGAGGATCAGCGTGGCAGATGTGTTGTTACCCACCCTTACCCCCTGGGGGCGGCCCGTCAGGAAGTCCAGGGCATAGCGGGATTTCTTATGAGCTTCCGGGTTAGAGTCCCGCTCCTTGAAAGAGGCAGCTCTACACTTTAGCTCAGTGTAGAATAATTTGTTCTTAACTGCTTGCCTAATTAAATAAAGGTTAAATAAAAGTAAATACAAAATAAAATAATAAACGGTTCCACCAGGCTACAACATTGGTGCATGGTGATGTCTTTCAAGAGAGATATTGAAAAGGAAATAGACATTCCAAAAATGTGTTCATCCAATCAACATTGTATTATTTTTCTTCCCATGATATCAACAACCTATATGACCCGGGATGCCCTCGAAACTAAATGTATTCAGTGTTGCGTGGAAACCCCATGAATTGTGTCACGGAAGGCCCCTTACTGTAGCTAGTGTAGTGTATGTAGCATATAAAGACACGAGAGGAAGTGGCTCTGAGAGTCCACATCTGAATCTGACAGAGTCAAGATGGCACTAATGCTGCAGCTTTGCTTCCTAGTCTTGTTTGTAAGGGGTGAGTAGAATACTTCTCTGAAAGTAATTGTTTCTGAGACAATGAAGTACAAAGTACCCAGGCAGGGTACATGTATACAATACAGCTTGACAGAGTTATATGCCTGATCTGTTTTGATCACAACTTTGAAATGACATTCAATGTTTTTGTTGTAAGATATCACAAATCAAGGTTTGCTGTATTCATATTTGTATATATGTTTTACATTTAATACGTTTCCTTACTAATTCTTTACATCTGTGTGTGAGATCAATTAGAATGGAACTGCTTTTTTCTTGACGGATGCTGTGGTGCATTTACAGTGGGGTCCGAAATGATTGACACCCTTGCTATACTGAGCTATATCGTATGCTCAATGGGTTAAGTCCGGAGACTGAGATGGCCACTGTAAAATGTTGATTTTGTGGCCAATGAACCATTTCTTTGTGTTTTTTGATGAGTGCTTGGGGGTTATTGTCTTGCTGGAAGATCCACTTTCGGGCCAAGTTTCCTCTTCCTGGCAAAGGCAACCAGGTTTTTGGCTAAAATGTCCTGTTACTGGGTAAAGTTCATAAGAATAGCCCTTTGCCGTGGTATATTGACCATATACCACACACCCTGAGGTCTTATGGCTAAAATAACCATCTTGTAAACAGACTGAAAGTTATGACAACACAAAAATAATAGACATGATCAAATGCTCTGAGGATTGTATCACAGTGAAAATGTGTACTTATTGCTTTGTTGTGGTCTTGTTTAAATATGTTTGGCGGCTGTCATTGAAATTATTGTCTTAGAATGACTAGACAAATGCTATCAATTTGAAAACCATCCTATATGATTAAAAAGTCACCAAATGGTGACTTTTTAATCATATAGGATGGTTTTCAAATTGATAGCAATTGTCTAGTCATTCAGTTTATTCAGAATTGTCAAAAAGGAAGACTCGGCATACTGCAATACATGCTCTAAGAGTGTTTATTATCACAACGTTTCAACCATTAGGTGGTCATCAGCTCTCATTGGGATTCAAATACCTAATTAAATAATTAACCTTGAATTCAATCATTGCAGACAAGTCTAAAAATCATTATGGTTAATTATAAAATACACTAATTCCATGGACCCCCATAGACCACCCACATGGAATTTATTTTGTTCAGTCGGTGCTATATACAGCATGACCCTATCATAAGGTGATATTCTGCTAGCCCACACAATGTATGAAAACAGTTAACCTTTAAAACATTACAAGCCCACCAACAACATCAGTGTAAATTTGCCCCCACAGTTAATGTTTCCAAATAAAGTAGGCCTATCACTAGTCATCATACCAGTAGCATAGGAAAAAGGAACACATGACACTCACACAGACAGTGTGAAGAAAACCACAAACCCCTTGCTTTCTCTTTTACACCCCCCATGTTTTCGGTGACTGTCCACACTATATTTGATTTCCTGTCAGTTGCAGTACAGAAGGTTGACTGCATAATCTGTAGCTGTACGTGCAGCGGAAATGCACCCCCCTCAAGTTGTTGTTTGTCACACCTCCCATTACCTCAAGCCTGACAATGGTAGCTCGACCTCCTTCAGTTTCCCCTGTAGCCCCCAATGGTAGAGTCTGAAGACCAGGGGAAGACCGAGAAGTAGGACAGTGCTGTGAGTGAGAGCTATGAGAAATGAAGGGTCTGACTCAGGTCTTAACCAGTTCATTTACACTGCCCACTTATTCATCTGTCTTCGACCCTAAATCTCCTCTTTATGATTGCTTTTCAATACAGTCCATCCATGATCATATTATGTTCATGGCATACTGTGCATGTGTAAGAAAGAGGAAAGGGCTGTTGAAAGGTACGGTGAACTTGAAATCATGTGTGGTGGTTAATTTTAGTATTATCAAATGAGGAGAGACAAACTTATCACACAAGTCAGAGTTATACTTAAACTAAATCTTTATTCACGTATTTATAAGGAAAGCATGTCACACCACACCCACAAGTGAATGATGTGAGTGCTCTACAATAACGATGGCTGGTCGACGAATCACTCTTAGATGATTCATTGAGAGCCCCGACACAAAGAATACAACACCTTTTTATAGCAAAGATACACCCCCTTAGTCTACATGACAAACAAAAGAAGTGTGGAATGGGTCACAAGGTTGGGATTCCTATGAAAGATACTAATAATTCACAGACAGCATTTGCTGTTAAAACTGTTCTCATTGTGTAGAAACCAGGGCCTGGCTCCCAAAACAAGGTTCCTCTCATAATTATCCATACTGGAGTCATCTCTATCTACCCTGGTACCTCCCAGCACACAAACACCATCTCATGCTATGGAATTGTTTGCTTTGTTAGGTTTATCACCTAACGCATTGTACATCTTCTGTCAGCATTAAGCCCCCAGAGGCCCAATCTCAGTTCACACAGACACAATAGAGTTCTAAGAACCCCCTATTCTGTTGCATAAAACAACCATTTGATGGAATAACAGTATTTATAACATAATCTTGTAATTTTGCTCTCACACATGTTGGAACCTTCCATCATGTCAATCAAAGTATGTCCTATACTAAATCCTTGGAATTTACCATTGCAGGATCCATTGCAGTGCAACATTTGACTGTGATGGAGGGTGAGACACTAACCATGAAGTGTCGCATTAGAAATGCCGAAGGGAGCCACATGGAATGGAAGAATCCTGATGGGCATGTTATGTTTTTTAATAACCAGAAGGGTGAGGATCTTATAATACCACCTATAGATATTTATTAAGATGTATTTTATATACTAAAACAAAGCAGTATCTTAATTTGAAAGTAGACTGGATGCCCAGTAAATTAGACATACTGGAGCTGATTTTATTCATGTCGAAAGCTGATTAAAATTACAATTAAATTGTATTTGTCACAACGGGTATAGACTTTACCATGAAATGCTGTCTAGAATGATAATAGTTGTACATGATACAAGTAAATATGTTGGTTCCTACTCATATTGTAACATCTTTGTTCAGATCTTAAGTAGTTGAGTTATATTGTGACATGCCTCCTCTCTCCCCCATCTTCACTAACAGCCCTGAAGGACAAGCGATACAAGATAATAAACTTGTCTGACTCCGTTTTTTCAGTCAGTGTGTCTGATGTCACCTTCAAAGATGGAGGCCTCTACACATGTTTACATTACATTCACAAAGTGCCTGTAGTGAAGTGGGTTAATGTGACAGTTTTGGGTAAGTGTAACATATTGTAATAGCACTGTTTTATAGGGATTAAGAAAGCACACAGCCTTCCCCTTAATTTAGTAGAATATTCATATTGGCACAGGAGGTAGAGTGCTTGGCTTGTTCCCACTTCCAAAAAATTAAGATGAAACCAAAAATCATAACATCACTCTTTTTGTCATTATCAAGGTAAGCCAAAATTGGAGATAACAGAACACAATGGAAAGACTGCCATAAAATGTTCTGCAGTGGGAAATGGCCATCCTCCCAAAATCTCATGGCTGTTGGAGAGTGGGTTAGAAATATATGGTAAGTGTCCTTCATTCTAGATTTATTTCATAGGTTTTATGACGCCAAAATTAATGTGAAAAGGTGTTGAATGCATGTGCTCCAGGAGACGGCAAACTTAAAGTTCAGGGCCAGCTCTCTCTTGACTCCTTGCTCGGCCAGCCCAAGTGATTTATGTAAACAAAAACGGTGCATGACCAACAAATAATTGTATACACAAAAAAAAAAAAAAAAAACATGGCATGCCGAAAACATAAAGACTCAAACCAAACCAAAGGTTCACATGGGAACTAAACTCCAGCAGCCTCATGGCTCTGCCAGCTGCCACACCTTCTTCTTTGGTGGAGTTTAACGACAGTTGGCATCCAATATGTTGCATTACCGACTAGAGGTCGACCGATTATGAGTAACAGCTGGTCAACCTGCCACGCAGTCTGAAGTCAAATCACGCAGCCCCAAGTACTTCTCTGCATCTGCCACCACAACATCTATTTTCTGTGACTTACGTTTCATCTCTGCGGTACAGTTGATAACCATTGCTATGAACTCTAAGAAGCCAACCTTACTGAAACATAGAGCACTCATTGGCCTATCCCTTGTCTTTATCATCACCATGTCTTACAACACCTTCTACCCCTTCCATTTTTCCTCCAGAACTCAAAACTGGCATCTGGCTCACTGTTTGATCTTGACACAAATCTTCCTCGACATACCCTCCCCCTTGTTATTGCTAGCTTCAACAAATAGAAACCCATCCTCTGCCTCCCTCAGTCTTTTCAACCTCCTCTCTTTCCCACCAAATCCTCCTCCCTTAACCAATTACCGACTTCTTCTGAAAATATTAAACTTTTCCAATCCGAAACCTCTTTTTAGCTTACTTGAGAGACCTGCTAAACCCTGCACTCCCTCCACTTTCAACTCGAACTATCGCCAGTTCATAAAAAATCTATGCAGCTATCAGATTGTTTAGAATCGATTACTGTGCACACCTGTGCACAACCAACACTTAAGACTTCCTATCAGAGCACACCCCCTGACCCAGTTGCTACTGCCACCTGGGGATGGAGTGTGGAAGGGGTAGCGTAGTGTCTAATTGTGCTCCTAAGAACTAAACTACCTAACCTATTCCATAACAATTAGGAAAAGTGAAGAGTCAAACTGAATTGTGTAGTCCCATATTAGTATTGTGGCGATCCTAGCTATATGAGTCACGTTTCCCTGCATTGGTGTCAGAAGTGCAATGACGGCTGTGAGGCTATCGTAACACACGGCCGGACGTATGAAGGGTTAGCGGTAGGTTGAAACACAAAGATGTGCCTTTCCGTTCAGAGGGGGCAGAGTAGCAATCCTTACTATATGGGCACATTACAATTTCCCACCAAGTGGATTAACCATATTGGCACGATGTGTAGGGTGTTTGCCTCTCATGCCACTAACCTGGGTTTGCTTCCCTGCCCTGTCATTCACTACTGTATTTGACAAATAATAACAGCCATTGTCGTGGCTTGCGGGAATTATAAATATAAAACAAGTGAAAAATAGAATAGGAAAAGACTTGGAGTAGGAGACTGAGAATTGTGTGATGAGATATCCAAAATGTAAAAAATGAAATGCCTTAATATGGTTTAGACTTCCCCTGTGAAACCAAATCCCACACACATTCCCCTTTATCTCTTCCAAAATAAAGAGAAGTGAAATGTCTGTATTTTCCCTGTAAAGTGCAGGTCAGCTATTATAAGGATGATGGTTGTTGATGTTCTTTTACATATTCAATTTTTACACTTTCAGTCAAAAGTTAATTGAACCTCTCTGCTGTTATTTAGCTCAGCCTCAGTATCTGTTGGACAAAAACACATATTCCTCCCTGGATATCTTGCATGTTCAGTCCTACAACAGGAGAGTCACATTGAAATGCATTGTTCGCCATCCAGCCTTACACAATTCATCCCTGATGAATTTTGTGAAAATTGGACAGAATCGTAAGTACTACATTTTTTTTGTTCCCACTTTTGACCTTTTATTTGATTAGTTGTCGAGATGGCATCCACACGATGGGAGGTTGAATTTATAAGGGTACAATCAATGACAATACATAAAGCTCAGATTACCTCCTTGAGAGTAAGGTGGAAATATCCAACAAAGAATAAAAAGCAAGTCTACCTTATTTTTAAATGTAGTTCTGCTTGCAATGGTCTATTTGAGGAACATTGAAAGGAAAGTGTTTACTTTTGTGGTTTCAGTGCACAGTCACACTGTTGGTACTTTCCTCACTTTAAAATATGCCATGAGAACACCACACTAGGGTATCTTGACAACACAAACATCATGTGATTTACTCTCTCTCTGTAGGGAGGAATACACTGGCGTCCCAAAGTCACATTTCTACAAAAATATTCAGATAGATCGTATTATTCACTTCAAGTTATTTGAACTGCACTTCATAATAGCGACCAAAAGTCTTAGCAAGATGCAATTGTCATTTGTGAACATGGTTTGAATTGTACAACAACTGAAATTCCCTTTTGTCTTATAGCCACTGAGGAATCACACTCCACTACGAGAGCCTCTCATTGGCTCAGTACAGGTCTAACAGAGGTAACAACAACAGTCTCCCGTTGGCATAGTACACAGGTGTCAACAGAAACACCAACAGCTACAGCCTTAAATTGGCCCAATACAGAAGGATCACCAGCATCAACCCCTGACTTACAACTCAGCACTCACAGTAAGTAAAAAATATTAATATTCATTATTAAAAACAAACTAGACTTACTGATCGTTTTGACATGACAAGACAGACAATGCATATACGGAAGAACAGAACAGCTATGGTGCCTTGAGGTTGAATCTACACATGTTTTGTGAATACTGGTTAGGTGCAAAACCACAGCAGTCTGTTTCCTGAAACGGGAGTCAATAGCCATATTAACAATATACGGTCCATTTGGAAAGTATTCAGACTTCTTCCATATTTTGTTATGTTATATCCTTATTCTAAAATTGATTAAATCGCTTTTTTCCCCATATCAATGTACACACAATACCCCATAATGACAAAGCAAAAATAGGTTATAAGAAATTGTTGCTAATTTATACAAAATTAACTGATATTATATTTACATGCAGTACCAGTCAAAAGTTTGGACATACCTTCTTATTCCAGGGTTTTTCTTTATTTTTACTATTTGAAGATGAAGACATCAAAACTCTGAAATAACACATATAGTAGTAACAATGTAGTTACTACACATGTAGTAACAAAAAAAGTGTTTAACAAATCAAAATATATTTTATATCTTAGATTCTTCAAAGTAGCCACCCTTTGCCTTGATGACAGCTTTGCACACTCTTAGCATTCTATCAACCAGCTTCATGAGGGGCAGCATTGGCAAGGAAAACCCAGTTACCTCTGCTGCAGAGGATAAGTTCATTAGAGTTACCAGCCTCAGATTGCAGCCCAAATAAATGCTTCAAAGTTCAAGTAACAGACACATCTGAACATCAACTGTTCAGAGGAGACTTCGTGAATCAGGCTTTCATGGTCAAATTGCTGCAAAGAAACCACTACTAAAGGACACCAATATGAAGGAGAGACTTGCTTGAGCCAAGAAACAAGAGCAATTGACATTAGACGGAGGAAATCTGTCCTTTGGCCTGATGAAGGTTCTCCCATCTCCACAGAGGAACTCTAGAGCTCTGTCAAGAGTGACCATCGGGTTCTTGGTGGTTCCAAACTTCTTCCATTTAAGAATGGTGGAGGCCACTGTGTTCTTGGGGACCTTCAATTCTGCAAAAATTGTTTGGTACACCTCCCCAGATCTGTGCCTCGACAAAATCCTGTCTCAGAGCTCTACGGACAATTCCTTCGACCTCATGGCTTGGTTTTTGCTCTGACGTGCGCTGTCAACTGTGGGACCTTCAACTGTGGGACCTTATATAGGCAGGTGTGTGCCTTTCCAAATAATGTCCAATCAATTGAATTTACCACAGGTAGACTCCAATCAAGTTGAAGAAACATCTCAAGGATGATCAATGGAAAAAGGATACACCTGAGCTCAATTTCAAGTCTCATAGCAAAGGGTCTTATGTATATTACCTTTTACTTATGTAAATAAGGTTATTCTGTTTTGACAGGTTTTATACATTTGCAATAATGTATAAAAACCTTTTTTCACTTTGTCATTATGGGGTATTGTGTTCAGATAGATGAGGGGAAATATTTAAATACATTTTAGAACAAAACTTTAATGTAACAAAATGTGGAAAAGGTCAAGGGGTCTGAATACTTTCCGAATTAACTGTAGGTCCTCAATAGTGAATCTCAGTAAAAGTTTCAGGCAGAACTTCGGCTTGTGCTTTTATTTGTAGTTAATTTAAGGTTGTTGTTATACATATTGACTTGAATTAGAACATTGTCATCTGTGGTACAATCAGTGAGTGAAAATGAAATACACTGTAATGGGGCGGCATGTAAAATGTACAATAAATATATTTCCTCATTCAGGTCAGCCAGTTTTCGAAGCTACAGGGTACACACTTGCTAATGACAGCAGCGGCAGCAGCAACACTGCTGCTAAGAACAGGACAAATCATAGCTAGCATTGTATAGGAATTCATTTAAGTATCCTCGACAGCTAGGCTTAATAGTTACTCAGTAGGCTGCTTCTCCACCTAGTGGTGACTCTATCACTACAGATGGGCATCATACCAGCATCCAATAGTATTTTATTAGTTCCAATTCAATTCAATTGAATCACACATTTTATCCACAAATACACTCCATATCCTCCCGAATAAAGTGACTGTACGGTCTAGATCAGCTGCCATTCAATCCCCTGCAATTCCCTGTAGATTGGTTGTCAGTGTCCCAGACAACAGAGAACACACCTCATAATGGCACAGGACACAACTCCAGCAATGCTAACGGTAAGACAGTTTTACTATTTTTCTAAGTGCATACAGATCCGGTTAAGTGAGTCATGTTCAGGTGCTGTATAAGCCAGACATGGATGTAATGCTACAGTAGAAGAGGCTAAAGTTGCACTGATGGTCACATTCACAGGAAGCTTCTTCAATGATACGGAGACGCAGAAAGGAACTGGAGGAAGTGCGCTGTTGCTCATCTTCCTTGTAACAGGCCTCATCCTTGGTCTGCTCGTGGTTGTTTCGCTCTTCGTGATCAAGCTGAGGAGGGCTCACATACTCTGGAAGAAAGGTAACTAGAGACCAGGACACCTCACTGTTTAGGATCTCCTCATGATGTTTGGTCATCTTTACCTATCATCTTTGGTTTATGGCAGGTGTGCATAACTCCAGTCCTCAACTGGAATTTTGCTCCTGTTGGTTGTCCTTTCTCCCTGGCACTTGGATCAGTTGATATTAACCAAACACATAGACCTGCTGCCCTCAAGGACTTGAGTTGTGCGCCCCTGATTTATGGTTTATATGTATGCCTGCCACTAAATCTTAAACTTTTAATTATTCTTAATCTTAAACTAAGTAATTATTCTGAAATTATCATAGTTTTGATCATTACAGAAAATGACGACTCGGATCAATCTGTGGAAAGCAACAGATCAAAATCAAGCAATGAAGAGAAACAATCTCGAGGAAGAAGGGGCAATGGTAATAATTTGCATCGTACAATGTGTGATTTCTTGGACATGCCATATAAAATAAAGACTGCAGCCAATGAAACAACACAATGACAAAAAAGACCAATTATAAGGCCTATGTCTAATATGTGCTCAAATGGTAGGACATTGTATATGTTCCACATGGTAAAAATGCCTGTTTTTCTAGGACTGTTTAACATCAGATTCACAAAGTATGTCGTTGAGGAACCCATGGCAACAGAGACGATGACAACAACAAACATCAAAACAGAAGAGGAGCCTGAAATTCAAGTCATCCCACAGAAAAATGGAGCAACCCATAGCCCTCAGATCAAGGAGAGGGAACTGTAACATTTTACAGTGTTATCATATAGAGAATTCACATTGAATTCTAAGTCATCATAAGCACAAAGATGTTACACCATTTTTTGGGAAGGAATGTTGTTTTAAAACATGTACTTTGATATGGTGGATTATTATGTATGATTTCATTGTTTTATCAAAGTGTATTTTTATACTGAAAAACAATGAAGAATATACAACATAAGGATATGGATTTTTCTCTGGAAATATTGTATAAATGTATTGTATTTACACACTATCTTATCACAAACTGTCTTTGTTTTAGTATTTCTCTATTGGGCCACATTGCTTTGAATAACAAATACCATGAACTGTCTCCTGCCAGTTGAATGCTCGGCTAGAACAAAACATGCACCCTCCTGGGGGTCCCCTAAAAATGAGTTCAAGAGAAATACTGTTGTAAGCTACCGAGGGAAACCGTTTTGTACTTCACAAATAAATTGACTGGAAAATGGTGCGCTACACTGTGGTGGTATGTGTAACAAATAGTCAACTTGTTGGAACAATAGTCACAGAATGACAACACAAGCTGTTTCAACTGTTTGCAACTGATCCATTTCATGCAAAATCAAAGATTGTTGTATTTATTGTATCGACCCCACAATAGCATATGCATTGGTTGAAGCTCAATGTTAAATTCAAATCTCCCTACTAAGTCAATTTGACACCAATGTCGATGAAAATGTGCAAATCAACTTGATCAGAGGTACACAACACTCCCCTTTCTCTTGTCATGAGCTATCCAGCCGTTACCGAGAACCAAATACCAGAATTTTAACAGGGTCGTTAGCATTAGGAAGAAAATACAATTTCTTGCCCCGACCTAGCTCAATATCTAGGCGTTGGATAAAAACAAGACTACAGCGTCCATAAAGTGACCATTAGAATTGCTTTCTTTCGAGCTGAATAAGTTTGTAGGGGCAACAGTTTTGATTACATTTATAATTTATAGCTCTCACGTGCTCATTCTGTCCATTGAGAACCAATTATGTGCTACCTATTTGTAGCATTTTTGACAATGTTGACATATTTTCAGCTGAATCTTAAGAGTTTTAAAACAAGAGCCACAGCACTAGTAGCTAGCGAACACCAGTCAGATGAGGCAAGTTACAAGCAAAGGAAGCTAACTATATTTTGCTATGGAAAGTTTAGTAACACTTCATTTTAAGGGGTCATTAGTTACAGTAATTATATATGGAATTATAAAATTAATTATAAAACATGTCATATAGCAAATATGTATTGCATTATAGCAACCAATAGACACAATCATATAGCCAGGGCTAAACAATTAATAAGATTGTCATAATTTGTCTACCACAAATGATTGCCACGAAAGAAAAAAGGTGTTGTAGGTCAAAAACATCTGCAAATGAGAGAAAGTAAGATTTAGTCCAATATTGGGCTTAGACAGCTAACTGTAGCTGGTTAGCTAGCAAATGCTAGCTGGCATTATTGTTGGGCTACCATCTAGGCTAGCGAGCTAGCTAGTTACTGTCTATAGAATATACTTTCTATGCAATCTGTTTAGCTACTAAGTTTGGTGGCAAATATGCTCTGGTTGCTACTCGCTAGCTAACGTTAGCTGGGCTCGATGGTCTTATCTTCCCTGAACCTTGTTCTCGGGGTATCTGTTACCCAAGTGTAATTACGTAAGAAGCACCCAGTATGTTAACGTGAGCTAGCTAGCTACGTGTGTCAATACACTGAATAACGTAGTTCCTTTTCAATGTAGCTAAACACTTGCTAACTTAGTGTTAGCAAGTACTATTAATGCTAGCTGGATAACACAACAACGAGCTACAGATTCCCACAAGGTCTCAGGATGGGAAATGCTTACAAGAAAGAAACATATGAACAAAGTCAGAGTTGTCAATTTCCCTTGTTACTTTTTAAAAGGGGAAGAAATACATAATCCCATTTTACTAAATTAGCCATCTAGGCTAGTCCTACTATAGGCTACAGATTAGTCACCACTAGAATAGTTATTTTTGTGTTATTGCGTAGGCCTATATCTTTGTTTAATAAAATTAATTAATCTTAACAATAGAAATCTTTATTATTTTGCAAGAAATGTACTGTATTTGTACATGTTGCATCTTTTGTTTGTAGGTATACTATTTTTGCTTGGTAATGGGTAATTATATAGAAATTGCTCATAGGTAACTATAAAGTTATACACTTCACTTTAAATAGCTAAATCCTGTGTAACAACTAGTGACAACTTTATGCAGATATTACAGATATATACTCTGGTGTATTAGTGCGTTTATTTTCTCACTTGAATGGTACTTTCAGAAGCTGACAATATCTCCCACATTCTTCCACAAATCACAGCTAGCTAAGTAAAGTTCATAGTCAACACCAAACTTTGGGAAACTGCTACACTGCTAATGTATAATACATGCATTGGGCATAGTTTATCTAACGTTACTCCATAAACTACTCAACCTGGCCTGCTTAGCAATGTAGCTACCTAACGTTGCATCCCATTGATTCCTGTATAATAATAATACATATGATTTGTCACATTTGCCAAATACAACTGGTGAAGACTTTACTGTGAAATGCTAAAATAGTAACACAAGGAATCAAATGAAATACACAAGAATTGAGCTATATACTGGGAGTACCTTTACCAGATCAATGTGCAGAGAGAGGTATGAGGTATTTGAGGTGGATATGTACATGAAGAAGGAGTAAAGTGGCTCGGCATCAGCATAGATAATAATAATAACAATAATCAAATAAAGAACAGAATAGCAGCAGCAAATTATGAGTGTGAAAGTGTGTGTGTAATGTGTATGTACAGTGTGTGTTTTGTCGATATGCTCGTGTGAGTTATGTGTGTGCGTATGTAGTGTTTTTGTGTGGGAGTGTCAATGTAGAGTGTGTGAGTGAGTGTGCATTGGGTCAGTGAAAGATATTTTTTATGTACATATTTTTATTCATTCCTTTACACTTGTGTATAAGGTAGTTGTGAAATTGTTAGGTTATATTACTGGTTAGATATTACTGCATGGTCGGAACTATAAGCACAAACATTTCGCTACACTCGCATTAACATCTGCTAACCATGTGTATGTGACAAATAAAATTGTATTTAGATTTGATTTAGATAGAATCAGTGCAGATCGTTTGGGTACCATAAATTGACTATTTAGCAATTTTATGGCTTGGGGGTATTAGCTGTCTCGGAGCCTGTTGGTCCAAGAGCCTATGCTCCGGTACAGTTTGCCAGATGGCAGCAGAGTGAACAATATTTTAGGGCCTTGCTCTGACACCACCTGATATAGAGATATTGGTTGGCAGAGAGCTCGGCACCAGTGATGTACTGGGCTGTCCACACCACCCTCTCTATCGCTTTGCGGTCAAGGGCAGTGCATTTGCCATACCAAGCGGTGATGCAGCCAGTCAAGATGGTCTCGATGGTGCAGCTGTATAACGTTTTGAGGATCCAAGCGCCCATGCCAAATATTTTCAGCCTCCTGGGAGGGTAGAGGCGCTGCCATGACCTCTTCACGACTGTGCGGGTGTGTGTGGACCATGCTAAGTCCTTAGTGATGTGGACGTCAAGGAACTTGAAGCCCTCGACCCGCTCCACAACAGCCCCGTTGATGTGGATGGGGGACGTGCTCTCCCCTCTTTCTTCTATAGTCCACGATCAGCTCCTTGGTCCTCCCTGTAGGCTGACTCATCGCCATCGGTGGTTAGGCCTACCACCGTTATGACGTCAACAAACTTGATGATGGTGTTGAAGTTGTGCATGGCTGCCTATCCCACCCGGTGTCCTTCGCTAAAGCCTGCCGAACACCTGCCATCGCCATAGTTATCAGAACTGCGTGAAAACAGTGTGCTCCAGAGCACTTAGGACCTCAGATGAAGCATGGTCGTGGCAGCATTATGAAAACCTGCTCCAGAGCACTTAGGACCTCAGATGAAGCATGGTCGTGGCAGCATTATGAAAACCTGCTCCAGAGCACTTAGGACCTCAGATGAAGCATGGTCGTGGCAGCATTATGAAAACCTGCTCCAGAGCACTTAGGACCTCAGATGAAGCATGGTCGTGGCAGCATTATGAAAACCTGCTCCAGAGCACTTAGGACCTCAGATGAAGCATGGTCGTGGCAGCATTATGAAAACCTGCTCCAGAGCACTTAGGACCTCAGATGAAGCATGGTCGTGGCAGCATTATGAAAACCTGCTCCAGAGCACTTAGGACCTCAGATGAAGCATGGTCGTGGCAGCATTATGAAAACCTGCTCCAGAGCACTTAGGACCTCAGATGAAGCATGGTCGTGGCAGCATTATGCTGTGGGGATGTTTTTCAGTGGAGGGGACTGGGAGACTAGTCAGGACTGAGGCAAACATAAATGGCGCAAAGTACAGAGATCCTTGATGAAAACCTGCTCCAGAGCACTTAGGACCTCAGACTGGGCTAAGGTTCACCTTCCAACGGGACAACGACCTTAATTAAGAACACAGCCAAGACAACACAGGAGTGGCTTCGTGACAAGTCTCTGAATGTCATTGAGTGGCCCAGCCAGAGCCCAGACTTGAACCTGATCGAACATCTCTGTACAGACCTGAAAATAGCTGCGCAACAATGCTCCCCATCCAACCTGGCAGAACTTGAGAGGATCTACAGGGAAGAATGGGAGAAACTCTCCAAATACAGGTGTGCCAAGCTTATAGCATAATTCCCAAGAAGACTGATGCTGTAATCACTGCCAAAGGTGCCTTTACAAAGTAAAGGGTCTGAATACTTACTTAACCTCTCTGCGCACGGAACCCGCTAGCGGGCTGAAATTCCACAACATACGGTGATCGCTACATAAATAGTCATATTAAACATTCATGAAAATACATGTGTCTCACATGTATCGAAAGCCTAGAATCTTTCTAATCCAACTGCGTTGTCAGATTTAAAAAATGATTTACTGAGAAAGAATACGATGCAATTATCTGAGCATAGAGCCCCATAAAACATTCTTTTTTTTAAACCAGCACAAGGGTAACATAATCACAAACTGCCGTAAAATAAATTGTTTACCTTTGACGATCTTCGTCTGTTTGCAATTCCAATGCTCATTGTTACACAATGAATGATCTTTTGTTTTATAAAATCCGTTTTTATAGCCTAACACGAAACATTTTGTGAACCGCTTGTGGAGTGAATTCCGTCTCATTCCATTTTCGACGATACATTCCAGGTAAATCACACACACAGAACGTGCCTTTTCCAGTCATGTTTGGTTTCACTGCAATCAACTGGTTTATTTGTAACACAATCAAACCTGATGGGCCATTTCGCAGGACGTATTGACTGTAAGAAACCGATTTGAAGACAACAAGTAATTACATCATTGTGCACCAATGATTTGCCCGCTGTTTCGTTGATTGACTGTCTTTTAACCCAATGACCAATGATCGTCTTGAAATCTAGCTGGGTAGATAGCCAATGAGCTGAGCTAAACGGCAATACGCCATGTTTATGTGTTGCAAGACCAACCCATGTAGTAAGCTCCAGCGTAAAGAGAGTCATGCGCTATTGAATTTTCATACCGGAAGAAGCTACGCATATTACACACTGCATTGTTTGGTGAATGCGCAGATTCAGCTGTTTATATATCAATCATTATGGCGACTAAGTCAGGGAAAGCTGAATCTAAGTCTATATATACAGATGTACACACAACTTTAGAATAAATTGATTGGGAAGGTGAGACAGAGATTGTTGTAGGACGCTTCATTTAGCGATTGTGGAGGAATATTTTTTGAACGGGAGAGGACTGCTAAGTTCTTATCATGCTAATGCCCTTGTTTGAAATTAATAATATAAAATATTATTTGTGATTTTTTTATTTTATTTTAGAAGCAATATATAAACATTTAATGTCATGAAATGTGAGATGCGTGTGTCTGCCGCCCCACCCCAACCCACATGAAATAGCCTATTTGAGGCTGTTGAGGAGAGGGCAGGACCACATCAATGGCCAAAGTGAAATGGAGACAGTAGATACAGCTGGTCTGTTGTAATATAATAAAGACAGTAATATAATAAGGACAGTAGATCTAGCTGGTCTGTCATAATATAATAGAGACAGTAGATCTAGCTGAAATGTCATAATATAAAAGAGACAGTAGATCTAGCAGGTAATAATAAGATAATAATATATTCAACCTTCAACTCTCTATATATATCTGTTTATTATACCTGTTGATACAGGGCTCATATGTGAAACTATTCTAACTGAACATTTTCTTTCACAGTGACACTGACTCCGAATGGGAGTCTTATCTAGTGTACTGTGTGAATTTAAGTATGCTCTCTCTAATTCTCTCTTTCTCTCTCTCGGAGGACCTGAGCCCTAGGACCATGCATCAGGACTACCTGGCATGATGACTCCTTGCTGTCCCCAGTCCACCTGACCTTGCCGCTGTTCCAGTTTCAACTGTTCTGACTGTGGCTATGGAACCCTAAACTGTTCATTTTTACTCTTGAGGTGCTGTCCTGTTGCACCCTCTACAACCACTGTGATCTCCACCCGGCACAGCCAGAAGAGGACTGGCCACCCCTCATAGCCTGGTTCCTCTCTAGGCTTCTTCCTAGGTTTTTGCCTCTCTCGGGAGTTTTTCCTAGCCACCGTGCTTCTACACCTGCATTGCTTGCTGTTTGGGGTTTTAGGCTGGGGCTATATAAATTGATTTGATTTGATACAGGACTGAGGGTCATCCAAATATTGAAAGTGTGTAAATAGTTACCCATGTTATTTTTTAAATGTATATTCTTTTTTTCTTCATATTTTTTTATCAATATATATATATATATTTTTTCTACATTTTTTTTTACATTTTTTTTGGGGGGGGGGGTGTGTTAGAATACCATTCTGGCATTTTGTATATAGTTATTTGTTTCAAAATGTATACCTTCACCAATTTGGCCACTTGGGTACATTTGGGCTACTTGTGTGGGACACCTGGGTGACTTCATGATAAATGTCATGTAGCACACTCATTTTGGAAGTTATCATTCTGGAACTTTGCACAAGTACTGTTGCCCTCTTATATTTTTCACTGAAATTGTCCCCTTCATCCTATCTGAATGTTTGTTCTATCTTGTTAATTTTAAAGATGATGATAGGGGGGGACAAAATGGTGCCGTAGAGAGAACACAGTGTTTCAGCGAGCTCTCGTGGCAATTGTAAATTTATATTTTTACATTAATCTCCTAGCTTGAAAAAGTGGTAGAATTGGCTAAATAAATTACCATATAATAAGTCTTGACGGCTATTTCGCAAAAATCTCAGACAACATGCCCAACAGAACTACTAAGAAGTCGACCAAAACCACCACCCCTGGATGTGGATGTGCATGAGGAGCTAGCTAACGTTAGCGAGGCTAACACCATTGCGGATCCAGGCACAATGGACCTGGTGATTCAAAAGATGACAGGCAATAGCAGGCCATTCAGCTGAACTACAAAGGGTTGTAAAACGTGTTGTTGAGGCAGAAGGAAGAATTGCTGCAGTGGAAACTTCAACTACATCTATGGACGCTAAGATAAAAGCACTAGAGAAACAAGTGTGCGAAATGGCGGAGCACATTGACGACTTGGATAATCGAGGACGCAGATGCATTATTCGTGTTGTGGGACTCCCGGGAAATTCTGAAGGGACACACACGTTCAGTAAAATTCTTTGAGGAATGGATCCCTGGCTACCTACAAATGGACACTTCAAAGGCAATTATAGTCAATGAACTAATCACTGATCATAATCTTGATGTGATTGGCCTGACTGAAACATGGCTTAAGCCTGATGAATTTACTGTTTTAAATGAGGCCTCACCTCCTGGCTACACTAGTGACCATATCCCTCGTGCATCCCGCAAAGGCGGAGGTTTTGCTAACATTTACGATAGCAAATTTCAATTTACACAAAAAAAAATGACGTTTTCGTCTTTTGAGCTTCTAGTCATGAAATCTATGCAGCCTACTCAATCACTTTTTATAGCTACAGGCCTCCTGGGCCATATACAGCGTTTCTCACTGAGTTCCCTGAATTCCTATCGGACCTTGTAGTCATAGCAGATAATATTCTAATCTTTGGTGACTTTAATATTCACATGGAAAAGTCCACAGACCCACTCCAAAAGGCTTTCGAAGCCATCATCGACTGAGTGGGTTTTGTCCAACATGTCTCTGGACCCACTCACTGTCACAGTCATACGCTGGACCTAGTTTTGTCCCATGGAATAAATGTTGTGGATCTTAATGTTTTTCCTCATAATCCTGGACTATCGGACCACCATTTTATTACGTTTGCAATTGCAACAAATAATCTGCTCAGACCCCAACCAAGGACCATCAAAGGTCGTGCTATAAATTCACAGACAACACAAAGATTCCTTGATGCCCTTCCAGACTCCCTCTGCCTACCCAAGGACGCCAGAGTTACAGGAATAAGACTGATGACATCTATGCTAATACATATGTAGACTTTCCACTAGGTCCCTTTCATCACAGTATGGGTGATGTCAAATTAAATACATTTTTATTGGTCACATACACCTGTTTTGCAGATGTTATTGCGGATGTAGCGAAATGCTTGTGTTATTTTATGTAATGGTTTTCTGTAAGGTTTTGTAAACTAAACAATGCATATCTAACAGTATAGCTTCCATCCCTCTCCTCGCCCCAAACTGGGCTCGAACCAGGGATCCTCTGCACACATCAACCACAGTCACTCACGAAGCATCGTTACTCATCGCTCCACAAAAGCCGGGGCTCTTGCAGAGCAAGGGGACCCACCACTTCAAGGTCTCAGAGCGAGTGACGTCACAGATCGAAACGCTATTAGCGCGCACAACCGCTAACTAGCTAGCCATTTCACATCGGTCACACATACAATGTCTGATGACAGCCAAGCTGTTACATAGGCCACAATGTCACAGCGTATGTTTTGTATGCATTGTCTATGTCAAAACCGTACAGCATGTAAAATGTCTTCAAAGGCCTGATGTAATCTTTGTAATGACTCACCCCGTATGAGGCTGAGTTGTGCAGGGAGATGAGGCCTAATTTGTTTTCTGAGCATTGTCATCAGCCCCATGCTCCAAAGAAAGGCCAACATCCCTGGTGACAAATTAAACAGACAGTGCAATGGTTACCACTACAAGTACAGTGTCCCAATAACAAAATAATGACAAGACCGCAATCTGCTAGTGTAAGAGGTCCTTAATTGACAATAAAAGGTGATAGCCTATTCTATACCCATTTGAAGAGAACCCCCCCCCCCCCACGTCATTTGTGACCAAGTTTCATCTGATTTGTCTCAAATAACTCTGCTGCCAGGCAAATGGTGTTTACCTAGCCAGTAGCTAGATAGTTATTACACAAAGTCATACATACAAATCGATCACCAACGTACTTGAACTGTTAATGTAATGACATTATTTGGATCCATTTTCCAATCTCCACCCTATAAAGTCGATATAAACGAGAACAATCAGAAATCACGCGATATGAATCAGAGAGCGAGGCGCCGCCTGACCCGCTAGTTGGTCAGAAGGTTCAAATCAACGTTTCATATCGTAATTTCAGAGTAATCAAAAAGCATCAACCACGGATGTTATTACACCCCGTATACATTGGTGACGGTAATTACTTTATTGTGCTGTTATTAAAACTAGAAGACGATCTTCTGACAATCTTTCATTTCGTCAAAGGTACATAATCACATTATTTTTAAAATGTGATTTACAAAGCTAATGTAATGCATTTTTAAAAGCGTTTTTATCCCGGGATAGCCCGCTAATATGACCCATAATAGGAAAGAACATTTCTTGAGTGCAATTTGATCTGAATATACAATACATTTTAAAAGGATTTGCAATTTTGCATTAGCAGTCTTTTCGACTTACATTTCCCGGGAACCATAGCATGGTGATATTTCCTGATTTCGGTGCTAGGCTGCGTCTAATTTATTTGGTTGCCTATCTTGTCTCATGCCTTAAATCTACATATTTTTCCCGAAGTGTGCAACAGTACATTTTCTCGCATGGATTTAAACTCTCTATAGCCAATGTTTACACCATTTATATAACCAGGAACCAATATCCAAAGTGGGTACTTAGAAAGACTAATTTCATATGATATACCTACATTTTAAAATGCATATGAGGGTAGGGTTGCGGCAACTTTCTCACTGCAAAATAAGGGACAAAAGGTGGCGCGCCAGTGCACGGTGCCACGGCGGTGTGGGCGTGTTGTGTGAATGAATATACAGTGTATATTCATATTCTTATTCAATTGGAAAGGCAAAATATTTGTATATTCCGTTTAGTCTATAGCTTTACTAAAACGGTATCATTATGTAAACTTATGTGAATAAACCTAAAAAAAAAAGATCAAAGAAATCACCATTTGGACCTTTACAGCAATAATAAAAACATTAAAAACATTTGAAATGCAAATGAGGAAAAGAGGGGCATGAGTCACTCACTAAGTCTACTTATATTTTGCTGCTCTTGACTGATTCAAGCAGTCCTTTGTCCCTTTGAATAAACAGAGAGAAGTCATTACACGACAAGTCACAGTTCACAGATATTTGAAGTTCATTTTTGATCAGATGAGGACTGAGGACAAATGAGACAATCATGAACATGTTGGTCAAATTGGCTTTCCCTAGGTTTTGGAAAACTGTCACCTACTTCTCACTGATGGATTTTGTGGTATCCTGTCTGGCTTTCTGTATTTCCTCCAGGCTAGCACAAAACTCTTCATTAGAGTTGGTCCATACTGACTGTCATTTTGAGGGCAACCACCACCTGCTCCAGGTCAGTGAAGGAGAGCTCCTCATAGAGGCCGATCGGTTTCATTTTCTGGTCTCCGTTTTTTTCTTCATACTCAAAAATACTCTTCCGTGCCACAGGACCAGTGATGCCAATTTAGCAATTTTGTTGCTAGATTTAGCAACTGTTTTTCAAACAGCACCAAGCAACAAATTTAGCTACTTTTAAAAATGTATTTGGAACTTTTAGCAACTTTTGAAAAGTGACTCAAACGCTAAAATGCACGCATTTTCCCTCTAAATAACACAAAAACGATTTACTCAGTCACAACACACGTGCCTGGCTGCAATAGTGCAACGTGAGTGGTGACGTCAGCAGCAGGCGCTCAGCTCGTGCAGAGGCAGTAGCAGGCCAGCAGCAATTTCAGCAAAATGCAAATCATTGTTGGCTGACTGCAGCAGCAGTAGTACGGGTTCGACAAGCCAAACCCATTGAATATAGTTGGTCACGAATGTTTTATCTTACAACATCAATCAACATGTCCCAATCAAAATTGTACAGCCAGAAGTACAGAAAAGAGTGGGAGTCTGTACCTGAACAAATGTGAAATCATATGTTTTGTCGAGATGGCCAGTCAATTTGAGTAATGTTATTGTGTATTCTACTTAATGACGCAGTTTTGCGTTATCACGCAAGACGTCACAGCGTAATTTAGCAACAATTCAACCTGACTCTAGCAACTTACCCTGAAAATGTGTTGGCAACGCTGCACAGGACAGGTCTCCCCAAGGGACCTGAAGTATGAAGTAAGAGTTGGCCAGCTTTGCAGGAGACGATCGACAGCTGGATAAGGAGAGAGTCATCGTGTGCAATTATGTTGCAGAATTTCACGCAACTCAATATCAACAAAGGCAAACAATGCACGCAGTTCCTCTCTTTGGGAAGCAGATACTGATAAGTGGCTGTAGATTTTTGAATTAATTGTCTCAGTATCCACTGACAGCATATCGCGGGCGTGCTTGCAGACATTATGGGCTATGTGAGCTGGGAAATTAGCTTTCAGAATGCGATTGTTGGCACTATTCAATAACTGGTAAACGGGGTGGTGTTTTCCAATTTTGTCAGTTTCCACAGTAGACGTCCTAAAGAATGCACCGATATTGCTAGCACCGTTAGCTAGCCTGGCCTTCATGTGCATTTCTGTAGATGCATGCTGAGTTAGGTCATTCTTCCCTCCATGGCCAATTGAGAATTTCCAACTGCATAAAATACAGAAAGCTTTCGTCGAGTCACCACTGACGGGCTTAACCCACATCATTTTTGCTTCACATTGTTTGTTGTAGCTGCACAGTCTTTTTTGCAGGTTTATCCATATTTCCTTGATATGCCAAACCGACTGAACAACAACAGAAATTACTTTGCAGGAAATGGCGCGTTTACGCTATACTGTGTTTGGATGAATATACTAGTCTCGTATTGGACAAACCAATTTAGCGCAATATAAGGGACATCCCGGCTAATACCGGACAGTTGGCAATCCAAAATGAGGGGGTACTTTTGGGGCACTATGGGTGGAGCAAGATGTGATTGGGCCTACAATGACCAAAAAAGGTTGAGAACCACTGGACTAGGCAAGTATTAGATGGTGCATTATAACAATTCCAACAATAATAATCCATTAGCCAAGATGCCCAAAATATTCCTGTCCCATGCTTGTTGAAGCCCAAAGACGTGTCATCACCTGTCTATGGAGGCATTTCAGACTATTTAATGTCCATGTGAAGCACATCTTCCTACCGATAACTGTCTTTAGATTCCCTATAAGGAAATCAAATTGTATCCTATGTATCAGGTCATTTGAATGTAATTAATATTATATAATTAATTTAGAATACATCAAACTTAGTTGTCATTGTCTTGTTTTTTGTTACAGATGCCATCTTTTAGAAGAAAAAGAGCCCCTCTGGTTTACAGAGACATGACTAGAGTTTTGGAGGAGGCTGAGCTATGGCGCTGTGGGGATTGTGGCTCAGATAAATATTTCTCATATCTCTCATATTCTAATCTTTGTCTATGATGAGATCAGAAAGCTGGGGGTCAGAAGACATCCAGGAAGTTGGTGGGACCAGGAGCTGTATTATTGAGATATGTATATGTGAAAACACACAGCACTCCCAACATTGTCCACCAGTTGAAGTTATGGAATGTAATGTATTTTATGTTATGTCAACAAACCTGTCAATTTCTGGCAAAAATAATTGCTTCCCAGTCAAAAATGTTGATCATGTACATACAGCACAGTTTCTCTAAAAGTTACAGTTCCGGGCAGATAAATGTGGCCAAATCTGTCGTGCCAAGCACAGAGTTGATTTGGAGTTTTCTAACAATTTGTGCAATGAAATATCCCCCTGATAGTGTAGTTTCAAATCTGCAGCTACTGTAGTCTGTTCTACAACAACTTTCTGTCTGTCTGTACCTAGACTTGGTGCTCTGGGTGCAGTAGCAGAGAGAACAGTCTATGACTTGGGTGACTGAAGTCTGACAGATTTTTGAGCCTTCCTCTGACACCGCCTACTATATACTGTAGGTCCTGGATGTCAGGAAGCTTGGTCCCAGTGACGTACTGGGCCGTACACACTACCCTCTGTAGCGCCTTACGGTCAGATACCGAGCAGTTACCATACCAAGCGGTGATGCAACCGGTCAGGATGCTCTTGATGGTGCAGCTTTTGAACTTTTTCAGGATCTCGGGACCCATGCCAAATCTTTTCAGTCTCCTGCAGGAGAAAAGGTGTTGTCATGCCCTCTTCACAACTGTCTTAGTGTGTTTGGACCATGATAGATTGTTGGTGATGTGGACACCAAGGAACATGAAATTCTCGACCAGCTCCACTTCAGCCCCGTCGATGTTAATGGGGGCCTGTTCGGCCCTCCTTTTCCTATAGTCCATGATCAGCTCCTTTGTCTTCCTCACATTGAGGGAGAGTTTGTTTCCTCTACTTAATATACTGTAGTTATCTACTTATTTCATTGTATTGTGTACACTATGCTGTATTCCTGTTCAAATGACAACTTTAATTTTGATTTCATTTTATCTAGTCTACCATAACCCAGTTCACTCAGTTGTTACATTGAAAATATGGAGTCATTTTGAAAGTTCTTTAGAGACGTGCATCTCACCAACATCGGATGTAATGTTTAGCAATGCAATCTAAGAAACGGAATGCCTCATTTCAGGAAGAGCTCATGACATCTGGCTGCAGTTTTGCAGCTGTCAGCTGGATCCTGTCACCCTAATCCGCTGCAGAATCTGGCCTGCCAACCCCCATCTGCCACAAACAGCAATTTCAGTGGACCTCCTGCGCCAGTTTGCACCCCTGCAACTGGAGTGTGGGGTGTCTTTGAGGGGGATTACCTTGGCTTTCCATAAATCCAATGCATGCTGGAAGGTAGTTGTATTGTATTTTCAATTGGAAATAAAATCATACATTTTTTACGATGATGAGTAGTTTTATTTTTTTCTATGTACAGACAGTTGAGCTCTACCAGAAGCTCACAAATGAGTAATTTGAGCAGTTCAAACACTGGCAGTTTGAATGAGAAACTGTCAGAAAGTTGGTGCCACTGACCTCGGACGGAACAAAGTGTCCTCTCTGTCCACAGGTATGTCAACGATAACAATTAAGGAACAACTATAACGTCTCAATATGATAGGATTCTTATTTGCATTGAGTGTTGTTCATAATTGATGAGGGGAAATATATCCAACCTCAGTTGTCTTTCTCATATATCTTCTATCGTTGCTTTGCCAAACAGTAGTAATGTAATGCAGCAATACAATTGCTGCATTACAATGATCCTTTTCTGCTAATTCAATCAGATTAATTGGAAGCAGGGCTACTATTCAGTAGAATCAGACTCAGTGTCAACCTTCTAGTCTAGACTCAAGACTTTTCTCTTCTGTCAGTCCTATGATTGAGTGCAGTCTGGCCCATGGGTGGGAAGGTGAATGGGAAGGTCTATGTTTTTTTGTGTGCTCTATCCTGTTCTGATTATCGATCAGTCTGACAAGCATGCACACCATGAACTGCTTGGATTGTGCTTCTGTATTGCTTTTTCTTTTGGGGTTTTAGGCAGGGTATCTGTAAAGCACTTTGTAATGCTGTTTTACAACTGCTGATGTAAAAAGGGCTTTATAAAATGCATTTAATTGATTTGATGATGAAATCCTTGCTGTGGTTTCACTAACAATTTGATATTTTAGTAAAATTCCAAACATTGTCCATAAGATATTTTTCAATAACTTGTGAGCATTGTATATGTATAATTCAACACGAATGCCAGTGTGGTTTATTTTGTTCTGCAATAGATTTAATTAGACCCTTGATTATGTTGAGGGCAGCACACAGTCAGACGTGGAAGTTTGGACCCGTCAGATAACGGAGACCCTCACAGACAAAAGGACGTTGTTCCTTACCTGGCAGGAGAGAGACGTGGACTCTCTCGCAGAGCAACATTGAGTCGCATAAGTAGTTGCTACATCTCTGACCTAAGTTTTATTCCATCTCTAAACACCCCTTTCTGTCTGGCTTAGCCCTACCAGTCATGACTGCCACGTTCCCGTGTTCTGTGTCCTAGGCTCTTTGCTGGCCATGGCAGAACACTGACATTCCTGTCTTGCAGGAAATCACGCACAGAACTAGCAGTATGGCTGGTGGCATTGTCATGCTGGAGGGTCTGATCAGGATGAGCCTGCAGGAAGGGTACCACATGAGGAAGGAGGATGTCTTCCCTGTAATGCACAGTGTTGAGATTGCCTGCAATGACAACAAGCTCAGTCCGATGATGCCCAGACCATGATGGACCCTCCACCTCCAAATCGATCCCGCTCCAGAGTACAGGCCTCGGTGTAACGCTCATTCCTTCAACGATAAACGCGAATCCGACCATCACCCCTGGTGAGAAAAAAAACGAGACTCGTCAGTGAAGAAATCTTTTTACCAGCCCTGTCCGGTCCAGCGATGGTGGGTTTGTGCCCATAGGCAACGTTGTTGCCGGTGATGTCTGGTGAGGACCTGCCTTACAACAGGCTTACAAGCCCTCAGTCCAGCCTCTCACAGCCTATTGCGGACAGTCTGAGCACTGATGGAGGGATTGTGCATTCCTGGTGTAACTCGGGCAGTTGTTGTTGCCATCCTGTACCTGTCCCGCAGGTGTGATGTTCGGATGTACCGATCATGTGCAAGTGTTGTTAGACGTGGTCTGCCACTGCGAGGACAATCAGCTGTCCATCCTGTCTGCCTGTAGTGCTGTCTTAGGAGTCTCACAGTACGGACATTGCAATTGATTGCCCTGGCCACATCTGCAGTTCTCATGCCTCCTTGCAGCATGCCTAAGGCACGTTCACACAGATGAGCAGGGATCTTTCTTTTGTTGTTTTTCAGAGTCAGTAGAAAGGCCTCTTTAGTGTCCTAAGTTTTCACAACTGTGACCCGTTGCCTACCGTCTGTAAGCTGTTAGTGTCTTAACGACCGTTCCACAGGGGCATGTTCATGAATTGTTTATGGTTCATTGAACAAGCATGGGAAACAGTGTTTAAACCCATTACAATGAAGATCTGTTTAGTTATTTGGATTTTTAAGACAGGGTCCTGAAAAAGGGACGTGTCTTTTTCTGCTGAGTTTATTTGTACCACTATATTGGTGCTAGTCAATATAGGTTTTAAACATTTTAACATAAATATTCACATTTCAGCCTGGAGAAAAGGTTGAAGAGCATGGAGAAGAGAAACCGGATTGTACGCTGGTCTCTTCAACACTGTGCAGCAATTTTGGAAAGTCTGCAGACTAAGAAGACTCGCTGTCTGCTGGCCACAATCCATAGACTTGTCCTGGAGCGCTCTTTCTATTGTGGCCTGGTCAGAAAGAATGCAGGTACTGCAGCCAAGTCAGTTTTATACCCCATTTTGATGATCTGTTGATTTATGTGCTAATAGTTGTGAAAATGAACCACATACTTGTAAAATATTGCACCAGTGATTGAAAAACAATGTCATAAAACACCCTGGGAGACCAGGAGCATGCTTTTGTATGTTACTCAATCCCATTGACATCCTACTACAGTATAACTTCTCTCTGTTTGTCTAAATGAATACGTTTACAGTGTATGGTAACATTTCAACTACTAATCTACTAACTCGAACCCCAACCCTTTTTCTAAACATAACTCTAACCGTAGCAAGCAGTTGCTTATCAACACATCATTTCTTGATAGTATGACTGTCTGCAGAGCATCTACAGACGGAAAATCCAGACTATCCAAATAAATGTGAACTAGTGTATAGATGAAAATAATTTAATGAATCGAATATACACTTAATTAACCCATTCCAGCAGTGCATTGTAAACTACACCATAACTTTCAATTGTGGCACGTTCCTTATAGCTGTGGCTTTAGCCATATAGCCGAATGGCCTGTTCCGTTTCAAGCATGGTTTCAAGCCATTCGGTTAATAGCTTTTATTACCGTATCATAATAATACAAGTCATATCAACATTTAAAGGTTTAATTACAACCTCTGGGGTATAACATGTTGGGCATAGTGGTATAGGATAGTCTGACATTAAATATAACCCCTAACCCTAACTTGAGTTCACTGTCGGCAGCCATTTTGTGTGAAATGCTCAGTCTGAAGGCATTCGGCTATGGGTTTCAAAGCCCTATCACATTAATGCAAGTCATACCAACCTTTAGAGGTTTACCTCTGGGGTATAACGTGTTGGCCAAAGTAGTATAGGACAGTCTGACCCATATGATGATAATCATTGTCATGTTATTTGATATACTGCATATGCTTCAGTGAAAATGAACACCATGGTTGCAATAAAACTTTAAAAGGGTAGTATATAAATGTGTAGAATGTGTTGGTTTTGGGTCCAGGCTGGTAAGTTAACCAACCTTATATACAGTTGAAGTTGGAAGTTTACAAACACCTTAGCCAAATACATTTAAACTCAATTTTTCACAATTCCTGACATTTAATCCTAGTAAAATTCCCTGTTTTAGGTCAGTTAGGATCACCACTTTATTTTAAGAATGTGAAATTGTCACGCCCTGGTCTAAGTATTTTGTGTTTTCTTTATTATTTTGGTCCACCTCGCCTTCACCAGAAGAAAACCCTAACAGAAATGTCAGAATAATAGTAGAGAGAATGACTTATTTCAGCTTTTGTTTCTTTCATCACATTCCCAGTTGGTCAGAAGTTTACATACACTCAATTAGTATTTGGTAGCATTGCCTTTAAATTGTTTAACTTGGGTCAAATGTTTCAGGCAGCCTTCCACAAGGTTCCCACAATAAGTTGGGTGAATTTTGGCCCATTCCTCCTGACAGAGCTGGTGTAACTGAGTCAGGTTGGTAGGCCTCCTTGCTCACACACGCCTTTTCAGTTCTGCCCACAAATTTTCTATGGGATTGAGGTCAGGGCTTTGTGATGGCCACTAAAATACCTTGACTTTGTTGCCCTTAAGCCATTTTAAGCCCCCACAACATGATGCTGCCACCCACGTTCTTCACTGTTGGGATGGTGTTCTTTGGCTTGCAAGCCTCCCCGTTTTCCTCCAAACATAATGATGGTCATTATGGCCAAACAGTTCTATTTTTTTTCATCAGACCAGAGGACATTTCTCCAAAAAGTACGATCTTTGTTCCCATGTGCGGTTGCAAACTGTAGTCTGGCTTTTTTATGGCGGTTTTGGAGTAGTGGCTTCTTCCTTGCTGAGCGGCCTTCAAGTTATGTCGATATATACTTTTGTACCGATTTCCTCCAGCATCTTCACAAGGTCCTTTGCTGTTCTGGGGTTGATTTGCACTTTTCGCACCAAAATACATTAATCTCAAGGAGACCAAACGTGTCTCCTTCCAGAGCGGTATGATCCCATGGTGTTTATACTTCCGTACTATTGTTTGTACAGATGGACATGGTACCCTCAGGCGTTTGGAAATTGCTCCCAAGGATGAACCAGACTTGTGGAGGTCTACAATTTTTTTTCTGAAGTCTTGGCCGATTTCTTTAGATTTTCCCATGATGTCAAGCAAAGAGGCACTGAGTTGGAAGGTAGGCCTTGAAATACATCCACAGGTACACCTCCCCTTGATTCAAATGATAGCAATTAGCCTATCAGAAGCTTCTAAAGCCATGACATTATTTTCTGGAATTTTCCAAGCTGTTTTAAAGGCACAGTCAACTTAGTGTAATGTAAACCTCTGACAAACTGGAATTGTGATACAGTGAATTCTAAGTGAAATAATCTGTCTGTAAACAATTGATGGAAAAATTCCTTGTGTCATGCTCAAAGTAGACTTGCCAAAACTATAGTTTGTTATCAATTAATTTGTGGAGTGGTTGAAAAACTTGTTTTAATGACTCCAACCTAAGTGTATGTAAACTTCCAACTTCAACTGTAAATTAGACAAGGATTTTCTTCTGAATAACTGGAAAGGGCATAGCCTTTCCATTCAGCTTCAGGCAACTTTGATGTAAAGCTTGTAGTGACAACTTCTCTCCGTCAGGGGTGCGTAACTGGTGGCAGGGAAGTCAGACGCAGGAGAGCAGAACTAGGTAATAGCCGGAGCAGTTTAATTGCAAAACCAACGGCATAAAGAAATAACCAACATCAAAACAAAACCTGACATGCACCAGTAAACATGTGCACAAGCACTTACAACAAACAAGTCAACACAAGGCATGGGGGGGAACAGAGGGTTAAATACATAACAATTAATGAGGGAAATGAAAACCAGGTGTGTAGGAAAACAAGATGAAACAAATGGAAAATGAAAAGTGGATCCACGATGGCTAGAAGACCGTGATGCCAAACATCGAACGTCGCCCGAACAAGGAGAGGAACCGACTTCGGTGGAAGTCGTGACAGTGCAGTTCAGTGTTGCTTATCCAGTTTTCACTAGATATATCAATGTAATTACACCCAACACAACGTGGAATAATTTTTTTTATTAAAAAACAATTCATTGTGGCTAAGTAATAATGGAGTTCATTGCAACTGCAAGGATGTCTGGGAGAAAAGAAATACAGAGGCACAATTACAAAGTGATAAATTGGAAGGTATGTTCTTTATAATCGAAGACAAAATACAGGTTGACTTGTTGGCTACATTCACAGTACATTTAGAAAAAACACCTCATTCGTTACGTAGTGTGGTAAATTAGTTTCCACATATGTACCCAAAATCTAATTCTGAACTGACTCTTTCTATGCCAGCAAAGATTCTGGTCATTGACTACAATTACTCTTTTATATTTACTCTTTTATCATGCTGTATACATCCAAAACATACATACTGTAACTACATAACATCTAATTACACTGAGTTTCCAAAACATTAAGAACAACTTCCTAATATTGAGTTGCCCCCCCCCCTTACCCTCAGAACAGCCTCAATTCGCCTGGCATGGACTCTACAAGGTATCGAAAGCGTTCCACAGGGATGCTGGCCTATTGTAACCCCAATGCTTCCCACAGTTGTGTCAAGTTGGCTGGATGTCCTTTGGGTGTTTGACTATTCTTGATACACACGGGAAGCATTTGAGCGCGTTGCAGTTCCTGACACAAACTAGTGAGCCGGGAACCTAAAACCATACCCCATTTAAAGGCACTTAAAAAATGTGTCTTGTCCATTCACCCTCTGAATGCCACACATACACAATCCATGTCTCAACTGTCTCAAAATGTGTAAAAATCCTTCTTTAACCTTTCTCCTTCCCTTCATCTACGCTGATTGAAGTGGATTAAACAAGTGACATCAATAAGGGATCATAGCTTTCCCCTGGTCAGTTGTGGAAAGTTGTGGAAAGAGCAGGTGTCCTTAATGTTTTGAATACTCTGCGTACATGTATATATTATTACCAACCTCCAGGGAATTAGACACAGGTCCTGGTGCAGTCCAACCTTCAGCTCCAGCCTCAGCCCAACCTCCAGTTAAAGGCCCAGGCCCAGCACCAACTACAGGCACTGTTCCAGCTCCAGGCCCATCTCAAGGCCCAGCTCCACTCCCATCTCCAGCTCTAGGCCCAGCACCACCCCTAGCTGCAAAAAGATATTCTAAAATAAAACATTTACTCTATCTTTTCTTAATCAGCAGACACATTGACCCAGAAATAAACAATAACAAGTGGTGGATGGCCATATATAGTAAAGCCCACCGTTGCCCTTTAGTGAGAGCAGTGACCACAGTGGGTATCTGTTCAAAGGGAATGTCCTGATTGTCTAAAGTAATGGACCAAGTCACTGCCTGTACTGTATATGTCAATGTTGTTCATATCAATGACCAAAACATTACAATTCTGCATTGAAACACTGTAGAGAGCATTCAATGCAATCTTACTTATTGTGAACTTGATGCCATGGCCTGCCTCCAAAATGGAAGATAGTTGGTCCATGCCATAATGGGAGGGCTTTTTCAACTCTATCCCAGCTGGCATGCCCTCTATTTCAATGACCACCTGCTTGGCAGCCACAGTCATACATGGAACTCTGCCCTGTCCATCTGCTTCATCTAAACAGAAACCGAAAGAAGGCTTTAGTGAAGGAAGATCAAGTACACACATTATTCCAAGCTTCTACCAGTGATCCAGAAATCTGCTTACTAGAATATCAACAATGTAAAGCAACAAGGCACAGCTACCACATATGTTTTTATAAATCAAACGTCAGCCCTTTTTAGTGGTTTAGTGGAATTTTAGTGGTTACATTTTTTAAGCTTGCTTTAAAGCGGAGCAGGTCCGTTATGAAATTAGATGTAAAAAAAGACCATACCTAAAAATGCTTATAGAAAAAGAGTTGGCGAAAAAGCTGAAATCATTCTGTAAGAAAAATGCCCGTTCCTTCTCTCTAACTATCAAATACAAACACATTACTTTTTTAAAGTAAATGTTTCAAAATGTCATGATTTACTATTGTGACCTTATTGTATACATTCCCACAATTTATTTCAGCCAACTTAAATGATCTTTTACTTTTAATGCCTTCAGGTTCCCCTTCAACTCCTGACCGTAGCTTGTCTGCCTCCTCACTGTAATGGGCTTTTGTGGCAGGTGGTAATGCCTGCCATTTGCCCAGTGTACCTGCCATAACTCCTGACATACAACAGAAAACATGACAATGTCAGTGACATTGTTTTATCAATCTATTCTATCAAGGCATTACTACGACAAAACATTTACTTGCTGAAACAAAGTAGAAATATGTGTCAGATGGAGTCAGTTGACTTTAGAATTTGTTGTTAGACCCATAAAGTTCTGAAGAGAAACACCTCTGATCATTCATCTAAAAGAGTATAATAATTAACCTACATCAAAGACACACCAATTGAGAAATGCGTGCAGTCCACAATACTTGAATGCTCTCCTTGCTCTTGTAATTGCAAACAGGTCATTCATTCAAGCCAAAAAGGCACAAACCTTTAGCTTTAAGGTGGTCCCTCATAAACAGGTTGTAAGCTGACATATTACGTTTGTAGAGCTTAGTTTTGTGTTGAGAGACAGCTTTACTCTGGGCCAGCTTTACTCTTTCATTCCCTAACCAGTTCTAGAGGAAACAATAGGAAGACAACACAATAGTAAATAATATTGCATCACATTTTCAAATCAGAGTAATTGTACATAATAGTTTTTTAAAAGAGTAAACACAAAAATATTGCCCCAGAAACTCAGCTTTTTATCTTGCAGATGATTGAAAAAGGAGCCTGTCACGCCCTGGCCATAGAGAGGCTTTTATTCTTTATTTTGGTTAGGCCAGGGTGTGACTAGGGTGGGCATTCTATGTTCATTTTCTATGTTTTATATTTCTTTGTTGTTTGGCCATGTGGTTCTCAATCAGAGGCAGCTGTCTTTCGTTGTCTCTGATTGTGAACCATACTTAGGTAGCCTTTTCCCACGGGGTTTTTGTGGGTAGTTGCTTTCTGTTTTTGTGTCTGCACCAGACAGAACTGTTATGGTTGTTCTCTTTGTTGGTTTTCATTTTAGTGTTCAGTTTCAAATAAATAATATGAACACGTACCATGCTGTACCTTGGTCCTCACCTTCTTCCTATGAATGCGTTACAGAGCCCTTATATAACATGAATTATCTGCGTTGTGTCACAACCAGAGGGTAAGTGAGGGGTGTTTTGAATCTAGGTTTTACCAGGAAATATGAAACTAGAGGCAAAACACATATATGCTGGAAAAAGTTAAAAAAAACATTATAATTATGACAACAGCAAAGGATAAGATCCAGGATTTAACCCTTCATTGTTCCATAGCGGAATTTGTTTGGGAATAATGGCAAACGTGTATGATAACACATCACAGAATATTCAACTCTTCACTTAAATACAACATAAAATATCACAGGACATACTTCACAAGACAAGGTCAGACAAACAAATACATAGAGGTATACTGTAGGTGGTGAGTTACGGTTTAGTCTTCCTGGATTTAGGAACCTGATACTGGTTGATATGAATGACTTGTGTGCCCTGTTTGTTCTACATTGTGGGGTTTTGAACTTTCGACCTGACAGAAGCTGTTGGTACTGGTCATATAGTGGGTGTGTCTAAGTAAAATTGTCTGGATTTATGGATGGTTCTTGATTTGTAGAGTGATGGGATGCTTTGAGACTTGACACTGTCAAACCATAACACCCAAGGAAGCAGAAGGTTAAGATGCTTTCAATTAATGTCGTAAATAAAAGGTGAATCATCAGTAAGGGCATAGGAAGTTTCCTAAGTAATCCTAAACCAAATGTTTTGCCCAGAATCCAGGGAGAAATTACAAAAAGACAAAACCCTTTCTTATGTTCACAGAATACAGAACATGAATGACCCTCACCTCCACCATACTCTCTGACAGGCCAGTTCTGGTGGCTGCCAGCAGAGGCAACCGTCTCCTGGTCATTCCCTGGTCAAAAGAGGCCTTCAATACCCCTAATTGATCAGGAAAATGTACGATCTTCATTGACCTAAGAATAGAATGACACTTGTTAAGACATATCCTAATCCAGTGCTATATATGGATCAGTATACTTATCACAGATTTCATATGAGAAGTGGGACATAATCAGCTAAGAAATCACTAAGGCATAATACAAGGTAAGCCCCATGGCAGATAATACTGACTTCATATTATTCACATCCAGCCATAGGTACTGTAGGATGCAATAAGCCATGTTTCAGTATAAGCTTTGTGCCCTTAGCCATTAACACACTAAAAACCTACTCTACTGACTATTGCTAGGACTTACTAGTGAGGTTGTTTCCATGATATGTTGGCTGATGTGGTACACTATTGTTATGTTACCGTGTTGCTATTGACATGGTGATTTTGTTTCTGTTTGTAAATAACGTTGTAACAACGGGCCGTAAAATCAGAACAAGCTTCACCAAGAACATTTACACGTGCCAGGAATTTGACCTGGTGACATGGTGCTGATATACAGTAGATGGGTTATACGAATATTATTATAATATTACAAGGGCTCATGTATTCAAGGATGTTGTGCAGCTTGTCAGTTGCACCAAAGAGCCAGAGAAGGAACTTGAGCCAGTACAATGCAGATGGCTATATTTTGCCACCCTGCTCCCCAGCTCTACCCTCACGTTTTTGGCTATGGATGGACACTTTAACGGAATGTAGATTGGTAGCCACAATTTCTATCTCTACTTTGCACATTCTTCCACTGCAAATCTACCATTCCATTGTTTTACTTGCTAAATTGTATTTACTTCGCCACCATGGCCTTTTTTTGCCTTTACCTCCCTTATCTCACCTCATTTGCTCACGTTGTATATAGACTTATTTTTCTACTGTATGTTTGTTTTACTCCATGTGTAACTCTGTGTTGTTGTATGTGTCGAACAGCTTTGCTTTATCTTGGCCAGGTCGCAATTGTAAATGAGAACATGTTCTCAACTTGCCTACCTGGTTAAATAAAGGTGAAATATATATATTTTTTAAAATCACATATTTAGCAGATGTTATTGCAAGTGTAGCGAAATGCTTGTGTTCCTAGCTCCAAACAGTGCAGTAGTATCTAACAATTCACAACAATACACACAAATCTAAAAGTAAAAGAATGGAATTAAGAAATATATAAATATTAGGATGAGCAATGTAAGAGTGACATTGACTAGAATACAGTAAATGCATATGAAATTAGTAAAACGGTATGTAAACATTATTAAAGTGACCAGTGTTCCATTATGAAAGTGACCAGTGATTCCATGTCTATGTGCATAGGGCAGCACCCTCTAAGGTGCATGGTGGAGTAACCGGGTGGTACTCGACTAGTGAAAGTGACTAAGTTCAGGGCAGGGTGCTGGCTAGTGACAGCTATTTAAAAATCTGATGGCCTTGAGATAGAAGCTGTTTTCCAGTCTCTCGGTCCCTGCTTTGATGCACCTGTATTGAGCTCGCCTTCTGGATGATAGCGGATGAACAGGCCGTGGCTCGGGTGGTTGGTGTCCTTAATGATCTTTTTGGCCTTCCTGTGCCTTTGGGTGCTGTAGGTGTCCTGGAAGGCAGGTAGTTTGCCCCCTGTGATGCATTTGGCAGACCACACCACCCTCTAGAGAGCCCTGCAGTTGCGGGCGGTGCAGTTGCCGTGCCAGGCGGTGATACAGTCCAACAGGATGCTCTCAAGAGGTGCATCTGTAAAAGATTGTGAGGGTCTTAAGGGCCAAGACAAATTTCTTCAGGCTCCTGAGGTTGAAGAGGAGCTGTTGCGCCTCACCACACTGTCTATGAGGGTGGACCATCAGATTGTCAGTGATGTGTATGGCGAGGAACTTGAAGCTTTTCACCTTCTCCACTGCGCTCCCGTCGATGTGGATGGGAACGTGTTCCCTCTGCTGTCTCCAGAAGTCCACGATCAGCTCTTTTGTTTTGTTGACGTTGGGGGAGAGGTTTTTTTCCCCTGGCACAGCTGTATAATGTCTGGGATTTTTTTTCATGTATTTTTTGCCGGTCTATATTATTTTGTCTCTTGCCATTTAAGAGTCAATGCAATTCACACTGTGCCTTAAAATGTTGTACTTATCGACTAATACATTCAAATTAAAACCTTGTGAGAATTTTTGCCTATCACGCTGTACCAAAAGCAATTACCACCAACTCTGATTGTGTGGCAATAAAGAGTTTTGCTGCGACCAGTGTAACAGACCAATCTAATGTCACTACACACAGATGAAACATGAGACCACGACCGGTCCTTCACCGAATTCCTTTTTATCTTTCCCATGAGCAGAGGCAGTCTTTCTGAATTCATAAAGTAGAATCTGTGTCAGCCATCGGTCAACGACCAATGCGTGAGACTCCTCTCTACACAAACACAAAACTATAGAAGAGCAAATGATGGGCAGTGTGCCCATAAAAGCCTGGGACTTGATTGGAGGCGGCAGTACAGGGTCGTATTCAATAGGCACCAAACAGAACGAAGATGAACTGAATCTGCCTACCTGAACTTGTCCTATAAGAAACAGTTTTTTTGTTTTCCATTAAAAAAGGGAATTCTGCTACGGTCTGCACCAATAAATATGACCTAGTACTTACATAGGTCACAACAGATCTACCTAACTCTCTTCCTGGAGATCTACCATCCTGTGGGTATTCAGTCCAACCCTAACCTAACATACCTGATTCAGCTAGTTGAGGGTCATGTTCCAGGCCCTGACCAAATTTTTATTTGATTTATTTCACCTTTATTTAACCAGGTAGGCTAGTTGAGAACAAGTTCTCATTTGCAACTGCGACCTGGCCAAGATAAGGCGTAGCAATTCGACACATACAACAACACAGAGTTACACATGGAATAAACAAAACATACAGTCAATAATACAGTAGAACAAAAGAAAACAAAAAGTCTATATACAGTGAGTGCAAATGAGGTAAGTTACGGAAATAAATAGACCATGGTGGCGAAGTAATTACAATATAGCAATTAAACACTGGAATGGTAGATCGGCAGAAGATGAATGTGCAGGTAGAGATACTGGGGTGCAAAGGAGCAAAATAAATAAATACCAGTATGGGGATGAGGTAGGTAGATAGATTAGCTGTTTACAGATAGGCTAAGTACAGGTGCAGTGATCTGTAAACTGCTCTGACAGCTGGTGCTTAAAGCTAGTGAGGGAGATGTGAGTCTGGTGGTTAGCTGGCTAGCTTCAGTTGAGGGATTCCAGATCCGAAGTAAATATAAATACTTTAGGAAAAAAAAGCAGATCCACGCCACATTGGGTGAGGCGGGTTGCAGGAGAGCATTTAGATGATGAGGTTTAGCAAAATATTTTAAAGGATATGCGACGAAAAATATGTAAAACGATATATACAAGGGACACGACAGGACAAAGACGCCTGACTGCTACGCCATCTTGGATTATGAATTGCAAATTGCAGATAATGTATTGCATCAACCAATAGATTGCTATACTACTCCACTATATAATATGGGTGGCATTCCTGCCTGACTACATTGCAGATGCCTGCCAGATCACGCAAAGCTTGGATAGGTGTTTAACATATCAGCTAACTAACATCATATGATATAGGAATGTACTTCACGACACTTGATGACGTGGCGCACAAACATTGGTTTATGCAACGCAAAGTCTTCAACATAATCAGGCAGGAACGCCACCAATATGTGGTTAGGTGATATGTTCAATGCTAGCCTCGTGTGGCCATCCTTCCAAATCTTGTCTTGGAAGTCAATAGAAATCCAGTAAGGATTCTGGGTTGGAATGGGAGTGTAGGTTTTTGTTTAGACCCTTATCTAGCGCACCTAACTAACTGGTTGATAAGTTGAATCACGTTAGTTACTGCTGGGTTTGGAGCGAAAACCTACAGGATGGTCGCTCTCCAGGAACAGAGTTGGTCAGCCCTGCAATAGTTATTTGGGGCGGCAGGGTTGCGTAGTGGTTAGAGTGTTGGACTAGTAACCGCAAGGTTGCAAGTTCAAACCCCCGAGCTGACAAGGTACAAATCTGTCGTTCTACCCCTGAACAGGCAGTTGACCCACTGTTCCTAGGCCGTCATTGAAAATAAGAATTTGTTCTTAACTGACTTGCCTGGTTAAATAAAGGTTCAATGTTTAAAAATGGGATTTGTAAAAAATAAAATAAAGGTAGAGGCCAATAAATCATCAAATAATCTGAACCAATTATGTTAATCTGACAGATTAATCTGTTATGTCAAATATCGGTTATAATATATCCAGAAATGATGAATTATGAAGACCATCTGGACGCACCCATCCAGACCTGCGACGCGGTTGCACCTGGCAAGGAACGTATCCTTGTCAACTTGCAACCTGGAACGCGCCCGAGGGCTAGCAACGCAACCAAGGGCTAGCAATGTCAGGAAAGCTAGTCACATGGACCACGAGTTGCCGAAGCTCGTTCAGTGTTTCAGAGTTTAAAAATATGTTTTAAATAATTTAAGAACTGCAAATGCAATGATCACTTATAATTTAATAATTACAATTTTGCTTCCTATGGCGGGCAAGGGAGGTCTGGTTGTCGGCCATGCTGGAAATGTGATCTCGCGTTATTGTGCCATTGTCAATACAGTACATCTACACCACGATATGAAACGTTGATTTGAACCTTCTGACTCACTTGTGAATCAGGCGGGCCCCACTGTCTGATTTAAATCGCATGATTTCTGATGATAGTTGTCGAGTATATCGACTGATTGCGTTACCTCATCCCCATACTGTATTTATTTATCTTGCTCCTTTGCACCTCAGTATCTCTACTTGCTCATTCATCTTCTGCACATCTAACACTCCAGTGTTTAATTCCTATAATGTAATTACTTCGCCACCATGGCGTATTTATTGCCTTTAACTCTCTTATCTTACCTCATTTGCACTCACTGTGCATTCTTTTTCTACTGTATTATTGACTGTATATTTTGTTTATTCCATGTGTAACTCTGTGTTGTTGTATATGTCGAACTGCTATGCTTTACTTTGGCCAGGTCGCAGTTGCAAATGAGAACGTGTTCTCAACTAACCTACCTGGTTAAATAAAGGTTAAATAAAGGTTAAATAAAAAATAAATAAAAAGTGTATCCGGTGCGAACGCAACCCGACGTCTTCATGGGCAGTGGGCGGGAGCAACAGCCTGTGTTTTTATTGGTATTTTGGAATGTCAAGTTGAATCCTGAGCTATGATTGGTTGCCTTGCCGTTTATATAGTAATGGTAGACTTATCCTTCCTTCTTTCTCTCACAACACACAAGGCGAAGAAAGGGAGGCTTCGCCATTGTTCAACTCCGATCAACATCAGCATCACCTTCGGTCAAATAATTAATTCGTAAGTAAGAAATGGTTTAATCTAATAGTAATGTAATAATGAAAGCGGTTTTTTAGTTCACCGTAATTTATTTTGCTGACCACAGGCAGAGGTACATTTTATATCCGGTAGACAAGGCTGGCTAATGTAAATTAACCACTTGGCCTTGTAGTTTTCACTATCACCTAGTCGACAAATTAAACCTTGTGAAACTTACCTAACTGATCTAGCTGTAACTCGGAATTACTGCAATATATTTACATTTTTCAATCATAGTTGATATCGTTTAACTGTTAACGTTGGGTAACTAGTTAGCTTTTAGTTGGCCTTTACTTGTTAATTAATCGGTCAACCTTAAATGTCGTGGTTAACACTTCACAGCTAATTATTTGATTGACATTCGATCGACCGTTTCAAACAGTTTGTCACTGCACTAGGTAACGTTTGTATGCGGTATACCAGGATATGGCGCGCGTCCACCCTCGTGGTCGGCCTAGTTCTAGAACGTTCTAGAGACTCGGCACCCCGCGTGATGTGACGCACATATGGACGTCCATAGTTCTTACTGAAGTGTAATACCGGTACGTACCGGTATCTGTTGCTTAACTTGGTGTAGACATGAGCACATTACGTTTTATTGGTTAGTCGAAACTTGTTTTGCTGACCTTATTCTCATAGGCATTTCGGGGGACAAATATATAACTTTGGTTATTGTGTTATACCTTATGATCTCTTTATAGCGATCTCTATTTTGAGCGTAGGACTTAAAAATAAAGGAAGTTTGTTGTTTCTCTAGTCAATGGTATCAAATACACTTAACTTTTTGGGCGACCTGACCGTAATTCACATGCGAGTTATAGAGCTCTAATTGAAAATCTTAGAAGCGGTAGATCTGATATGGGTGCGCCATTTCTATGCTTCCAGGTCTGAAGTTTCCTTTCTGCTTCTTGTTTCTTTTGTACACCAGCTGAAAGTATTTTTTGTTTTGGAAAGTAATTCAGTAGTTTCGATGGTGCGATCATTCTCTACCCTATAGTTGTTGACTAAACTGTACTTGGGGAAAATTTCAGTTTTGGCAACCAGGAAATGGCTGCGGTTTATGCTTAGCGGCTTTACATTTAACATGTTAGTCCAATATCTTAATTTGGGGTTGTCATAGTGTTAGTGTTTCAAACTACTAATTGACTGACTTTGGTTGAATTATTTATATAACATTTTCCCCTGTGAACTCAGTGCTCGTTGCTTTTTCTTGAGTTAAATCAGATACAACGGGTCCATTTCCTGCACAATTGAGAACAGGTGGTAATTAACTACAATGACTAATTGCGCATCTACTTTTATGCCTGCCCCTAAAAGGCAAATGGCACTAGGTAGTGCCTGAGGTGCCAAAAATTTAAATCTTGAACTATCCCTGACAACTAACTTCAATGTAGCTACAAGGCGCAACTTGGTACAATTATTTCCTTTCTCACAACAATGACAGGAGTGGAGGTGTTTCGCTTTATCGGTGAATATGACCATTAGTCACAATCAGTACTCTGCCATACTGCTTGACAATACAATGTCTCATCAATCTTCGGTTACGTTGAGGAATACCATTGCAAATGTGAACATGAAATTAGCAGTTTTCAAAGACCTGTCCCACATTGGAGAATTCCTAGGATAGTACTTGAGTCTCACTGTGCAATCTGGCCTAAAGGTGTAACTGATGTTTACAAATTACCAATGTTTTTTGATGACCACATTGGTATCTAGTGACTGCTGATTTGTTTACTGCGGTTGTTGTATTCTCAGTGTCATTTGTTACCTGACACCATGCTGTTCTTCGTTGTCCAGGTAACATGTCTAAGGGACCAGCAGTCGGCATTGATCTCGGGACCACCTACTCCTGCGTGGGTGTGTTCCAGCATGGCAAGGTTGAAATCATTGCCAACGACCAAGGCAACAGGACTACTCCAAGCTACGTTGCCTTCACTGACTCTGAGAGGCTCATCGGTGATGCTGCCAAGAATCAGGTTGCCATGAACCCCTGCAACACAGTATTCGGTGAGTTTTTACTTTCTGGTAATGTCTCCTAAAATAGGAAATGTGATTTATAATTTTTGACTTTGTGGCAACGCTTGTTCACTGTGATGAAGTTTACTCCTGCCATTCGTAGTTTCCACCAGAGGTTGAAAGACCAGAGATGGCCCAATACCTTCCTTGGATGTCTGAGTGACACGCCATTTAACTCACTTGACTCTATATCGCTGTAGAAAATGCTAAATCTAACTGGTTGTCTTGTTGCAGATGCTAAGAGACTGATTGGCCGCAGGTTTGATGATGGAGTTGTTCAATCGGACATGAAGCATTGGCCCTTTGAAGTTATCAATGATTCTACTCGGCCTAAGCTCCAAGTTGAATACAAAGGAGAGACTAAGTCCTTCTACCCAGAAGAAATTTCATCTATGGTTCTGGTCAAGATGAAGGAGATTGCTGAGGCGTACCTTGGGAAAGTAAGTGTGTGGCTGTTTCTGTAACAGGAGGTGTTGTGAGTTTTCCATGACTGGTCTATTGGATTATTCAAATGCATGGACATTTTTTTCTCCCTAGACTGTCAACAATGCTGTTGTTACTGTACCTGCCTACTTCAATGACTCCCAGCGCCAGGCAACCAAAGATGCTGGTACCATCTCGGGGCTGAATGTGCTGCGTATCATCAATGAGCCAACTGCTGCTGCCATTGCCTACGGCTTGGACAAGAAGGTTAACTCCATTACTTGATATTTATTCTGTTGAAAAGGACTGCACTGCAGTGCCTATTTGCTGTGATGAAGTTTACTCCTGCCATTCGTAGTTTCCACCAGAGGTTGAAAGACCAAAGATGGCCCAATACCTTCCTTGGATGTCTGAGCGAATAATTAGCCATGTCATAGATCAGGGCTTGCTTGTACTTGTTGCAAATACTGAATTTCTCTTCTGTTTCAGGTCGGTGCTGAAAGGAATGTCCTTATCTTTGATCTGGGTGGCGGCACCTTTGACGTGTCCATCCTGACCATCGAGGATGGCATCTTTGAGGTCAAGTCCACTGCTGGAGACACTCATCTGGGTGGAGAAGACTTTGACAACCGTATGGTCAACCACTTCATCGCAGAGTTCAAGCGCAAGTACAAGAAAGACATCAGCGACAACAAGAGGGCTGTTCGCCGTCTCCGCACCGCATGTGAGAGGGCAAAGCGCACCCTGTCCTCCAGCACCCAGGCCAGCATCGAGATCGACTCTTTGTACGAGGGAATCGACTTCTACACCTCCATCACCAGGGCTCGCTTTGAGGAGCTCAATGCAGACCTTTTCCGTGGCACCCTTGACCCAGTGGAGAAATCCCTCCGTGACGCCAAGATGGACAAAGCCCAGGTACACGACATCGTCCTGGTCGGAGGCTCCACTCGTATCCCCAAGATCCAGAAACTGCTCCAAGATTTCTTCAACGGCAAAGAGCTCAACAAAAGCATCAACCCCGACGAAGCTGTGGCCTATGGCGCAGGTGAATCACTGATCATCTTGTTTGCTCTGTGGCCAATGGCCTTCTATAATGAGCCTTAAATCAATAGTTTCGCTGTGATGAAGTTTACTCCTGCCATTCGTAGTTTCCACCAGAGGTTGAAAGACCTAAGATGGCCCAATACCTTCCTTGGATGTCTGAGCGTCAATGGCACAGTGCGTCTACAGTCATGTTTCTCCATGTGTCTAACCTCCCAATCTCATTTTCAGCTGTCCAGGCAGCCATACTCTCGGGTGACAAGTCTGAGAATGTCCAGGACCTGCTTTTGCTGGACGTCACACCCCTGTCCCTGGGTATTGAGACCGCTGGAGGTGTCATGACCGTCCTGATCAAACGTAACACCACCATCCCAACCAAGCAGACCCAGACCTTCACCACTTACTCAGACAACCAGCCTGGTGTGCTCATTCAGGTGAGGGGGGGCCTTTAAGAAATGTCAATTTCAGGGCAATGTTTCCTCATTCCTCTGGGCACTATCTGTGATGCTGTTTACTCCTGCTATTTGTAGTTTCCACCAGCGGTTGAAAGACATTGGCCAATACATTCCTTGGATGTCTTGATCGGCTTTTAGTGGAATGTACTTCTCATTTGAAGACATGTATGTTTTGCTAATATTGACTGTATCCTCCAGGTGTATGAGGGTGAGAGGGCCATGACCAAGGATAACAACCTGTTGGGCAAGTTTGAGCTGACTGGAATCCCCCCTGCACCTCGCGGTGTTCCTCAGATTGAGGTCACATTTGACATTGATGCTAACGGCATCATGAACGTGTCTGCCGCTGACAAGAGCACTGGGAAGGAGAACAAGATCACCATCACCAATGACAAGGGTAATGTTGGATTTCATTGTAGTTTAACACTGGAAAATGGGATATGGTTACTAGCCCTAACCCCAATAGTTTCGCAGTGATGAAGTTTACTCCTGCCATTCGTAGTTTCCACCAGAGGTTGAAAGACCAAAGATGGCCCAATACCTTCCTTGGATGTCTGAGCGACAAATATACTACAGTTGATTGTTGTTTAGGTCAAACATTGGTTGATTTGATTATTTTCCATTAGGTCGCTTGAGCAAGGAGGACATTGAGCGCATGGTCCAGGAGGCTGAGAAGTACAAGTGTGAGGATGATGTGCAGCGTGACAAGGTCTCATCTAAGAACTCCCTAGAGTCCTATGCTTTCAACATGAAGTCTACTGTGGAAGATGAGAAACTGCAGGGGAAAATCAGTGATGAGGACAAGACTAAGATTCTGGAGAAGTGCAACGAGGTCATCGGGTGGCTGGACAAGAACCAGGTAAGAATTTAATTGGGATGACTTGTACTTTCTTGGACCACTTGCTGTGATGAAGTTTACTCCTGCCATTCGTAGTTTCCACCAGAGGTCGAAAGATCAAAGATGGCCCAATACCTTCCTTGGATGTCTGAGCGACTTAAAGTGAAATATATTGGTATCTTCAAGTTATATGTTTTGCTAATTTTTTGCATTTCTCAGACTGCTGAGAAGGAAGAGTATGAGCACCACCAGAAGGAGCTGGAGAAGGTGTGCAACCCAATCATCACCAAGCTATACCAGGGTGCTGGTGGGATGCCCGGCGGTATGCCTGAGGGCATGGCTGGCGGATTCCCTGGAGCTGGTGGTGCTGCTCCTGGAGGTGGTGGATCATCTGGACCAACCATTGAGGAAGTCGACTAAACATTCCATTGTTTCTGAAACTACCTCCCCCTAACAAGCAAAGTTTGAAATGTGTTCTACCCTCTTGTGTCTGAGTCTCATGACTTGTCAAGGAGTGAAATTTGAATAAAGGTTGAGGGATCACATATTTTTCAACTTTGTTTGCTACACAACAGGGAACAGTAATTTTCTGTTAGCACAACTAAGCTGTCAAATTTCACATGTGTATTTTCTCAGTTGTCATCTGCCTTTGTCACAATGCCTTTAGGACAAAATAAAATGTACTGTGACGTCCACCTTCTACATTTTTGGGTCCTTTACACTACTTTGGATAAGGGAAGTCTTTAGGAAGGGTCATATTTTGGTGTATATTGTCGTGACAAAGTTCAGTCTTGCTTGTAGCTTCCCACAAACTTCCAGCTGCTAGACCAGTGTAAAGATGTCTTGAGGTCCTGCGCCCATTCATACCTGACCAATTTTATTTGTGGTGCTTCATATCTATACCATTGGAAACAGACATCAATTGCTTTGTAGTAAGTGACTAACAAGTCATGTTGGTAAATTATCCTTGTGTGCCAAAAAGACCATCTGGCCCATGGAAACATAAATTTGTTTAGTTGATAAATACAAGGACTGCCACTGTGTGAGATATAGTTTTAATCAACAAGATGTCAAACTATCAATGCTAATGCTTAGCTGTCTCCTTGGTAAGCAAAATGAAGCTCATATGTGCTTATTAATATCTTGCATTGTCTCCATTTCTGAGTTTTGGCATTTCCTCTGCTGGGTTAGAGGGAGGTCGTCATCGGGGTGACAAAGGACAGCCAAGCGCTAGGAAAGGATTGAATAGATCAAACATGTTCACAACTATGTAAATGCAGCCTTGTTTCACACTTGCATCATACCATTTAGTGAATGTGTAGTTGCATTTTCACATGCCAATGCTAGTATTAGGGCAATGTTCCCAAAAGCACCTGACTGGGGAAGGGCTTAAATGCCATAATTGGTGTCCCTTTAAGAGTAATTCTCAGCATCCCATTCTATATATAGTATTTTACAAGTGGCAGGTAGCCAGAAAAGTTGCTGGTTTGAATCCCAGAGCTCACTTAGTAAATCTGTGCCATTGGACAAGGCACTTAGCCCTAATTGCTACTGTAAATCACTGGATAAGAGTATGTGTATTTGACTAAGTACAAACCTGTCTGAGGCTGCCTGTGCCAATGCAGATCTTGCCAATCCCCCACAGTGGCACCAGGAGGATGGAGGAGAGGGCCATGGCCCAGCCCAGTGTATAGGCCCAGTCTGGGTACATGTACCAGCGGTTAAACTTGAGAGGTTTATAGTCCACCATGTGTAAAATAAAGGAACTCTGGGATGATATGGAGGAAAAGCAAAGCACCCAATGAGTAAGACCTAGACTCAAGCCATAGCACAGACGATCCACGCAATTTACATGTAAAGGCAACGTTCCAGCGTGGGTGGAGGCTGTATACAGTAATGTTGGTTCAATCAGAAATTACCTTAAATGTCTAGCCATATGTCTACTTTTATAAGATGTACAGCTTTAAATATTTACCACAAGCACCAATCTAACTCACCAGAGACACAAGTGGGGTGAAGTAACGCCAGCACAGTCTGAAGAGGACACACGGCCTCTGTGCAGTCATGTCCTTAATGGCATCCTCCATGTGATCTGCCCCTGAGGATTTTAAAACAGATTTACTGACAACTCACGCATAGCCACGGGAAGTAGTTTAGGGGTGGGGGTGCTGCTGCAGTCCTTTTTAGTAGCCGCTCATATCCAGAGCAACTTACAGTAGTGAGTGCATACATTTTCATTCTGGTCCCCTGTGGGAATCGAACACGCAACCCTAGCAAAGCAAGTACCATGCTCGACCAACCGAGCCACATCACATCATAAACCACTTGATGTTTCAATGTACTCAATTGCTGTATTGTGCATTGCTGTTCTTCATGGTGATGGACCATCTACTACAGGTACAAACCTGGATGACCAGCCTATGTACAGACATCTATATCGGTCCACTAATACTAGTAAAGGCCCAGTGCTAGAGAGACATTTTTTATTCAGATTTTCTTCCCCACGGCTATAAACGCAAGTCCAGGAGACAATGAGAGAAAGGCAGTTTACAAACCAAATGATTACAAAAACTGAGTGGTTGTGTATAGTATAATGGGGCTTTTTCACCACTACAACTCTAGTGCTTGAGATGAAGGCTAAGACTCATGTTTTTCCACCATCATGGCCGGGGTGAAAAAAAGGCTGCAGTCACAGTGGATTTACACTTACCAAAGATCCATCCCACTGCCAGTGACTCAAACACAGCCACAAAGAGAACACACGCTCCGCTGCAGCCGTAGTAATCAATGAGCTGGAACACAAAGATCCCACCCTGTAGATTAGAAGAACAAAAAAATGTCCTTCAGAAATCAAGACTGGATGGTGTTCAGAGATAGATGGGAGAGGTTGAGGGAAGCTGAAGGATGGGACTAAAAACAAACAAAAGACCAAATACTTATTTTCCACCATAATTTGCAAATAAATTCATTAAAAGTCCTACAATGTGATTTTCTGGATTTTTTTTCTCATTTTGTCTGTCATAGTTGAAGTGTACCTATGATGACAATTACAGGCCTCTCTCATATTTTTAAGTGGGAGAACTTGCACAATTGGTGGCTGACTAAATACTTTTTTGCCCCAAACTTTTGGTGTCCTAAGTGTCTTGGAAAGTTCTCGTATGGAATAGCCTTCATTTCTCAGACCAAGAATAGACGAGTTATAAAAGAAAGTACTTTGTTTCTGGCCATTTTGAGCTTGTAATCGAACCCACAAATGCTAACGCTCCAGATACTCAACTAGTCTAAAGAAGGCCAGTTTTATTGCTTCTTTAATAAGAACAACAGTTTTCAGCTGTGCTAACATAATTTCAAAAGGGGTTTTCAATGATCAATTAACCTTTTAAAATTATAAACTTGGATTAGCTAACACAACATGCCATTGGAACACATGAGTGATGGTTGCTGATAATGGGCCTTTGTACACCTATGTAGATATTCCATAAAACATCTGCCGTTTCCAGCTACAATAGTCATTTACAACATTAACAATGTCTACACTGTATTTCTGATCAATTTGATGTTATTTTAATGGACAAAAATGTGCTTTTCTTTCAAAAACAAGGACATTTCTCAGTGACCCCAAACTTTTGAACGGAAGTGTATATATACCCCAAAAATATATGAGGGATTGGAAATGTTGCAGACAATTACATTTATGGAAGCCACAATCTGTCTGCAATATTAAAGCTGATCCTATTGATATTCATATGTGAAGTGTAGAATCAGAGATCGAGGACATGGAAGCAATCATACACAATTTCACTGAAGATAGCTAGATTAATGAAGTCAGTAAATCAACACTGTGGTCATTGCAACACTTCCAGATGTTTTATTTTTTTATTTAACCTTTATTTAACTAGGCAAGTCAGTTAAGAACAAATTCTTATTTACAATGACGACCTGCTGTTATGAAACATTCTTTACCTTGGTCTGGGCCTAGTGTGCACGCCTGTGTGCGGAGGGCAGGACTTTATAATTTACCTCACCTGCACAGAAGTTCTATTTTTTCTTTGACCTTTTCCTTACACTCTATTATGTACAGTTAAACTAAACTCATTATCGTTCTGGACATTGTCTAAAACAGTTGATTAGGAGCTAATTCAATGTCTCACCTCTGTGATCAGAGTCAGCTGTATAAGGAAGCAGGAGAGACAGAAGAGGAGCACAAAGCCCTCTCGATATCGGGGCCTTCGCAGTGTAACAGGAAATAAGTCTGTGAAAGATGTTATCACTCCCTCCATTATGACAAACTAAAATAGAAAAGGAAGATAAAAGTTACATCAAGATACAATACATTGTGGGATCAACACAACCCATTTTTTTATCAACCCTTGCACGTAGACCACATCCAGCAAACAAAGTTTGGTTCCCAGGACGTTGTGGGAAAGTTATTTGTCAAATAACCAAAAGAGAACCTTAAGGGAATGTTACAAGAACATTCTGTGTTGGCTGGGCATGGTCTTTAGGTATGGTAAATAACCTGTGTGTCAATTCCCAGCAGAAGAAGCATAATGAAGAAGCAGCCCGTCCAGAGCTGTGGCAAGGGCATCATGGCTGCTGCCTGGGGGAAGGCGATGAATGCCAAACCAGGACCTAGGAGCAACAGTAAACAAGAATTGGAGGAAAATAACTTAATAACTACTTAGCATATGATACAGATGCAGTTTTGTGTGTGCATGTCATGGCACAGTATGCTACAACATTATGGATCGTTATCAGTGCCAATTCTAAAATGCAATGATGAATTGGAATGTGAAAAGTAGAAATGCAGTGCATGTATCCTCAATTGGAATGTGAAAATTATAAATGTAAATGTTTTAAATGCTCAATTGGAATGTGAAAATGGTAAATGCATTTATCATTTTCACATTCATATTGAGCATTTAAGCATTGCATTTAAGACACTAATTATAACCCTAAATAATGCTGTGACATGTTGAACTGACTGCATCCGTAAAATAAATTGACACGTTTTTAACAAGCACAAAGCTGTAACAGAAGGTCATTGTGACGGCCACACCATACCTGACTCTGCCACCATCGCGACAGAAACACCCTGTTTCTGTGCCATGAATCCCAGCACCGAGAAGACTGCAAATCCAGCCACAAAACTGGTACAACCATTCAGCAGACACAGCCAAAAGCTGTCCCTGAATGGACATAAAATAAAATATGCTAATTATAACTGTGCTCAAACTAATAAAATTGGAATACGTTGTTCTTTATTAAATTCTACATATCCATCGAAGTATAGATGTTTTAAGAAACAAAATGTATTGTTAAAACTGAACAGTCTTACATGTAACAGTTATTGTTGTATTTGTTGAAGCTTCCCAAAACAGTTTGACTTCCCCGTCCAATACAGTAGGAGAAGAACACCTGCGTTCCTGCTTCCATCCAGACCTGGTTGGCGAGAGATTCATTAGTGCATGTAGAAATTCGACAGCACGAAATTGAGAAGTGGAATGCAAAGACTTGATCATATTTAGCTTGGAACTTGTCCTTCAATGAATGTGCAAATGAAAAGGTGCAAATGTTTACTTGGGGGTCTGCAAGGCGGACTGGGTCTGGATACAGGTAAAACTGAATCCCCTCCCAAGCTCCAGGTAAAGTCAACCCTCTCACCAGCAACACCAAGAGCATCAGATAGGGAAATGTGGCAGTGAAATACACCACCTAATGAAATGGACCAGTATGGACAAAAACAAAACTTACCACCATAGCACAATTACCACCTGTACCTAAACAATCAGATTTATGGTAGTTCCATGGATGTGTGAAGTAATTTAACATTTACTGGTGTAATCATGTGTAGTAGTAAGATATACATAAACTCTTATACAGACCTTTCCTGAGTACCTGATTCTTTTCCAGATACAGAAGTAGCAGACAGCCCAACAGGCGAGGAGACAGAGCATCAGCTCCCATCTTACACTGCCTACCTCTTCAATGCCTCCAGAGATAGCCAACACACGACGCCTGGGGGAGGGCAACAGAAGCCCCGTTTATACCTGGTGACTAGTCAAGCTCGTGCTCTCACTTTTGTTAGTGTTACATGGAACAATGTTGCAAATGTTTGTTTCCTAGATACTTTTCCTAGATACTTTTAAAATCAGCCATTTTGGAAACAGTGAGTAGCCTAGCCACAGTTTATATTTTGAAGCCTTTGCCAGTGCCACACAGTTAGGTTGGAGATTCGTAACTGCGTCGAGAGGTCGCCTACACATGATAGTCAGCAATGCAATTCATAGAAGCCATGCAAGTAAGAGATGTTTTCTATTGGGGACTTTATGTTGAGTCAATATGGTAGACTGCTAGCATTGTGATGGCTGGTCTAATGTATGAATGAAGCCAGAGAGTTAATGTTTGTTTTATACAGCTATTTTCACCTGCTTATTTTGTGTTTTTGCATTACTGCAGCATATAAATTGTTATTACTTGTCCGAGTTCTCATATTATTATTTTTTCTTGGGAATTGGGAAATATTGGGATTCTGGTTACCGGCGAACATGCGTCCTTTGTTCTGATCTTATCCACATTCTGATTGTGCCCACATTTTTAGACATGCGTCTACACATGGTATGCTGTCCACTGTGTCCAAATTGTGAACAGATTTCCTGGTCCCTCCCTGTATGCAAAGTATTTGCCAGATATTACTTGAAATTGTTTATTTTATTTTAGGACATAGGCCTATATTGATTTCATAAATGGTGTCACCTGACAATGATTTTAGAGGTCGGGATAATGATGATTTAAATAGTTTCACTGTCCATATCCATCTTGTAAGAAATCCAGACACAATGCCTCACAATGCCTGACTTCCTCCGGAGGTGGTCAGAAAGATCGATGCGTTTTAATCATCTTAATCTGTCTAAAAATGTGGGCACAATCAGCCTATGGACAAGATGAGGACAAAGGACACATGTTAGCACCAGGTATAAACAGGGATAGAGGGAGACTTTCAGTTCAAGCTACATTTAAGTTGCATCTGAAATGTTACCCTATTCTCTATATAATGCAATACATTTGACATACGGGCATTGGACAAAAGTTGTGCACAATTTTGTATTCTAGGGAATAGGTGCCATTTCAGATACTGTACATCATTTTAGTGTAAGATAATTATTAAAGGGAGGTCTTGCAGAGTTTTCATATACAGTATTTATCTTATGCTGCTTTGTGTTGTGTGGGGCAGGATACTTACTCCCAGAACTCAGTGGCAGCAGAAGTAGTGGTGATGTTGGAGGTACAGTTGGCAGTATGGTTTAGTGAAGTGAAATCCACACATTGATCTAATCAAAAAGTAATTAAAGTCAAATGGAATTCTCTCCCAAAAACATATATACAGTAACTTTGTGTATGTATCATTGTTTTCTGGTAAAATATAACCTGTTTTACCCCCATGTAGAGAACGTAGGCCTACCAACCTGTGTTCCAGGTGTTACCACAGCTGGCCCAGGGTAGCTGAGAACTGAAAGAGAACACCAGGTAGAAGAGAGTCCAGGCCAGGATCACGAAGGTAAATGATAGAATCATAGATCAGGATGAGAAGCTCTGCCCTGCCAACACCTGTGGAGAATTAACAGGTAATATGAGGTGGGACATTAAAGGGATTGTTCACTCAAATTACAAAATGAAATATTGGTTTATTTTCTCTGCATAAGTCTTTGGACCAGGAAAAAGTATGGATTGCTTACAGGGTATTGATAACAATGTGTAATTTGGTAATTTGGGTGAATTATCCCTTTAACCTTTTTGCCTGTAGTAGAATGAAGGAGTATAGCAACATCTCACCTTCAGCAAGCGGACATAAGCTCCTCCAGCATGTGACAATGCCCTGTTGGGTGTACTGACCAATTGATGTCTCGAGAAGGAACAGAGGAAGACCACATAGCCCAACGTACAGCAGGTAGGGCAGAAGGAAGGCACCTAAGAACAGACATATATAAATATGTATGTTGTGAACTCGCAATATAGGCAGGCTACTAGTGATTTTGTGCCCTACAGACCCTAATCAAGCTCCCTTTTTAACTTATATTCATACTGGTAACTGGTATCTTTACTTAACCCACTTTTTAAAGCAATATAGATCTTTCTATTAATTAAAGGGCCAATGTGTGATATGGGATAAACATTTCAAAATGGTTTAAACAAAAATAAAAACACTTATGTTATGTAGTTTCAAGTGTGTGCTTTACAGGAATAAAATGAAAAATATGGCAAATTGGTCAATAACTCCTAACAACGGCAAAGGCCTAGAACTATACAGTGCCTTCAAAAAATATTCACACCCCTTGACCTTTTCCACATTTTGTTGTGATACAGCCTGAATTAGAAATGTATTAAATTTAGATTTTGTGTCACTGGCCTACACACAATGTGCCATAATGTCAAAGTGGAATCATGTTTCTATACATTTTTACAAAGTAATTAAAACGGAAAAGCTAAAATGTCTTGAGTCAATAACTATTCAACCCCTTTGTTATGGCAACGCTAAATAAGTTCAGGAGTAGACATTTGCTTAACAAGTTACATAAGTTGCATGGCCTCTGTGTGCAATAATAGTGTTTAACATGCTTTGTGAATGACTGCCTCATCTCTGTGCGCCACACATACAGATATCTGTCAGGTCCCTTAGTCGAGTAGTGAATTTCAAACACAAAGACCAGGGAGGTTTTCCAATGCCTCGCAAAGAAGGAAACCTATTGGTAGTTGGGTAAAACAATTATCTGGGATTTCACCATGAGGCCAATGGTGACTTTAAAACAGTTACAGTGTTCAATGGCTGTGGCAGAAGAAAACTGAGGATGAATCAACAACATTGATTCAAATGACAGAGTGAAAAGAAGGAAGCATGTACAGAATAAAAATATTCCAAAACATGCATTCTGTTTGCCATAAGGCACTAAAGTAAAACTGCAACAATTTTTTTTTTAATGAACTTTATGTCCAGAATACGAAGCGTTATGTTTGGGGCAAATCCAGCACAACACATCACTGAGTACCACTATTCATATTTTCAAGCATGGTGGTGGTGGCATCATGTAATGGGTATGCTTGTGATAAGCAAGGACTAGGGATTTTTGGGGGGATAAAAAATTGTGCTAAGTACAGGCAAATTCCCAGAGGAAAACCTGGTTCAGTCTGCTTTCCAACAGACACTGGCAGACAAATTCACCTTTCAGCAGGCCAATAACCTAAAACATATGGTGAAATATATACTGGAGTTTCTTACCAAGACAGCATTGACTGTTCCTGAGTGGCCGAGTTACAGTTTTGACATAAATCGGCTTGAAAATCTATGGCAAGACTTAAACATGGCTGTCTAGCAAACATCAACAACCAACATGACAGAGCTTGAATAATTTTTTCAAGAATAATGTGCAAAGACTGTACAATCCAAATAAAGTATGGAATAAGTCAAGTTGTATGAATACTTTCTGAAGGCATTGTGTCCTTTAACATTCCAGGTGTAACATGGACACAAATGTATTTGTCCTGTTATTTCATTGCCTAATCACAAGATAATTTTGTGAATAAGCGTACTAAGCTACTGTGTCATGGGTTGTCATTCTAAATATCCTGAATAATGGAAGCAAAAGGCGTTGGGTATGTTGCACACAGGTTAGCGTTTCTCATCATGAATCTTGATCTTGAGGAAGCTTGGTAACTAGCTGGCACAGCCAGTCATAAAAACTGATTTTAAACCTAACAGTTACCTTAACCTTAAACACACTGCTAACTCCAATGCCAAACCTTAAATTAAGACCAATAAGCTAATTTAGGTTTTCAGACATTTTTACGATATAGACTATTTTGACTATGCAGCTGGCCGCTCAGTTCTGCCTCCCGGATAAGACTCATGACAATAAACGTTAACCTGCGTCCTACACAATTGCACACAGCTAGACTCTGTGTCCAAGCCGACTCATAGAAACATGAAAACATTACCTTTATGCTTTCTCTGTAAAAAATCTTTCTAGACCCCCCAGACAATAGCAAATGATCAACTTCAATGAACAAAATTACGTTGAACATACGTATTTTACGTAGGTTAAACTCGCATTCATTTTCGGTTGTAAACGAAAGTTGAAAAGTACAGTACCAGTCAAACGTTTGGAGACACCTACTCATTCAAGGGTTTTTCTTTATTTTTACTATTTTCTACATTGTAGAATAATAGTGAAGACATCTAAACTATGGACTCATGTAGTAACCCAAAAGTGTTAAACAAATCAACAAATATTTTATATTTGAGATTCTTCAAAGGAGCCACCCTTTGCATTGATGACAGCTTTTCACACTCTTGTCATTCTCTCAACCAGCTTCATGAGGTAGTCACCTTGAATGCATTTCAATTAAACAGGTGTGCCTTGTTAAAAGTTAATTTGTAGAATTTATTTCCTTCTTAATGCGTTTGAGCCAATCAGTTGTGTTGTGACAAGGTAGGGGTGGTATACAGAAGATAGCCCTATTTGGTAAAATACCAAATTATTATGGCAAGAACAGCTGAAATAATCAAAGAGAAATGGACAGTCCATCATTACTTTAAGACATGAAGGTCAGTCAATCCAGAAAATGTCAAGAACTTTGAAAGTTTCTTCAAGTGCATTTGCAAAAAATTTTCAAGCGCTATGATCAATCTGGCACTTATGAGGACCGCCACTGGAAAGGAAGACCCAGAGTTACCTCTGCTACAGAGGATAAGTTCATTAGAGTTACCAGCCTCGGAAATTGCAGCCCAAATATATGTTTCACATTGTTCAAGTAACAGACACATCTGAACATCAACTGCATGAATCAGGCTTTCATGGTCGAATTGCTGCAAAAAAAGCACTACTAAAGGACACCAATAATAAGAAGAGACTTGCTTGGGCCAAGAAACATGAGCTATGAACATTAGACCAATGTAAATCTGTCCTTTGGTCTGATGAGTCCAAATTTTAGATTTTTGTTTCCAACCACCGTGTCTTTGTGAGACGCAGAGTAGGTGAATAGATGATCCCCACATGAGATTCCCACCGTGAAGCATGGAGGAGGAGTTGCGATGGTGTGGGGGTGCTTTGCTGGTGACACTGTCAGTGATTTATTTAGAATTCACAGCATTCTGCAGCGATACGCCATCCCATCTGGTTTGCTCTTAGTGGGACTATCATTTGTTTTTCAACAGGACAATGACTCAACACACCTCCAGACTGTGTAAGGGCTGTTTGACCAAGAAGGAGAGTGATGGAGTGCTGCATCAGATGATCTGGCCTCCACAATCACCCGACCTCAACCAAATTGAGATGGTTTGGGATGAGTTGGATCACAAAGTGAAGGAAAAGCAGCCAACAAGTGCTCAGCACATGTGGGAACTCCTTCAAGACTGTTGGAAAAGCATTCCAGGTGAAGCTGGTGGAGAGAATGCCAAGAGCTGTCAAGGCTACTTTAAAGAATCTAAAATATTCAATATATTTAGATTTTGTTAACACTTTTTTGGTTACTACATGTTTCCGTATGTGTTAATTCATAGTTTTATTATTTTCACTATTATTTTACAATGTAGAAAATAGTCAAAATAAAGAGGTATCCAAACTTTTGAATGGTACTGTATTTTATGGATATACTGTATATAAGACGTCTGTTTTTGGTCATGGTTTCTATGGCCAAATTTCTAACTTTAAATATTTTCAGACCCCTTGACTTTTTCCACATTTTGTTATGTTACAGCCTCATTCTAAAATTGATTAAATAGACCCCACCTCATCAATCTACACACAATACCCCAAATGACAAAGCAAAAACATGTTTTTAGAAATGTTTACAAATCTATAAAAAAACAACAACTGATATATCATATTTACATAAGTATTCAGACCCTTTACTCAGTACTTTGTTGAAGCACATTTGGCAGCGATTACAGCCTCAAGTCTTTTTTGGTATGACACTAAAGCTTAGCACACCTGTATTTGGGGTTGTTTCTCCCATTCCTCTTTGTAGATCCTTTTAAGCTCTGTCAGGTTGGATGGGGAGCGACACTGCACAGCTATTTTCAGTACTGTAGAGATGTTCGATCAGGTTCAAGTCTGGGCTCTGGCTGGTCCACTCAAGGACATTCAGAGACTTGTCCCGAAGCCACTCTTGTGTTGTCTTGGCTGTTTGCTTATGGTCATTGTCCTGTTGGAAGGTGAACCTTCACCCAAGTGTGAGGTCCTGAACTCTCTGGAGCAGGTTTTGATCAAGGATATCTTTGTACTTTGCTCCGTTCATGTTTCCCTCGACCCTGACTAGTCTCCCAGTCCCTGCCACTGAAAATCATCCCCACAGCATGATGTTGCCACCACCATGCTTCACCATAGGGGTGGTGCCAGGTTTCTACCAGACGTGATGCTTGGCATCCAGGCCAAAGAGTTCAATCTTGGTTTTATCAGACCAGAGAATCTTTTCTCATGGTCTGAGAGTCTTTAGGTTCCTTTTGGCAAACTCCAAGTGGGCTGTCATGTGCCTTTTACTGAGGAGTAGCTTCGTCTGGTCACTCTACCATGAAGGCCTGATTGGTGGAGTGCTGCAGAGATGGTTGGCCTTCTGGAAGGTCCTCCCATCTCCACAGAGAAACTTTGAAGCTCTGTCAGAGTGACCATCCGGTTCTTGGTCACCTCCCTGACCAAGCAAGGCCCTTCTCCCCCGATTGCTGAGTTTGGCCGGATTGCCTGCTGTAGGAAGATTCTTGGTGGTTCCAAACCTCCTCCATATAAGAATGATGGAGGCCACTGTGTTCTTGGGGACTTTCAATGCTGCAGAAATGTTTTGGTGTCCTTCCCCAGATCTGTGTCTCGACACAATCCAGTCTCAGATCTTTACGGACAATTCCTTCAACCTCATGACTTGGTTTTTACTCTGACATGCACTGTCAACTGTGGGACCTTAAATAAACAGGTATGTGTCTTTCCAAATCATGTCCAATCTATTGAATTTACCATAGGTGGACTACCTGTTACCGTTGCCTCATTTTGTATCACATTCCAATGATAAAACATGTCCCCCCCATCCCCAGTGAAAGTGCGTCCCTAGCCTATGTAATGGAGCATAACCAGATAAGATAGGTCATAGGCCTACAGTAGGCCAACTCATATTCTGTTCTTCTGAAATACATTTTTCGTCATGTCATAATGTTTCTTTAGACCTGATTAAAATAAATGATGGATGTATTGTGACGGTGATATATTAAATGTATTTATTTGACTTTTTAAAATGTAGATGTTCCAAAGGTGCGCATCAGTGGCTTGTAGGCATTGAGGGCTGGAGATGTTAAACATGATTATGTTAATTAATGGTCAAATACCATGAGACCAGCAGTCTTTTGCATGACAATAACTACCTGGCAAAATGTCCTAGACTGGACCAATGTTTCACAAGTTTGGACAGCACAGTACAGTACAGCAGTAGAGTACATTTGAGTAGAGTACAGTACAGTACAGTAAAGTAGAGGATAGTTCAGTACAGTACAGCACAGTACATTACAGACGTCTACATTTGGGCCAAATCAAGGCCGGACCGGACCAAATCTGAACCAATCATAGACGTTTATTTTTGGGCCGGACCGGACCTAAAATCAACATATGTGAAAGTTGAAATCAAAAATCAATTTTCGAAAGTCCATGGATGTCCTGTGACGGTCGGAGCTTACTGGGTAATTTGAATTTGTGTGCCCATGAAAACCGTTTTCACGGTGTAACATAAGGAGACACTAAATGTTAAGTAGTTACAGTGCATTTCCGAGATCTCTATATAATATGCACAACTCTGCCAGGACCTAGGATCAAGGGAGACAATTGTTTTAGTACTATATCTCTTGACACATTGATGAAAATAATCATGGCATCTAAATCTTCAAGCTGCATACTGGACCCTATTCCAACTAAACTACTGAAAGAGCTGCTTCCTGTGCTTGGCCCTCCTATGATGAACATAATAAACGGCTCTCTATCCACCGGATGTGTACCAAACTCCCTAAAAGTGGCAGTAATAAAGCCTCTCTTGAAAAAGCCAAACCTTAACCCAGAAAATATAAAAAACTATCGGCCTATATCGAATCTCCCATTCCTCTCCAAAATCTTTGAAAAAGCTGTTGAACAGCAACTCACTGCATTCCTGAAGACAAACAATGTATACAAAATGCTTCAGTCTGGTTTTAGACCCCATCATATCACTGAGACTGCACTTGTGAAGGTGGTAAATTACCTTTTAATGGCGTCAGACCGAGGCTCTGCATCTGTCCTCGTGCTCCTAGATCTTAGTGCAGCTTTTGATACCATCGATCACCACATTCTTTTGGGGAGATTGGAAACCCAAATTGGTCTACACTGACAAGTTCTGTTCTGGTTTAGATCTTATCTGTCGGAAAGATATCAGTTTTTCTCTGTAGATGGTTTGTCAACTGACAAATCAACTGTAAATTTCAGGTGTTCCTCAAGGTTCCGTTTTAGGACCACTATTGTTTTCACTATATATTCTACGTCTTGGTGATGTCATTCGGAAACATAATGTTAACTTTCACTGCTATGTGGATGACACACAGCTATACATTTCGATGAAACATGGTGAAGCCCCCAAATTGCCTTCCCTGGAAGTCTGTGTTTCAGACATAAGGAAGTGGATGGCTGCAAATGTTCTACCTTTAAACTCGGACAAAACAGAGATGCTTGTTCTAGGTCCCAAGAAACAAAGAGATCTTCTGTTGAATCTGACAATTCATTTTGATGGTTGTACAGTCGTCTTAAATAAAACTGTGAAGGACCTCGGCGTTACTCTGGATGCTGATCTCTCTTTTGACGAACATATCAAGATTGTTTCAAGGACAGCTTTTTTCCAACATTGATCTGATCCAACAAAATCAGAAACTCTCTGTCCAAAAATGATGCAGAAAAATTAATCCATGCTTTTGTCACTTCTAGGTTAGACTACTGCAATGCTCAAGGTTTTACTGCTAACCTACAAAGCATTACATAGGCTTGCTCCTACCTATCTTTCCGATTTGCTCCTGCCGTACATACCTACACGTACGCTATGGTCACAAGACGTAGGCCTCCTTACTGTCCCTAGAATTTCTAAGCAAACAGCTGGAGGCAGGGCTTTCTCCTATATATCTCAATTTTTATGGAATGGTCTGCCTACCCATGTGAGAGACGCAGACTCGGTCTCAACCTTTAAGTCTTTATTGAAGACTCATCTCTTCAGTAGGTCCTATGATTGAGTGTCGTCTGGCCCAAGAGTGTGAAGGTGAACGGAAAGGCACTGGAGCAATGAACCGCCCTTGCTGTCTCTGCTTGGTCGGTTCCCCAGTCTCCACTGGGATTCTCTGCCTCTAACCCTATTACAGGGGCTGAGTCACTGGCTTACTGGTGCCCCTCTTCCATGCTGCCCCTAGGAAGGGTGTGTCACTTGAGTGGGTTGAGTCACCGACATGATCTTCCTGTCCGGGTTGGCGCCCCCCCTTGGGATTGCCGTGGCGGAGAGCTTTGTGGGCTATTCTCGGCCTTGTCTCAGGATGGTAAGTTGGTGGTTGAAGATATCCCTCTAGTGGTGTGGGGGACTGTGCTTTGGCAAAGTGGGTGGGGTTATATCCTGCCTGTTTGGCCCTGTCCGGGGGTATCGTCGAATGGGGTCACAGTGTCTCCCGACCCCTCCTGTCTCAGCCTCCAGTATTTATGCTGCAGTAGTTTATGTGTCGGGGGGCTAGGATCAGTCTGTTATATCTGGAGTATTTCTCCTGTCTTATCTGGTGTCCTTTGTGAATTCAAGTATACTCTCTCTAATTCTCTCTCTCTCTCTTTCTCTTTTTCGGAGGACCTGAGCCCTAGGACCATGCTTCAGGACTACCTGGCCTAATGACTCCTTGCTCTCCCCAGTCCACCTGGCTGTGCTGCTGCTCCAGTTTCAACTGTTCTGCCTGCGGCTATTGGACCGTGACCTGTTCACCAGACGTGCTACCTGTCCCAGACCTGCTATTTTCAACTCTCTAGAGACAGCAGGAGCGGTAGAGATACTCTGAATGATCGACTATGAAATGCCCACTGACATTTACTCCTGAGGTGCTGACCTGTTGCACCCTCGACAACCACTGTGATTATTATTATTTGACCCTGCTGGTCATCTATGAACATTTGAACATCTTGGCCATGTTCTGTTATAATCTCCACCCGGCACATCCAGAAGAGGACTGGCCACTCCTCATAGCTTGGTTCCTCTCTAGGTTTCTTCCTAGGTTCTGGCCTTTCTAGGGAGTTTTTCCTAGCCACCGTGCTTCTACACCTACATTGCTTGCTGTTTAGGGTTTTAGGCTGGGTTTCTGTACAGCACCTTGTGACATCAGCTGATTGTAGAAGGGCTTTATAAATAAATTTGAATTTGAATTTAAAAAAATATCAGACAGCAAGGTCCATGGTTCATTCAGGGTTGAAGTTAAATGTCTAAGTCAATTGTTAAATGCTCAACATTGCCCTAGTATCTGTGTGTTAGAGATTTGTCGACGATGAGTGTGACGTGTTTCCTTTCTCATGCCCACAAAGCTCCAATTCAAACTCCCATTAGACAGCTCTGCAAGCGTTATAATGGCAAAATACGTATGTTCCTCACCAAATATTACTGTTACTCACTATCTTCATTTACTCCAGTTATGGCTGGTATGTACCTCCAAGAAAGGTCTTAATAAAAGCCTGAAAATATTCCTAATTGCTCAGTGAAGCTCCTTATTTAGTGAGTAAGGAACGTATTTTGACATTATAACGCTTGCAGAGCTGTCTAATGGGAGTTTGAATCTGAGCTTCCTAGCCATCAGAGAGGAGACACACCATAGTCATTGTCGACATCTCTAACACAGATGCTGGAGCAACTTAATGTATAAAACGACAAATAACACTGTCAAAAATGTAAGGAAAGAAAGGTAGTGTTTTATGATTTTTGCCAAATCTGTGAAAACTCCAACCGTGAGAAAGGGTGTAAACATAGGTTTTGATTCAACTATGTTCCCTCTTTAAATCTTAATGTTGTAACATTAAACAAGTTACAGATTTTTATCAATTACTTTGTAACAGCCCTAAAAAGATGTCCACTACAATAAATCCTCACTGCCACCCTAATTTATAGAACGACCCATATGGGGGATTCCCCAAATATAACTCACCTCCACCGTTCTTATAGCAGAGATAGGGGAACCTCCATACATTTCCCAGGCCGACCACGTTACCACAAACTGTGAGGAGGAACTCTGTTTTAGAGCTCCACTGTTCCCTCTTCCCTTCCTGAGTCTCCACGTTCATTCTCTTTTTTTCCCCTGTAGTATCCACTGATCTCTAACTTGGTGTTCGCTATTCAGAATATACTGGAACTCTCGTTGTGTCACCACCCTACCACTGGATCTGTAGTAAGTGAGGAGGATATGCTACTCCTGGGTTCTCTTCCAGTGGCCTGGGTTCAACATCTCACTATGGGACATACCCTTGTGCAGGTCATTCGCTGAAGCCTTATTCAATCACGCCTCTAACAGGCCAATTAGGGCATTGTGAGTTAAGCCTCACCAGTCTATATAACACCATGCATTGCCCTGGTTCCCCTCATTTTTCGCCTCTGTTGAATCTGAACCTGTTTAAGAGCTTTTTAAAGAAAACCTAGCTCTCAGCTTAACTGTTCCATTTGGTATGGTTACCACTTCACCTACACAGAGTGAAGTTACCTAAGGTAGCTTGTTAGCAGTATTGTTTGTTGTCAGCTAGCTACAGTACCTCTGTAGCCTAGCTTTCACGCAATTAGTGCTGCTAGCTTGCTAGTTCCACTGCTTTAATATCCCGCTAATAACAGTTTTCCACTAGTTTTAGCAACTTCTACTAGTGGGCTCTAGCTCTGTCGGTTCCCACCTTTCAGAGTTGGCTAGCTGAACTGTCGAGTGTCCTAGTTAGCTAACATCACCACACATGGTTATAGATAGCAACCTTTGGTCTAACCCCCCATTCGGTATGTTTGGCTAACACGAGAGGTGCTGTTTCTTTAACACTAGAAGTGCAGATAGAATATATTAATTTAAAATTGTAATATCTTTGCCATTTTAAGTGTCATGTCCCTGACTTTTCCTAAAGTATATTTAACACACTGATGTTAACATTTTTTGTTTGATAAACAGGACATGTCACCCCCCTGCCCTTCCTTCACCCGACAGCTGGCTGCCCATCTGATAACGGCCAATTGAAACTACATATAACTACACTGAGTATACAAAACATTAGGAACACCTGCTCTTTCCATGACATAGACTGACCAGGTGAAAGATATGATCCCTAATTGATGTCACCTGTTAAATCCACTACAATCAGTGTAGATGAACGGGAGGAGATAGGTTAAAGAAAGATTGTTAAGCCTTAAGACATTCGAGACATGGATTGTGTGCATTCAGAGGGCGAATTGGCAAGAAAATATTTGAACAGGGTATGGTAGTAGGTACCTGGGGCACCGGTTTGAGTGTGTCAAAAACTGCAACGATGCTGGGTTTTTCATGATCAACAGTTTCCTGTGTGTATCAAGAATGGTGCACCACCCAAACTATGGAAAGCATTGGAGTCAACATTGGCCAAGCATCCCTGTGAAACACTTTTAACACCTTGTAGAGTCTATTCGCTGTTGAATTGAGGCTGTTCTGAGGACAAAAGGGGGTGCAACTCAATATCAGGAAGGTGCTACTAATGTTTAGTACACAGTGAATATCGAAACAAATTTCACACATGTAATAATAGATGTCGCCTAAAAACAAGATTAAATTAACAATAGTCTGATGGGTGACAAAATTTAAAATAGTTAAACTGTGAATGAAGAGACGTCTATTGAATAAACACATTCATTTTCCATTCCAAATTAAAACCTGCTGCTGGTTGAGCTCATGAGCTGGGCCTATCTGAGCTGGATCTGTCTGTGCTGACGTGTGTGTGTGTGTATGTGCGTGTGTGTGTACATTTTATGTATATGGTGTAGGCCTGTGTAGGCATCTGAGTTGAGCCCCACCGCCTACACTTTTGATCTGATGTCACCACTACCGACTAATTCATTTGCCGTTTTTGCAGATTAAAAGTGTTAGAGATAGTAATGTATTATTAGTTATCTTGAAAAATGTGCCATGACATAGCCAATAAAAATATAGCACAACTTCAAGGATTACTTTGAAATTCAGAAAGGATGTTTGCGGGAAAAAATATTTTGACACCTGTTTTCTCAGTGATACATTCAAAGCAGCATTGAAAAAAGGCGCAAATTTAAGTTTGGTTCACCCGAGTGAGTCTGGTCACAAGTCAGAGACAACTTTTATGACAGAGCAAATGGATTTGATGGATCGCCGGAAAAGAGCAGGAATAAGCTTTTGTAGGCTACAATCCAAGGTATGTCTTCCAATGGTACGACTGCTGTCGGAAATTCCAAAGATGATCCAAATTTAATAAACGCTTGGAGGTAAGGATGACAGCAGTGGTGTAGTCTGCGGCGATACGGCTATCACTTATTATTGATATCTACATTGCATTGATGTGAATCCCACTGCTGCTCTCATTTAGATATTTGCACCTTACGGATTTGTGGTTGTTGTAGATGGCTGTTCACAAATCTAAATCTGTATTTGAACCCAATAATATGGTTGAATTCAAGAAGATTAAACTGCCTATCAATCATTGTTTTTGAAACCAGTGGACAGCTAGTGAAAAATGTGTTCTTGCAACAGCTGCATTGTGCGGAGGGAGTTAAAAGTCCGTGTTGCCCAGCAACAGCCCCAAAACATCACTGCTCTAGAGGAGATCTGCATGGAGGAATGGGCCAAAATACCAGCAACAGTGTGTGAAAACCTTGTGAAGACTTACAGAAAACGTTTGACCTCTGTCATTGCCAACAAAGGGTATATAACAAAGTATTGAGATAAACTTTTGTTATTGACCAAATACTTATTTTCCACCATAATTTGCAAATAAATTCATTAAAAATCCTACAATGTGATTTTCTGGATTTTCTTTTTCTAATTTTGTCTGTCATATTTGAAGTGTACATATGATGAAAATTACAGGCCTCTCTCATCTTTTTATGTGGGAGAACAATTGGTGGCTGACTAAATACTTTTTTGCCCCACTGTATATATGGCCACCTATGTATATGGCCAATATACCACAGCTAAGGGCTGTTCTTATGCAAGACGCATCGCAGAGTGCCTGGACACAGCCCTTAGCCGTGGTATATTGGGCATATACCACAAACCCCCGAGGTGCCTTATTGCTATTATAAACTGGTTATCAATGTAATTAAAGCAGTAAAAATAAATATTTTGACATATCCGTGGTATACGGTCTGTCAGCCAATCAGCATTTAGGGCTCTAACCACCAAGTTTATAATTAAAAATGACTAACTGATTGTTTCAATCAAAACTACTAAAACTATTGCTGATGGTGAACCTAATCAACCAAAATGTAATGTAAATCCCAATCAGCATGTAGGCTACAGCCAGATGAGAGTTGTTTCTCCTGGAGGTTGCTTAGGTAACATTTATTCCCAGTAAAACGCCATTTTCAACAGCACATTTGATTTAAAAAATAACCTAGGAAATTAGTAAAAAGGCTAAAGTACAGGCAGGGAATAGGCAAAAAGCACCAAACTATCATACACGGGAGGATTAAATTACGTTAAAAAAACAGCACTCCGAACACAATTGTGTCACAAAACAAACAATAGCTCACGCTTGTCACTCAACTAATAAAGCCTAATATTGCGCAAGCCATTTTACAAACATTTGAATGCTGGAGGTAACGCGCTGATGTGCCAGATCCGTGCGCCAAGCTGTGCACAGCGTGCCGTTTGTCCAGGCTGCTGATATTGCTGGGGTTGTTCGGAATTGAGATCGATGACTGTCAACAGGTTACATGATTAGTTAGATAATGTAGGAGAGTACACAAGTCATTTAAGCAAAACATTTGAGTGAATTGGCGATTCGTTACGTTAGAATCGATTTCCTGAGCAATGCATACTACATTTGAATCGGTTTGAGGTCCCACAGACCGATGCACTCGTATTTTAAAAATCTGAACGGGGACTGATGTGTATTGGTGAATCTCTATCATAATGTTTCTTAATAACTGCAAAAATAAAACAATAATGGATTTCTTTGTGATGGATTTAACATTTGAAGGGTGTTTTTTTTGTTTTTAACATATAGTCTGAGTAACATAAACTAATGAAAATGCTATTGTATTCTTTGAAATATATATGCTTTGTAACCTAATGTTATCTAAGAATTTCATAAACACAACCAAAGTATTATTTTTGCGACAGCATAAAAATGTATTTATTAAACTTCTAAAATGTAATTGGTTCAGAACGGGATTGCTCGAGGCCAGGCTTTTCTAGTGTTAAAGTGGGTTGCCCAACCATTGAAGTACCATCCTTTTTACATTCCCCTGTAAAAGATAAGCGTAGCTGTGAGTTTTTACCTCAAGTTACTTGATTTACACACCAAGTCAACACTTGGTACTACAAGCGCTAGATTGGCAAGCTAGCTATCGTCACTGAAACAATCTCTTAATACCAGCCAGCCAAATACAATGGTCAGCAACAAGTGTAGCCTATGTATCAGACCACAATAACCTGCTGTTGATACCAACAGCAATGAACAACGTGTGAATTTGCACTGTGTTCGCACTGTGGAAGGAACTTTGCCCCCCAATAAGTGAGTGATTTGCAGTTCATGTTTCAAAACAAAATATTAAAGTGTGACAGTGTTACCAATTTGGGTTGACACAGAGGGTTGGCATGCCAATTGACATCATGTATCTTTTGCTTGCTCAAGACCATAACAAGACCATGGCGGGTAGGAGCGTTGGGCCAGTAATCACAAGGTTGTTGGATCAAATCCCCGAGCTGACAAGGTAAAAGTCAGTTGTTCTGCCCATGAGCAAGGCAGTTAACCCACTGTTCCCCAGGTGCTGATGGCGGTTGTGGCACCCCTCCGCACCTCTCTAATTCAGTGGGGTTGGGTTAAATCCCAAAGACATTTCAGTTTCCTGAAATGTAGATTTCTCTGACTTATCCTGTGTCCTCAAGATGACTAAAAGGGTTCAACACTGTTGAAATTACACAATAAATTACATGCATTTGTACTGTCCTCCTTAAGGTGTGTGCAATCATAATTTTACAGCCAGCCAAACTCCAATCAAGAACTGAACCAGAGTCAGGGATAGGCTTTTCATAAACCTCCAGTTTTATAGTTGAAACGGTGTAAAACTAACACTACAAAAAATGTTTCTTATTGGAGCGGCTCAGACTAAAAGGCAACATAAATGCACAACAGAGTCTAACCAATGTTTCAAAGTTGCTTAGTGACAATACAATTTACATTTACATTACATTTAAGTAATTTAGCAGACGCTCTTATCCAGAGCGACTTACAAATTGGTGCATTCACCTTATGACATCCAGTGGAACAGCCACTTTACAATAGTGCATCTAAATCTTTTAAGGGGGGTGAGAAGGATTACTTTATCCTATCCTAGGTATTCCTTAAAGAGGTGGGGTTTCAGGTGTCTCCGGAAGGTGGTGATTGACTCCGCTGTCCTGGCGTCGTGAGGGAGTTTGTTCCACCATTGGGGGGCCAGAGCAGCGAACAGTTTTGACTGGGCTGAGCGGGAACTGTACTTCCTCAGTGGTAGGGAGGCGAGCAGGCCAGAGGTGGATGAACGTGAGATGGGTATCGAACCAGCGTCTGTAGCAATGCAGTTTTCACTGCAATGCTGTGTCTTAGACCACTGCGCCACTCGGGAGGCCCCATCCAGAAAGTTTTGAATGCTGATCAATTGCCTTGCACAAAGTGTCAAAATACAGAGAGGTGTTGGTAAGCGTATATTGTTCTGCTAATAGCCCATAAGTGGCTATTATAATACTGTACATAGTGTCCAGGTCAGGATAACTAAAACTTTATTGAAGACTATCAGAAAGAATGTTGTTACTTATTTATTTAGATCTAAAGCCATGAATGAGTGAGTCACTCAGCTTTATGTAGGTGCCGAGGCTATATGACTATGCCATTAACTTGATTATTGGGAAGATATGGAGCAAAAGTAAACAGTATAGAAAGGGGAAGATATATATTATATAGATCAATAAGCTATTAAAGCACCTTATTTTTAACATATATTATGTGTCCCTAAGTTTTATGAACAACCTGTACATTTGCACTGTGTTTGTACTGTGGAAGGAACTTTGCCCAATAAGTTAATGAGTTGCAATTTAAGTTTCAAACCAACATTTTGAAGTGTGACAGTGTTACTAATTTGGCTTGAGACTCGGGGTCGGCATGCCCATTGAAACTGTTCATGATCATGATGTATCATTTGCCTATTCAAGACCAAACAACTAGTGTACATTTCTCTGATTTATCTTGTCACCCCACTGTCCTGAAGATGACTGAAAGGATTCAACACTGTCGAAATTGTGTTATAAATTTCATGCATTTATTGAACAAAAAAATAGACTTTTCAGAACCTTTATTATACTGAAGTCCGCTTAAACATTTGCATATTACTCTGTTAGCCTGGTTACTATGTCATTAATGTTTAATCTCTGCTTCCTGGCCAGGGTGGAGTTCATCAGGATGATAGAGGATTGCCAAACGCAGGTAAAGTAAAGAAAGTAATCATATTTTGATTGACATGAATCAGACATGAACTAGTTAAAACCCCCATTCAGTCTTTTTAATAACATTTTTAAATCATCACTATATGGCTAATAAATCACTGTGTGTGTTTATTTCATGAAAATAACTCCAAAATATATATTTTTTATCATTGATTTCCCCAGTGGCGGTTCTAGCTTGTATGGCTCGCATTAGCAGTAATAATAAGATGATGAAATAACAACTTCACACAGTGAAATAACAATTTATAATAAACACTCTCAAATGCAAACCTTCTGGAACTGAGCAAAGATCAAGGAAAATAAGAAAACAGCTGTACTTAATAACAACTGAATGAGGGGAACATTTTGTGTTATTGCATTATAATGAGTTACTGCATTATAATGAGTTACTGCATTATCTTTCAGTTGTAAAATTATCACTTTCTGTAGGCTATGCCTGGTGGCCCATTCACTCCTAACAAACCTGTTTTCTTCTGCCATAGTTGTTGTGCCCGAGTGGTTAAGGCGATGGACTAGAAATCCATTAGGATCTTCCTCTGCAAGTTTGAATCCTGCCAACAAAGATTTTTTTTTTTTTACCCCTCTGAAGGTGGAAGTTTAGTCGTGTTTCTTATACCAATCACATCCTCTCAGATCTCCACAAGTACATTGGGATTAGTTGTCCATTTGGTATAGGACTGCAGGCCATCTATCCCACCTCACACCTTTACACACCTGGTTATCCATCCTTCTAGCTCTATATGCCACAGTAGCATAGGTTACAGGTTTGTAGTCAAGCCACAGATTTCAGGTGAGATCCCATGATACACTCAACAATACAACAACACGATTCTCATGAATAACCATTAAGCCATTTGCTAAGATTTCCCCCATTTTGACATGTGGAAACCTGTTTTTGGTCCTATCCTGAGGCATTTTTAAATTCATGTCAAAATGGCCATATTCTGAAGACACTCTTAAAGTCTGCAGGGTCATCGAACTGGCCACATCTAAGTCAAGCCACAGGTCATAGGTGAGAAACCTTGTCAAACCCTAAAAGAAAAAGAAAAAACACGATTGCATTGAAAATCATTAAACCATTAAGTCATTCAGGTCGCAGACTCCCCTATAGGCATGGTTTGAAACCCACTCCTGACAACTTTTTAGCGCCTGCACGTCATGCACTTTTGTAAAATCCAGTTGAAAAATAAATGACTTAAGGTCATGTAAATGACACCTAGTTAATATGAGTAGTGAATAACTATTGTATTTTTAATATTCTGCAAAAACAGCTAGCTGATGAGAGGCTGAAAGAGAATTACAAGAATCGCGCAATTTCACAGGCGGGCCACAAACAGGCAAATAACAAAAAGCATCTCGGAACCCACAACTCGTCGGTCGTTGTCAGTGGATTGTATTGGCGGGAAGAACAAAAATATTGTCTGCAGGGTAATTGAAGTCGCCGCATCTAATGTCAAGCCACAGGTCACAGGTGAGCTGCCTTGTTAAACCCTAAAAATAAACAAAAACACGATTGTGTTGAAAATACCCATTAAGCCATTTGTTAAGATTTCCCCCATGTGGACCTGTTGTCACTCTTACCCTGATGGTTGCTGATATTTCCAGACACCTTTTTCGGTCTTATCTGAGGAATTTTATCATTTATATTAGAATGGCCATTTTCTGAGACCAGTTTAGCGCTCATTCAATGAAGATGTACTACTCTTTTCCCATTGAAGGCCATATTGAGGTTAAATCAATGACTGGAGTTTTTAATTGATAAAAACAAATGACTATTGAAAGTGCATACATTTACTGGTCTCTGTGGTGATTTTAGAAGGCTGTGCCTATTTTTACTTTTACCCCATACTCTTTAACCCGATACCCAGGTACTGTGCTGTAGTCAGGATGGCTGAGCCTTCTAAGGCGCTGCGTTCAGGTCGCAGTTGCCAATGGAGGCGTGGGTTCAAATTCCACTTCTGACAGGTATTTTGTGCCTCTCAGGAGTCATGCTGCTTAGCAGTAATAAAAATATTATGAAATAACAACTTCACACAGTGAAATAACAATTTATAATAAACACTCTCAAATGCAAACCTTCTGGAGCTGATCAAAGATCAAGGGAAAAGGGAAACAGCTGTACTTAATAACAAATGAATGAGGGGAACATTTCATGTTATTGCATTATAATGAGTTACTGCATTAGCTTTCAGTTGTTAAATGATCACTTTCTGTAGGCTATGCCTGACGGCCCATTCACTCCTAACAAGCCTGTTTTTTTCTGTCGACGTTGTTGTGGCCGAGTGAATCTTCCTGCGCAGGTTCGAATCCTGCCGACAATGAAAAATACATTTTTTGACCCCTCCGGACGTGGAAGTTTAGTCGTGTTTCTTGTACCAATCACATCCTCTCAGATCTCCACAAGTACATAGGGAACAGCTGTACTTAATAACAAATGAATGAGGGGAACATTTCGTGTTATTGTATTAAAGCCGGTGTCTGATGATTTAAAAATGTTTTGTAATACTATAAAATGTTTTGTATTCTTACCCAGTTGATTAACTCACACACTCACCCAAATCTTAAATGCCCAGATCATTCTACCATGATTTATTTGATATTGACAAATGTTCCACATAAATATTCTGCGGTTGGTGTTCTTTGAATAATTTAAGTGACCATTGTGCTGTTTTTGCTGTTAGAAATACTAAGGTTCCTAAAACAAACACACGTTTTATTCGTAAGAGAAATTTGAAGTGTTTTAATGAGCATGCTTTCTTTCATGATTAGTTTTATTTTGACTGGAGCAGATTGAGTTTATCCCTGATGTGGAAACTGCCTGGAAATTCTTTCATGATGGTTTTTCCAAATAGTCCATGTTTTTCTTCTGAGCTTTCTTGTATTATTCACAACCGTAATCTAGCCTGGGCTAAAGCAAGGAAATTATGTTCTGATGCTGTTTGGCTTATTGTTAGACCAAGGTCAAGTCTGAATATTTTATGTCTGTTACCACTGATAACCTGAATGACCCTGTCACGTCCTGACCTTAGTTCCTTTTTTATGTCTCTATTTTAGTATGGTCAGGGCGTGAGTTGGGGTGGGCATTCTATGTTTTGTTCTGTGTGTTAGATTTCTATGTGGTTGGCCTGGTATGGTTCCCAATCAGAGGCAGCTGTCAATCATTGTCTCTGATTGAGAACCATACTTATGCAGCCTGTTTTCCCACTATGGGTTGTGGGTAGTTGCGTTCTGTTTTGTGTGTATTGCACCTTGCAGAACTGTTCATATGTCGTGTTGTTGTTTTTTGTTCAAGTATTCGTATTTATTAAAAGTATTATGAATACTTACCACGCTGCACCTTGGTCCTCTTCTCCTTCTCCCGATGACAATCTTTACACAGACCCTAGAATGTTTTGGAAGGCTATTAAGTCTATGTCTGGTAACAGTAATGTTAATGAATTACCGTCATGTGTTTTGAAGAACTCTGTTGCTGTATATGACAAAACTGAATTGTTTCAATGAGCACTTTGTATCATCTGGTAGGCTGTTTGATTCAGTGTCCTCTGTCTCTGTACAACCCTGTGTGGATGAACCAGTGAGAGCTGGTCAAGCTTTTAGCTTTTTGCCATTCTTAGTGCAGGTGGTACATAACGCCCTGAAGTCCTTAGATCAGAGAAAGCCTGCAGGTCCTGATCTTTTGGATCCCTGCTTTTTAAATCTGGCAGCTGATTTCATAGCTGAACCACTTACATATCTGTTCAATCTAACCCTGGAATGTAATGAAATTCCAAAGATCTGGAAATCAGCATTTGTCCTACCACTTTTAAAAGGGGGAGATCCAACTCTTTAAAATAATTATAGGCCAATCTAAAAGCTGTCACCCCTGGCGAAAATACTTGAAACCCTTGTGAGTGAACAGCTAAATTAGTTTTTATTTACTCACTCTATTTTATTAATGTACCAATCGGGCTTCAGGAAGAAGCATAGCACAATTACAGCAGCCATGAAGGTTGTAAATGATATCACTGAAGCCCTTGACAAAAAACAGCACTGTGTCTGTCTCACTTTTTGTTGATCTCTCTAAGGCTTTTGATACAGTTGATCATGCTATACTAAGGCAGAGATTGTCGAGTGTAGGTCTTTCAGAGCATGCAGTTGCATGGTTTGCTAACTATCTGTCTGATAGAACTCAGGGCACTCAATTTGATGGGCTTATGTCTGTTAAATTGTCTGTCTTTAATGGTGTGCCCCAAGGCTCTGGACCTGGTCCTCTCTTATTCACTATTTATATAAATGATTTAGACAAAAATGTCCAAAATGCGCAACTTCATTTTTATGCTGATGATACTGTTATTTACTGTTGTTGTGCCTCGTCTCTTACAAAAGCTTCCCAAAACTTGCAAACTGCTTTTTATACTGTTCAACATACCTTGTGTCAATTGAAGCTTTTCCTCAATACTGACAAAACTAAACGAATGGTGTTTTCTAAAGCAAAAAATAGACCTCTGAACCTTTTACCTATTACTGCCTGTCAGGGCAAGGAGATTGAGGTTGTAACCGCATACAAATATCTTGGAATTTTAATTGATGATGGCCTCTCTTTTAAATTGCGAATAAAAAGCAAATAAATTGAAGCTGAAATTGGGATTTTATTTTTAGGAATAAGGCCTGTTTTTCTGTTGAAGCCAGAAGGAGGCTAGTATCAGCTACATTTATGCCTTTACTCGACAATGGGGACATTTTATATATGAATGCTTCCGCTCAGTATTTGAGATCAATTTACACCCTTTACCATGGCACTGTGAGATTTATTTTAAACTGCAAAACCCTTACGCACCACTGCACTTTGTATACCAGGGTTGGCTGGCCTTCTCTAGTCACTTGTAGGCTCAGGCACTGGTATACCTTTATTTACAAAGCCATTTTGGATTTACTACCTTTTTATTTGGGCATTTTTATTGTTCAGAAATGTGGTGGGTACTCTCTTCGTTCGCTGGACTTTATCCTGCTAACTTTTCCAAATGTCCAAACTGAATTTGGTAAAAGGGCTTTTCTGTACTCTGCGCCATCGTCTTGGAACGCCTTACAAAATACTTTTAAATTGGAAGAACTTGACCCGATTGGTATTTTTAAATCACTGATGAATGATCTTGAGACTGATTCCCTGACATTTTTAATTTGCTGTTTTTGATTTTGTTTTACTCTTGTGAATTCTATGGTTTTTACTAGATTACTTGTAGTTTTTCATGTTGTTTGTCTGTAATTTTTCTAATGACTTGGTGCTGCCTTTCTTGGCCAGGACGCTCTTGAAAAAGAGATTTTAAATCTCAATGAGCCTTTCCTGGTTAAATAAAATAAATAATGCACAGACACACTAAAGCTGTACAGTGTAGTTTGAGTAGTCAGTTCAATTATTTGCAGATGTGTTCCTTATTATTTACAAATCGAAAGATGTAACATTTGAAATGAATGTGGCAGAGCAGTTTAGCATAGAGTTCCTGTGGGAGTCTTCTCCAGTCTTTTTTCCTCCTTGGCCTCGATTCTCATTACATGGGATTTCCCCATTGCCAACTTCACATGAGATGGCCGCTGTCTACTGTCATGTAGTGCTGGATGACATATATCTATATCTATATATATGACATTTATCTCTATGCCGACATCGCCGCTGTCCATGGTCCTGAACTATACAATCTCGGCTATTTGCATATGTACAACCGTCCAAACTTGACCCCACACACATACACACACATTGATGCTAATCTCTCACACACGTTTGAACATTGCACAACCTGCAACAAAACACTGAAAGAGCATTTTATTCCAAGTGTGTTTGTGCTTGAATAAAGACCCGAAGAATGAAATCAATGTGTGATTGGACAATGTATATGTGCTTTGCAGAAGCCATTGCTTTCTTTCTACCAGAATATTTTTTCGCAAATGTATTAAACAAAATACAGAAATATCTAATTTAAAGTATTCAAACAGTATTCACATTTAAGTATTCACAATACATGTTAGAATCACCTTTGGCAGCGATTAAAGCTGTGAGTCTTTCTGGGTAAGTCTCCAAGAGCTTTGCACCCCTGGATTGTACCATATTTGCAATATCACAATATATACAGTACCAGTCAAAAGTCTGGATACACCTACTCATTTTAGGGTTTTTCTTTCTTTTACATTTTTTTACATTTTAGAATAATAGTGAAGACATCAAAACTATGACATATCACAATTGGAATCATGTAGTAAGCAAAAAAAGTAGCCATCCTTTTCCTTGACCACTTTACACACTCTTGGCATTCTCTCCAACCTTTTCATGAGGTAGTCACCTGGAATGCATTTCAATTAACAGGTGGACCTTCTTAAAAGTTAATTTATGGAATTTCTTTCCTTCTTAAAGTGTTTGAACTAATAGGTTGTGTTGTGACAGGGTAGGGATGGTTTACAGAAGATAGCCCTATTTGGTAAAAGACCAAGTCCATATTATGCCAAGAACAGCTCAAATAAGCAAAGAGAAACAACAGTCCATCGTTACTTAAGACATGAAGGTCAGTCAATAAAGAAGAATAAAGAATTTCAAGAACTTTGAAAGTTTCTTCTAGTGCAGTCGCAAAAACCATGAAGCGCTATGATGAAACTGGCTCTCATGAGGAAGACCCAGAGTAACCTCTGCTGCAGAGGATACGTTCAGTAGAGTTAACTGCACCTCAGATTGGAGCCCAAATAAATGCTTCACAGAGTTCAAGAAACACACATCTCAACATACACTGTACAGAGGAGACTGCGTGAATCAGGCCTTCATGGTCGAATTGCTCCATTGAAACCACTACTACACTTGGGCCAAGAAACACAAGCACTAGACTGGTGGAAATCTGTCCTTTGGTCTGATGAGTCCAAATTTGAGATGTTTGCCCTTCAATGTGTGTGTATAAAGAATCCAGGGTGTTTAGTTGGGTCTACTCTTCATTATAAAACAATTTGTTGAATGGTTTCAAATCCATCAGGAGCTGAATAAGTCTTGACGGGGACAGAGCTTGTTTTGCCAAGGAAAGTGAAAAGGACTGAGGGAAAGTAAAATGGAAAATACATGGAAGAACCTCAAAGAACATTGCATTTTCAAGATCATGTAACATCAAACATAACATCAAAATGCATCTTATATTCCTGCCCACATGATTCCAACTTACATTTTATGTGAGCAGAAATTTCATTTTGGAATACAACGTGATCACATTTTCACATGTGTAGTTTAATGTAATCACATGTTGCTTTACATGTTATCACATTATCTTCACATAAGATTACATGAAAACATGTTTTTGGAACACTGCCCGTGTTCACATGTGAAATGTGAAATTCATGTGGTTTTGCCTCCACACTCAAAGTTCTTAATAATGCTTTAAAATACACATGTATGATTGTGCATGTGTAATGGGTTGAAAACAAAGTCACTAAAAACAGACACACATTTATTATTTACCCCCCAGTCCATCAGGCCAATAGATGGCGCTGTTGCACTGTTGTAGCAGGAGAAACAGCAAGTTCTGGCCAAGCGCTCACCATTCTGCAGAATAAGGACCAGAACTTTACAGAGGTAAACTGTGTCTGTTCTTTTACTATTACAGGTATGTAACAGCACTTCAAACGTTCAAATATATACACAATATGTAATAATATGCTATTTAACAACGTTGTCCAGATATTATCACGTTAGGAAAGGTTTTGTTTTGGCTTTGTGTCGAACTGAGTGAGAGAAGAAGGTGACATTGAGTGAGAGTATATGTTAGCTTGATGCTAGCTGAGGGGAAAAAAAACATTTACGAGTCACGGAGACTATGTTTACTGAGTAGCTGACTTGTACTGGAATTTGTCTAGGATATTTTTTTATCAAGAATCCATTTGTTAGGGATTTCTGAGTTGGTTTTAGATGTTATTGGTTGTTTTGTGTAAAATTGTGGTCACTAGCTGGTAAACTGGCCGAGCACGCTCAGTCTGGTGGACTTTTAGTGCATACAGTGAGAGAGAGACGATTTTCTGGAGGTGCCACTATCTTAAAGCTGAATGTATTGTTGTCACTTTTCTGTAGCGGTATATAGAGAAACATTCAGTTATTTATGGTTTCATATATAGGTGTTTCTATTGTATGAATGTGAAATACATTGTGTATTTCCTCAGCTACACATGTACTCTGTCTGCACACGCATCCACGCATGCACATACACACGGACAAACACACACTAATGTTCTCTCTCTTGTGTTTGTCAGCAGTTCATTGTGGCCCTGTCATTCGCCTCCTTCACCAAAGCTCTGTCAGTGACCTGCATGAAGAGTGCCATCACTCAGAGAGACACTTTGACCTGTCCAGCTCTCTCATCAGACTCAAAGAAGGCAGCTTTGAGATGGGTATCAACAATAATATTGAGTTGCTTGAGAATTCATGTAGTTAAAACCAGATACAGACTACAGTATGATCCATTTTTTTGTGGTTCAATCAGAGTCTGCTCTCAATACTGTCCAGTTTTATAGTTGTTCCTATCAATTGATTGACTGGCATTTGTCCATGACTCTACTGTCAAACCCCTAACATTGTTTTATTTGTTGCTATGTTGTTGTAGCCTAGTATCCAAACTCATATGCCATTTTTAGTTTAAAAAATAACAGTGTTTATAATTTGCTATTCCTGACTACTGCAGTGTTGTGGTTTCTTGCAGGTAACCTGCTGTTCCTGGCTGTGGTCAGCCATTTTGGGGCGAAGCTGCACCGGCCCAGGTTCATTGCTATGGGCTGTTTCCTCATGGCTGTAGGATCCTTCCTCACAGGCCTGCCACACTTCTTCATGGGATGGTAAAACAACTGAAATACTGGTTAAACTTGTACTTATAGAGATACTCCAATGCGGAGGATAGTTTCACTATAGAAATAAAGAAATGTATCCAGTTGTTGATTAATCTCAGTTAATTTAGAACTAAAGTCTTGCGTAATTGGTTAGCTGCTTGATTATGTTTTGGGGCCATACATGTTAAGAGAAGGGATTAAGAGATGCTATAACTGTGACCTGGTAAGGTTGGACCCAGGTGCAGAGAAGAGACCAGAAGATGAAGCAGTGGTTCCAACCAGTGTCTCCACCCCTCAAGGGCCCACGTAACTGCCAAAAGCTCCCAGTTGCCAACATCGTAGATGCCTTCCGCTGGCGAGACCCACTTGGAGAGAAAGGTGCATGGGTGCAGTTTCTTGTCTTCCTCGTCCCGCTGGGAAAGTACAGCACCAGCTCCGGTGTCCGAGGCGTCCACCTCTACCACAAAGGGGCGAGTAGGATCAGGATGAACGAGGATGGGTCCGGAGGTGAAACGTCCCTTGAGCTCTATGAATGCCCTGTCAGCCTCAGGATTCCTGCAAAAACCTGCTTGAGTGAGGTAGGACATGGCTGTTAGTGTTCCGGAAGGTTTTTTTGAGAAGATCAGGATGTCGTCGAGGTGAACAAAGACGAACCGGTTCAACATATCCCTAAGAGTGTCATTGATCAATGCCTGAAAGACTGCCGGTGAGTTCGATATTCCAAAGGTCATGACTAAATACTCAGTGACCTCTAGGGGTGTTAACAACACTGTCATCTCAGATTTTCAAAATATGCTTTTGAACCATAGCTAAACAAGCATTTGTGTAAGAGCTATGGTTCAAAAGCATATTTTGAAAATCTGAGATGACAGTGTTGTTAACACCCCTAGAGGTCACTGAGTATTTAGTCATGACCTTTGGAATATCGAACTCACCGGCAGTCTTTTTATTGATAGCTAGCATAGCACAAAAACAAGAAAAGCATTCAAATAAAATCATTTACCTTTGAAGAACTTCAGATGTTTTCAATGAGGAGACTCTCAGTTAGATAGCAAATGTTCAGTTTTTCCAAAAAGATTATTTGTGTAGGAGAAATCGCTCCGTTTTGTTCATCACGTTTGGCTAAGAAAAAACCCAGAAAATTCAGTCATTATAACACCAAACATTTTTCCAAATTAACTCCATAATATCGACAGAAACATGGCAAACGTTGTTTAGAATCAATCCTCAAGGTGTTTTTCACATATCTATTCGATGATATATCATTCGTGGAAGTTTGGTTTCTCCTCTAAACCACATGGAAAAATGCATGCAGCTGGAGATTACGCAATAATTTCGACGGGGGACACCAAGCGGACACCTGGTAAATGTAGTCTCTTATGGTCAATCTTCCAATGATATGCCTACAAATACGTCACAATGCTGCAGACACCTTGGGGAAACGACAGAAAGTGTAGGCTCATTCCTTGCGCATTCACAGCCATATAAGGAGACATTGGAACAAAGCGCATTCAAAATCTGGGGCATTTCCTGTTTGAAATTTCATCTTGGTTTCGCCTGTAGCATCAGTTCTGTGGCACTCACAGATAATATCTTTGCAGATTTGGAAACGTCAGAGTGTTTTCTTTCCAAAGCTGTCAATTATATGCATAGTCGAGCATCTTTTCGTGACAAAATATCTTGTTTAAAATGGGAACGTTTTTCATCCCAAAATGTTAATAGCATCGGGTAAGGGGTAACAATTCTTGATCGTAATCCTTTTCAGCCCTCTGTAATCGATGCAAGGACTGAAGTTTGGGTCAGAGACAGAGAGAAAAGGGATGCGATTAGACATGCAGCCCAATTATGATATTTTTTCTATTAATTGGTCTTTTGAACAATCACATAAAATATTTTCGTATCAGCTCTTTTTCAGAGCATATCTGATTGGTCAAAATACCAATTACTAAAAAAAAATGACTGAATTGGGCTGCCTGTCTCAACGAATCCATAGAAACCTGGACATGTTGAACTTCCGGCGCCGACAGAGATGGCCGCCTCGCTTCTCGTTCCTAGGAAACTATGCAGTTTTTGTTTTTTTACGTGTTATTTCTTACATTAGTACCCCAGGTCATCTTAGGTTTCATTACATACAGTCGAGAAGAACTACTGAATATAAGATCAGCGTCAACTCACCATCAGTACGACCAAGAATATGTTTTCCACGACGCGGATCCTGTGTTCTGCCTTACAAACAGGTCAACGGAATTGATTCCATGCAGCGACCCCAAAAAACGACTTCGTAAAAGAGGGAAATGTAGCGGTCTTCTGGTCAGACTCCGGACACGGGCACATCGTGCACCACTCGCTAGCATTCTTCTTGCCAATGTCCAGTCTCTTGACGAAATCCGAGCAAGGGTAGCATTCCAGAGGGACATCAGAGACTGTAACGTTTTCTGCTTCACGGAAACATGGCTCACTGGAGAGACGCTATCCGGGGCGGTGCAGCCAACGGGTTTCTCCACGCATCGCGCCGACAGAAACAAACATCTTTCTGGTAAGAAGAGTGGCGGGGGCGTATGCCTCATGACTAACGAGACATGGTGTGATGAAAGAAACATACAGGAACTCAAATCCTTCTGTTCACCTGATTTAGAATTCCTCACAATCAAATGTAGACCGCATTATCTACCAAGAGAATTCTCTTCGATTATAATCACAGCCGTATATATCCCCCCCAAGCAGACACAAACTTTATTTAACCCTTTGCAAACTGGAAACCATTTATCCGGAGGCTGCATTCATTGTAGCTGGGGATTTTAACAAAGCTAATCTGAAAACAAGACTCCCTAAATTTTATTAGCATATCGATTGCGGAACCAGGGGTGGTAAAACCTTGGATCACTGTTACTCTAACTTCCGCGACGCATATAAGGCCCTGCCCCGCCCCCCTTTCGGAAAAGCTGACCACGACTCCATTTTGTTGATCCCTGCTACAGACAGAAACTTAAACAAGAGGCTCCCACGCTGAGGTCTGTCCAACGCTGGTCCGACCAAGCTGACTCCACACTCCAAGACTGCTTCCATCACGTGGACTGGGACATGTTTCGTATTGTGTCAGATAAAAATATTGACGAATACGCTGATTCGGTGTGCGAGTTCATTAGAACGTGCGTTGAAGATGTCGTTCCCATAGCAACGATAAAAACATTCCCTAACCAGAAACTGTGGATTGATGGCAGCATTCGCGTGAAACTGAAAGCGCGAACCACTGCTTTTAATCAGGGCAAGGTGTCTGGTAACATGACCGAATACAAACAGTGCAGCTATTCCCTCCGCAAGGCTATTAAACAAGCTAAGCGTCAGTACAGAGACAAAGTACAATCTCAATTCAACGGCTCAGACACAAGAGGCATGTGGCAGGGTCTACAGTCAATCACGGACTACAAGAAGAAACCCAGCCCAGTCACGGACCAGGATGTCTTGCTCCCAGGCAGACTAAATAACTTTTTTGCCCGCTTTGAGGACAATACAGTGCCACTGACATGGCCTGCAACGAAAACATGCGGTCTCTCCTTCACTGCAGCCGAGGTGAGTAAGACATTTAAACGTGTTAACCCTCGCAAGGCTGCAGGCCCAGACGGCATCCCCAGCCGCGCCCTCAGAGCATGCGCAGACCAGCTGGCCGGTGTGTTTACGGACATATTCAATCAATCCCTATACCAGTCTGCTGTTCCCACATGCTTCAAGAGGGCCACCATTGTTCCTGTTCCCAAGAAAGCTAAGGTAACTGAGCTAAACGACTACCGCCCCGTAGCACTCACTTCCGTCATCATGAAGTGCTTTGAGAGACTAGTCAAGGACCATAATCACCTCCACCCTACCTGACACCCTAGACCCACTCCAATTTGCTTACCGCCCAAATAGGTCCACAGACGATGCAATCTCAACCAAACTGCCCTAACCCATCTGGACAAGAGGAATACCTATGTGAGAATGCTGTTCATAGACTACAGCTCGGCATTCAACACCATAGTACCCTCCAAGCTCGTCATCAAGCTCGAGACCCTGGGTCTCGACCCCGCCCTGTGCAACTGGGTACTGGACTTCCTGACGGGCCGCCCACAGGTGGTGAGGGTAGGTAACAACATCTCCTCCCCTCTGATCCTCAACACTGGGGCCCCACAAGGGTGCGTTCTGAGCCCTCTCCTGTACTCCCTGTTCACCCACGACTGCGTGGCCACGCACGCCTCCAACTCAATCATCAAGTTTGCGGACGACACAACAGTGGTAGGCTTGATTACCAACAACGACGAGACGGCCTACAGGGAGGAGGTGAGGGCCCTCGGAGTGTGGTGTCAGGAAAATAACCTCACACTCAACGTCAACAAAACTAAGGAGATGATTGTGGACTTCAGGAAACAGCAGAGGGAACACCCCCCTATCCACATCGATGGAACAGTAGTGGAGAGGGTAGCAAGTTTTAAGTTCCTCGGCATACACATCACAGACAAACTGAATTGGTCCACTCACACTGACAGCGTCGTGAAGAAGGCGCAGCAGCGCCTCTTCAACCTCAGGAGGCTGAAGAAATTTGGCTTGTCACCAAAAGCACTCACAAACTTCTACAGATGCACAATCGAGAGCATCCTGGCGGGCTGTATCACCGCCTGGTACGGCAACTGCTCCGCCCTCAACCGTAAGGCTCTCCAGAGGGTAGTGTGGTCTGAACAACGCATCACCGAGGGCAAACTACCTGCCCTCCAGGACACCTACACCACCCGATGTTACAGGAAGGCCATAAAGATCATCAAGGACATCAACCACCCGAGCCACTGCCTGTTCACCCCGCTATCATCCAGAAGGCGAGGTCAGTACAGGTTTATTTTAATTTTATTTTATTTCACCTTTATTTAACCAGGTAGGCTAGTTGAGAACAAGTTCTCATTTGCAACTGCGACCTGGCCAAGATAAAGCATAGCAGTGTGAACAGACAACACAGAGTTACACATGGAGTAAACAATTAGCAAGTCAATAACACAGTAGAAAAAATGGGCAGTCTATATACAATGTGTGCAAAAGGCATGAGGAGGTAGGCGAATAATACAATTTTGCAGATTAACACTGGAGTGATAAATGATCAGATGGGCATGTACAGGTAGAGATATTGGTGTGCAAAAGAGCAGAAAAGTAAATACATAAAAACAGTAAAAAACAGTATGGGAATGAGGTAGGTGAAAAAGGGTGAGCTATTTACCTATAGACTATGTACAGCTGCAGCGATCGGTTAGCTGCTCGGATAGCTGATGTTTGAAGTTGGTGAGGGAGATAAAAGTCTCCAACTTCAGCGATTTTTGCAATTCGTTCCAGTCACAGGCAGCAGAGTACTGGAACGAAAGGCGGCCAAATGAGGTGTTGGCTTTAGGGATGATCAGTGAGATACACCTGCTGGAGCGCGTGCTACGGATGGGTGTTGCCATCGTGACCAGTGAACTGAGATAAGGCGGAGCTTTACCTAGCATGGACTTGTAGATGACCTGGAGCCAGTGGGTCTGGCGACGAATATGTAGTGAGGGCCAGCCGACTAGAGCATACAAGTCGCAGTGGTGGGTGGTATAAGGTGCTTTAGTGACAAAACGGATGGCACTGTGATAGACTGCATCCAGTTTGCTGAGTAGAGTGTTGGAAGCCATTTTGTAGATGACATCGCCGTCGAGGATCGGTAGGATAGTCAGTTTTACTAGGGTAAGCTTGGCAGCGTGAGTGAAGGAGGCTTTGTTGCGGAATAGAAAGCCGACTCTGGATTTGATTTTTGATTGGAGATGTTTGATGTGAGTCTGGAAGGAGAGTTTGCAGTCTAGCCAGACACCTAGGTACTTATAGATGTCCACATATTCAAGGTTGGAACCATCCAGGGTGGTGATGCTAGTCGGGCATGCGGGTGCAGGCAGCGATCGGTTGAAAAGCATGCATTTGGTTTTACTCGCGTTTAAGAGCAGTTGGAGGCCACGGAAGGAGTGCTGTATGGCATTGAAGCTCGTTTGGAGGTTTGATAGCACAGTGTCCAATGACGGGCCGAAAGTATATAGAATGGTGTCGTCTGCGTAGAGGTGGATCAGGGAATCGCCCGCAGCAAGAGCAACATCATTGATATATACAGAGAAAAGAGTCGGCCCGAGAATTGAACCCTGTGGCACCCCCATAGAGACTGCCAGAGGACCGGACAGCATGCCCTCTGATTTGACACACTGAACTCTGTCTGCAAAGTAATTGGTGAACCAGGCAAGGCAGTCATCCGAAAACCGAGGCTGTTGAGTCTGCCGATAAGAATTTGGTGATTGACAGAGTCGAAAGCCTTGGCGAGGTCGATGAAGACTGCTGCACAGTACTGTCTTTTATCGATGGCGGTTATGATATCATTTAGTACCTTGAGTGTGGCTGAGGTGCACCCGTGACCGGCTCGGAAACCAGATTGCACAGCGGAGAAGGTACGGTGGGATTCGAGATGGTCAGTGACCTGTTTGTTGACTTGGCTTTCGAAGACCTTAGATAGGCAGGGCAGGATGGATATTGGTCTATAGCAGTTTGGGTCCAGGGTGTCTCCCCCTTTGAAGAGGGGGATGACTGCGGCAGCTTTCCAATCCTTGGGGATCTCAGACGATATGAAAGAGAGGTTGAACAGGCTGGTAATAGGGGTTGCGACAATGGCGGCAGATAGTTTCAGAAATAGCGGGTCCAGATTGTCAAGCCCAGCTGATTTGTACGGGTCCAGGTTTTGCAGCTCTTTCAGAACATCTGCTATCTGGATTTGGGTAAAGGAGAACCTGGAGAGGCTTGGGTGAGGAACTACGGGGGGGGCGGAGCTGTTGGCCGAGGTTGGAGTAGCCAGGCGGAAGGCATGGCCAGCCGTTGAGAAGTGCTTATTGAAGTTTGCAGGTGCATCAAAGCTGGGACCGAGAGACTGAAAAACAGCTTCTATCTCAAGGCCATCAGACTGTTAAACAGTTAAACAGCCACCACTAACATTGAGTGGCTGCTGCCAACACACTGTCATTGACTGTCATTGACACTGACCCAACTCCAGCCACTTTAATAATGGGAATTGATAGGAAATGATGTAAAATATATCACTAGCCACTTTAAACAATGCTACCTTATATAATGTTACTTACCCTACATTATTCATCTCATATGCATACGTATATACTGTACTCTATATCATCGACTGCATCCTTATGTAATACATGTATCACTAGCCACTTTAACTATGCCACTTTGTTTACTTTGTCTACATACTCATCTCATATGTATATACTGTACTCGATACCATCTACTGTATGCTGCCCTGTACCATCACTCATTCATATATCCTTATGTACATATTCTTTATCCCCTTACACTGTGTATAAGACAGTAGTTTTGGAATTGTTAGTTAGATTACTTGTTGGTTATCACTGCATTGTCGGAACTAGAAGCACAAGCATTTCGCTACACTCGCATTAACATCTGCTAACCATGTGTATGTGACAAATAAAATTTGATTTGATGTTCCAACTGAAATGTTCCATCCTGATGTTGAATGGAATTAAATACACTTGTTTTGTTCTCTCCCATCCCCTGTAGGTTTGTTGAACATGAGTGGAAATGAAACTCCAGCACACTGGTAGCACTAAAGACGTGTGAGTATAACTTTTCAAGGTGAGTTGAACCTGCCTGTGGGTGCAGTGGGGATATTCCTGGAAGGTCTACTGATGAAGAGGTATAAGCTTGGCGTTGTGTCTGGAGCCCAGATGTCTTTCGTCATCTCCTTCATGGCCTACCTCCTCCTCCCTCTGCAGTCTGGCACTAAGTGTGACAACGTTCAGGTGGCTGGTCTGACCGTGTCCTACAACGGGTAAATATGACATCTGGTTGGTTGGTGGGTGGGTTAATTAAAACAGGTTTTGATCAGTGGAATATGAGGGAGAGTTAGACCAAAACACACATGGGCCTCCCTCTTGTGGGAATATACAGTATGGTTGTTACTGAGCCAGAATTCCTGGCTGTTTTGTCACTGTGCCTGTGTCAATGAAAGTTCAGCAACAATTATTTAAACATCATTATTACCAGCCATTTTCTCTGTCCCCCAGGTCCCCTGGTGTATAATGGCAGCCTGTTGTCAGAGTGTAACAGAGACTGCTTCTGCTTGGCTGGGGAGTGGGACCCTGTGTGTTCAGACAACGGCATCACCTACAGGTTATGGCAAGAACACGGTACCAATACTATTAATGTACTGAGTGTACAACACATTCACAGGGATGCTGGCCCATGTTGACTCCAATGGCTCCCACAGTTCTGTCAAGTTGGCTGTGTCTTTTGAGTGGTGGACCATTCTTGATACACACGGAAATCTATTGAGCGTATAAAACCCAGCAGCGTTGCAGTTCTTGACACAAACTGGTACCCCTGGCACCTACTAACATGCCCCGTTGAAAGGCACGTAAATATTTTGTCTTGCCCATTCACCCTCTGAATGGCACACACAATCCATGTCTCAATTGTCTCAAGCTTTACAATATATATTTTAAACCTGTCTCCTCCTCTTTATCTACACTGATTTAAGTGGATTTAACTAGTGACATCCATAAGGGATTATATCTTTGACCTGGATTCACCTGGTCAGCATATGTCATGGAAAGAGCAGGTTTTCTTAATGTTTTATACACTCAGTGTAGCTCATGGCACTGACATGTACCACTGCATATACATTCAGAGAGTCTAATCTAGAGTCGGCTTTCTATTCCACAACAAAGCCTCCTTCACTCACACCGCCAAACTTACCCTAGTAAAACTGACTATCCTACCGATCCTCGACTTCGGCGATGTCATCTACAAAATAGCTTCCAATACTCTACTCAGCAAACTGGATGCAGTTTATCACAGTGCCATCCGTTTTGTTACTAAAGCACCTTATACCACCCATCACTGCGACCTGTATGCTCTAGTCGGCTGGCCCTCGCTACATATTCGTCGCCAGACCCACTGGCTCCAGGTCATCTACAAGTCCATGCTAGGTAAAGCTCCGCCTTATCTCAGTTCACTGGTCACAATGGCAACACCCACCCGTAGCACGCGCTCCAGCAGGTGTATCTCACTGATCATCCCTAAAGCCAACATCTCATTTGGCCGCCTTTCCTTCCAGTTCTCTGCTGCCTGTGACTGGAATGAATTGCAAAAATCGCTGAAGTTGGAGACTTTTATCTCCCTCACCAACTTCAAACATCTGCTATCTGAGCAGCTAACTGATCGTTGCAGCTGTACATAGTCTATCGGTAAATAGCCCACCCAATTTACCTACCTCATCCCCATACTGTTTTAATCTATTTACTTTTCTGCTCTTTTGCACACCAGTATCTCTACCTGCACATGACCATCTGATCATTTATCACTCGTGTTAATCTGCAAAATTGTAATTATTCGCCTACCTCCTCATGCCTTTTGCACACAATGTATATAGACTCTTTTTTTATTTTTTCTACTGTGTTATTGACTTGTTTATTGTTTACTCCATGTGTAACTCTGTGTTGTTGTCTGTTCACACTGCTATGCTTTATCTTGGCCAGGTCGCAGTTGTAAATGAGAACTTGTTCTCAACTAGCCTACCTGGTTAAATAAAGGTGAAATAAAAAAATCTGCCATGCTGACCCTCAACACGGGGACCCCTCAGGGGTGCCTGCTTAGTTCCTTCCTGTACTCCATGTTTACCTGTTGCTCCAACACCATCATGAAGTTTGCCAATGACACGAATGTGGTAGGGCCTGATCACCAACGACGACAGCCTATAGGGAGGAAGTCAGACTTCGGCATTTTTCCTGGAGGGCCAAAATGTGTAGTAATCTTTGGCCAAACCAGGCACACTAGAGTTTATGGAGCGATATGATGTTGCATCTGAAATTCAGTTTATGTTGGCACTAATATCACTCCATAACATTCTAGCTATATGTCTTGGTTAATGCCTGGTTGGAAAAAATGAAAAAGACTGTAGCTCCTAAAGACATGATGGGCCACCACTTGGGTAGAAGCACTATATGGTCCCGTAGCCTACTTTGTCACATGTAAACAAGTTTAGGATGCCAAATGTTACCAAACATCCTACGCTTCCATTAGTCCCAGTCAAACGTATCTTGACCTTTATCAACCCTACTGCATATGCCCTTTAGCTTTCATATTAATTTCATTTTATTGCACTTTGTTTGGGACGGCACAAGACACTTTAAAAATAAAATGGTGTATATTTTTGGTCTAGTGTTCAATTTTCTTCTCTATTGCTCAATACTGTATGCTATGTGCACACAGTTGTCTGTTGTCGATCTGGAACCACTGACAGATTAGGGGAGTATCTGTGGCCACATGATAAAACACTAGTCTGGCATCAGTAGTCTGAAAATAGGAGGAAACCAGTTGGACATGTACATCAACATATGGCAGTTGACATTAATATGGTCAAAAACCCATCCTAGATGTCTCACACTTTTTGAATGAACTTGTGCCTTTGGCCAGGATCCAATTTTCCCACGGAGCTGGTGTGTAAAGGACCATATAAAATCATCTGAATGAGCAGCTAACCGATCGCTGCAGCTGTACATAGTCTATTGGTAAATAGCCCACCCATTTTCACCTACCTCATCCCCACACTGTTTTTATTTGCACACCAATATCTCTACCTGTACATGACCATCTGATCATTTATCACTCCAGTGTTAATCTGCAAAATTGTAATTATTTGCCTACCTCCTCATGCCTTTTGCACACATTGTATATAGACTCCCCTTTTCTACTGTGTTATTGACTTGTTAATTGTTTACTCCATGTGTAACTCTGTGTTGTCTGTTCACACTGCTATGCTTTATCTTGGCCAGGTCGCAGTTGCAAATGAGAACTTGTTCTCAACTTGCCTACCTGGTTAAATAAAGGTGAAATAAAAAAATAAAAATGGAGAAAAAAAAACTAGGCTTATTCATGTTTCAGCGGGATTATAGCATAGTTGAATTCCATTTAATTTCCAATGAGTTTAAGAAATTAATGGAAAGCCATGTACTGATTGTATTTGTATGTTATGAATCGCTACTTGAATATGTACAGAAACAGTTAGTTGATTTAGTGTGTCAATTTGGTGGAGGTCCAAAATGAATGTAAAATCCAGACAGTTGAGTAATGACACGCAGTATGACATGAGCGATACCAAAAACATAGCTACTGCAGTCAGTTTACAACCAGGGATTTTATTTTTTAAATTTGTTTATTGCTTAAACAGAGATTTTAACACAGCATAAACCAACACTGATCAAAGCAGTGGTAGGTTTTATGGGGAAAACATTCAATCAAATCACATACACATGGTTAGCAGATGTTAATGGGAGTGTAGCGAAATGCTTGTGCTTCTAGTTCTGACCTTGCAGTAATATCTAACAAGTGATCTAACAATTTCACAACAACTACCTTATATGCACACAAGAATAAGAATATGTACATATAAATATATGGATGAGCGATGGCCTAACGGCATAGGCAAGATGCAGTAGATGGTATAGAGTACAGTATATACATATGAGATGAGTAATGTAGGGTATGTAAACATTATATAAAGTGGCATTGTTTAAAGTAACTAGTGATGCATTTATTACATCCAATTTTTAATTATTGAAGTGGCTAGAGATTGAGTCAGTATGTTGGCAGCAGCCACTCAATGTTAGTGATGGCTGGTTAACAGTCTGATGGCCTTGAGATAGAAGCTGCCCCCACTTCCTCTCCTCCCTCTTCATCCTCCCCCTCAAATCTCCTTCCACCCTCCTCACTATCCCTTCCACACCCCAATCTCTCCCTGTCTTCACCATGTTCTGCCTTGCTTCCCACAGCCCCCGTTTAAAGAGACTCATGAGAAGCCAGAGCAGAAACCTGTCCCTATCCGTCCCTCTCGCTCTCCCTACACCCCTCTCTAACCTGGCCCACGTCAATACAAAATCCCCCTTTACCAAACCTAACAACACCCGTGCCCTAGCCCATACTACTCCGGCAAAAGCACAGTCCTAAAAGACATGGCGCACAGTCTCCTCCCTGCCACAAGAGGATCTTGGACAGGTGGGGGATTGCACCAAACTATACCGGTACAAGATGGAACGTACCGGCAAGCACTTATGGAGGCTCAACCAATTCAGGTCATTGAGCCTGTTGTCCAGACCCCGCGCCTGCACTCCCTCCCAGACCACTTCCGAGATGCCCACTACAGGCGCCGGACTCCCTGCCTTTCTGACCTCCTCGTACAGGTGCCTGTGATCTAAACCTACTCGGGCAACTTCAACCTCAGGGTGCGCACGCAGCCACTTGGCCGCATGACCAAAGTGCCACGGCAGCTGTTCCGCCCGAGGACCCGTGTTAGACCACACCATTATGCTTCTCGCCTGATACGAGAAGAACACCCGCAGGAGGTAACCGGACGGGTGTATCACTGGCTGAGCAAGCTCCGTTAACAAGAAAGAAACAAAAATTGTGTCCAGCTTGAGGGGGAAATGTGGTACCCCCCTACCTCCCTCCCCGATGGGACAGATCATGCGTGCCCTGGCGACCCACTCACACCTGCCACTCCACATAAACTGAAACACAAGCCTCACTAGAGGCCTCCTCAGACAAGCCGGCAATGGGTAGATGTATGCCAAATACAAAAGAGACGGCAACACATCCACCTTTAGGACCAGGACTTTGCCCATAAAAGACAAATACCTAGCTTTCCACATTGCTAGCTTCCTCTGTACCACTGCGGTACGCATGTTCCAGTTTAGCGTCGCTGAGCCGGAGGTCTCAAAATGGACCCCGAAAATCCTCAGGGCCCCCTCACAGAGAGATAACCCCCCAGGCACATCCGTTCTACCGCGCCATCTTCTGAAAAACTTGACGGAAGACTTTGCATGGTTCAGAACTGCTCCCGACGCTCGGGTGAAATCCCCAAAGATGGCAAGGGACCTTGTCAGGCACGAGTCCTTGCACAACAGCAAGGAAATGTCGTCGGCGTACTGCGTCATCTTAACACGCAGCCCACCACTTCCAGGGATCAGCAAGCCTTCCACCCCTGTGTCCGCCCTAATGGCAGCCCCCAGAGGCTCCATGTACAGAACGAAGAGGAGAGCCGAGAGTGGGCACCCCTGCCTGACCCCAGACGAGAGGTCAAAAACGTCACCCAAGTGACTATTTACACTAACTCGGCACCCCGCTCCGACATATAATGTACGAATCCATCCTATAAACTTCTCCCCAAATCCTAATCGACCTAACACTCTGAATAAAAAGGATCTATTCACGCGATCAAAGGTTTTCGCCTGATCTAGCGCTGCTACCATTAAAGGCAGTCCTATATCTTCAACCCAAGCGATGGAGTCCCTGATTAACTGTAGGTTCCATCTAATAGAGCGGCCCTCTACCCCGCACGTCTGATCCTCATGAACGACATAGGGAAGGGCTGTGCGCAACCGGTCTGCTAAAACCTTTGCAAGCCAGTTGCCAAGGTCTGTTACTTCCCCCTTCTTATATAAAAGTGACAGCACACCAACAGCCATTGATCCCCCGGGACCCCCGTCTCAAGGATGGCCTTCAAGACTTCGAGGACCACTGGTCCAAGTATACCCCAAAACTTGAGATAAAACTCAGCCGGCAGCCCATCCATCCCAGGCACCTTCCCTTTTCCCATCCTCCTAAGAGCGCTCTCAACCTCTTCTAGTGAGATCTGAGCCTCCATCACTTCTCTAAAGTCCTCCGGCAACCGCCTGGACAAGTGTTCTAAAAACACATTTCCCTGCTCTACATCTATTTCCCTTTCCTTAAATAAACCTTGGAAATTATCAGTTGTCACCCTGACCATATCCTCTGGTTCTCTAACTATACTACCATTTTCTTCCCTAACACCATGCATTACCTTCCTACTCTGTCTGGCCCTAACCAACTTAAAGAACATAGCAGAACAAGTCTCATTATGTTCTAGAAAGCCACTATGCGCACGCTCCAGGAAAGCTCGAGCCTTCCGCTCCTGCAACTCCCTGAGCTGCGCCTTTAGGGTTGCGGATCTCTCCCAGTCAAACGACCCGCCGAGGTTGCCTGCCTCGTATTCGAGTTCAATTAACCTTTGGATACGATCCACCTCCCTCCTCTCCTCCCTTTTTTCCTCTTGCAATACCCTATTATAAAAGCCCTAATCCTCACCTTAACTAATTCCCACCACTCTAACACCCCTCGCACATGGACCGGAGGCCCTCAAGCCTCCAAAAGAAACCATAAAACCCGTCAACAAAAGCCTGCTCCTCCAGCACATCCCGATCTAGCTTCCAGTACCCCCTACCAAAGAGGCAGACTGGCGACCCCACCTGCAGGAGCACCATGTCGTGATCCGAAAAGAAAACAGGCAACAGCCGCCCAGACAACTTACCCAAAGACCTGGGTACAAAAATATAGTCGAGCCTCCGCTCAACCCCTGGAGTTGCGCCATGTAGGACCGTCCATTTTCGGAGTAGTGTGCAGACCACCATCTATCTACCAGACCATGGCAAGCCATTAGCCTGGCAATGGAGCCTGCACTGCTATCCCCCTCTTCCTAAATCTGTATTAAAATCCCCCTATCACTAATTTCCTATTTGTGACACACAGGGGCGTCAGACAGTCCACCATCTCCCTCCTGTCTGCCACCACCTGTGGCCCATACACCACCACTAATCTAAATTTACAATCCCTTATCGTGACATCCACCCCTATAACCCTCCCCTGCATTACCACAAAAGAATCCTCCACTTTTACCTCCCTGTGCCCACACAAAATCCCTACCCCCGATGAGTGCACCCCCCAAACACCCCAAACCGACTCCCCCTTGTCCCACTCCCTCTTAAACCTACTAACATCCCCTCCTGTAAAAAACCTACTAACCTCCTGTAAAAAACAAAATTCAAACCCCACACCCTCCAAATAACTAAAAACCGCCCTCCTCTTAACAAAATCCCTTAAACCCCTTACATTTAAACTAACAAAAGTAAAATTAGACCCCATGAAAAAATAAAAACATGTAATACACTCAAATTATAAACCCAGACAGAAAAAAAAAACAGGAGACTCACCCGATGCTCCCCTGCTCCATATCTACCGGTGAGAACACCATCCGTAATCCCGACATCCCCCCCTCTTCCTCCATCACACCATCCCAGGATGCAGGAATAGTGTTTGGCTCCGGGGTGCCCTGCACCCTGGGTCTACCCCCACAATCCTCCCCTCCCCAGTGTTGCAGCTGGTTTGGAAAAAAATTGGGGAGGCTGAGTCCCCAAACTAAAAACTCCCCACCTCCTCCTGTACCCAGTCCTGAGTCTTGTTAGGTGTGTCCCCACCCAACAGAAGTTGAGGGCCTGGGGAAACCAGCAACATCCCAGAGGTTTCTCCCACCCCCATCACTCTCTTGGCCATCCCCTCCCTCTCACTGTCGGCCAATCGCACCCTCCTCTTCATTCTCTTCTTTGGTTATGGCGGCAGTGGAGAGATACCACCCCCCCCGCCAGCTCCTCCACCATACCCCTCATCTCTTCCACCAGGGCACTTTCCCCCCAGTCCACTTGCTCTTCCACCGTCTCCTTCTCTACCACTCCTCCCTCGCTTTCTTCTCTCTCATGCTCCTCCACTCGGTTGCCTTCTTCCGCCGCTTTTCCTGGTTCTCCTACTCCCTACTCCCTTCCGTTTCCTTCTCTCTTCCATCCGCCGCTTATTGCTCCTCCTCCTTCCTTGTGGCCTTCCCCTCTGGACCTGTACTCTGGTCATGAGGCGTGCTTCCTTCCCCTCCTCTTCTTCCCCCATCCCCCGCCCCTGCTCCCCCCAGCCACAGACGCATATGACCTCTGACGGGCCGGGCACCCCCGCCACAGGTGTGCTGACGAGCCACACCCATGGCACATCTTAGGCTTGTCACAATCCCTCGCCTCGTGATCCTCAGATGCACAAAATCTGCATTTTCTTGTACTGCACGAGGCGAATATGTGACCGTAGGCCATACAGCGCCTGCAAAATGGGGGCTGACGTGCATAAAACAACGTCCCCCTGTCAGCCCCTAGGGAGAACATAGCAGGAGGATGGAGGTAGCCACTGTGTCCCTTTGGGTCCTCCCTGAGGAGGGCCTGGAAGCCAAGCAAACCGAATCGTGTTGGCCAGCCCAATCCCAGGGACCGACCGTGTTGATGTATTTAGCACCATCTCCGCAAGGAGAATGGCGCTTGTTCTCTTCTTCCAAAACAAGTAAAAAAGAAAAACCAAAGTGACCGAGCCTATCTGGTGAAACTACACAGAGACAGGAACAATCACCCACAAAACCCAACACAAAACAGGCTACCTAAATATGGTTCCCAATCAGAGACAATGACTAACATCTGCCTCATAGAAATAGACAAACCAGACACACAACATAGAATGCCCACCCAACTCACGTCCTGACCAACACTAAAACAAGGAAAACACACATGAACGATGGTCAGAACGTGACAATTACTCTAGTATTTTACTGGGTGACTTTAACTTGAGTAAAAGTAAAGATACCTTAATAGAAAATAACTGTCATGTAAAAGTAAAGATACCTTAATAGAAAATGACTGTCATGTATGGGTACTTTTTCCACCACTGCACTGGTTCTGTGTATAAGCCATTTAGCAATAACTTTTACCCAAAGCGACTGAGCTCCGATCATGCTTGCTTCGTCCCGCAAAGTATTGTTCCTAGAAGTACTGAATATGCCGCTGTTAAGTGGAAACGCTATTTTCGTTTGAGTTGGTTGATCAAGGACGCAAGACTCCGAACAGAAGCTTCTGCAACAAGTCGTCTGTATCAACAATAGTTCGTTGTGGGACGAAGCAATGGCCATGCACGTATACATTTTACATATGGGTGCTCCCGTGAATCAAACCCATAATTATTGCGGCGCAAGCTCCATGCTGTGCCAATTGAGCTACAGGACCACAGACAACAATAGCCAACGTTACGTTTCTCTCAAGATTAGAATACTTGTGTTGTAGCTACACAGTAACGTGTGCTAGCCAGGGCTACATTTTGCATCCATGCCATACTTGTGACATACAGTTAATTCAGGTTTAGCTCATGTCAGCTACAATGTAGCTGGAATCATTTGTAATAACTGGCTCACTGAAGTTTATTTTGCTGCCACCACCGTGAACCACACATATTTCTGCATGCGCCACCATCTTTTCTCATTTCAACTATGACCCTTCGCCTCTGACCCAACAACACATGGCATGCTTCTGTTCTCGTTTATTCAAAACTGGTTCGTAGTTGCCCTCAAGCGTTCTCAAATTACTGCATGTTTTTCTTTTTTTAATGATTTAACCTTATTTAACGAGGCAAGTCAGTTAAGAATACGTTCTTATTTACAATGTTATCTATTGCTCATCATTGGAGTCGGCTGTTGTTTACTTATTTATTTGTTGTCTCATCACATTATTGTACAAAAAAACAGAAACGTAGCTAATACACCAGTATTTATTGTTTCGAGTGGTCTTTTTAGTGGTATGGGGATCCAGTATTGCGTCGCTGATTGCATTGATTGACAGATCATCCCTGAAGTTGTTTTATTACGTAAAAGTGCATTCACATTATGACGTTGGCTGAGTTACCGTATAAAATGCGATAGTTTATCTCTTTGGTAATCACTTGGTAAAGTATTACATGATGGGAACATAGGCTCCAGCCATAAACCTTAACCATGGAGGATAATAAGGTAACCCTATGAATTGCTAACAGAGAAACCCTATGCAGTGGTGCAGGAACCGCTGCACCGTCTTTTTTTATGCTGCGGCAGGAACCACAGGGTACACAGGCCATGCCGATAGGGGTGCCGCAAGTAGTGGCAGCTGGGTGGCGATGTGGGCTAACGTTAATGTGCCGCTAATATTATCATTTTTAATATTGTAAAAAAATGTATGCATGAAAATAACCTATGGGACTTGTTATACATCATACCATGCTTCTACACCTTCATTGCTTGCTCTTTGGGGTTTTAGGCTGGGTTTCTGTACAGCACTTTGAGATATCAGCTGATGTACGAAGGGATATATAAATTGATTTGAATTGAAATATGATCCTTGCAAAGATAAGAGCAGTAGGCTATTTATCATAATTCTACCTAAACTATAATAATAATAGGTGACTCCATAACGCATTCATTACGAATCTTGATATCAGGCAATAGGATCTATGTGTATTTATAGCGAAAACCTGTTCTGTAAAAAAAAATGTATATATTGGCCATTATAAACTGGGTGTTTTGAGCCTTGAATGCTGATTGGCTGAAAGCTGTGGTATATCAGAGCGTATACCACGGGTATGACAAAACATTTATTTTTACTTTTCTAATTAAGTTGGTAACCAGTTTATAATAACTGTGTGTTGTGTCATGTGTAAGAACAGCTCTTAGCTGTGGTATATTGTCCATATCCATGAGCATTTAAAGAATGGTCTAGTTTCTTCCAGAGTTTAAACGAAGATGATCCACATGATCATCAACGTTTGGAAGGTCAAGTCCAGAAAATGAAGAATGATATCCTGGGATTAAACTATCCAGAAGATAGTGAAGTGAAGGATCCCCTGCCTCAGATCGAGCTGTAGGCTGTGACAAGGAGAAAAGTTAAGGTGAGAGTCTAGACTGAGGAGAGAAAGGGAAATCTGGGGTCTTACCTGTCCACACCTTAAACTTGTCCAATACGCCATATAACATGTTGTTGTGAGGTTGGAGGATAAATTGTCCTTACAATAGACTTCCATCTCTTAATATTCAATCACCAATTGTTTACTGTAGCTCTTCTCAAAGGCCTGTATAGCAACGGCAACATACAGTATGTCATCGACTGTATTGTCTTTTTAGACCAAGAATGGGGTCCAGTGCCAACAGGTCCACAGTTGAACGGAGCACTGATACTGATGCAGCTGAAAGAGATTTTGTTGATAATCAGAATTCTGAAGATGAGGAAGAGGTGAAGAAGGATCCACTGCCTCAGATGGAGCAGGATGCCGTGAAGAGAAATAAAGTCAAGGTAAGGGAATAGATTGAGCAGAGATGTGGATATTTGTGATATCTTTCATATCTATAACCTGCCCCTACAGCCCTTTTATCTCCTAATAGTAAATCTAGGGCTGACCCTATTTGGTCTACAGTTTGGTTGATAGGCTGTTGGTTGACTGGGATTTCTTACATCGAGTAGCCGCAAAAGTTTTTTTTCTTCATGGTGCACATGGACACCTGTCTGATTCGCGCCTGTCTCAGTTGACTAATCCATTGCCGAGGCCACAGGGATGGCACAGTCCATCACGCTAAGACGTGATACTGACATTGTATATGGTTATATTATGTAAAAATAATGGTGCAACACTAATAAATCAAATATTATTTTATAACAAATGCGCTTTCTCCTGCATTGGTTACGGTCGCTGTCCGTGGTTCTGAAACATAATCTTCAGTGCTCCGTAGAATTGCCGCCCTTTCCTATGTTGCTATGTGCATAATAGCAAAGTTAACCAGCATATTGGGATTGAGAACAATGCTGCAGAGGCAACAGCAACAGCAGAGGCGGGGAAACCGCCTTAGCCTAATTGTCTAAGAAAATTGAGGAGAGGAAAACCCAACTAAATTAGGTCTATAATCAATAGCCTAATTGTTAAATGTGCCTGGCTTTGTAAATCATCCATATATATATTACCAGTCCAAAGCGTTCTTCAAAGAAGTCACCCTTTGCCTTGATGACAGCTTTGCACACTCTTGGCATTCTCTCAACCAGCTTCATGAGGTTGTCACCTGGAATGCATTTCATAAATTAACGTGTGTGCCTTGTAAAAAATTAAGTAAAGGAATTTCTTTCCTTCTTAATGCATTTGAGCCAATCAGTTGTTTGGTGACAAGGTAGGGTTGGTATACAGAAGATAGCCATATTTGGTAGTCCATATTATGGCAAGAACAGCTCAAATAAGCAAAGATAAACAACAGTCCGTCATTACTTTAAGACATGAAGGTCAGTCAATCCGGAAAATTTCAAGAACTTTGAACTTTTCATCAAGTGCAAAAACCATCAAGTCCAAAAACCATCAAGCGTTATGATGAAACTGGCTCTCATGAGGACCGCCACAGGAAAGGAAGACAGAGTTAACTCGTCTGCAGAGGATAGGTTCTTTAGAGTTAACTGCACCTCACATTGCAGCCCAAATAAATCCTTCACAGAGTTCAAGTCACAGACACATCTCAACATCAACTGTTCAGTGGAGACTGCGTGAATCAGGCCTTCATGGTCAAATTGCTGCGAAGAAAGCACTACTAAAGGACACCAATAAGAAGAAGAGACTTGCTTGGGCCAAGAAACACGAGCAATGGACATTAGACGGGTGGAAATCTGTCATTTGGTCTGATAAGTCCAAATTCCAACAATGTCTTTGTGAGAGTAGGTGTACAGATGATCTCCGCATGTGTGGTTCCCCCCCATGAAGCATGGAGGAGGTGTGATAATGTGGGGGCGCTTTGTTGGTGACACTGTCTCTGATTTATTTAGAATTCAAGGCACACTTAACCAGCATGGCTACCATAGTATTCTGCAGTGATACGCCATCCCATCTGGTTTGCGTCTCCAGGCTGTGTAAGGGCTATTTGACCAAGAAGGAGAGTAATGGAGGGCTGCATCAGATGACCTGACATCCACAATCACCCAACCTCAACCCAATTGAGATGTTTTGGGATGAATTGGACCACAGAGTGAAGGAAAAACAGCCAATAAGTTCTCAGCATATGTGGGAACTCCTTCAAGACGGTTGGAAAAGCATTCCAGGTGAAGCTGTTTGAGAGAATGCCAAGAGAGTGCAAAGCTGCCATCAAGGCAAAGGATGGCTACTTTGAAGAATCTCAATTATAAAATATATTTTGATTTGTTTCACACTTTTTGGTACCTACATGATTCCATATGTGTTATTTCATAGTTTTGATGTCTTCACTACTATTCTACAATGTAGAAAATAGTACAAATAAAGAAATGCCTTGAATGAGTAGGTGTGTCCAAACTTTTGACTGGTACTGTATACATATATACAGGAGTAAGACAGATATAGCTTCTGTTGCCTGTTTGAGTATTTGTTTAATAGCCTACTGATTCTGTGAGCACCAAGCCTCATGCACCGGCAAAATGTTGAATTAAGCAATTTCACAGATTTGGCTGTTTTTAATATTTGCTATGCTGTAATAATGGCTTTATAATTTTTAGTCGTTAGAACAGACAGGTATTGCTTAACATTTGCTTAACCTTTTGCGCGTAGGGGGCAGTATTTTCGTTTTTTGCTAAAAAACATACCCATTTGAAACGGCCTATTTCTCAGCCCCAGAAACTAGAATATGCATATAATTGTCAGATTAGGATAGAAAACACTCTAAAGTTTCCAGAACTGTAAGGAAGAAACTAAATGGCTGAAATTATATTGTGTCTTCAGCATAGACAGCACAATAAACACTTGCTGTTATGTGGTGCCTTTTCGCTGCAGTAGGGAGGAGAGTGAGACAACATGCGCCTGTCACACAGGCACTCGCAGTCATTTCTTTTAATACAGTATCACCATCGGGCTCTTTCTTGAGTCATTTGTGTGTCTTAATTATTTAATTAAACAGTGTGCTTAAAGCATCAGACAAGCTCAGTGCCTATGTAGGTGATTGTATTCAAACACATAGGGTGTGTCTGATATGTTTAAAAATACATTTTAACATTAGAGGGTTAGGGTTAGTCGGGGTTAGGGTTAGGGGTTAGGGTTAGGGGTTAGGGTTAGGGTTAGGGCCAGGGTTAGGGGGTTAGGGTTAGGGGTTAAGGGTTAGGGTTAGGGGGGGGGGTTAGGGTTAGGGTAAGGGTTAGAGGGTTAGGGTTGGGGTTAGGGGTTAGGGTTTAGGGAGGGTTAGGGGTTAGGGTTAGGGGGTGTTAGGGTTAAGGGTTTGGGTTAGGGTTGGAGGGTTAGGGGGGTTAGGGTTAGGGTTAGGTTGTTTGGAGCAAACAAAGAGACACGGAGGAAGGCAGGAGAGAGAAGCTATGAGCAGCAGACCAAGACGCGACTGTGGGCTTTGTTGTAAACAGAATATCGTGCGGCTAGACCGACATTTCAAGTCTGTACATGCACTTAAGTCCGGTACTATGGAATGGACGAATCCTATGCAATTTAGCCGGTTTTCGACTGAGAGACAGCAGCCCGAATCAGGGCAGTATATGCAGCCTGACAACGGTGTTGAACCGCGGCCGGAGGACCCTATGATTTTGCAGTGTTTTGAAAGTGAGTTGTCCGTGGAGCAGCAGCTGGTGGACGAGGGTGAGCAGCAGCTGGTGGACGAGAGTGATCAGATGGCAGGTGCGTCGGCGTCGGTACAGCCAACCAGTCAGGTCGGTAGTGAACTGTGCTCGGAACCGAGGGAGCAAGGCTGCGTCGTGGCGACTTCCACGGAGAGCGAGAGTGATGAAGACGGTGGCGTGCCGTCCAGAATTGAGGTTTGGAGTAATGCAATTTTGACTCAATATGAACACTATATTACGGGTAGACACCCTTCAGTTAAACGAATTGACAATAGTCGAACCAGTATATCCCGAGTACGGGAATTCCTCCGCATTATGTCAGAGGGCAAGGCCGATGAAGGACTGTGTTTTCTGGATAACTACAGACGTGTGTCTGAGTGGTATGGTCAATGTGACAACCGTGGTTTGGCACCATCCACGTTAAAAATGTACCGAGCCGATGTTCGAGGTTTCCTGAATTATCTCATTCAGTTCCGGCCAAATGGTATGCAAGCTAAGGTCGTTAGAATTCGAAAGATGTTACTCTGCTTGGCGAAGATGGACAGGGACTCGCGGCAGAGCCAGGCAACGCATAGGGCAAAATTCCGCCAACGCTGCAGGGACGAGGTGCTCCGCGCTGCAGAGTTAAAACTCTTTGTTGAGCTTAGCAATCAAGCCATTCCTTCAGTTCTCAGTAGGCTGGAGGTCCATGCCACCTGCTCTGATAGGCGTAGGTTTGCAGCTCTCATGTCCAGCCGGTTGGCCATATTTAATGGCACTCGACGATCCCCAGTCACCATGTTTAGTGAGAGTGATTTCACTGAAGTAACCCCGGAAGGTGGGGGTTATCAGATGTGCGTAGCGAGCCACAAAACAAACTATAGCTTCGGGGAGTGCAGAATTGTTCTATGTAAGGGAATACCCCCCTGTATTGGACAAAAATGAATGGGAAGTCATTGGCATCGGACAAACCATATACACATTGTCCAATACCACCCAATTCGGCGTTGATTCATGCAAAGTGTATTGCAAATGCCATATGGCAATTGCCAGTTGTAACACTTTAAAAATTCAACAGATGGCGAATCCGCTCCACCATGGTTTTTCATATTGGAAATGTAACCCAAGTCAACTTCCAAAAGCAACATTTTGAAAAGTGCTTTCTGGACCGTTTTTCGAAAATTCTTTCGATTGTTTTGTCAATTACACATGTGTAAGAACTGTATGAATATACTTTTGTCCAATTTTATTATCATATATATATATTTTTTTTACATGCGCATAAGTAATATGTTTTGTCCATTTTCAATATGATTTCATAGGAAGTCAAAAGTCAAAAGACAAAAATGTCAAAATTTTGTAAAAAAACTTCACACACCCTTAAAAAAGTGCTTTCTGGACCGTTTTTCGAAATTCTTTCAAATTTTGTGTCAATTACACACGTATAAGAACTGTATCAACATACTTTAGTAAACATTTTTTTTACTTGTGCATAAGGAATATGATTTGTCCATTTACAATATGATTTCATAGGAAGTCAAAAGTCAAAAGTCACTTTTTTTGGGGCCAAATGCCATAAGAAATTTGATATGCTCAAAAATCCTGCAGAAATGCAAAATTGACTGGCCTGATGAACTCGGGATGGCCGAGCATTGATAGTTGTACCTTTCCATCACTCGTTGTGTTGATTTCATCATGTCCATTTGGTGATGTTTTTCACTATACAATCATATTGCAAATGCACGTGCAACTGTCCTTCTGTAGCACAGTTGGTAGAGCATGGCGCCTTCTGTAGCACAGTTGTAACGCCAGGGTAGTGGGTTCGATTCCCGGGACCACCCATACGTAGAATGTATGCACACATGACTGTAAGTCGCTTTGGATAAAAGCGTCTGCTAAATGGCATATATTATTATATTATTATATTAACTGGTAACCCAAAAATAAAAATATGGTTGTAAATGCATTTACCGGGACTCCTATTGTCCATGCCCGCTATGGGAGTACCCTACTACGGCCCTCTATCTATGGGGGCCGTCCTGAGTGCTTTATGGACTGTTTAAAATATTCTGATGGATACGCATTGTTGTGCAACTGGTGATTGAAAATGCATTTACCGGTCATTCTGATATTAATGCTCGCTATGGGAACACAGGATGTTATTGTTCCTTTCCATCACTCGTTGTGTTGATTTCATCATGTCCATTTGGTGATGTTTTTTCACTATAGAATCATATTGCACGTGCATTTGCAATATGGTTCAATGGGCATTTACCATATGAAATTTGACATGCTCAAAAATCCAGCAGAAATGCAAAATTGACTGGCCTGATGAACACAGGATGGCCTGGAAGTGATAGTTGCTCCCTTCCAACGCTCGTGTTGACTTCATCATGTCCATTTTGTGATGTTTTTTCACTATAGAATCATATTGCACGTGCATTTGCAATATGGTTCAATTGGCATTTACCATATGAAATTTGACATGCTCAAAAATCCTGCAGAAATGCAAAATTGACTGGCCAGATGAACTCGGGATGGCCTGGCAGTGATAGTTGCTCCTTTCCATCGCTTGTTGTGTTGACTTCATCATGTCCATTTTGTGATGTTTTTTCACTATAGAATCATATTGCACGTGCATTTGCAATATGTTTCAATGGGCATTTACCATATGAAATTTGACATGCTCAAAAATGCAAAATTGACTGGCCTGATGAACACAGGATGGCCGAGCAGTGATAGTTGTACCTTTCCATCACTCGTTGTGTTGATTTCATCATGTCCATTTGGTGATGTTTTTTCACTGTTGAATCATATTGCAAGTGCACGTGCATTTGCAATATGGTTCAATTTGCATTTACCATATGAAATTTGACATGCTCAAAAATGCAAAATTGACTGGCCTGATGAACACAGGATGGACGAGCAGTGATAGTTGTACCTTTCCATCACTCGTTGTGTTGATTTCATCATGTCCATTTGTTTATGTTTTCTCACTTTTGCAAAGTCACTGTGCATTTGCAATATGGTTCAATGGGCAGGTACCATCACGAATTTGTCATGCTATAAAAATCCTGCAGGAATGTGAAATTGACTGGCCCGATGAACTCGGGATGGCTGGGCAGTGATTCTGGTTCATCTCATTGGCTCGTTAGGACAGCGGAGTCAATCACCACCTTCCGGAGACACCTGAAACCCCACCTCTTTAAGGAATACCTAGGATAGGATAAAGTAATCCTTCTCACCCCCCCCCCCTTAAAAGATTTAGATGCACTATTGTAAAGTGGCTGTTCCACTCGATGTCATAAGGTGAATGCACCAATTTGTACGTCGCTCTGGATAAGAGCGTCTGCTAAATGACTTAAATGTAAATGTAATGTAATGATTTCAGAATGTCACTTTGGTGATGGTACCTCACTGTTTAAACATATTGCAAATGGACAAGAGTCACCAGCAAGTCACCGTCCATCAGTCAATTACATATCATTCTGACACCAAACTGACACCAAACCCACTTTTTCCAACTCGTTTAGTAGCCAACTATCACATACTTCAGAGCTGGCCCAAAATTCACAACGCCTTCGGTTCAAACCATAAAAAAAAACATAAAACACGTAGTTACGTTCTAGCTGCGAACAGGCAGGGTATGGATAAACACTTTTAGGGTCATTTTAACCACTACCGGTTGGTCCAGGAAGCTTATAATCAACACAGATAGACCTCGTAGTGGCCTGATGGACTGTCATCGAAGACAGGTTCATACGGCATTCATAACCCACATAGGCTTCAGGTTGAATTTGGGGGTGCAGGCAATGTATTCCTATGGGGAGAGAAGTCAATGCAAACTGTTTGAAGTAAACACCTTCTTTTAACTATTAAGGGTTAATGCCACACGGTCAAAGTTAGGCTTGCACGGATCGGGAGGACCTTAGGAATGTACCTGAGGTCGAATTGTGCTTCTCACCCTAACGGTTCTCTCACTGTCACCCAAAAGCAAATGACATTGAGGGCCAGCCTTCATTTTGGTTCTGCTTTTTTTCAAGGTCACTGCACTCAGAGCGAGCTATGGTCAAGCAGGGCGTCTCGTTGAACTCAGCACAGTCTGGAGACTATGGTGATGCCATTTTTTGTGTTGATTTCAGAATGCCATTTTGGTGATGGTCCCTCTCCGTTTAAACATATTGCTAATGTACAAAAGTCAACTAGCAAGTCAGTGTCCATCAGTCAATTAGATGTCATTCTGACACCAAACTGATACCAATTGACACCAAACCCACTTTTTCCAACTCATTTAGAAGCCAACTATCACATATGTCAGAGCAGGCCCATAATTCACAGCGCCTTTAGTTTAAAAGATAATAAAAACGTAAAACACATAGTTACGTTCTAGCTGCGGGTCCAGGTCGGACATTATGTGAAGGCCTATGTGAGGCGACCCCGAATCCCGAGTTTCGGCTCGATAGGTCCTTCGGTGCCCGAGTAAAACCCTAATTGGTGCTGAAAATCCACTTTTTTCCATGCCTTGCTATGGGGTCCTTGAATGAGCTATCGGACAGAAACGTTGGGGTCCGTCTCTATGGGCCGAGCCGGTTTCAATGCACCTAGTCTTGTGTCTCTGAGACTTTTCTAAATGTCGTCATTTTCGTAATGGTCAGGGGTTAATGACACATGGTCAAGGTTAGGCTTGCACGGATCGGGAGGACCTTAGGAACGTACCTGAGGTCAAATTGTGCTTCTCACCCTAACAGTTCTCTCACTGTCACCCAAAAGCAAATGACATTGAGGGCCAGCCTTCATTTTGGGCCTACTTTTCTAATGGTCGCTGTGCTTAGACCGAGCGAGCTACGGTCAAGCGGGGCATCTCGTTGAACTCGGCACGGCCTAGAGAATATGGAAATGCCATTGTAGGCTTTGTGTGTCTTTAAGCACCGCACTTTGTCACTCCATCCTTGCTGTGTGTGTGTTTCTGTGTGTGTGTGTGTGTGTATGTGTGTGTGTGTGTGTGTGTGTGTGTGTGTGTGTGTGTGTGTGTGTGTGTGTGTGTGTGTGTGTGTGTGTGTGTGTGTGTGTGTGTGTGTGTGAGAGAGAGCTTTTCTTTGACATCTGTTGGGAGAAATGACTGACTTACAGTTTATGGGGGTTGCCTAATCACACATATGAAGTTTTGAAAAGATCTGACCTTTTTAACCCTTGGAAACTGCCACTGTGACACCATGTAAGGCACTTCCGGTTGGCACAGGAAGCTATAAATAAACTCATATCCTGATTGGGGTATTCCTTTACAGAATCCTGAGTTTTAAGTCTTTAAGTTAAGAACTGAGTTATTTACAGAGGGTTTAGTGAGTGTGTGTTATTTCAGAAAATCATAGAAAATCACAGAAATCTCGCAGAGCTCCGCAGCACACTTTAAAACGATTCGTAAGAACACCCCGCAACTGGATCTGTAACCGTTGAAAAAAAAAACACCTATCCGTGAACATCACCAATCTGTCATCGTACGGTTTCTCTTAAATGACGATAGATAAATGGCTGGTTCTTTTTTTATTGACACCGGAGGCTCCTTGACTTTGACGTGAAGTGGAAAAATAATTTCTCTATTTTCATTTTGGACCTTTAATCCCAGATAAATGGCCATAACTCAAAAACCGTTGAGGCCTAGACGCCATCTTGTTCGGGGCCAACTGCCCATTATGTCAAACCTACGCTCACCCAGTTTCGGGTGTTTTGTCCAATAGCAATATGATTGCTTATGCCCTCTTGTGGGATATTCCGGGACAGCGGAAAAATGACCAAAATCTTATTATTTTTGTAAAACGGAAACCGAATGTCCGACAAAGTTCATTTGATGACTTCCTGGTAGGTCCGGCCCTGCCCCTCCGCCCGACGCCATCCGCAAATTTTACAAACGATTTCGGACGTCTAGTAAGGGACCGTACATTTGCAATATGGACTTTCTCACTAACCATACAGCAACTGCCGAAATCTTCCCTTAAGGTATGTCAGGAGGAATACACTTGGCTTAAACGATTCCATCAAATCAGGCCTCATCTGAGTGGAATGACCTCAGACACAGAACTCTTCTTTTTCACATCCTGTGGTCAACCGTACGGTAATCTGTGTGAGTATGTGGGGCAAATCTTTGCAGAGTTTGGCATTGGAAGTAAAGTGACCTTCGGTACAATTCGACGCAGTGTTGCCACATTGAACTTTAACCAAGGCTCGGTTACAGACCGGGGAACTGTGGCTGACCATATGTGTCTCTCTCTGGTAACGCAGGCACGGCACTACCGGTACCATAATTTGCCCAAAAATGCCAGCCGGGCCCTGACACTGATTGAGGGACAAATCAATCCATGATTAACTGATTAAATAAAGCATATTTGTTTGAAATTCACCCTTGTATTTGTGTCATTATGCATTAAAATTATAAAAAAATATGTTTCATTTTGGGTTAGGGATGCCTATTTTCAATCACCAGTTGCACATGGTGATTGAGTAGTGTTATTTTTGAAAAGTTTGGACTTTTTCACAACTATTTTAGAATCCTCCATAGATGTACCTTTGGCACTCTCCAGTGAATTTTCTTT